>NC_085043.1:1132611-1769411 GCF_963692335.1 Osmerus eperlanus
AAAACAGGCCACACTGACTCAAATCAACTGGAAATCACCGAATCCAAGATTTAGCCATCAGATTCAGAGTTTTGAGACTTTCATTCTTGTATTGCTTTAAAGTGCTTTTCAGCTCCTTAATAGCCGTTTTCAATGCATTTACACTGTTTGGCATTGTACTGGTTCACATTACAGGACTTTGACTTAGATTTCAGCCTAAAACATGCCACACTGACTCAAATCAACTGGAAATCACTGAATCCAAGATTTAGCGATCAGAATCCGAGTTTTGAGACTTTCATTCGTGTATTGCTTTAAAGTACTTTTCAGCTCCTTAATATCCGTTTTCAATGCATTTACACTGTTTGGCATTGTACTGGTTCACATTACAGGACTTTGACTTAGATTTCAGCCTAAAACATGCCACACTGACTCAAATCAACTGGAAATCACCGAATCCAAGATTTAGCGATCAGAATCCGAGTTTTGAGACTTTCATTCTTGTATTGCTTTAAAGTACTTTTCAGCTCCTTAATATCCGTTTTCAATGCATTTACACTGTTTGGCATTGTACTGGTTCACATTACAGGACTTTGACTTAGATTTCAGCCTAAAACAGGCCACACTGACTCAAATCAACTGGAAATCACCGAATCCATGCTACTTGACAAGATTTAGCCATTAGATTCCAAGTTTTGAGACTTTCATTCGTGTATTGCTTTAAAGTGCTTTTCAGCTCCTTAATAGCCGTTTTCAATGCATTTACACTGTTTGGCATTGTACTGGTTCACATTACAGGACTTTGACTTAGATTTCAGCCTAAAAAAGGCCACACTGACTCAAATCAACTGGAAATCACCGAATCCAAGATTTAGCCATCAGATTCAGAGTTTTGAGACTTTCATTCTTGTATTGCTTTAAAGTGCTTTTCAGCTCCTTAATAGCCGTTTTCAATGCATTTACACTGTTTGGCATTGTACTGGTTCACATTACAGGACTTTGACTTAGATTTCAGCCTAAAACATGCCACACTGACTCAAATCAACTGGAAATCACTGAATCCAAGATTTAGCGATCAGAATCCGAGTTTTGAGACTTTCATTCTTGTATTGCTTTAAAGTACTTTTCAGCTCCTTAATATCCGTTTTCAATGCATTTACACTGTTTGGCATTGTACTGGTTCACATTACAGGACTTTGACTTAGATTTCAGCCTAAAACAGGCCACACTGACTCAAATCAACTGGAAATCACCGAATCCATGCTACTTGACAAGATTTAGCCTTTAGATTCCAAGTTTTGAGACTTTCATTCGTGTATTGCTTTAAAGTGCTTTTCAGCTCCTTAATAGCCGTTTTCAATGCATTTACACTGTTTGGCATTGTACTGGTTCACATTACATGACTTTGACTTAGATTTCAGCCTAAAACAGGCCACACTGACTCAAATCTACTGGAAATCACCGAATCCAAGATTTAGTCATCAGATTCCGAGTTTTGAGACTTTCATTCTTGTATTGCTTTAAAGTGCTTTTCAGCTCCTTAATAGCCGTTATCAATGCATTTACACTGTTTGGCATTGTACTGGTTCACATTACAGGACTTTGACTTAGATTTCAGCCTAAAACAGGCCACACTGACTCAAATCAACTGGAAATCACCGAATCCAAGATTTAGCCATCAGATTCCGAGTTTTGAGACTTTCATTCTTGTATTGCTTTAAAGTGCTTTTCAGCTCCTTAATAGCCGTTTTCAATGCATTTACACTGTTTGGCATTGTACTGGTTCACATTACAGGACTTTGACTTAGATTTCAGCCTAAAACAGGCCACACTGACTCAAATCAACCGGAAATCACCGAATCCATGCTACTTGACAAGATTTAGCCATTAGATTCCGAGTTTTGAGACTTTCATTATTTTATTGCTTTAAAGTGCTTTTCAGCTCCTTAATAGCCGTTTTCAATGCATTTACACTGTTTGGCATTGTACTGGTTCACATTACAGGACTTTGACTTAGATTTCAGCCTAAAACAGGCCACACTGACTCAAATCAACCGGAAATCACCGAATCCATGCTACTTGAGAAGATTTAGCCATTAGAATCCGATATTTGAGACTTTCATTCTTTTATTGCTTTAAAGTGCTTTTCAGCTCCTTAATAGCCGTTTTCAATGCATTTACACTGTTTGGCATTGTACTGGTTCACATTACAGGACTTTGACTTAGATTTCAGCCTAAAAAAGTCCACACTGACTCAAATCAACTGGAAATCACCGAATCCAAGATTTAGCCATCAGATTCAGAGTTTTGAGACTTTCATTCTTGTATTGCTTTAAAGTGCTTTTCAGCTCCTTAATAGCCGTTTTCAATGCATTTACACTGTTTGGCATTGTACTGGTTCACATTACAGGACTTTGACTTAGATTTCAGCCTAAAACATGCCACACTGACTCAAATCAACTGGAAATCACCGAATCCAAGATTTAGCGATCAGAATCCGAGTTTTGAGACTTTCATTCTTGTTTTGCTTTAAAGTTATTTTCAGCTCCTTAATATCCGTTTTCAATGCATTTACACTGTTTGGCATTGTACTGGTTCACATTACAGGACTTTGACTTAGATTTCAGCCTAAAACAGGCCACACTGACTCAAATCAACTGGAAATCACCGAATCCATGCTACTTGACAAGATTTAGCCATTAGATTCCAAGTTTTGAGACTTTCATTCGTGTATTGCTTTAAAGTGCTTTTCAGCTCCTTAATAGCCGTTTTCAATGCATTTACACTGTTTGGCATTGTACTGGTTCACATTACAGGACTTTGACTTAGATTTCAGCCTAAAACAGGCCACACTGACTCAAATCAACTGGAAATCACCGAATCCAAGATTTAGCCATCAGATTCCGAGTTTTGAGACTTTCATTCTTGTATTGCTTTAAAGTGCTTTTCAGCTCCTTAATAGCCGTTATCAATGCATTTACACTGTTTGGCATTGTAATGGTTCACATTACAGGACTTTGACTTAGATTTCAGCCTAAAACAGGCCACACTGACTCAAATCAACTGGAAATCACCGAATCCAAGATTTAGCCATCAGATTCCGAGTTTTGAGACTTTCATTCTTGTATTGCTTTAAAGTGCTTTTCAGCTCCTTAATAGCCGTTTTCAATGCATTTACACTGTTTGGCATTGTACTGGTTCACATTACAGGACTTTGACTTAGATTTCAGCCAAAAACAGGCCACACTGACTCAAATCAACTGGAAATCACCGAATCCAAGATTTAGCCATCAGATTCCGAGTTTTGAGACTTTCATTCTTGTATTGCTTTAAAGGGCTTTTCAGCTCCTTAATAGCCGTTTTCAATGCATTTACACTGTTTGGCATTGTACTGGTTCACATTACAGGACTTTGACTTAGATTTCAGCCAAAAACAGGCCACACTGACTCAAATCAACCGGAAATCACCGAATCCATGCTACTTGACAAGATTTAGCCATTAGACCGAGTTTTGAGACTTTCATTCTTTTATTGCTTTAAAGTGCTTTTCAGCTCCTTAATAGCCGTTTTTCAATGCATTTACACTGTTTGGCATTGTACTGGTTCACATTACAGGACTTTGACTTAGATTTCAGCCTAAAACAGGCCACACTGACTCAAATCAACCGGAAATCAACGAATCCATGCTACTTGAGAAGATTTAGCCATTAGAATCCGAGTTTTGAGACTTTCATTCTTTTATTGCTTTAAAGTGCTTTTCAGCTCCTTAATAGCCGTTTTCAATGCATTTACACTGTTTGGCATTGTACTGGTTCACATTACAGGACTATGACTTAGATTTCAGCCTAAAACAGGCCACACTGACTCAAATCAACTGTAAATAACCGAATCCAAGATTTAGCCATCAGATTCCGAGTTTGAGACTTTCATTCTTGTATTGCTTTAAAGTGCTTTTCAGCTCCTTAATAGCCGTTTTCAATGCATTTACACTGTTTGGCATTGTACTGGTTCACATTACATGACTTTGACTTAGATTTCAGCCTAAAACAGGCCACACTGACTCAAATCAACTGGAAATCACCGAATCCATGCTACTTGACAAGATTTAGCCATCAGATTCCAAGTTTTGAGACTTTCATTCGTGTATTGCTTTAAAGTGCTTTTCAGCTCCTTAATATCCGTTTTCAATGCATTTACACTGTTTGGCATTGTACTGGTTCACATTACAGGACTTTGACTTAGATTTCAGCCTAAAAAAGGCCACACTGACTCAAATCAACTGGAAATCACCGAATCCAAGATTTAGCCATCAGATCAGAGTTTTGAGACTTTCATTCTTGTATTGCTTTAAAGTGCTTTTCAGCTCCTTAATAGCCGTTTTCAATGCATTTACACTGTTTGGCATTGTACTGGTTCACATTACAGGACTTTGACTTAGATTTCAGCCTAAAACATGCCACACTGACTCAAATCAACTGGAAATCACCGAATCCAAGATTTAGCGATCAGAATCCGAGTTTTGAGACTTTCATTCTTGTATTGCTTTAAAGTACTTCTTAGCTCCTTAATATCCGTTTTCAATGCATTTACACTGTTTGGCATTGTACTGGTTCACATTACAGGACTTTGACTTAGATTTCAGCCTAAAACAGGCCACACTGACTCAAATCAACTGGAAATCACTGAATCCATGCTACTTGACAAGATTTAGCCATTAGATTCCAAGTTTTGAGACTTTCATTCGTGTATTGCTTTAAAGTGCTTTTCAGCTCCTTAATAGCTGTTTTCAATGCATTTACACTGTTTGGCATTGTACTGGTTCACATTACATGACTTTGACTTAGATTTCAGCCTAAAACAGGCCACACTGACTCAAATCAACTGGAAATCACTGAATCCAAGATTTAGTCATCAGATTCTGAGTTTTGAGACTTTCATTCTTGTATTGCTTTAAAGTGCTTTTCAGCTCCTTAATAGCCGTTTTCAATGCATTTACACTGTTTGGCATTGTACTGGTTCACATTTCAGGACTTTGACTTAGATTTCAGCCTAAAAGAGGCCACACTGACTCAAATCAACTGGAAATCACTGAATCCAAGATTTAGCCATCAGATTCAGAGTTTTGAGACTTTCATTCTTGTATTGCTTTAAAGTGCTTTTCAGCTCCTTAATAGCCGTTTTCAATGCATTTACACTGTTCGGCATTGTACTGGTTCACATTACATGACTTTGACTTAGATTTCAGCCTAAAACAGGCCACACTGACTCAAATAAACTGGAAATCACAGAATCCATGCTACTTGACAAGATTTAGCCATTAGATTCTGAGTTTTGAGACTTTCATTCTTTTATTGCTTTAAAATGCTTTTCAGCTCCTTAATTTCCGTTTTCAATGCATTTACACTGTTTGGCATTGTACTGGTTCACATTACATGACCTTCTTAGATTTCATCCTAAAACAGGCCACACTGACTCAAAATCAACTGGAAATCACCGAATCCAAGATTTAGCCATCAGATTCCGAGTTTTGAGACTTTCATTCTTGTATTGCTTTAAAGTGCTTTTCAGCTCCTTAATAGCCGTTATCAATGCATTTACACTGTTTGGCATTGTACTGGTTCACATTACAGGACTTTGACTTAGATTTCAGCCTAAAACAGGCCACACTGACTCAAATCAACTGGAAATCACCGAATCCAAGATTTAGCCATCAGATTCCGAGTTTTGAGACTTTCATTCTTGTATTGCTTTAAAGTGCTTTTCAGCTCCTTAATAGCCGTTTTCAATGCATTTACACTGTTTGGCATTGTACTGGTTCACATTACAGGACTTTGACTTAGATTTCAGCCTAAAACAGGCCACACTGACTCAAATCAACTGGAAATCACCGAATCCATGCTACTTGACAAGATTTAGCCATTAGATTCCAAGTTTTGAGACTTTCATTCGTGTATTGCTTTAAAGTGCTTTTCAGCTCCTTAATAGCCGTTTTCAATGCATTTACACTGTTTGGCATTGTACTGGTTCACATTACAGGACTTTGACTTAGATTTCAGCCTAAAACAGGCCACACTGACTCAAATCAACCGGAAATCACCGAATCCATGCTACTTGAGAAGATTTAGCCATTAGAATCCGATATTTGAGACTTTCATTCTTTTATTGCTTTAAAGTGCTTTTCAGCTCCTTAATAGCCGTTTTCAATGCATTTACACTGTTTGGCATTGTACTGGTTCACATTACAGGACTTTGACTTAGATTTCAGCCTAAAAAAGTCCACACTGACTCAAATCAACTGGAAATCACCGAATCCAAGATTTAGCCATCAGATTCAGAGTTTTGAGACTTTCATTCTTGTATTGCTTTAAAGTGCTTTTCAGCTCCTTAATAGCCGTTTTCAATGCATTTACACTGTTTGGCATTGTACTGGTTCACATTACAGGACTTTGACTTAGATTTCAGCCTAAAACATGCCACACTGACTCAAATCAACTGGAAATCACCGAATCCAAGATTTAGCGATCAGAATCCGAGTTTTGAGACTTTCATTCTTGTTTTGCTTTAAAGTTCTTTTCAGCTCCTTAATATCCGTTTTCAATGCATTTACACTGTTTGGCATTGTACTGGTTCACATTACAGGACTTTGACTTAGATTTCAGCCTAAAACAGGCCACACTGACTCAAATCAACTGGAAATCACCGAATCCATGCTACTTGACAAGATTTAGCCATTAGATTCCAAGTTTTGAGACTTTCATTCGTGTATTGCTTTAAAGTGCTTTTCAGCTCCTTAATAGCCGTTTTCAATGCATTTACACTGTTTGGCATTGTACTGGTTCACATTACAGGACTTTGACTTAGATTTCAGCCTAAAACAGGCCACACTGACTCAAATCAACTGGAAATCACCGAATCCATGCTACTTGACAAGATTTAGCCATTAGATTCCAAGTTTTGAGACTTTCATTCTTTTATTGCTTTAAAGTGCTTTTCAGCTCCTTAATAGCCGTTTTCAATGCATTTACACTGTTTGGCATTGTACTGGTTCACATTACAGGACTTTGACTTAGATTTCAGCCTAAAAAAGTCCACACTGACTCAAATCAACTGGAAATCACCGAATCCAAGATTTAGCCATCAGATTCAGAGTTTTGAGACTTTCATTCTTGTATTGCTTTAAAGTGCTTTTCAACTCCTTAATAGCCGTTTTCAATGCATTTACACTGTTTGGCATTGTACTGGTTCACATTACAGGACTTTGACTTAGATTTCAGCCTAAAACATGCCACACTGACTCAAATCAACTGGAAATCACCGAATCCAAGATTTAGCGATCAGAATCCGAGTTTTGAGACTTTCATTCTTGTTTTGCTTTAAAGTTCTTTTCAGCTCCTTAATATCCGTTTTCAATGCATTTACACTGTTTGGCATTGTACTGGTTCACATTACAGGACTTTGACTTAGATTTCAGCCTAAAACAGGCCACACTGACTCAAATCAACTGGAAATCACCGAATCCATGCTACTTGACAAGATTTAGCCATTAGATTCCAAGTTTTGAGACTTTCATTCGTGTATTGCTTTAAAGTGCTTTTCAGCTCCTTAATAGCCGTTTTCAATGCATTTACACTGTTTGGCATTGTACTGGTTCACATTACAGGACTTTGACTTAGATTTCAGCCTAAAACAGGCCACACTGACTCAAATCAACTGGAAATCACCGAATCCAAGATTTAGCCATCAGATTCCGAGTTTTGAGACTTTCATTCTTGTATTGCTTTAAAGTGCTTTTCAGCTCCTTAATAGCCGTTATCAATGCATTTACACTGTTTGGCATTGTAATGGTTCACATTACAGGACTTTGACTTAGATTTCAGCCTAAAACAGGCCACACTGACTCAAATCAACTGGAAATCACCGAATCCAAGATTTAGCCATCAGATTCCGAGTTTTGAGACTTTCATTCTTGTATTGCTTTAAAGTGCTTTTCAGCTCCTTAATAGCCGTTTTCAATGCATTTACACTGTTTGGCATTGTACTGGTTCACATTACAGGACTTTGACTTAGATTTCAGCCAAAAACAGGCCACACTGACTCAAATCAACTGGAAATCACCGAATCCAAGATTTAGCCATCAGATTCCGAGTTTTGAGACTTTCATTCTTGTATTGCTTTAAAGGGCTTTTCAGCTCCTTAATAGCCGTTTTCAATGCATTTACACTGTTTGGCATTGTACTGGTTCACATTACAGGACTTTGACTTAGATTTCAGCCAAAAACAGGCCACACTGACTCAAATCAACCGGAAATCACCGAATCCATGCTACTTGACAAGATTTAGCCATTAGATTCCGAGTTTTGAGACTTTCATTCTTTTATTGCTTTAAAGTGCTTTTCAGCTCCTTAATAGCCGTTTTCAATGCATTTACACTGTTTGGCATTGTACTGGTTCACATTACAGGACTTTGACTTAGATTTCAGCCTAAAACAGGCCACACTGACTCAAATCAACCGGAAATCACCGAATCCATGCTACTTGAGAAGATTTAGCCATTAGAATCCGAGTTTTGAGACTTTCATTCTTTTATTGCTTTAAAGTGCTTTTCAGCTCCTTAATAGCCGTTTTCAA
Source organism: Osmerus eperlanus (assembly GCF_963692335.1). Lineage (NCBI taxonomy): Eukaryota > Metazoa > Chordata > Actinopteri > Osmeriformes > Osmeridae > Osmerus > Osmerus eperlanus. The sequence continues at coordinate 1,141,219 of NC_085043.1, forward strand.
TGCATTTACACTGTTTGGCATTGTACTGGTTCACATTACAGGACTATGACTTAGATTTCAGCCTAAAACAGGCCACACTGACTCATATCAACTGTAAATAACCGAATCCAAGATTTAGCCATCAGATTCCGAGTTTTGAGACTTTCATTCTTGTATTGCTTTAAAGTGCTTTTCAGCTCCTTAATAGCCGTTTTCAATGCATTTACACTGTTTGGCATTGTACTGGTTCACATTACATGACTTTGACTTAGATTTCAGCCTAAAACAGGCCACACTGACTCAAATCAACTGGAAATCACCGAATCCATGCTACTTGACAAGATTTAGCCATCAGATTCCAAGTTTTGAGACTTTCATTCGTGTATTGCTTTAAAGTGCTTTTCAGCTCCTTAATATCCGTTTTCAATGCATTTACACTGTTTGGCATTGTACTGGTTCACATTACAGGACTTTGACTTAGATTTCAGCCTAAAAAAGGCCACACTGACTCAAATCAACTGGAAATCACCGAATCCAAGATTTAGCCATCAGATTCAGAGTTTTGAGACTTTCATTCTTGTATTGCTTTAAAGTGCTTTTCAGCTCCTTAATAGCCGTTTTCAATGCATTTACACTGTTTGGCATTGTACTGGTTCACATTACAGGACTTTGACTTAGATTTCAGCCTAAAACATGCCACACTGACTCAAATCAACTGGAAATCACCGAATCCAAGATTTAGCGATCAGAATCCGAGTTTTGAGACTTTCATTCTTGTATTGCTTTAAAGTACTTTTCAGCTCCTTAATATCCGTTTTCAATGCATTTACACTGTTTGGCATTGTACTGGTTCACATTACAGGACTTTGACTTAGATTTCAGCCTAAAACAGGCCACACTGACTCAAATCAACTGGAAATCACTGAATCCATGCTACTTGACAAGATTTAGCCATTAGATTCCAAGTTTTGAGACTTTCATTCGTGTATTGCTTTAAAGTGCTTTTCAGCTCCTTAATAGCTGTTTTCAATGCATTTACACTGTTTGGCATTGTACTGGTTCACATTACATGACTTTGACTTAGATTTCAGCCTAAAACAGGCCACACTGACTCAAATCAACTGGAAATCACTGAATCCAAGATTTAGTCATCAGATTCTGAGTTTTGAGACTTTCATTCTTGTATTGCTTTAAAGTGCTTTTCAGCTCCTTAATAGCCGTTTTCAATGCATTTACACTGTTTGGCATTGTACTGGTTCACATTTCAGGACTTTGACTTAGATTTCAGCCTAAAAGAGGCCACACTGACTCAAATCAACTGGAAATCACTGAATCCAAGATTTAGCCATCAGATTCAGAGTTTTGAGACTTTCATTCTTGTATTGCTTTAAAGTGCTTTTCAGCTCCTTAATAGCCGTTTTCAATGCATTTACACTGTTCGGCATTGTACTGGTTCACATTACATGACTTTGACTTAGATTTCAGCCTAAAACAGGCCACACTGACTCAAATAAACTGGAAATCACAGAATCCATGCTACTTGACAAGATTTAGCCATTAGATTCTGAGTTTTGAGACTTTCATTCTTTTATTGCTTTAAAATGCTTTTCAGCTCCTTAATTTCCGTTTTCAATGCATTTACACTGTTTGGCATTGTACTGGTTCACATTACATGACCTTCTTAGATTTCATCCTAAAACAGGCCACACTGACTCAAAATCAACTGGAAATCACCGAATCCAAGATTTAGCCATCAGATTCCGAGTTTTGAGACTTTCATTCTTGTATTGCTTTAAAGTGCTTTTCAGCTCCTTAATAGCCGTTTTCAATGCATTTACACTGTTCGGCATTGTACTGGTTCACATTACATGACTTTGCCTTAGATTTCAGCCTAAAACAGGCCACACTGACTCAAATCAACTGGAAATCACCGAATCCAAGATTTAGCCATCATATTCTGAGTTTTGAGACTTTCATTCTTGTATTGCTTTAAAGTGCTTTTCAGCTCCTTAATAGCCGTTTTCAATGCATTTACACTGTTTGGCATTGTACTGGTTCACATTTCAGGACTTTGACTTAGATTTCAGCCTAAAAGAGGCCACACTGACTCAAATCAACTGGAAATCACTGAATCCAAGATTTAGCCATCAGATTCAGAGTTTTGAGACTTTCATTCTTGTATTGCTTTAAAGTGCTTTTCAGCTCCTTAATAGCCGTTTTCAATGCATTTACACTGTTCGGCATTGTACTGGTTCACATTACATGACTTTGACTTAGATTTCAGCCTAAAACAGGCCACACTGACTCAAATAAACTGGAAATCACAGAATCCATGCTACTTGACAAGATTTAGCCATTAGATTCTGAGTTTTGAGACTTTCATTCTTTTATTGCTTTAAAATGCTTTTCAGCTCCTTAATTTCCGTTTTCAATGCATTTACACTGTTTGGCATTGTACTGGTTCACATTACATGACCTTCTTAGATTTCATCCTAAAACAGGCCACACTGACTCAAAATCAACTGGAAATCACCGAATCCAAGATTTAGCCATCAGATTCCGAGTTTTGAGACTTTCATTCTTGTATTGCTTTAAAGTGCTTTTCAGCTCCTTAATAGCCGTTTTCAATGCATTTACACTGTTCGGCATTGTACTGGTTCACATTACATGACTTTGCCTTAGATTTCAGCCTAAAACAGGCCACACTGACTCAAATCAACTGGAAATCACCGAATCCAAGATTTAGCCATCATATTCTGAGTTTTGAGACTTTCATTCATGTATTGCTTTAAAGTGCTTTTCAGCTCCTTAATATCCGTTTTCAATGCATTTACACTGTTTGGCATTGTACTGGTTCACATTACATGACCTTCTTAGATTTCAGCCTAAAACAGGCCACACTGACTCAAAATCAACTGGAAATCACCGAATCCAAGATTTAGCCATCAGATTCAGAGTTTTGAGACTTTCATTCTTGTATTGCTTTAAAGTGCTTTTCAGCTCCTTAATAGCCGTTATCAATGCATTTACACTCTTTGGCATTGTACTGGTTCACATTACAGGACTTTGACTTAGATTTCAGCCTAAAACAGGCCACACTGACTCAAATCAACCGGAAATCACCGAATCCATGCTACTTGAGAAGATTTAGCCATTAGAATCCAAGTTTTGAGACTTTCATTCTTTTATTGCTTTAAAGTGCTTTTCAGCTCCTTAATAGCCGTTTTCAATGCATTTACACTGTTTGGCATTGTACTGGTTCACATTACAGGACTATGACTTAGATTTCAGCCTAAAACAGGCCACACTGACTCAAATCAACTGTAAATAACCGAATCCAAGATTTAGCCATCAGATTCCGAGTTTTGAGACTTTCATTCTTGTATTGCTTTAAAGTGCTTTTCAGCTCCTTAATAGCCGTTTTCAATGCATTTACACTGTTTGGCATTGTACTGGTTCACATTACATGACTTTGACTTAGATTTCAGCCTAAAACAGGCCACACTGACTCAAATCAACTGGAAATCACCGAATCCATGCTACTTGACAAGATTTAGCCATCAGATTCCAAGTTTTGAGACTTTCATTCGTGTATTGCTTTAAAGTGCTTTTCAGCTCCTTAATATCCGTTTTCAATGCATTTACACTGTTTGGCATTGTACTGGTTCACATTACAGGACTTTGACTTAGATTTCAGCCTAAAAAAGGCCACACTGACTCAAATCAACTGGAAATCACCGAATCCAAGATTTAGCCATCAGATTCAGAGTTTTGAGACTTTCATTCTTGTATTGCTTTAAAGTGCTTTTCAGCTCCTTAATAGCCGTTTTCAATGCATTTACACTGTTTGGCATTGTACTGGTTCACATTACAGGACTTTGACTTAGATTTCAGCCTAAAACATGCCACACTGACTCAAATCAACTGGAAATCACCGAATCCAAGATTTAGCGATCAGAATCCGAGTTTTGAGACTTTCATTCTTGTATTGCTTTAAAGTACTTTTCAGCTCCTTAATATCCGTTTTCAATGCATTTACACTGTTTGGCATTGTACTGGTTCACATTTCAGGACTTTGACTTAGATTTCAGCCTAAAAGAGGCCACACTGACTCAAATCAACTGGAAATCACTGAATCCAAGATTTAGCCATCAGATTCAGAGTTTTGAGACTTTCATTCTTGTATTGCTTTAAAGTGCTTTTCAGCTACTTAATAGCCGTTTTCAATGCATTTACACTGTTCGGCATTGTACTGGTTCACATTACATGACTTTGACTTAGATTTCAGCCTAAAACAGGCTACACTGACTCAAATAAACTGGAAATCACAGAATCCATGCTACTTGACAAGATTTAGCCATTAGATTCTGAGTTTTGAGACTTTCATTCTTTTATTGCTTTAAAATGCTTTTCAGCTCCTTAATTTCCGTTTTCAATGCATTTACACTGTTTGGCATTGTACTGGTTCACATTACATGACCTTCTTAGATTTCATCCTAAAACAGGCCACACTGACTCAAAATCAACTGGAAATCACCGAATCCAAGATTTAGCCATCAGATTCCGAGTTTTGAGACTTTCATTCTTGTATTGCTTTAAAGTGCTTTTCAGCTCCTTAATAGCCGTTTTCAATGCATTTACACTGTTTGGCATTGTACTGGTTCACATTACATGACCTTCTTAGATTTCAGCCTAAAACAGGCCACACTGACTCAAAATCAACTGGAAATCACCGAATCCAAGATTTAGCCATCAGATTCAGAGTTTTGAGACTTTCATTCTTGTATTGCTTTAAAGTGCTTTTCAGCTCCTTAATAGCCGTTATCAATGCATTTACACTCTTTGGCATTGTACTGGTTCACATTACAGGACTTTGACTTAGATTTCAGCCTAAAACAGGCCACACTGACTCAAATCAACCGGAAATCACCGAATCCATGCTACTTGAGAAGATTTAGCCATTAGAATCCAAGTTTTGAGACTTTCATTCTTTTATTGCTTTAAAGTGCTTTTCAGCTCCTTAATAGCCGTTTTCAATGCATTTACACTGTTTGGCATTGTACTGGTTCACATTACAGGACTATGACTTAGATTTCAGCCTAAAACAGGCCACACTGACTCAAATCAACTGTAAATAACCGAATCCAAGATTTAGCCATCAGATTCCGAGTTTTGAGACTTTCATTCTTGTATTACTTTAAAGTGCTTTTCAGCTCCTTAATAGCCGTTTTCAATGCATTTACACTGTTTGGCATTGTACTGGTTCACATTACATGACTTTGACTTAGATTTCAGCCTAAAACAGGCCACACTGACTCAAATCAACTGGAAATCACCGAATCCATGCTACTTGACAAGATTTAGCCATCAGATTCCAAGTTTTGAGACTTTCATTCGTGTATTGCTTTAAAGTGCTTTTCAGCTCCTTAATATCCGTTTTCAATGCATTTACACTGTTTGGCATTGTACTGGTTCACATTACAGGACTTTGACTTAGATTTCAGCCTAAAAAAGGCCACACTGACTCAAATCAACTGGAAATCACCGAATCCAAGATTTAGCCATCAGATTCAGAGTTTTGAGACTTTCATTCTTGTATTGCTTTAAAGTGCTTTTCAGCTCCTTAATAGCCGTTTTCAATGCATTTACACTGTTTGGCATTGTACTGGTTCACATTACAGGACTTTGACTTAGATTTCAGCCTAAAACATGCCACACTGACTCAAATCAACTGGAAATCACCGAATCCAAGATTTAGCGATCAGAATCCGAGTTTTGAGACTTTCATTCTTGTATTGCTTTAAAGTACTTTTCAGCTCCTTAATATCCGTTTTCAATGCATTTACACTGTTTGGCATTGTACTGGTTCACATTACAGGACTTTGACTTAGATTTCAGCCTAAAACAGGCCACACTGACTCAAATCAACTGGAAATCACTGAATCCATGCTACTTGACAAGATTTAGCCATTAGATTCCAAGTTTTGAGACTTTCATTCGTGTATTGCTTTAAAGTGCTTTTCAGCTCCTTAATAGCTGTTTTCAATGCATTTACACTGTTTGGCATTGTACTGGTTCACATTACATGACTTTGACTTAGATTTCAGCCTAAAACAGGCCACACTGACTCAAATCAACTGGAAATCACTGAATCCAAGATTTAGTCATCAGATTCTGAGTTTTGAGACTTTCATTCTTGTATTGCTTTAAAGTGCTTTTCAGCTCCTTAATAGCCGTTTTCAATGCATTTACACTGTTTGGCATTGTACTGGTTCACATTTCAGGACTTTGACTTAGATTTCAGCCTAAAAGAGGCCACACTGACTCAAATCAACTGGAAATCACTGAATCCAAGATTTAGCCATCAGATTCAGAGTTTTGAGACTTTCATTCTTGTATTGCTTTAAAGTGCTTTTCAGCTCCTTAATAGCCGTTTTCAATGCATTTACACTGTTCGGCATTGTACTGGTTCACATTACATGACTTTGACTTAGATTTCAGCCTAAAACAGGCCACACTGACTCAAATCAACTGGAAATCACCGAATCCATGCTACTTGACAAGATTTAGCCATTAGATTCCAAGTTTTGAGACTTTCATTCGTGTATTGCTTTAAAGTGCTTTTCAGCTCCTTAATAGCCGTTTTCAATGCATTTACACTGTTTGGCATTGTACTGGTTCACATTACAGGACTTTGACTTAGATTTCAGCCTAAAAAAGGCCACACTGACTCAAATCAACTGGAAATCACCGAATCCAAGATTTAGCCATCAGATTCAGAGTTTTGAGACTTTCATTCTTGTATTGCTTTAAAGTGCTTTTCAGCTCCTTAATAGCCGTTTTCAATGCATTTACACTGTTTGGCATTGTACTGGTTCACATTACATGACTTTGACTTAGATTTCAGCCTAAAACAGGCCACACTGACTCAAATCAACTGGAAATCACCGAATCCATGCTACTTGACAAGATTTAGCCATTAGATTCCAAGTTTTGAGACTTTCATTCGTGTATTGCTTTAAAGTGCTTTTCAGCTCCTTAATAGCCGTTTTCAATGCATTTACACTGTTTGGCATTGTACTGGTTCACATTACAGGACTTTGACTTAGATTTCAGCCTAAAACAGGCCACACTGACTCAAATCAACTGGAAATCACCGAATCCAAGATTTAGCCATCAGATTCCGAGTTTTGAGACTTTCATTCTTGTATTGCTTTAAAGTGCTTTTCAGCTCCTTAATAGCCGTTATCAATGCATTTACACTGTTTGGCATTGTAATGGTTCACATTACAGGACTTTGACTTAGATTTCAGCCTAAAACAGGCCACACTGACTCAAATCAACTGGAAATCACCGAATCCAAGATTTAGCCATCAGATTCCGAGTTTTGAGACTTTCATTCTTGTATTGCTTTAAAGTGCTTTTCAGCTCCTTAATAGCCGTTTTCAATGCATTTACACTGTTTGGCATTGTACTGGTTCACATTACAGGACTTTGACTTAGATTTCAGCCAAAAACAGGCCACACTGACTCAAATCAACTGGAAATCACCGAATCCAAGATTTAGCCATCAGATTCCGAGTTTTGAGACTTTCATTCTTGTATTGCTTTAAAGTGCTTTTCAGCTCCTTAATAGCCGTTTTCAATGCATTTACACTGTTTGGCATTGTACTGGTTCACATTACAGGACTATGACTTAGATTTCAGCCTAAAACAGGCCACACTGACTCAAATCAACCGGAAATCACCGAATCCATGCTACTTGACAAGATTTAGCCATTAGATTCCGAGTTTTGAGACTTTCATTCTTTTATTGCTTTAAAGTGCTTTTCAGCTCCTTAATAGCCGTTTTCAATGCATTTACACTGTTTGGCATTGTACTGGTTCACATTACAGGACTATGACTTAGATTTCAGCCTAAAACAGGCCACACTGACTCAAATCAACTGTAAATAACCGAATCCAAGATTTAGCCATCAGATTCCGAGTTTTGAGACTTTCATTCTTGTATTGCTTTAAAGTGCTTTTCAGCTCCTTAATAGCCGTTTTCAATGCATTTACACTGTTTGGCATTGTACTGGTTCACATTACATGACTTTGACTTAGATTTCAGCCTAAAACAGGCCACACTGACTCAAATCAACTGGAAATCACCGAATCCATGCTACTTGACAAGATTTAGCCATCAGATTCCAAGTTTTGAGACTTTCATTCGTGTATTGCTTTAAAGTGCTTTTCAGCTCCTTAATATCCGTTTTCAATGCATTTACACTGTTTGGCATTGTACTGGTTCACATTACAGGACTTTGACTTAGATTTCAGCCTAAAAAAGGCCACACTGACTCAAATCAACTGGAAATCACCGAATCCAAGATTTAGCCATCAGATTCAGAGTTTTGAGACTTTCATTCTTGTATTGCTTTAAAGTGCTTTTCAGCTCCTTAATAGCCGTTTTCAATGCATTTACACTGTTTGGCATTGTACTGGTTCACATTACAGGACTTTGACTTAGATTTCAGCCTAAAACATGCCACACTGACTCAAATCAACTGGAAATCACCGAATCCAAGATTTAGCGATCAGAATCCGAGTTTTGAGACTTTCATTCTTGTATTGCTTTAAAGTACTTTTCAGCTCCTTAATATCCGTTTTCAATGCATTTACACTGTTTGGCATTGTACTGGTTCACATTACAGGACTTTGACTTAGATTTCAGCCTAAAACAGGCCACACTGACTCAAATCAACTGGAAATCACTGAATCCATGCTACTTGACAAGATTTAGCCATTAGATTCCAAGTTTTGAGACTTTCATTCGTGTATTGCTTTAAAGTGCTTTTCAGCTCCTTAATAGCTGTTTTCAATGCATTTACACTGTTTGGCATTGTACTGGTTCACATTACATGACTTTGACTTAGATTTCAGCCTAAAACAGGCCACACTGACTCAAATCAACTGGAAATCACTGAATCCAAGATTTAGTCATCAGATTCTGAGTTTTGAGACTTTCATTCTTGTATTGCTTTAAAGTGCTTTTCAGCTCCTTAATAGCCGTTTTCAATGCATTTACACTGTTTGGCATTGTACTGGTTCACATTTCAGGACTTTGACTTAGATTTCAGCCTAAAAGAGGCCACACTGACTCAAATCAACTGGAAATCACTGAATCCAAGATTTAGCCATCAGATTCAGAGTTTTGAGACTTTCATTCTTGTATTGCTTTAAAGTGCTTTTCAGCTCCTTAATAGCCGTTTTCAATGCATTTACACTGTTCGGCATTGTACTGGTTCACATTACATGACTTTGACTTAGATTTCAGCCTAAAACAGGCCACACTGACTCAAATCAACTGGAAATCACCGAATCCATGCTACTTGACAAGATTTAGCCATTAGATTCCAAGTTTTGAGACTTTCATTCGTGTATTGCTTTAAAGTGCTTTTCAGCTCCTTAATAGCCGTTTTCAATGCATTTACACTGTTTGGCATTGTACTGGTTCACATTACAGGACTTTGACTTAGATTTCAGCCTAAAAAAGGCCACACTGACTCAAATCAACTGGAAATCACCGAATCCAAGATTTAGCCATCAGATTCAGAGTTTTGAGACTTTCATTCTTGTATTGCTTTAAAGTGCTTTTCAGCTCCTTAATAGCCGTTTTCAATGCATTTACACTGTTTGGCATTGTACTGGTTCACATTACATGACTTTGACTTAGATTTCAGCCTAAAACAGGCCACACTGACTCAAATCAACTGGAAATCACCGAATCCATGCTACTTGACAAGATTTAGCCATTAGATTCCAAGTTTTGAGACTTTCATTCGTGTATTGCTTTAAAGTGCTTTTCAGCTCCTTAATAGCCGTTTTCAATGCATTTACACTGTTTGGCATTGTACTGGTTCACATTACAGGACTTTGACTTAGATTTCAGCCTAAAACAGGCCACACTGACTCAAATCAACTGGAAATCACCGAATCCAAGATTTAGCCATCAGATTCCGAGTTTTGAGACTTTCATTCTTGTATTGCTTTAAAGTGCTTTTCAGCTCCTTAATAGCCGTTATCAATGCATTTACACTGTTTGGCATTGTAATGGTTCACATTACAGGACTTTGACTTAGATTTCAGCCTAAAACAGGCCACACTGACTCAAATCAACTGGAAATCACCGAATCCAAGATTTAGCCATCAGATTCCGAGTTTTGAGACTTTCATTCTTGTATTGCTTTAAAGTGCTTTTCAGCTCCTTAATAGCCGTTTTCAATGCATTTACACTGTTTGGCATTGTACTGGTTCACATTACAGGACTTTGACTTAGATTTCAGCCAAAAACAGGCCACACTGACTCAAATCAACTGGAAATCACCGAATCCAAGATTTAGCCATCAGATTCCGAGTTTTGAGACTTTCATTCTTGTATTGCTTTAAAGGGCTTTTCAGCTCCTTAATAGCCGTTTTCAATGCATTTACACTGTTTGGCATTGTACTGGTTCACATTACAGGACTTTGACTTAGATTTCAGCCAAAAACAGGCCACACTGACTCAAATCAACCGGAAATCACCGAATCCATGCTACTTGACAAGATTTAGCCATTAGATTCCGAGTTTTGAGACTTTCATTCTTTTATTGCTTTAAAGTGCTTTTCAGCTCCTTAATAGCCGTTTTCAATGCATTTACACTGTTTGGCATTGTACTGGTTCACATTACAGGACTTTGACTTAGATTTCAGCCTAAAACAGGCCACACTGACTCAAATCAACCGGAAATCACCGAATCCATGCTACTTGAGAAGATTTAGCCATTAGAATCCGAGTTTTGAGACTTTCATTCTTTTATTGCTTTAAAGTGCTTTTCAGCTCATTAATAGCCGTTTTCAATGCATTTACACTGTTTGGCATTGTACTGGTTCACATTACAGGACTATGACTTAGATTTCAGCCTAAAACAGGCCACACTGACTCAAATCAACTGTAAATAACCGAATCCAAGATTTAGCCATCAGATTCCGAGTTTTGAGACTTTCATTCTTGTATTGCTTTAAAGTGCTTTTCAGCTCCTTAATAGCCGTTTTCAATGCATTTACACTGTTTGGCATTGTACTGGTTCACATTACATGACTTTGACTTAGATTTCAGCCTAAAACATGCCACACTGACTCAAATCAACTGGAAATCACCGAATCCAAGATTTAGCGATCAGAATCCGAGTTTTGAGACTTTCATTCTTGTATTGCTTTAAAGTACTTTTCAGCTCCTTAATATCCGTTTTCAATGCATTTACACTGTTTGGCATTGTACTGGTTCATATTACAGGACTTTGACTTAGATTTCAGCCTAAAACAGGCCACACTGACTCAAATCAACTGGAAATCACTGAATCCATGCTACTTGACAAGATTTAGCCATTAGATTCCAAGTTTTGAGACTTTCATTCGTGTATTGCTTTAAAGTGCTTTTCAGCTCCTTAATAGCTGTTTTCAATGCATTTACACTGTTTGGCATTGTACTGGTTCACATTACATGACTTTGACTTAGATTTCAGCCTAAAACAGGCCACACTGACTCAAATCAACTGGAAATCACTGAATCCAAGATTTAGTCATCAGATTCTGAGTTTTGAGACTTTCATTCTTGTATTGCTTTAAAGTGCTTTTCAGCTCCTTAATAGCCGTTTTCAATGCATTTACACTGTTTGGCATTGTACTGGTTCACATTTCAGGACTTTGACTTAGATTTCAGCCTAAAACAGGCCAGACTGACTCAAATCAACTGGAAATCACCGAATCCAAGATTTAGTCATCAGATTCCGAGTTTTGAGACTTTCATTCTTGTATTGCTTTAAAGGGCTTTTCAGCTCCTTAATAGCCGTTTTCAATGCATTTACACTGTTTGGCATTGTACTGGTTCACATTACAGGACTTTGACTTAGATTTCAGCCAAAAACAGGCCACACTGACTCAAATCAACCGGAAATCACCGAATCCATGCTACTTGACAAGATTTAGCCATTAGATTCCGAGTTTTGAGACTTTCATTCTTTTATTGCTTTAAAGTGCTTTTCAGCTCCTTAATAGCCGTTTTCAATGCATTTACACTGTTTGGCATTGTACTGGTTCACATTACAGGACTTTGACTTAGATTTCAGCCTAAAACAGGCCACACTGACTCAAATCAACCGGAAATCACCGAATCCATGCTACTTGAGAAGATTTAGCCATTAGAATCCGAGTTTTGAGACTTTCATTCTTTTATTGCTTTAAAGTGCTTTTCAGCTCCTTAATAGCCGTTTTCAATGCATTTACACTGTTTGGCATTGTACTGGTTCACATTACAGGACTATGACTTAGATTTCAGCCTAAAACAGGCCACACTGACTCAAATCAACTGTAAATAACCGAATCCAAGATTTAGCCATCAGATTCCGAGTTTTGAGACTTTCATTCTTGTATTGCTTTAAAGTGCTTTTCAGCTCCTTAATAGCCGTTTTCAATGCATTTACACTGTTTGGCATTGTACTGGTTCACATTACATGACTTTGACTTAGATTTCAGCCTAAAACAGGCCACACTGACTCAAATCAACTGGAAATCACCGAATCCATGCTACTTGACAAGATTTAGCCATCAGATTCCAAGTTTTGAGACTTTCATTCGTGTATTGCTTTAAAGTGCTTTTCAGCTCCTTAATATCCGTTTTCAATGCATTTACACTGTTTGGCATTGTACTGGTTCACATTACAGGACTTTGACTTAGATTTCAGCCTAAAACATGCCACACTGACTCAAATCAACTGGAAATCACCGAATCCAAGATTTAGCGATCAGAATCCGAGTTTTGAGACTTTCATTCTTGTATTGCTTTAAAGTACTTTTCAGCTCCTTAATATCCGTTTTCAATGCATTTACACTGTTTGGCATTGTACTGGTTCATATTACAGGACTTTGACTTAGATTTCAGCCTAAAACAGGCCACACTGACTCAAATCAACTGGAAATCACTGAATCCATGCTACTTGACAAGATTTAGCCATTAGATTCCAAGTTTTGAGACTTTCATTCGTGTATTGCTTTAAAGTGCTTTTCAACTCCTTAATAGCTGTTTTCAATGCATTTACACTGTTTGGCATTGTACTGGTTCACATTACATGACTTTGACTTAGATTTCAGCCTAAAACAGGCCACACTGACTCAAATCAACTGGAAATCACTGAATCCAAGATTTAGTCATCAGATTCTGAGTTTTGAGACTTTCATTCTTGTATTGCTTTAAAGTGCTTTTCAGCTCCTTAATAGCCGTTTTCAATGCATTTACACTGTTTGGCATTGTACTGGTTCACATTTCAGGACTTTGACTTAGATTTCAGCCTAAAACAGGCCACACTGACTCAAATCAACTGGAAATCACTGAATCCAAGATTTAGCCATCAGATTCAGAGTTTTGAGACTTTCATTCTTGTATTGCTTTAAAGTGCTTTTCAGCTCCTTAATAGCCGTTTTCAATGCATTTACACTGTTCGGCATTGTACTGGTTCACATTACATGACTTTGACTTAGATTTCAGCCTAAAACAGGCCACACTGACTCAAATAAACTGGAAATCACAGAATCCATGCTACTTGACAAGATTTAGCCATTAGATTCTGAGTTTTGAGACTTTCATTCTTTTATTGCTTTAAAATGCTTTTCAGCTCCTTAATTTCCGTTTTCAATGCATTTACACTGTTTGGCATTGTACTGGTTCACATTACATGACCTTCTTAGATTTCATCCTAAAACAGGCCACACTGACTCAAAATCAACTGGAAATCACCGAATCCAAGATTTAGCCATCAGATTCCGAGTTTTGAGACTTTCATTCTTGTATTGCTTTAAAGTGCTTTTCAGCTCCTTAATAGCCGTTTTCAATGCATTTACACTTTTCGGCATTGTACTGGTTCACATTACATGACTTTGCCTTAGATTTCAGCCTAAAACAGGCCACACTGACTCAAATCAACTGGAAATCACCGAATCCAAGATTTAGCCATCATATTCTGAGTTTTGAGACTTTCATTCTTGTATTGCTTTAAAGTGCTTTTCAGCTCCTTAATATCCGTTTTCAATGCATTTACACTGTTTGGCATTGTACTGGTTCACATTACATGACCTTCTTAGATTTCAGCCTAAAACAGGCCACACTGACTCAAAATCAACTGGAAATCACCGAATCCAAGATTTAGCCATCAGATTCAGAGTTTTGAGACTTTCATTCTTGTATTGCTTTAAAGTGCTTTTCAGCTCCTTAATAGCCGTTATCAATGCATTTACACTCTTTGGCATTGTACTGGTTCACATTACAGGACTTTGACTTAGATTTCAGCCTAAAACAGGCCAGACTGACTCAAATCAACTGGAAATCACCGAATCCAAGATTTAGTCATCAGATTCCGAGTTTTGAGACTTTCATTCCTGTATTGCTTTAAAGTGCTTTTCAGCTCCTTAATAGCCGTTTTCAATGCATTTACACTGTTTGGCATTGTACTGGTTCACATTACAGGACTTTGACTTAGATTTCAGCCTAAAACAGGCCAGACTGACTCAAATCAACTGGAAATCACCGAATCCAAGATTTAGTCATCAGATTCCGAGTTTTGAGACTTTCATTCCTGTATTGCTTTAAAGTGCTTTTCAGCTCCTTAATAGCCGTTTTCAATGCATTTACACTGTTTGGCATTGTACTGGTTCACATTACAGGACTTTGACTTAGATTTCAGCCTAAAACAGGCCACACTGACTCAAATAAACTGGAAATCACAGAATCCATGCTACTTGACAAGATTTAGCCATTAGATTCCGAGTTTTGAGACTTTCATTCTTTTATTGCTTTAAAGTGCTTTTCAGCTCCTTAATTTCCGTTTTCAATGCATTTACACTGTTTGGCATTGTACTGGTTCACATTACATGACCTTCTTAGATTTCATCCTAAAACAGGCCACACTGACTCAAAATCAACTGGAAATCACCGAATCCAAGATTTAGCCATCAGATTCCGAGTTTTGAGACTTTCATTCTTGTATTGCTTTAAAGTGCTTTTCAGCTCCTTAATAGCGGTTTTCAATGCATTTACACTGTTCGGCATTGTACTGGTTCACATTACATGACTTTGACTTAGATTTCAGCCTAAAACAGGCCACACTGACTCAAATCAACTGGAAATCACCGAATCCATGCTACTTGACAAGATTTAGCCATTAGATTCTGAGTTTTGAGACTTTCATTCTTTTATTGCTTTAAAGTGCTTTTCAGCTCCTTAATAGCCGTTTTCAATGCATTTACACTGTTTGGCATTGTACTGGTTCACATTACAGGACTTTGACTTAGATTTCAGCCTAAAACAGGCCACACTGACTCAAATCAACCGGAAATCACCGAATCCATGCTACTTGAGAAGATTTAGCCATTAGATTCCGAGTTTTGAGACTTTCATTCTTTTATTGCTTTAAAGTGCTTTTCAGCTCCTTAATAGCCGTTTTCAATGCATTTACACTGTTTGGCATTGTACTGGTTCACATTACATGACCTTCTTAGATTTCAGCCTAAAACAGGCCACACTGACTCAAAATCAACTGGAAATCACCGAATCTAAGATTTAGTCATCAGATTCCGAGTTTTGAGACTTTCATTCTTTTATTGCTTTAAAGTGATTTTCAGCTCCTTAATATCCGCTTTCAATGCATTTACACTGTTTGGCATTGTACTGGTTCACATTACATGACCTTCTTAGATTTCAGCCTAAAACAGGCCACACTGACTCAAAATCAACTGGAAATCACCGAATCCAAGATTTAGCCATCAGATTCTGAGTTTTGAGACTTTCATTCTTGTATTGCTTTAAAAGTGCTTTTCAGCTCCTTAATAGCCGTTATCAATGCATTTACACTGTTTGGCATTGTACTGGTTCACGTTACAGGACTTTGACTTAGATTTCAGCCTAAAACAGGCCACACTGACTCAAATCAACTGGAAATCACCGAATCCATGCTACTTGACAAGATTTAGCCATTAGATTCCAAGTTTTGAGACTTTCATTCGTGTATTGCTTTAAAGTGCTTTTCAGCTCCTTAATAGCCGTTTTCAATGCATTTACACTGTTTGGCATTGTACTGGTTCACATTACATGACTTTGACTTAGATTTCAGCCTAAAACAGGCCACACTGACTCAAATCAACTGGAAATCACCGAATCCAAGATTTAGTCATCAGATTCCGAGTTTTGAGACTTTCATTCTTGTATTGCTTTAAAGTGCTTTTCAGCTCCTTAATAGCCGTTTTCAATGCATTTACACTGTTTGGCATTGTACTGGTTCACATTTCAGGACTTTGACTTAGATTTCAGCCTAAAAGAGGCCACACTGACTCAAATCAACTGGAAATCACTGAATCCAAGATTTAGCCATCAGATTCAGAGTTTTGAGACTTTCATTCTTGTATTGCTTTAAAGTGCTTTTCAGCTCCTTAATAGCCGTTATCAATGCATTTACACTCTTTGGCATTGTACTGGTTCACATTACAGGACTTTGACTTAGATTTCAGCCTAAAACAGGCCAGACTGACTCAAATCAACTGGAAATCACCGAATCCAAGATTTAGTCATCAGATTCCGAGTTTTGAGACTTTCATTCCTGTATTGCTTTAAAGTGCTTTTCAGCTCCTTAATAGCCGTTTTCAATGCATTTACACTGTTTGGCATTGTACTGGTTCACATTACATGACCTTCTTAGATTTCAGCCTAAAACAGGCCACACTGACTCAAAATCAACTGGAAATCACCGAATCCAAGATTTAGCCATCAGATTCAGAGTTTTGAGACTTTCATTCTTGTATTGCTTTAAAGTGCTTTTCAGCTCCTTAATAGCCGTTATCAATGCATTTACACTCTTTGGCATTGTACTGGTTCACATTACAGGACTTTGACTTAGATTTCAGCCTAAAACAGGCCAGACTGACTCAAATCAACTGGAAATCACCGAATCCAAGATTTAGTCATCAGATTCCGAGTTTTGAGACTTTCATTCCTGTATTGCTTTAAAGTGCTTTTCAGCTCCTTAATAGCCGTTTTCAATGCATTTACACTGTTTGGCATTGTACTGGTTCACATTACATGACCTTCTTAGATTTCAGCCTAAAACAGGCCACACTGACTCAAAATCAACTGGAAATCACCGAATCCAAGATTTAGCCATCAGATTCAGAGTTTTGAGACTTTCATTCTTGTATTGCTTTAAAGTGCTTTTCAGCTCCTTAATAGCCGTTATCAATGCATTTACACTCTTTGGCATTGTACTGGTTCACATTACAGGACTTTGACTTAGATTTCAGCCTAAAACAGGCCAGACTGACTCAAATCAACTGGAAATCACCGAATCCAAGATTTAGTCATCAGATTCCGAGTTTTGAGACTTTCATTCCTGTATTGCTTTAAAGTGCTTTTCAGCTCCTTAATAGCCGTTTTCAATGCATTTACACTGTTTGGCATTGTACTGGTTCACATTACAGGACTTTGACTTAGATTTCAGCCTAAAACAGGCCAGACTGACTCAAATCAACTGGAAATCACCGAATCCAAGATTTAGTCATCAGATTCCGAGTTTTGAGACTTTCATTCCTGTATTGCTTTAAAGTGCTTTTCAGCTCCTTAATAGCCGTTTTCAATGCATTTACACTGTTTGGCATTGTACTGGTTCACATTACAGGACTTTGACTTAGATTTCAGCCTAAAACAGGCCACACTGACTCAAATAAACTGGAAATCACAGAATCCATGCTACTTGACAAGATTTAGCCATTAGATTCCGAGTTTTGAGACTTTCATTCTTTTATTGCTTTAAAGTGCTTTTCAGCTCCTTAATTTCCGTTTTCAATGCATTTACACTGTTTGGCATTGTACTGGTTCACATTACATGACCTTCTTAGATTTCATCCTAAAACAGGCCACACTGACTCAAAATCAACTGGAAATCACCGAATCCAAGATTTAGCCATCAGATTCCGAGTT
The DNA here is from genome assembly GCF_963692335.1 of Osmerus eperlanus. Taxonomy (NCBI): domain Eukaryota; kingdom Metazoa; phylum Chordata; class Actinopteri; order Osmeriformes; family Osmeridae; genus Osmerus; species Osmerus eperlanus. The sequence goes on from NC_085043.1 coordinate 1,159,235, forward strand.
TTGAGACTTTCATTCTTGTATTGCTTTAAAGTGCTTTTCAGCTCCTTAATAGCGGTTTTCAATGCATTTACACTGTTCGGCATTGTACTGGTTCACATTACATGACTTTGACTTAGATTTCAGCCTAAAACAGGCCACACTGACTCAAATCAACTGGAAATCACCGAATCCATGCTACTTGACAAGATTTAGCCATTAGATTCTGAGTTTTGAGACTTTCATTCTTTTATTGCTTTAAAGTGCTTTTCAGCTCCTTAATAGCCGTTTTCAATGCATTTACACTGTTTGGCATTGTACTGGTTCACATTACAGGACTTTGACTTAGATTTCAGCCTAAAACAGGCCACACTGACTCAAATCAACCGGAAATCACCGAATCCATGCTACTTGAGAAGATTTAGCCATTAGATTCCGAGTTTTGAGACTTTCATTCTTTTATTGCTTTAAAGTGCTTTTCAGCTCCTTAATAGCCGTTTTCAATGCATTTACACTGTTTGGCATTGTACTGGTTCACATTACATGACCTTCTTAGATTTCAGCCTAAAACAGGCCACACTGACTCAAAATCAACTGGAAATCACCGAATCTAAGATTTATTCATCAGATTCCGAGTTTTGAGACTTTCATTCTTTTATTGCTTTAAAGTGATTTTCAGCTCCTTAATATCCGCTTTCAATGCATTTACACTGTTTGGCATTGTACTGGTTCACATTACATGACCTTCTTAGATTTCAGCCTAAAACAGGCCACACTGACTCAAAATCAACTGGAAATCACCGAATCCAAGATTTAGCCATCAGATTCTGAGTTTTGAGACTTTCATTCTTGTATTGCTTTAAAAGTGCTTTTCAGCTCCTTAATAGCCGTTATCAATGCATTTACACTGTTTGGCATTGTACTGGTTCACGTTACAGGACTTTGACTTAGATTTCAGCCTAAAACAGGCCACACTGACTCAAATCAACTGGAAATCACCGAATCCATGCTACTTGACAAGATTTAGCCATTAGATTCCAAGTTTTGAGACTTTCATTCGTGTATTGCTTTAAAGTGCTTTTCAGCTCCTTAATAGCCGTTTTCAATGCATTTACACTGTTTGGCATTGTACTGGTTCACATTACATGACTTTGACTTAGATTTCAGCCTAAAACAGGCCACACTGACTCAAATCAACTGGAAATCACCGAATCCAAGATTTAGCCATCAGATTCCGAGTTTTGAGACTTTCATTCTTGTATTGCTTTAAAGTGCTTTTCAGCTCCTTAATAGCCGTTTTCAATGCATTTACACTGTTTGGCATTGTACTGGTTCACATTTCAGGACTTTGACTTAGATTTCAGCCTAAAAGAGGCCACACTGACTCAAATCAACTGGAAATCACTGAATCCAAGATTTAGCCATCAGATTCAGAGTTTTGAGACTTTCATTCTTGTATTGCTTTAAAGTGCTTTTCAGCTCCTTAATAGCCGTTTTCAATGCATTTACACTGTTCGGCATTGTACTGGTTCACATTACATGACTTTGACTTAGATTTCAGCCTAAAACAGGCCACACTGACTCAAATCAACTGGAAATCACCGAATCCATGCTACTTGACAAGATTTAGCCATTAGATTCCAAGTTTTGAGACTTTCATTCGTGTATTGCTTTAAAGTGCTTTTCAGCTCCTTAATAGCCGTTTTCAATGCATTTACACTGTTTGGCATTGTACTGGTTCACATTACAGGACTTTGACTTAGATTTCAGCCTAAAAAAGGCCACACTGACTCAAATCAACTGGAAATCACCGAATCCAAGATTTAGCCATCAGATTCAGAGTTTTGAGACTTTCATTCTTGTATTGCTTTAAAGTGCTTTTCAGCTCCTTAATAGCCGTTTTCAATGCATTTACACTGTTTGGCATTGTACTGGTTCACATTACAGGACTTTGACTTAGATTTCAGCCTAAAACATGCCACACTGACTCAAATCAACTGGAAATCACTGAATCCAAGATTTAGCGATCAGAATCCGAGTTTTGAGACTTTCATTCTTGTATTGCTTTAAAGTACTTTTCAGCTCCTTAATATCCGTTTTCAATGCATTTACACTGTTTGGCATTGTACTGGTTCACATTACAGGACTTTGACTTAGATTTCAGCCTAAAACAGGCCACACTGACTCAAATCAACTGGAAATCACAGAATCCAAGATTTAGCCATCAGATTCCGAGTTTTGAGACTTTCATTCTTGTATTGCTTTAAAGTGCTTTTCAGCTCCTTAATAGCCGTTTTCAATGCATTTACACTGTTTGGCATTGTACTGGTTCACATTACAGGACTTTGACTTAGATTTCAGCCTAAAACAGGCCACACTGACTCAAATCAACCGGAAATCACAGAATCCATGCTACTTGACAAGATTTAGCCATTAGATTCCGAGTTTTGAGACTTTCATTCTTTTATTGCTTTAAAGTGCTTTTCAGCTCCTTAATAGCCGTTTTCAATGCATTTACACTGTTTGGCATTGTACTGGTTCACATTACAGGACTTTGACTTAGATTTCAGCCTAAAACAGGCCACACTGACTCAAATCAACCGGAAATCACCGAATCCATGCTACTTGAGAAGATTTAGCCATTAGAATCCGATATTTGAGACTTTCATTCTTTTATTGCTTTAAAGTGCTTTTCAGCTCCTTAATAGCCGTTTTCAATGCATTTACACTGTTTGGCATTGTACTGGTTCACATTACAGGACTTTGACTTAGATTTCAGCCTAAAAAAGTCCACACTGACTCAAATCAACTGGAAATCACCGAATCCAAGATTTAGCCATCAGATTCCGAGTTTTGAGACTTTCATTCTTGTATTGCTTTAAAGTGCTTTTCAGCTCCTTAATAGCCGTTTTCAATGCATTTACACTGTTTGGCATTGTACTGGTTCACATTACAGGACTTTGACTTAGATTTCAGCCAAAAACAGGCCACACTGACTCAAATCAACCGGAAATCACCGAATCCATGCTACTTGACAAGATTTAGCCATTAGATTCCGAGTTTTGAGACTTTCATTCTTTTATTGCTTTAAAGTGCTTTTCAGCTCCTTAATAGCCGTTTTCAATGCATTTACACTGTTTGGCATTGTACTGGTTCACATTACAGGACTTTGACTTAGATTTCAGCCTAAAACAGGCCACACTGACTCAAATCAACCGGAAATCACCGAATCCATGCTACTTGAGAAGATTTAGCCATTAGAATCCGATATTTGAGACTTTCATTCTTTTATTGCTTTAAAGTGCTTTTCAGCTCCTTAATAGCCGTTTTCAATGCATTTACACTGTTTGGCATTGTACTGGTTCACATTACAGGACTTTGACTTAGATTTCAGCCTAAAAAAGTCCACACTGACTCAAATCAACTGGAAATCACCGAATCCAAGATTTAGCCATCAGATTCAGAGTTTTGAGACTTTCATTCTTGTATTGCTTTAAAGTGCTTTTCAGCTCCTTAATAGCCGTTTTCAATGCATTTACACTGTTTGGCATTGTACTGGTTCACATTACAGGACTTTGACTTAGATTTCAGCCTAAAACATGCCACACTGACTCAAATCAACTGGAAATCACCGAATCCAAGATTTAGCGATCAGAATCCGAGTTTTGAGACTTTCATTCTTGTTTTGCTTTAAAGTTCTTTTCAGCTCCTTAATATCCGTTTTCAATGCATTTACACTGTTTGGCATTGTACTGGTTCACATTACAGGACTTTGACTTAGATTTCAGCCTAAAACAGGCCACACTGACTCAAATCAACTGGAAATCACCGAATCCATGCTACTTGACAAGATTTAGCCATTAGATTCCAAGTTTTGAGACTTTCATTCGTGTATTGCTTTAAAGTGCTTTTCAGCTCCTTAATAGCCGTTTTCAATGCATTTACACTGTTTGGCATTGTACTGGTTCACATTACAGGACTTTGACTTAGATTTCAGCCTAAAACAGGCCACACTGACTCAAATCAACTGGAAATCACCGAATCCATGCTACTTGACAAGATTTAGCCATTAGATTCCAAGTTTTGAGACTTTCATTCGTGTATTGCTTTAAAGTGCTTTTCAGCTCCTTAATAGCCGTTTTCAATGCATTTACACTGTTTGGCATTGTACTGGTTCACATTACATGACTTTGACTTAGATTTCAGCCTAAAACAGGCCACACTGACTCAAATCAACTGGAAATCACCGAATCCAAGATTTAGTCATCAGATTCCGAGTTTTGAGACTTTCATTCTTGTATTGCTTTAAAGTGCTTTTCAGCTCCTTAATAGCCGTTTTCAATGCATTTACACTGTTTGGCATTGTACTGGTTCACATTTCAGGACTTTGACTTAGATTTCAGCCTAAAAGAGGCCACACTGACTCAAATCAACTGGAAATCACTGAATCCAAGATTTAGCCATCAGATTCAGAGTTTTGAGACTTTCATTCTTGTATTGCTTTAAAGTGCTTTTCAGCTCCTTAATAGCCGTTTTCAATGCATTTACACTGTTCGGCATTGTACTGGTTCACATTACATGACTTTGACTTAGATTTCAGCCTAAAACAGGCCACACTGACTCAAATCAACTGGAAATCACCGAATCCATGCTACTTGACAAGATTTAGCCATTAGATTCCAAGTTTTGAGACTTTCATTCGTGTATTGCTTTAAAGTGCTTTTCAGCTCCTTAATAGCCGTTTTCAATGCATTTACACTGTTTGGCATTGTACTGGTTCACATTACAGGACTTTGACTTAGATTTCAGCCTAAAAAAGGCCACACTGACTCAAATCAACTGGAAATCACCGAATCCAAGATTTAGCCATCAGATTCAGAGTTTTGAGACTTTCATTCTTGTATTGCTTTAAAGTGCTTTTCAGCTCCTTAATAGCCGTTTTCAATGCATTTACACTGTTTGGCATTGTACTGGTTCACATTACAGGACTTTGACTTAGATTTCAGCCTAAAACATGCCACACTGACTCAAATCAACTGGAAATCACTGAATCCAAGATTTAGCGATCAGAATCCGAGTTTTGAGACTTTCATTCTTGTATTGCTTTAAAGTACTTTTCAGCTCCTTAATATCCGTTTTCAATGCATTTACACTGTTTGGCATTGTACTGGTTCACATTACAGGACTTTGACTTAGATTTCAGCCTAAAACAGGCCACACTGACTCAAATCAACTGGAAATCACCGAATCCATGCTACTTGACAAGATTTAGCCATTAGATTCCAAGTTTTGAGACTTTCATTCGTGTATTGCTTTAAAGTGCTTTTCAGCTCCTTAATAGCCGTTTTCAATGCATTTACACTGTTTGGCATTGTACTGGTTCACATTACATGACTTTGACTTAGATTTCAGCCTAAAACAGGCCACACTGACTCAAATCAACTGGAAATCACCGAATCCAAGATTTAGTCATCAGATTCCGAGTTTTGAGACTTTCATTCTTGTATTGCTTTAAAGTGCTTTTCAGCTCCTTAATATCCGTTTTCAATGCATTTACACTGTTTGGCATTGTACTGGTTCACATTACATGACCTTCTTAGATTTCAGCCTAAAACAGGCCACACTGACTCAAAATCAACTGGAAATCACCGAATCCAAGATTTAGCCATCAGATTCAGAGTTTTGAGACTTTCATTCTTGTATTGCTTTAAAGTGCTTTTCAGCTCCTTAATAGCCGTTATCAATGCATTTACACTCTTTGGCATTGTACTGGTTCACATTACAGGACTTTGACTTAGATTTCAGCCTAAAACAGGCCAGACTGACTCAAATCAACTGGAAATCACCGAATCCAAGATTTAGTCATCAGATTCCGAGTTTTGAGACTTTCATTCCTGTATTGCTTTAAAGTGCTTTTCAGCTCCTTAATAGCCGTTTTCAATGCATTTACACTGTTTGGCATTGTACTGGTTCACATTACAGGACTTTGACTTAGATTTCAGCCTAAAACAGGCCAGACTGACTCAAATCAACTGGAAATCACCGAATCCAAGATTTAGTCATCAGATTCCGAGTTTTGAGACTTTCATTCCTGTATTGCTTTAAAGTGCTTTTCAGCTCCTTAATAGCCGTTTTCAATGCATTTACACTGTTTGGCATTGTACTGGTTCACATTACAGGACTTTGACTTAGATTTCAGCCTAAAACAGGCCACACTGACTCAAATCAACCGGAAATCACCGAATCCATGCTACTTGAGAAGATTTAGCCATTAGATTCCGAGTTTTGAGACTTTCATTCTTTTATTGCTTTAAAGTGCTTTTCAGCTCCTTAATAGCCGTTTTCAATGCATTTACACTGTTTGGCATTGTACTGGTTCACATTACATGACCTTCTTAGATTTCAGCCTAAAACAGGCCACACTGACTCAAATAAACTGGAAATCACAGAATCCATGCTACTTGACAAGATTTAGCCATTAGATTCCGAGTTTTGAGACTTTCATTCTTTTATTGCTTTAAAGTGCTTTTCAGCTCCTTAATTTCCGTTTTCAATGCATTTACACTGTTTGGCATTGTACTGGTTCACATTACATGACCTTCTTAGATTTCATCCTAAAACAGGCCACACTGACTCAAAATCAACTGGAAATCACCGAATCCAAGATTTAGCCATCAGATTCCGAGTTTTGAGACTTTCATTCTTGTATTGCTTTAAAGTGCTTTTCAGCTCCTTAATAGCCGTTTTCAATGCATTTACACTGTTCGGCATTGTACTGGTTCACATTACATGACTTTGACTTAGATTTCAGCCTAAAACAGGCCACACTGACTCAAATCAACTGGAAATCACCGAATCCATGCTACTTGACAAGATTTAGCCATTAGATTCTGAGTTTTGAGACTTTCATTCTTTTATTGCTTTAAAGTGCTTTTCAGCTCCTTAATAGCCGTTTTCAATGCATTTACACTGTTTGGCATTGTACTGGTTCACATTACAGGACTTTGACTTAGATTTCAGCCTAAAACAGGCCACACTGACTCAAATCAACCGGAAATCACCGAATCCATGCTACTTGAGAAGATTTAGCCATTAGATTCCGAGTTTTGAGACTTTCATTCTTTTATTGCTTTAAAGTGCTTTTCAGCTCCTTAATAGCCGTTTTCAATGCATTTACACTGTTTGGCATTGTACTGGTTCACATTACATGACCTTCTTAGATTTCAGCCTAAAACAGGCCACACTGACTCAAAATCAACTGGAAATCACAGAATCTAAGATTTAGTCATCAGATTCCGAGTTTTGAGACTTTCATTCTTTTATTGCTTTAAAGTGCTTTTCAGCTCCTTAATATCCGTTTTCAATGCATTTACACTGTTTGGCATTGTACTGGTTCACATTACATGACCTTCTTAGATTTCAGCCTAAAACAGGCCACACTGACTCAAAATCAACTGGAAATCACCGAATCCAAGATTTAGCCATCAGATTCTTAGTTTTGAGACTTTCATTCTTGTATTGCTTTAAAAGTGCTTTTCAGCTCCTTAATAGCCGTTATCAATGCATTTACACTGTTTGGCATTGTACTGGTTCACGTTACAGGACTTTGACTTAGATTTCAGCCTAAAACAGGCCACACTGACTCAAATCAACTGGAAATCACCGAATCCATGCTACTTGACAAGATTTAGCCATTAGATTCCAAGTTTTGAGACTTTCATTCGTGTATTGCTTTAAAGTGCTTTTCAGCTCCTTAATAGCCGTTTTCAATGCATTTACACTGTTTGGCATTGTACTGGTTCACATTACATGACTTTGACTTAGATTTCAGCCTAAAACAGGCCACACTGACTCAAATCAACTGGAAATCACCGAATCCAAGATTTAGTCATCAGATTCCGAGTTTTGAGACTTTCATTCTTGTATTGCTTTAAAGTGCTTTTCAGCTCCTTAATAGCCGTTTTCAATGCATTTACACTGTTTGGCATTGTACTGGTTCACATTACAGGACTTTGACTTAGATTTCAGCCTAAAACAGGCCACACTCACTCAAATCAACCGGAAATTACCGAATCCATGCTACTTGAGAAGATTTAGCCATTAGAATCCGAGTTTTGAGACTTTCATTCTTTTATTGCTTTAAAGTGCTTTTCAGCTCCTTAATAGCCGTTTTCAATGCATTTACACTGTTTGGCATTGTACTGGTTCACATTACAGGACTTTGACTTAGATTTCAGCCTAAAAAAGTCCACACTGACTCAAATCAACTGGAAATCACCGAATCCAAGATTTAGCCATCAGATTCAGAGTTTTGAGACTTTCATTCTTGTATTGCTTTAAAGTGCTTTTCAGCTCCTTAATAGCCGTTTTCAATGCATTTACACTGTTTGGCATTGTACTGGTTCACATTACAGGACTTTGACTTAGATTTCAGCCTAAAACATGCCACACTGACTCAAATCAACTGGAAATCACCGAATCCAAGATTTAGCGATCAGAATCCGAGTTTTGAGACTTTCATTCTTGTTTTGCTTTAAAGTTCTTTTCAGCTCCTTAATATCCGTTTTCAATGCATTTACACTGTTTGGCATTGTACTGGTTCACATTACAGGACTTTGACTTAGATTTCAGCCTAAAACAGGCCACACTGACTCAAATCAACTGGAAATCACCGAATCCAAGATTTAGCCATCAGATTCCGAGTTTTCAGACTTTCATTCTTGTATTGCTTTAAAGTGCTTTTCAGCTCCTTAATAGCCGTTATCAATGCATTTACACTGTTTGGCATTGTAATGGTTCACATTACAGGACTTTGACTTAGATTTCAGCCTAAAACAGGCCACACTGACTCAAATCAACTGGAAATCACCGAATCCAAGATTTAGCCATCAGATTCCGAGTTTTCAGACTTTCATTCTTGTATTGCTTTAAAGTGCTTTTCAGCTCCTTAATAGCCGTTTTCAATGCATTTACACTGTTTGGCATTGTACTGGTTCACATTACAGGACTTTGACTTAGATTTCAGCCAAAAACAGGCCACACTGACTCAAATCAACTGGAAATCACCGAATCCAAGATTTAGCCATCAGATTCCGAGTTTTGAGACTTTCATTCTTGTATTGCTTTAAAGGGCTTTTCAGCTCCTTAATAGCCGTTTTCAATGCATTTACACTGTTTGGCATTGTACTGGTTCACATTACAGGACTTTGACTTAGATTTCAGCCAAAAACAGGCCACACTGACTCAAATCAACCGGAAATCACCGAATCCATGCTACTTGACAAGATTTAGCCATTAGATTCCGAGTTTTGAGACTTTCATTCTTTTATTGCTTTAAAGTGCTTTTCAGCTCCTTAATAGCCGTTTTCAATGCATTTACACTGTTTGGCATTGTACTGGTTCACATTACAGGACTTTGACTTAGATTTCAGCCTAAAACAGGCCACACTGACTCAAATCAACCGGAAATCACCGAATCCATGCTACTTGAGAAGATTTAGCCATTAGAATCCGAGTTTTGAGACTTTCATTCTTTTATTGCTTTAAAGTGCTTTTCAGCTCCTTAATAGCCGTTTTCAATGCATTTACACTGTTTGGCATTGTACTGGTTCACATTACAGGACTATGACTTAGATTTCAGCCTAAAACAGGCCACACTGACTCAAATCAACTGTAAATAACCGAATCCAAGATTTAGCCATCAGATTCCGAGTTTTGAGACTTTCATTCTTGTATTGCTTTAAAGTGCTTTTCAGCTCCTTAATAGCCGTTTTCAATGCATTTACACTGTTTGGCATTGTACTGGTTCACATTACATGACTTTGACTTAGATTTCAGCCTAAAACAGGCCACACTGACTCAAATCAACCGGAAATCACCGAATCCATGCTACTTGACAAGATTTAGCCATCAGAATCCGAGTTTTGAGACTTTCATTCTTTTATTGCTTTAAAGTGCTTTTCAGCTCCTTAATAGCCGTTTTCAATGCATTTACACTGTTTGGCATTGTACTGGTTCACATTACAGGACTTTGACTTAGATTTCAGCCTAAAAAAGTCCACACTGACTCAAATCAACTGGAAATCACCGAATCCAAGATTTAGCCATCAGATTCAGAGTTTTTAGACTTTCATTCTTGTATTGCTTTAAAGTGCTTTTCAGCTCCTTAATAGCCGTTTTCAATGCATTTACACTGTTTGGCATTGTACTGGTTCACATTACAGGACTTTGACTTAGATTTCAGCTTAAAACAGGCCACACTGACTCAAATCAACTGGAAATCACCGAATCCATGCTACTTGACAAGATTTAGCCATTAGATTCCAAGTTTTGAGACTTTCATTCGTGTATTGCTTTAAAGTGCTTTTCAGCTCCTTAATAGCCGTTTTCAATGCATTTACACTGTTTGGCATTGTACTGGTTCACATTACAGGACTTTGACTTAGATTTCAGCCTAAAACAGGCCACACTGACTCAAATCAACTGGAAATCACGGAATCCAAGATTTAGCCATCAGATTCAGAGTTTTGAGACTTTCATTCTTGTATTGCTTTAAAGTGCTTTTCAGCTCCTTAATAGCCGTTTTCAATGCATTTACACTGTTTGGCTTTGTACTGGTTCACATTACAGGACTTTGACTTAGATTTCAGCCTAAAACATGCCACACTGACTCAAATCAACTGGAAATCACCGAATCCAAGATTTAGCGATCAGAATCCGAGTTTTGAGACTTTCATTCTTGTTTTGCTTTAAAGTTCTTTTCAGCTCCTTAATATCCGTTTTCAATGCATTTACACTGTTTGGCATTGTACTGGTTCACATTACAGGACTTTGACTTAGATTTCAGCCTAAAACAGGCCACACTGACTCAAATCAACTGGAAATCACCGAATCCATGCTACTTGACAAGATTTAGCCATTAGATTCCAAGTTTTGAGACTTTCATTCGTGTATTGCTTTAAAGTGCTTTTCAGCTCCTTAATAGCCGTTTTCAATGCATTTACACTGTTTGGCATTGTACTGGTTCACATTACAGGACTTTGACTTAGATTTCAGCTTAAAACAGGCCACACTGACTCAAATCAACTGGAAATCACCGAATCCATGCTACTTGACAAGATTTAGCCATTAGATTCCAAGTTTTGAGACTTTCATTCGTGTATTGCTTTAAAGTGCTTTTCAGCTCCTTAATAGCCGTTTTCAATGCATTTACACTGTTTGGCATTGTACTGGTTCACATTACAGGACTTTGACTTAGATTTCAGCCTAAAACAGGCCACACTGACTCAAATCAACTGGAAATCACCGAATCCAAGATTTAGCCATCAGATTCAGAGTTTTGAGACTTTCATTCTTGTATTGCTTTAAAGTGCTTTTCAGCTCCTTAATAGCCGTTTTCAATGCATTTACACTGTTTGGCTTTGTACTGGTTCACATTACAGGACTTTGACTTAGATTTCAGCCTAAAACATGCCACACTGACTCAAATCAACTGGAAATCACCGAATCCAAGATTTAGCGATCAGAATCCGAGTTTTGAGACTTTCATTCTTGTTTTGCTTTAAAGTTCTTTTCAGCTCCTTAATATCCGTTTTCAATGCATTTACACTGTTTGGCATTGTACTGGTTCACATTACAGGACTTTGACTTAGATTTCAGCCTAAAACAGGCCACACTGACTCAAATCAACTGGAAATCACCGAATCCATGCTACTTGACAAGATTTAGCCATTAGATTCCAAGTTTTGAGACTTTCATTCGTGTATTGCTTTAAAGTGCTTTTCAGCTCCTTAATAGCCGTTTTCAATGCATTTACACTGTTTGGCATTGTACTGGTTCACATTACAGGACTTTGACTTAGATTTCAGCCTAAAACAGGCCACACTGACTCAAATCAACCGGAAATCACCGAATCCATGCTACTTGAGAAGATTTAGCCATCAGATTCCGAGTTTTGAGACTTTCATTCTTTTATTGCTTTAATTAATGTTAATTAAAAAAAATGTTTTACGGTAATTTAATGGGTTTAATCTGGCGTCCTAGCTGTCAGATTGTTCCTGTTTTTTTACTAGTTTTTTTTACAGTGTACCTAAGAACAAGTCCCAAATAAGAAAACATCGGTGAATGCCAGAATCTTTATGAAAACTGCGTAAATGGGGTTTAAGAATTTTTTTCTTCTGAAGAACATTTGGTGAATGAGGCCTAATGATCGTATTTCTTACAACGATCATTTTTGGTGCAGCGTTTATTCGAGGGCAGCGTTTAATTAGTAAGGGAGATTTAGAGAATTGCAGCTGCAGTGCGGCCATAGACAAACAAAGAATAGACAAGGAGATCAAACACAAAACCTAGTATAAAATTGAAGCCGCTCGTGTATGGAGCTAAATCAGGGCCAAATGTTTTGTTAATTTGGAGAAAAAAAATCTAGAGTTGAAAAACTAAAGCTTGACATTGAAAATGTAAGTTTTGGTCTAAAACTTGAAAAATAAAACCATGTATTCAAACCAAAAATAAGTGTACCAATTTTTTTTTCAGGTTGAATAAAATTTCGATTAAACTCTAGAATTATTTTGAATAAAGTATTAATTTTCATTTTTCACTTTTATATTTTCACAGTTTCACATTTCATGTATTCAAACCAAAAATAAGTGTACCAATTTTTTTTTCAGGCTGAATAAAATTTCAATTAAACTCTAGAATTATTTTGAATAAAGTATTAATTTTCATTTTTCACTTTTATATTTTCACAGTTTCACATTTCATGTTTTCAGATTCCATGTTTTTTTTTACGGCTTCAAATCTTTTTTTAGGGGGATCACACTCCTCAGCCTCCCTGGGAAAGTCTATTCGGGGGTCCTGGAGAGGAGGGTCCGTCGGATTGTAGAACCTCGGATTCAGGAGGAGCAATGTGGTTTTCGTCCTGGCCGTGGAACAGTGGACCAGCTCTATACTCTCGGCAGAGTCCTGGAGGGTACATGGGAGTTCGCCCAACCAGTATACACATGTTTTGTGGATTTGGAAAAGGCGTTCGACCGTGTCCCTCGGGGGCTCATGTGGGGGGTGCTCCGAGAGTACGGGGTACCGGATTCCCTGATCGGGGCTGTCCGGTCCCTGTACGACCGGTGCCAGAGTTTGGTCCGCATTGCCGGTAGTAAGTCGAACTTGTTCCCGGTGAAGGTTGGACTCCGCCAGGGCTGCCCTTTGTCACCGATTCTGTTCATAACTTATATGGACAGAATTTCTAGGCGCAGCCAGGGCATTGAGGGGGTCCGGTTTGGTGACCTCAGGATTGGGTCGCTGCTTTTTGCAGATGATGTGGTCATGTTGGCTTCATCGGGCCGCGACCTTCAGCTCTCACTGGAGCGGTTCGCAACCGAATGCGAAGCGGCTGGGATGCGAATCAGCACCTCCAAATCTGAGGCCATGGTTGTCGACCGGAAAAGGTGGAGTGCAATCTCCGGGTCGGGGAGGAGATCTTGACCCAAGCGGAGGAGTTCAAGTATCTCTGCGTCTTGTTCATGAGTGAGGAAAGAATGGAGCGCGAGATCGACAGGCGGATCGGTGCGGCGTCCGCAGTGATGCGGGGTCTGCATCGGTCCGTCGTGGTGAAGGAGCTGAGTCGAAAGGCGAAGCTCTCTATTTACCAGTCGGTCTACATTCCTACCCTCACCTATGGTCACGAACTGTGGGTAGTGACCGAAAGAACAAGATCACGAATACAAGCGGCCGAAATGAGCTTTCTCCGCAGGGTGTCCGGGCTCTCCCTTAGAGATAGGATGAGAAGCTCGGTCATCCGGGAGGGGCTCAGAGTAGAACCGCTGCTCCTCCGCGTCGAGAGGAGCCAGCTGAGGTGGCTCGGGAACCTGAAACACACCGTGCGAAGACTTGAGAGCTAGCTACAATTAGCCTACCATTTATTTTCATTTACAAAATGAAAATAACTAAAAATGCCATATAATAAACAACTTACTAACCTTGGCTTTGCTGTATCAACCTCGCTATCGCTCTGTCGATACGTTCAAGCCTCAGTTTAATATTTCCCGGCATGACCTCAGTTAGTAAGTAGCCTAGTTAATACCGTTTTCGTCCGTTCTAATTTAAAATTGAATATTTCTCTCCTATATAATTTTGCAACTAATAATTTTCATTATTTTAAACATATTTTTTTGTTTGTTTTAATAAATACACACTACACTTCTGCTCATTTGTAAAGCACTTTGAATTGCCATTGTGTATGAATTGTGCTAGGCCTATATAAATAAACTAGCCTTGCTTTGCTTTCAAAGCCTCAACTAGCCTATGTAAACGGGGAACCTTGTGAATTTTGCAGATCGTTCCCTTAGGAGGGAACGCATCTTCCTTGTCCACCGATTTATTTGCAGAGAGTGACCAGTACCCACGGGCGCAGTATAGGGGGGAAAAGTTAGGACGATTCAAAAAATAGGCAAAAAGTAATATAAAATTATATTATATAAACCATCATCGAGTATATAATAGCCTACAATTTAAAATATAATAATACAATGAATGATCTCTTTGTTTTTACTTGTGTTTGGCAATAAAGGTTAAATATCCCTATTGACCAAAAAGTAAACATCCATATTGACCGACCATCCCCCTGTATCTGCATGAAATGGTTTGATCCTGCCTTAGCGCACTTATCGGTGACGGTGTTTAGTTGCAGTCAGTAGATGCGCTAGTCGCTAGAATGTCGGGCCGTTAACACAAATCAGGAAACAGATGTTGATGCTTGCTAAAATGAATAACTTTTGATGTAGGCTATTGCATGTATTTCTGAACCATTGGATATATATTCATTATAATATATAACTGGTGTTGGAAAGGTTCAGGAATGTTGTGCAAGAATAATGAAACTCCCTATTTCAATAGCATTCATGTCCAGTGCTGGTGTCATAAAATGCCAAATGAGTAACCTGTTTCCGGTCTCCTATTACTTCTGGTGAGCATGTTCTGAAGTTTATAATAGGCCTACATAGAGATGTAGATGGAGGGCCCTGAATAGAAAAGAATGGTTCATAGTAGATTTGTTGGCCATTTTTGTCATGAAAGCGTACCTATTTTTTGTGGTTTGTTGCTGATTGCTTTTGAGAATCGAATGTACAAAACATTGCTTTTCAATCTGATGCTGGTTTGATACGTTACAGACTGACTGTTTATTACATTTCCTACTCAGGGTTCATGAATGGTGATATGAGACTGGTGGATTGAGAGCTATCCTCTGAAGGCTGTGTGGAAGTCTACTATAATGAGCAGTGGGATACTGTGTGTGATGACAAATGGGACATTACTGCTGCGCAAGTTGTTTGTCGATATCTATATTACTCTGGTGCCCTTTTAGCTATACCAGAAGGAAGATATGAACAAGGTAGGCTGGATAAATGTGTCATTATTCATGTATGAACACATTTAATTTGACAGTATCTTTAGGGACTACTACTTGCTTTTTACTATGACCACCATAAGCCCTTATCATATCATAACACAGCCAGCTCAGGTCATATGTGTGTCACAACCGATGAGCTTGGCGATAACACTGTTTGACAAGTGTCATCAGATGCTAGGCATTCTTCTGACTCATTTTTTTTATGCGATTAAACTATCCTAAGGATTTAGTATTATCGGATGGATGATATGAGCTGTGATGGGATGGAGAAGACCTGTTTTACTGCAAATTTTAGGGCTGGGGCATCAGTGACTGCTCCCACAACGAGGATGCTGGTGTGGTCTGAGACAGGTGAGACCCTGGGTCAGCAGACTGACTCGGCCACAAGGATCTAGATAAAGATCTAGCAAAAAGGGAAAAAGACAGAAATTGTGCAATGTTTAAGATATTCTATGGTCTGGTTTTTCCCCCTCAATGGCTACTGTATGTGAAAGTCTATTTGATCTCCATCCTGTTCTTTTTCAGCATCCACCATCCAGAATAGGAGCCAGGATTATGAACTGAACCACCATGGCAGCCTCTATGAACACTTGGTGGTGCTGTTTGACAGCTGAAAGAAATGTGACTTTGACATTATTATTTGTTTGGATAACAACCTGTGAACACATAAAATCAAGATTACATTGTCATCCGTCCAATGCATCCACAAGATGGCACCTGACTGGGGTCTGAAGCAGCTCCAAGAAGGAGCAGTAAGGCTGATTACCTGATTCCCTGAGGATGTCACCTTCCAAAGCTAGAATTCCTTTTACCAGTATTCTGTTCTCACAATGGTGACGCAATGCTACAGGAAACTTGTCTGCGCCACCTGGCATGGAACTGTGAGGTACTAAGGTGGTTTGGGTGTGTGGGGCGTTTTAGGGAAGATTTCTTCCCATGGTTTCTTCCATTTTTTCTCCTGTAGTGAGTTTTTCTGTGAGTTTTTCATTGTCTTCCCTGAGGGTTTAGGTTGGTTGAGGGGCAGTTCTATGGGCAGTTCCATGGGCGTATGTGAACCCCTCTGTGACATGCTTGCGTGTAAAAAGGGCTATACAAATACATTTTGATTTGATTTGAGTTTGTCGCAATGTAGGCATGCCCTGACTTGTCAAACACTCCTGCACAGTAGGTGGCGGTATACGCACCTTTCAGTTGGTTGCGATACCCAATCAAACTCAAAGAAATAATAGAAGAATGTGTTCCACACAGGAAGTAGCATTACCTAGCTAGCCAGAGAAGTAATTCAATCAACGAACATAAACCGGAGAGCCCCACCAATGTAAGTTTAGAATCGATGTTACTTTAAAATAGTTGCTAGGATTAGCTTGCAAGACAAATCCTAAGGATAGCTCTACCAACATAGCTGCTAGTAGCTCCTAGCTAGCTACATAAGCAACGACTATGAATGGCAGGTTAGTTAGCTAGCTAGTGTTAGCTAGTTAGTAGTACTTCAGTCATCAGATCTAGCAATAGTTTACCACAAAATTCAAATGCATAATCACTACATGCTAGCTAGCTAAACAGTAACGGGGCGTCAGGTTAGTGAATTGAGTAAAAAAAAATCCAGTCCAGACATGATGATATAGATGGGCATAGCCTTTATACCTAGATAGCAAATTGCAAAGCTAGTCCTGCTCGTTCGTTGGTGCTATTAGTACAGTAGCTGTAGTGTGCTAGTATCATTAGTACTAGTTTGTAGCTTGAGAGTTATTGGTTAAAGTGTAGACTCTATTGAGCTTAAGTTAGCAGAGGTGGTTAACATCTATATGAGGCTAACTTATCTCTCTACGACTATGTCCTGTTACCAAGCAAGTCAATTATGCGGTTGCATTGTAAAGGTTTGTGTTTACCTTACAGTGCATCAATATGGCCACTGGTGCCGATGTAAGAGATATTTTGGAGTTGGCCGGTGGAGACAATGATGCTGGTCCCATCAGTAAGAAGGATTTCATCAATTCTGATAAGGTAATGGTCTTTATTCCTACGTATTCTGTCAGGTTCTCATCTTTACAAGTTTTTGTGAATTATACTGTAGAACATATTTTTTTTAAGTTTATCGACAAGCTCATTGATTTATTCCATTCAGTGTCTTTGTTTGAAAAAAAGCAAGTGGTCATATCTAGTGTGTTTTACATGGACAACTAAGTTGAATCAATTTGATTGATTTATCTTTTTAATTCCGTCACAGAAAAAGGCCAAGAAGACAACAGAAACGTTGACCTTCAAGAGACCAGAGGGAATGCACAGAGAAGTCTATGCTCTGCTCTACTCTGATAAGAAGTATGACTGTTAGCTGAACTGACTTCTGTCTAGCATCCTATGTCCTAAAAAAATAGAGCAATGTGGATTTGGAATGTATAATGATTAGGGTGAATGGAATATGGTCTTGCATTTATAAGTAAGCGTAAAGTGTGCTTGAGCTCTGTTTCACGTTGACCACATCAGAGCCTATAGGCAGTATACATACTGATGCCAGATCATCTCTTTGTAGAGATGCTCCCCCTTTACTTCCCAGTGACACTACCCAAGGCTACAGGACAGTCAAGGCTAAGCTTGGCTGTAAAAGGGTTCGGCCCTGGAAATGGATGCCCTTCACCAATCCTGCCCGCAAAGATGGAGCCATATTTCACCACTGGAGACGCTTGACAGAAGAGGGCAAGGACTACCCTTTTGCCCGTTTCAACAAGGTAAGGGTTTCTCCATTCTTCTCCTCTCTTTTGTTGTTGTTGTGTTTTTCCTCTTGCTCTCACTTGCCTTGTAGGTGGGTGATAGGGGCACTGTCTTTTCCACACCCTCCATCTTTCTCTCCCATCTCTGTTGATAGGCAGTGCAGGTTCCAGTGTACTCAGAGCAGGAGTATCAAATGTACCTCCATGACGACGGCTGGACCAAAGCAGAGACGGACCACCTGTTTGACCTGTGCAAGCGTTTCGACCTGCGCTTCACTGTGGTTCACGACCGCTATGACCACCAGCAGTACAGAGTAATGTGGCTCCTTGTGACAATGACACAAACACACCTCGTGTTCGTGGTGAAATCAGATGGATCGAGTGTCACTAGACGTGTTGGTGTGCCTGCTGTACAGACCATAGTTTGATTGTCTTACTGTACTTTTGCTTTTAGAAACGTTCCGTGGAGGATCTGAAAGAACGATATTATAACATATGCGGCAAGCTGACCAAGGTCCGTGCGGCCACAGGGACGGAGCCAAAGATCTACATATTCGATGCCGGCCACGAGAGGCGCAGGAAAGAACAGCTGGAGAAACTGTTCAACCGTACCCCTGAACAGGTCAGTCAACTCAAATATGAGACTTGATGTTGTCCGTCACCGCATCTATGAACACAATATATTACATTTAGCCCAGGGTCGATTTAGAGATTTGTGGTTGAAAGATGACCCCTTCAAAAAGTACTGGATTATGTATAATTTCAAGAAGCACACAAATATGTATATTTTTAAACATGCATTGGTTTCACTCATATGAATGTAACATCTGAGCAGAAAAGGTGCCACTTTGACCGTCATAGAAATAGAAGCATACTTTTGTAAGTGTATATACAATTAATAAATATATATACATACACTATTGCCAAAAGTATGTGGACACTACAAATTGAGGTCAGGTGTTTCAGCCACACTCATTGCTCACAGGTGCATAAAATCCAGCACATAGCCATGGAACATATGTAGATGAACATTGGAAGTACAGTGGGTCATACTGAAAAACTTGTGAATTTAAACATGGCACTGCCACAAGTCGGTTAGGGTTAGTGAACTACTGACCTGGTCAACTATAAGTGCTATAATAGTGAAGTTGAAGCGTCGAGTACTAAGAATATCCCAGCCATGAAGTGTTGGACTGCGCAAACTCACAGAGCAGGGTCTTTGATTGCTGAAGCAGGTTAACGTTGCCCGTCATCTGTTGCATCAATCACCACAGAGTTCCAAACTGCATCCGTAATTAGCGCAAGAACTGCACGTCTAGAGCTTCATAAATAGGTTTCCATGGTCGAGCAGTACGCAAGATTCATCATGGTGTGAACGTGTTGTCTGCAATGATTAGTCACATTTCATTATCTGGCAGTCTGATGGATGAAACTGGGTAAACTGGAACTACTGTGAAGTTTGGTCAAGGAGGTATAATGGTCTGGGGCTGTTTCTCAGGATATGTGCCAGGACCTTTAGTTCCATTGAAGGGTACTCATAAGGCTACACATTTGGGATGTATTGGAACAGCGATTGTGCAGCAAACTGATATAGGGTCAGGTATCCACATACTTAGTGTGGTAGAAGGCTTCCCATAGTGTAGAAGGTCTTTCACTATGGGAAGAATACAACAAACTCTATACCTCTTTAGCAAAAATGCTACAAATGAATGAATTTCCGTGAAAGCAATTGAAGATGAAATTGAAGAATGTTTTGCTTCAGCCTCATATTTAACATGTACTTCCCCTGTTTCCTCTGCAGGTGGCAGAAGAGGAGTACTTGATCCAGGAGTTGCGGAAGATTGAGACAAGGAAGAAGGAACGGGAGAAGAAGGCGCAGGACCTCCAGAAGCTCATCACGGCAGCAGACACCACCACAGAAATGAGACGTGCCGAGCGCAAGGCCACCAAGAAGAAGCTCCCACAGAAACGAGAGACAGAGAAACCGGTATGACACACTTACTACACACATCTGTCAGTGTGTTATACTATTGAAATATCCTTTTAGTTTTATAGCTCCTTAGGGCACCAGTATCACATCATGTCAGCATGTGTGTCTTGTCCTTGTGTTCAGGATATCTCAAGCTCCTGAAACAAGCTTTGCCATTGGGCCAGCCTGTCTTCATGAGACTGGTGTCCTGTTAAGTACGTCTGCCATCCTCTCTCAAATCTCCCTGTCTCTTCACAGGCTGTCCCTGAAACGGCAGGCATCAAATTCCCAGACTTCAAATCAGCAGGAGTCACACTGCGCAGCCAGAGGGTAAGCGCTGGCCGTGGGAAGATGAATTCACACATCGGCCGTCTGTTTATCAATCCATCAAACTATGTATCAAGCAATCACATAAATCCCTTCATCACATCCTTTTTCGCTAAAGGAACTTCTGTTCAATAGAACTTTAGTGTGGGTTGTTCAAAAGTTTGCTTGCCACGCTATCCCAGAAGCACTACTTCCCTCTCTAAGACCAATATAAAGCACCCCAATTGATACTTGGAATTTAAACCCCTTGCCTAAAATGTGTTTTCTGCAAGGTTCCAGAAATCTATTTACTTGCCATCATATCTTTTGATGTATGCAGAAAGTGGCTGGAGCATGTTTGCCTTAGCACCCATTATGGGCATCATGATTTATGCTGTTAGGAGTCAGCTAATGTCTATAAGACGATATGAGAGGAAGCAGATTCATCTCTAAGACTGATGACGAGCTGTTGCTCTCCATGGAATAAGCATTAGCACTAAAGGAGCAGAGAATCCCAAATAATTTGTCAGATAGACTCCAGTGAATAAATACGTTTTGATCTGCCTTGCTGAAGTGCATTTCATACGAATTAACTGGCAGAGGTGAGGACATTCATAGCAATATCCCTGACACCTAACTTGAGTGTGTGTGTGTGTGTGTTCAGATGAAGTTGCCCAGCTCAGTAGGCCAGAAGAAGATCAAAGCCATTGAGCAAATCCTTACAGAGCAAGGTGTCGGTAAGTATACAATATGATCACACAATCAATACTGTAAATCAAAAATTACAGATATGGTATATAGAGTTCTCAGTTCTTTATAGTCAGGCAGATAAATTACATAGCTCTCATATTTATGTCTAGTATATAGGCACAATAATTGTTCAGTTGTGATTGTCATTTTGCACGTTTGCCTTTGCGCCGCCCACCACTGAGTACTTTGGTGTGTTTCAATAATGAGCTTGAAAGTTTAGACATGCAATCTTAGTTGAATTGACAGCATGAAGTGCTACAATATTCTTTAGGACCATTAATCCTGTAACCAAAGGTGGAAACTTTCCATTGGTATTTTTTGTAATTCGTTGGAATTTACAATGTGGGCTTATGCACAAACTGTATTTATCATGACATACAGACATGCGCGTATTGATAGTTTGGTTGAACAGGCATTTTTTACGTATGGAAATGTATTATTAGTAAAACCTCATATAAAACCAGTATTCAGCCTATTATCTAATTAAATACATAAAATAATTATAATAATTTTATTACACTTCTGTTACATAACTTTGGCGATATATGTTTTTTACAAAACCACTTTTAGCACCTTTAGCTATATAATATAGATTTTTATGTGAATCTCCCACTCCTTTGTAACCTTATAAATAACTGAAACATGGATATCATCATTCTCTCGCCATGCCCCTGTGTTCCTGTGTGGGTGCTGTTACAGACCTGAACCCCATGCCCACGGAGGAGATTGTCCAGATGTTCAACGAGCTGCGCAGCGACCTTGTGCTGGTGTACGAGCTCAAGCAGGCCCACAGCAACTGCGAGTATGAGCAGCAGATGCTGCGGCACCGCTACCAGGCCCTCCTGAAGGCCGGAGGCCCCTCTGGTCCCCTGGGGGAGACCACCACCACCACCACCAGCAGCAGCAGCACCCCCGGACCAGAGACTCAGGCCTGGCCCGGACCGGACCACATCAAAACCGAGGCCAAGGAGCAGATCATAGACGTGGTGGGGGCTCCTCTCACCCCCAACTCTGTAAGTCACTATCAAATCTCCTAAGTAGGGATGTGCATGATTAATTATTAATCAATTAATTGCCGTTAAGAATTTAACAAATAAGAATTTAATGAAGTTGCGATTTTACGACCGCGGAGCTATCCGCTCTATGGAACTCAAACAAACTTCCGGTCTCTATCCACTTGAGAAGATGAGAAACTGGAACCGTGAAAGGACGTCAATCACCCACAAAGTCATGCCAACCAAATAATCAACATTGCGAGTACAGCAAAGCACTTTCTGTTTGGCTCAGTCAGGTAGTGACAAACAGGGCAGAGGATAGTATAGTATCTAACTACAGTAGCACTACTACTAGTAGCTAGCGAACTCAGGCTGCTCGTTTAAATTGATTGTGCTTTGTGAATCAATGTTTCTTGTAATTAATGTGCCCCTATTAATGTTTCAAGACTTAAACTGTATGCCATTTGTATTTTAGTCCTAATGATTAATTGATTATTTATTGTTACATTTAGTCATTTAGCAGACGCTCTTATCCAGAGCGACTTACAGTAAGTACAGGGACATTCCCCCGAGGCAAGTAGGGTTAAGTGCCTTGCCCAAGGACACAACATCATATGTCACGGCCAGGAATCAAACCAACAACCTTCTGATTACTAGCCCGACTCCCTAACCGCTCATCGGTTAAGGAAAATGCACGAAATGTGCAACCCTACTCCTAAGTCAGCATGTATTCTAGTTCTCTGCTCTTGATAGTCTTGACGGCCTTATTGATGTCCATGTGAGAAATTGGAATGATGAGTTGGTCATTTATATTCCTGTGCCTGTAGAAGAGCATGCTTGTGGTATAACTCTTGATTTACATCACGCTGTACATCTTGTATTTTCAGCGCAAACGCAGGGAATCTGCCTCTAGCTCCTCATCCATTAAGAAGGTGAAGAAGCCTTAGTGAGGAGGCGAAGTGGGTGGCATTAACTGTACATGGAAGGGGCATACTGCGGAGGACTAAGGAAGTCACTTTTGGTGGAGTAGCCCACTGAGCCGAAGTCTGAAAATAGGGACAGGTGGATTGGGAGGCACCTGCTCAGACCGTCACCTTGTGCACACAAACTGACTGGTGCCCTCAGGGCCAGAAAGGCCTCCCTCTCAGAACCCAGGGCAAGCCCTGTCCCCTTTAGCCTGCTCCTACACCCATCCAGTTTTCTCCGACACTGCAGTGACTGGCTGACATTCCTTTTCATTGCTCATCAATTCCCCTCCCTATACGGAGTGCATTTAGGCATCCAGTTAATATGCTGGCATTGTTATAGTTTTGTGTAATTGTGATGTTTTGTTCCATCAATGTGCGTTTATGTAAATTATAGATTTGTCCACTGTAGTACGGCTTTCCGCTCATTCACAAAAAATCTCTTATCCCTCTGTTAGGTGGGAGATGGGTGAATAGATGGGATGGCTTTGCCTTAGTGCCTCTGCCTACTGCTCGTAGAATGTCAGGCTGAGTGGAGATAGTGTGCACTAAATTGGTCACAGTGGCTTATTGTGAGATATTTGGAGATACTTTTCTCCTTTTTTTCAATAAAAAAAAATATTGTTTTTTGAGTCTTGTGTGTATTGGGTTCTTGTTCATGTTGGCTTAAGTCTTAACGTTCAAGATTAACATTTAATTTAGGGTTGATATCGAATTAAGATGGAAGATATTGTTCTGAAATTAGTTGTTTAAAATGACTTGAGATTTTGATAATTTCATATCAGTTAACTAATAATGACTTAATTAAAAGTGTAATTATATGGTCCTTTGTAGGTTGCATTGGTCATGAAGTCCTAAATGTGTTTTTATTTAAAATTGTGCTAATTGCATGTCAATTATCTGTCAGCCCAGTTAGATATGAATTTGTGTGCAAATTGTGAATTGCGTGTATTATTATTGTTAATTATGAGTGAATGATATGCTAACCCAGTCCGTTTTATCCTGTATAATCTTTTGTACGTAAGTGCAAGTGTGTGCTTATTCTGACAGACAGCGTTAAGATGCCCAATCTCAGTTGTCTCTAGTTTGGTCCCATACTAAATCCAGACTGAAGTCTTCATACACAAGCTAAAGGACAGCATTCCCTAAGATCAGACACTTGGACAGAGCCTCTCGTCCCAGTTCTACCAACTTCATTGCAAGCTTTTTTAGGCATTGCCTATGTTACCAGGACAAACTCATGCACCCTCACTTTTGGGAAGAGATGCATGTGTGTAAGGGAGGAAGTGAGAGAAGCTGAGTAAACATGAGTAAAATGGATTCCTGGTGTGTATATTTCATGTTCAAAATTGGCTCGTAAATCCACTGGTTTGATCTATGGAACCCGTCGAAATGTGTAATTTCTCCCTTGACAGAGCACAGACGAGAGGCTATCTTTCTTGTTCCTCCTCCATTTCCCTCTGTCTCTCTTTTCATACCCGCTCATTCAGTGAACTGGATGGCTGTGTTGGGTTAATACTCCCCTGTCAACCTTTTTCAATCCATTAGTATTATATTCCATTAGTATGTCCTATATTATCGCTGTTCATCTGTTTATCAAGCCTGATGCTGTGAATGTAGCTGCCTCAGATATCTCCCTGTCTGTTTCTCTCTCAAAACCATAATACTATAAGGTCTCTTCAGGTTTAACCTATAAGGTATTTACAAAGCTAATGAGAAGGATCCTAACTGCTCTTTTGTGAATGATGAAGACTCCCATCAGCATCTATCTGTGTGTGCGTCAGGAGATGCTACAAAAATCACCAGGCAGAGCACCTAGAGAGTTTCAGACAATTTGGCTGCTATATGTTGATGAGATCAAACCGTGGGATAGGTTTTCATCATATCCCAAGAGGTGTGTTTGCTTGTTTACGTGAGCATGAGTCCATGTGAAAGTGGTGGTTATACTTGCATACATAACGTAAAAGTCTTAAAAACATAACAGGATTCATTTGGAATTTGTAGATGCAAAGCAATTGCACCACAGGTGCAATTGCTAAGTTAGCAGTAGCTAACTTTGTTAATCTTGACTTAAAACAAGTATCCAGTTGCCACAAGATCTAATTCAAATTGTAGGTATGAAGAAGAAACCTCATGGAACACAAAATATGTTTTGTAAAACTTCCTTTCAAGTTGTCTGTAATGATCTCTTATTTTCTCAAGATGGCTGATGTTAATTCAGTGGTCACAAAGACATGCTTAATGTACAGCTTAGTCTTAAGTTATTTCTGGTTCTTTTCATAACTATCTGCATGTCTTTCATTCTAACCTTCACTCCTCCCAACTGGATACCGCATAAGCTGTTCCTTGAGGGGATAAACTTCTAATCAAACCCCCACTTTACTCAGCTCCTCTATTAGGACTGCTGTGCTTCCACATAAAGAAGGTGAGCCGAGTCCTCGACATATCCCAAGTAGAAGTGCCTGAAGGGTGAACATTGGAAGTTATTTCCATGGTTTTTAGCCTAGGGACAAGAACAATACACTCCCAGTTACCAGAGATGAAAAGAGCTTACAGCTAGGCATTAACCTCTGTGTCTACATCTCTCCAAAGATGTAGGTGTGTGAGGGGGGACGGGGGGGCTGGGGGTAGGGGGACGGAGGAAGGGGGGACAGGATGGAGGAAGGAAGGAATGAAACCAAATAGGCTCTTGACCCTCTCTGGCCATTTATCTTTAGGGAGTGTAAAAACTGAACCCACTGTGGAATCCTCATGTATTATATATGGAGGGGTCTGTGTGTTTATTAGTGGCAGGCAGCAGACATGAAAGTGACACTTGGAGGCTATCAGAGTCTGACCCGTTTAGGCAGAGCTCTGATAGCAGCCTGACCATAAATGAAATAAGCTTAGACTGCCACCACTCTGTCCCATCACCAGCCCTCAGAGACGGAGAGAGAGAGAAACAGACCGCCTGATGTGATTTGTCAGAGAGAGATAGAGAAGGCATTGAACAATACCTGACAGAAGCCCAGGCCAAGCGAAATGTCTCCTACCTGCTGGAGCGCAATTCCACCCCCCCCCCCCCCCCCCCCCCCCCAAAAAAAAAAATCCAATTTACCATGCAGTTCCACAGCTGTCACAGCAGGGAATTAAACATTACCCATAATTCACTCTGGTTGCACCCTAGGTCAGTGCCTCTGTCAGTGCCTTGCAGCAATTGTAACATCACTCTGAAGTGCAAAAGCAGAGGATTTAAACCTTCAACCCCCCTCAACATACAGACATAGATTTGTATGTATTTTATTAATACAATATCTATGATTGATAGTGAGGAAGTCATCATTTGGTGGGAACTAAAATTCTCACACATTTTCCATAAACAATTTTTTTTTTTAAACATTCGAGTCCATACAAGTGAGATTTTGCAGTTATCCATTGCTAACTTATTAGCATCCTGATACCATCGTCAATGCTGCCTGCTCCTGTCTGCCTGCCTCTCTGCTTGCCTGCCTGCCTTTCTGCTTGCCTGCTTGCCTCTCTGCCTACTGTACTTGCATGCCTTTATGCCTGCATGCCTGTCTGCCTCTGCCTGTCTCTGCCTGCCTACTGCTTCTCTGCCTGCATGCCTGGCTGCTTGGCCACCACAATTACCTGACTGACGTTTCATTAGTGGCTGCAGCTGATCCCATGGCTGAAAGGCAGTGAGGCGCAGAGCAGCATGGAGAGAGAGTGAGAGAGAGATCAGGCCTTGCTACATCCCACTGCTTTACAACCTCATCTGCTGTCAGTTACACAGCCCTGAGCAGAACCACACACTCGCTATATTATATTTAGCAGATGCTCGTATTCGGAGGGACTACTTTTTCTTACAAACAAAAACACATACACGCCGTTTGATGGTAGCCAATAGAGCCAAGAGGGATTTTTCTGTGTGTGTGTGTGTACACGTGTGTGTGTTTGTCTATGCTTGTGTGTGTGTGTGTGTGTATGTGTAGATTCTGGTGCCAGGGGTCAGTGCGGGCCATGACGGGAATGATCCGAGGCAGAGTGGTGGGTTTACTGAGTTGACTGAGCTGCTTCACAGGCACCATGACAGGTCATTCACCCTGGACAGGTAAGACCTCCAAGAGATTTGGTCTGAGGCGACACTTAGAGTAGGATAAATAGGAGAATGCTCAAGCATAATGCTTTTAAAGCTAGGTTTTCCTAGTTTGGAACTATGCATTTGAGCCTGAGGGACAAAATATGTCTCTGTTTAGTTTAATCGATTGTCTGATTAATCCCAGCCTTCAAGTGCCCCATACCATGCAGTGAAATACATTTTGTTTCCAGGAAATTATATCCCACAGTATTGAAATGGTGTCCACAGCTATGGTATCACAATTGAGTCAGGCTTTTAGTTCCCTGGGGTTTTCACTAACCCAGGGTCATTCAAGTCAGGGTCATTAACCAACAGTTAACTGGATTTAAGCCATTTTGATTGAATTAATGAGCCTAGATCCAGTATGGCAAAAGCCTCCTGCCTTTGTTCACTTAAAACAAAGCTTAAAAAGCTTTTTGTAGAATTAGGCTCTCATACCATAATGAACTTTATTCAAATGCCCCTTCATTTCCATATTTTTGAATATTCTACTTAATTAGGCAAGGAGAATAAAGAGGTAGGAGACGAGGAGTCTTAAGAAAGACTCATCAAGTCCTTATTAAGAGAGGAGGGGAGTAATGGTGTTAAATACGAGGGCAATCAAACATTTAAAGCCCAATCCTGCAGGCAAACAGTATTTAAATGAGTCGATTAGACATTCTATGAGTGGAGTAAAGATCTACATAAATGTTTGCCTTGGAAGCAGGTCCGTTTAAAAGTAGGTAATGAAATACTAAACAAGTTAGCAACTTGTATAAAAAATGCACAAATATGAATTGCTGGAGGGCTGGTTAACTGTTTGGAAGGATTTGGAACGAGAGGTGTAATATCTGCTGGAGATTGTTTCATAAATCATAATTATCGTGTTAACAGGATCTGTCCTCCCAATTAGTGTAGGTATTAGAACTGGAAACAGAGTTTGGCAAAGGTGACAGTCCCAATGTACACATATAACTTATAACCTTCTACATTATAAAAAAACACACAGAAAATACCATTGTAATTATCTTTTGGCTGTTTTCACAAGATAACTGTTGAACTCCAGCAAAATGGTACACATACAAAAACGTTGCTGTTGTTATGACTTGAATAATGTACCAAACTATGTGGATATATCATTGTCACACTTCTCCATCCCTCCTCCTTGCCTTTCTCCCTCTGTCTCAACCTCACTCTTGTCAGCCCAAGCTACAATTACAGGGTGTGATTGCTATCAGGAGGGACGGTCAGGGACGCTACCAAATTAAGGCCTAAATAGGATTTCCTCCATAGCGAAGGGAACAGGCCCTGGACATGGTAATGAAAGCCTATACATCACAATCAGGTCGACAATCCTATTCATACTGCAACACATTACTCTCACTCCTCATAATTACAGAGGGCTGACAGACGGGCCTGTGAGGCACGGAGGAGGTGAGGGTGCAAAGAGGGAAGGGACGGGATGGGGGAGGAGGAGAGGAGGAGGCGGTGAAGACGGTGTCACAAAAGTTTCGAGTGGTTTTCTTGCCTTGTCTCGTTCCTGGTTCTTTTGATAGGGATTGCATTTTGGATTTAGTCATTTTGGGATTATCTGATGTCCTTTGAAGACATGATAGAAATGCTCCTCAATTGTTACTGCATACACTTCCCATGGATATACTGTATATATATTTTTTATACTGTATGTAATAAGGAAACTGGATGTGTGAATGTGATCACATGTAAGAAAAGGTGATATTCATATATATGAAATTATAATTGTGATTATTAGACCCATTATTTTGCACAGTGCACATACGGTACACACACAGACATAGAGACACATTCTCCAATGATGTGATGAGGACCAGGACAGCCTTACGATCAATATCATGAGCAAGAATCAGTGATGGGGAGAGTAAGACAATGGCCTATCAGATTGAGGTTGACTTCTCCTTGTATCTGTGTCAGGCCTGCCTCAATAGATTGGCTGAAAAATCCAATGGTACGCACGGACAAAAAAAACTGATGAAAAGAAAGATTGCTAATGCTCTCCAACCAGGCATTTTAATCTGTGACAGAAGGGGGATTTGGTGTAAGCCATTATCCCACCGCGTGTGTTTGTGCAAATGCAGGCACATAGTTTTATGCAAAAGTTTGGGCACCCTCTGGTCAAAATTTACGTTACTGTGAATGTTAAGTGAGTAGAAGATGAACTCATCTCCAAAA
This sequence comes from Osmerus eperlanus, assembly GCF_963692335.1. Lineage (NCBI taxonomy): Eukaryota > Metazoa > Chordata > Actinopteri > Osmeriformes > Osmeridae > Osmerus > Osmerus eperlanus. Next base: position 1,188,614 of record NC_085043.1, read on the forward strand.
GTCATATAAGTTAAAGATGAAACATTCTTTTCAAAATGTTTTGTTATAATTATATATTTATATTTGTAAAAAGAAAAATTGAAAAAAAAGAAAGGCGCACCATTCAAAGGTTTGGGCACCCCAAGAGATTTGACCTCAGATAACATTTACCAAGTTCTTTGACCTTAATTAGGTTGTTAGTGCTATGGCATGTTCACAATCATTGACAGGAAAGGCCAGGTGATGCATATTTCAAAGCTTTATAACTCTGACTCCTCAAACCTTGTCCCAACAATCAGCAGCCATGGGCTCCTCTAAGCAGCTGCCTAGCACAATAATTGATTCCCACAAAGCAGGAGAAACCTATAAGAAGATAGCAAAGCATTTTCAGGTAGCAATTTCCTCAGTTTGTAATGTAATTAACAGTTAACAGGAACAGTGGAGGTCAAGTTGAGGTCTGGAAGACCCAGAACATTTTCAGAGAGAACTGCTTGTAGGTTTGCTAGAAAGACAAATCAAAACCCCTGTTTCACCTTCACTGGTGCACTGTTCTACTGTGCAGCGACACCTGCACACATATGAGTCGTCAGAAGAAAACATTTCCTGTGTCCTCACCACAAAATTCAACTTCAGAAGTTTGCAAAGGAACAAACAAGCCTGATGCATTTTGGAAGTCCTGTGGACTGAATAAATCAAAATATAACTTTTTGGCCACAATGAGCAAAGGTATGTTTGGAGAAAAAAGGGTGCACAATTTCATGAAAAGAACACCTGTCCAACTGTTAAGCACGGGGTGGATCGATAATGCTTTGGGCTTACAGCCAGATTCACAGGGAACATTTCACAGGTAGAGGGAAGAATGGATTCAATAAAATTCCAGCAATTTCTGGAAGCAAACATCACACCATCTGTAAAAAAGCTGAAGATGAAAATTGGATGGCTTCTGCGACAGGATAATGATCCTAAACACACCTCAAAATCCACAATGGACTACCTCAAGAGGAGCAAGTCCCAACATAAAAAACACACCTCAAAATCCACAATGGACTACCTCAAGAGGAGCAAGTCCCAACATAAAAATGTCGGGGGACTTTTCGGAAATAAAACCGCGGCTTGTACCCCGATTTTACAGTTTTCTTGTGGTTGTACGGTTTAGGCCTATATTTCGAAGCAGCATTTTAGAACAAAAAAGTGGCTTTGTCCCAAGATCTCTACAGACCGTGCAGCTAATTTAATGCTCAACACTGGAACGGGGGCTGAAAGAGGAATTATTTACTGTGTCCTCTCAGTTACACTATCAGGGCTTGGAAATACAGTGACTTGCTAAAGTAGGCAAATGGCTAGTAGAACATACCATTTCATAATAATTTCAGTAAATCAAACAGCTGCAAGACCCAGTGAAATGTTATAGGCCTATACAGCTAGCAAACCAACGTTAGCTAGCATCGCTAACGACATTGACTAATTCAACTTCGGTAGGCTATCCGCCTATAGCCTACTCGTGCATTTCTTGGTATCATTGTTCCTATCAAGTGCGGCATATATTTCAGTGCGGGTTAAAATCCGATTTACAAACACAAAGCTCCCATTCTGGTGGGGTGCGGGTTATAGAAAATGCGGCTTGTTTTCCGAAAAAAACGTAATTGAAAAAAAAAAAAACGTCATCTTTGTCTTTTCGAAATCAGGTCATCTTTTACTCGCTATTCACAGTAACATACATTTGGGGTGCCCAAACATTTGCATAAAACTGTATTTGCGTGTCTGTATGTTTGTATTTACACACATAATTGAGACACTGCCATGAAAATATGACAAATTCTATATTGAACAAGAGGGCCACCTTGTGTGTCTCTGTCTCTTAGCTCCACCATTGATTTGTCATCATGTCCTCTTTACTGTACAACCGTACTGAACCGATCCAGATAATGGTATGTATTCCAGGTCACACACAAGCCTTGGGCTTCTCTGGAGAGTCACTCCCAGTTTAGTTCTGCATGGCTTAGTGTTGAGGAAGTGTGTATGATTGAGATGTGGGGGGGCTGGTGTAATGGACCCAGAAGATGGTGAAGTGTGTGTGTCTGTGTTTGATTGGGTCCCGAGTCCACATTCCCTGGATGTGTTTGTCTGCTCATGGTCTTGTCCCTTTAGTGATCGGAACAATCCTTCAGGAACCAGTGGCTCATTAATCATCAGCCACACCAACACAGACCCACACACATACACACACACACACCTTTGGGTCATCATGGGAGGCAGTGATGAACACTAGGGTTACCATAGTCGAGCAGTCACACCTGCACCACATAGAGGACAATCGAAAGATGAGAGAGAGAGACCCAACCTCTCTTTTTACATCCTTCATCCTTTCACCTAAACTTCGTCCTACAACTTGAACCCTCTCCACCTTCCTTTGAGAGGTTTAAAGGTTGTTTAACATAGCCCAAACAACCTCAACCCCTCACCTTTTACCCAGTGAAAGTGCTGCCCAGTTGCCATGAAATCCTTACAGTGTCACTTTGGTGTCTGCTATAGTGATCAGCAGACCACAACTCCACACCACAAAGCCAGTGCACTGGCTAATTCACTATTGATCCAGACGTTACAACAATTTCTACAGCTTTGGACTGAGTTTCTGTCATGGATGGACACTCCCATAGAGCCACAGTGGAGCCCTAGAGCAGTCTTATCAGCTGAAGAACACACACTTTCGACATAACAAAAAACGTTTGGAACGGTAATAGAAGGGATTAAATGGGAAGGCACACATTTTTGTTTGGTTGCTCAAAGAGAATGGAGAAGAGGTCATTGATGGTTTTTTTGACTGACAGTCCTGAGGTTCAGTCAGAGTTCCCAGGTGACTGCGGAGATGTCGAACTGTGTGTCTATGTGACACACAATTCGACACAAGTAGACTTGTGTTGACCTGTGCTGCTGAGAGAAGAATCCTCTAGACACTCGCCACACTGTCAGCCTCTCTCTCTCTCTCTCTCTCTCTCTCTCTCTCTCTCTCTCTCTCTCTCTCTCTCTCTCTCTCTCTCTCTCTCTCTCTCTCTCTCTCTCTCTCTCTCTCTCTGTTTGTCTGTCTGTCTGTCTCACTCAATGCTCTCTGGAACACAATTAATCTGCATACATACATTCACACTTGGCGTATTAGACACATACTGTGTGCATACATAGCCATATTATCTTCACATGTTCCTCCACTCTGCCTTCCTATCAATCTACCCACCCCTCACAGTTTATCCTTGTCTTTCGTTCGCTCTCCCACTATTGCACACACAATAACACAGTAAACAGTATATTGCGCTCTCTTCCTCAACCTCCCAACTCCAGTATCAACCTCTCCTGGAATAATTGGGATTCTGTCAGCAGGTAAATGCTCTGAGACTAGCTGGTGACAATCAGCCAAGCCTACACCAGGAATACCAGAGTCCCTGAGAGAGAGGCAGGATGAGCAGGATTCCAGATTCCACAGGTAGACACACATTATCCATACAACAGTAGATTGCCACACAGCACTGGGATAATGCACTCTGACTGACTCCATGCCCACTCTTTCTATAAACAGCACACACACACACATAGCTCAGCTCTGCATGAAGAATGCCCCCTTGACACTTTCACAATAGCTCGCATCCAGCATGAAATGCCTCCCTTACAGGGGGGCCCTGCTCTGCAGTATCAATGCAAGACAAATTCAGAACAAAATTCAGACAGACACGTTTGTTCTATCACACTCACAAACCTATTCGCAAACTATAAAAAACCCTTTGTGGAGATTTTGTCCTTAAAATGATAATATTCCTTCTGTATTGTAGAGAACACAACTACGAGGCAAACAGCAACAATCCTGTCTGCAGTCAGACTGAGTGAGAGCATGGATGTACGGGCGTGCCTAATTAAAGCAGGCTGCTGACAATCGTCACCGTGACCCTTAGCGCCGCTCTCCCCCGGGGGGTCCTGTTACCATGCTAATGTTAACACCGGCTGACGTGGGCTGGGCATATCCCCAGCAGGGCCTGGCTTGGGCAACAGGACATGACAGGACAGGGAAGTGACAATGTGCTCCAGCAGCTAGCAGGCCAAATACTGACACAGAGAGATCCACTGTGTCAGAATTACATGTGAGAAAGAGAGAGAGAGAGAGAGACTGCTCCTGGTGATTTCTCTGAAGTATACATCATCTACACTGGCTTGAAAAGAGCAATATGTGCCTATGAAAGGCTTGTAAAAGAGCAACAGCTTTTGGGCTTTAGGGTGGCAGAAGAGATTTAGCAGATTGGCAGAGGGTTAGCATAGCTCAAAGGGCCCGAATTGTTGTTTAAAAACTTGGAAAACCGGAGAAAAGTTTATTGTAATACTACTTGTTGTAAAATTACTTTGTTGATCTCAAACTTTTTTAGGATTTCCCTTCTACAGTATATAGGAGAATATCTGTTTTTAAACTATCAACAACGTAACAATCAATAAATAAAAATACTTTGTCATAATACTTTCCTTCCTTTAATGTCACAGTATTACCTTTTTAGTGGTTTGCTTATTGCTCTATACAACAAATTCAGAAAATAAATGTATGAACATTCAAAAGAGCTCCCTTATCGTTATGTAATGTGTTAAAACAAATTATAATAATAGGTCAAAGTGGATCGTTGAGCAAATTATGGCAAATAATCCTAACGGACGAGAGAGAGTGAGCTCACCAGCCTGTCATTCTATCACTGTCTCCTCTCTGAGGGAAGGTCAAGGACATATGCATATTCATGGCCGAGCCTGGCACACGGTCGATGGGTTTTAATTGTTTTCTCCTGGTTCGTTGAGGGACGTGCCAGCAGGTATTGATCTGTTTGAGTAGAGGCCATTCACAGAGCACGACTACGAGACCTTTACCTGACGGAACACCCCTCAGGATGTGTGTGTACATTTAAGGTTGTGTTTGTGCGTGTCTGTGTGTGTGTATGCATGTGTTTGTGTGTGTGCGTGTACAGTCAACAAGACATCACAACCTCAGTTGTAGAATAGAATGCTAAAATTGTGAATGGTGGATGTCTGTGAGTGGTTGAGTCCAGAGGATATGGTCTCTCTCATCGAATGAAACAATAAATAATTTCCGATGGCATGTCTGTTGACAATGACAAGTTTACACCTAAAGAGAGAAAAGCAATTCTGAAACAAAAGACTGATGTGTTTGGGAGGGAAAGAAGAGAGACTGAGAGAAGACATGAGAAACAGAGAAACAGAAAGAAAGAAAGTTGACAGCAAACCATTTGACCCTGGCAGCTGAGTGGGGGCAGACTGGCTTGTCAAATCTCTCTGCTAACAGTGAATAGGCATATCTATTCTGAGAGCTGAGGAGTGTCATGCACTGTAGCTTTATAGCCCGGGATAAAGCTGGATAAAGCCATTGGCTGTGGGACACACATCACTTTCCCTCCCTCTCTCCTCTCTCAACCTCTTTATCCTCCTTCCTGCCCTTCTATCCCCGTCAACCCATTCTTTATTCCTCTTACTTGCCCACCACACTTTTCTCACCATTCCTTCATTTATCTAGCGCTGTCACCCAACGTATGCACCCCTCCTCCCCTCCATTTTCTCCTCTCATGTCCACCTCAGTTCTCTGCTGTTTTTGTGGCATGAGAGGCCGGCGTGTCATATGAATTGCAGTACATGCCCTGACAAACAGGAAACTGTGTATGACTGAGATCAAGCATCATACACTGGGATTACTGAACACAGAAGAGCCCTGTACCTTTTTTCCCCAACATTAATCTAATAATGCAAACACACAGAACCCATAATATCCATGTTGAGTGTTACAAAGAATCACAAAGGAATTTGTTCTCAGCCATATTTAAAATGGTCCAGCACTTCAGAGGTTAAGGCACCAATCAGAGCACACAGACAGATGTACAAAGACGTTTTAATATTCGCCAAGGTGGGAATCGTGGTCTCCTTCTCTGGCGAGATTGGACCCCAAGGCTATTCAGGCAGTGGAGAGCCCAAAGTGTTCTGTAGGGTGCGAGGCTTCGCATGATATTTCATCAATTAACAATTGGGTTGTCTAAAAGTATTAATCCTCTTTGTATTGCTTTGTTTGTCTGATTTAGGGATGAGTGTGCAAAAAGACCACTAGATGGGGCCAATGTTTAGATTAGTAATCGTTAACCCACACTGCAAGGTCAACACAGTGTCTCTAAGCGTGGTACGTATTGTACGCCCGCTGTACTGTAACTAGATGTAGGCTCAAACTCAGATTATCACTTGGACCCGCCCAAAGTCGCTTTGGTTTCAGTTCCAGCCCCCAGCCCCCCCCCCCCCGCCCTACTACATGACAGGGTTGTTCCCAGCCCCCCACCTCCCGCCCTACTACATGACAGGGTTGTTCCCAGCCCCCCACCTCCCCTTCCCCCTGGTGGTCCCACCCCTCCTCACAGGGGTCACACTGATGACGAGTGGCAGTCCACTGAGGGGAGCGAGCTGTTTGCAGTCAGCAGTGCGTTTGTTGATCATTATTTAGAGGCTCACATTAATGTCCAGCTCACGGGTATGTGTGTGGGGGGGAGAGGGGGCGGGGGGGGCAGGCCTTGCAGTGGAGGGTAGGGGCAGGGGGGAGGCGTGAGGACACGAGCTGTCATAGCTCCTCTCTGTTAGTCAGTTGACTAGCTTTCTGAGCACTTGCAAAAAATTGGGAAGGGCATAATGATAAACAACATGAATAACCAAACAAAGACATCCTAAACAACGGGTTGACACTGAGAAATCCACACCCAATGCATCGTGTCCATTCTTGCCTGTCGGAAGTTGAACATCAGATATGGGGGTGGAACAACTGTGAAAAGTGTGAATGTAAAACAAGAGGTTGCTGTGTCATGGCAGAGTTCAGCACCTTGTGTGTGTGTCCTGGGATGTAGGGGGGGGGAGCTCAGTCAACCCCTGGGAGGAAGCAATCAATGATCGGGGCCATAATGCACCTCTCTGTATTCCTCCCCACATTCATGCCAGTTGGACGCTATTGGGAGCTGTCACACTCATCTATGTAAGCACACACGCACGCATGCAGTGTTGCATGGTGGACAGCTCATCCCTCACACAGCTGTCTCTCTTTCTCTGTCTCTGTCTCTGTTTCTCTCTGTCTCTCTCACTGCTCCAGCCTGGTCTCTCTCTATGTTAATATACTGGGAAACCTCTTTCTCTTCACGGCAGTAGTAGCTCTGTCTCTATGTTAATATACTGAGTGGTATACGACTCAGTCACAGAACTACCTCCCTGACTCTAAGTGGCTGAGCACTGTTGAGTTCCAACTGACTGTTTACTGGCAGTATGGACTTCCTCTGTTCAAGGTAATCTGGTTTGAATGTGGGCATTACTGCGATGTTACTCTTTTATTTATCTATCTATTTATTTATTTATTTATTTATTCAAGCAATAGTTTTCCCCCTGAGGATATTTAGAATATTATCACTAATGAGTCTGATGTAATTACAGTAACAAGGTTTACGATTGGCCAGGAGAATGTGAATGAACAGGTAGCACTAACAACTGACATTCTCTAATTAGCAAGGGGGAAAGTTAAAACACTGGCTTGATTATGTCTGGCATGATAATAAAAGTTTTTAAATAATCTCATCAAACACTAATTTAATCGAGTTGTATTCTCTACAGATTTAATGAGAGAAGTTTGTGGATGAAATTGTTTTAAAATACATTTTAAATCCTAATGCACAACAAGTGGGTGAAAATTCTAAATAATCAAACAGTGAAACAATGTTCAAATATGTTACTGCTTTTTGATAAAAACATCAAGTTCTATTCTGTAAAAAAGGGTAAGTTAGTCGTCAGTAGTTGCTGTCTTCCCTTGATTTGTCATTTCACAAATGACAGAGACAACTCTATAACTTTGAACTTAAAGAAGATGACAAAATGCAATATGTGTCTTCAAATAGTCAGAAACATGTCTGGATTCAAATGCACCATAGGGATGAATGTGTTGCAGTCAAAAAGATGACTCCAAATGACTCATATCCTGCCAGAAATGAAGACCTACAATTAACATCACATCCCATCATCCTCAGTTGTGCAGACAGCCCTGTAATTGGGCTGCTGACCAGTCTCTGTGGCTCCGGGTGTCAATTTAATCTGAGAGCCAGAACCCAGGGCGGGTAACGGCCCTTGCGCTATGCCATAACCTGGTGGAGGCAGAGACATCATTAACACTTCACTGGGCCTACAGAATACGCACATACTACCCCGAGCCTCCCACACTGTACAGGATAGACACTTAGAGAATGGGGGAGAAGGTTGGTGAGACCCAGTGTACCCAATCCCAGTCACAAGTACCTTTTGCAAGGAAAAATGCTTTTGTAGGAAGCATTTTAAACAGAAAAGCAAGCATGTAATTAATTCAGTCTTGATCTGCGTAAAGGCCTATTTGTGTTTTCCAAAGGTGGAGGTTGATACATATTGGTACTGTATTTCCACTTTAAGGTTGATGACATCTTCTCATGAATTTAGAAGGTTGTATGTGAGGTTTAGACCTTCCACTGCCACATGCCACACGAGGCATGTGTCACAGTAGAAGTCTGAGGATGAGATAGAGTCACGTCTGGCCCCGTTAAGTAATGCATCTGCTGTCTGTCTACCTCCCAGACTGTGGAGAGGTCAGGGGTTAAATAGAATGTTCCATCTCACTCAGGGTGGCAGAGAACAGATAGAGTACTGTGAGTGTTTGACAGGTTGAGGAAACTTGTGTAAAGCCTGAAAACTGGGCAAAGTTACTTAAAATGGAACCCACTCTGAACATTTGTCTCTCACATTCCAACGAAACATCCTCCTGATCTCTCCTTGACTCTGACATTCCCAAACCTACCATTCCCTGTCTCCACGGCCTCTCCACACATGCTCACTGGCACTCAAATGGCTGTTCATTAAAGACGGAGACCTGGGGGGAAGCAATCGTCTGAGAGACGGAAATTGCGTGTCACATTAGATTAGCGGTGTAGAGCCTCTGGATTTGCTCCGGGGAATAAGGAATTATTTCAATTACATTATTTCAAAAAGTCTTTAAGCAAAACCAATACAGATAAAAACAAATTAAGGATGATTTGTGATCTGTTGAGGTCTGCCATCCCACAAATTGAGGTGTGAAGTCAGATGTATGAATAAAGTGGACATTGGTGGGTTTTACACTGATTTGGATCAATTACATAAATAAGAAATATGACCAATTTGCATACCATGATCTTAATACATGAACCCTCCATTTACAGATGTTGTATTCAATATTTTTGCATCAGTATTAGTGATAAGTTCACAACAAGAGCCAAAGCAACCTGAGCCCGAAACCTGAAGCCTGAACCTGAGTATGGGTCAAAAACGATTACATGTTAAAATATGAATTAATTAGTGTCTAACGAATGTAACTTTCTAAAACTTCATCATGCTCGAATTAACTACTTGCAATGCTAGAAAGCTGTAGATGCTGAACAGGACAAAGAATGCAACGATAGCACTATTACTCCCGAGTCCCTGTGTGTCGTTCAGAAGGCAGAAGGGAAAGAGGGGCATACTACTGTGAGAAGGGGAGGGAGAGAGGGATATCACTGGAGCCTTAGAGAATCTGCGCGGACTGAGACACAGACCGGCTTGAGACAAGGGACAACCATCCTGCCGTGCTTCACATATTTCACAGCATACCTTTATTCAAAAGCTGAATGAAATCCGAAATACAGGAGGTTCAGCGCTGGGACAATACGGTACTTAGGGTTTAAATGTTTCGGTAACCTTCTTTGAACTTTTGTTGTGGCTGTCTACTTGTGCGTTTCTTTTGGACGGAAAAAGTCGGTGACACGAAATCTCTCATTGAGAAATTGGTCGAGTTAAACACGGTAAGAACTGAGCTATGTAAACTGAAACGATAACACTGATTTCAACAACAATAAACACAGCATGTCAACATATTTCTTTACCGGTTAATATAGCCTGTTTTCGAACTTTTTGTTATGGGCATGTGTTTGTGACACGTGTAAAAGTATTAGAAGGCTAAAACTGACAATAGTCAGCCTACCAAACAAGACGCGTTATCACCGTTTTATTAATATATACAATTACAAAGTTAGCCTGTAGACAGCGTGCCTTTTCACACTTTACGAAGATTTTCTGAAAAGTTTTTGGTGAAGTTGCATCTCCCGTACAGAGCAATTGGAAGCCCATTGGATGGGGTAGCCTATGTTAGGCTATACTTTCTGGCAAATTAGCTAATTTATTTGTGTCGAACTTGCTATAGCCTACAGGGAAACATGTTAAATAATTCAAATGTATTTTCTAAATGCGTTTACTTTATTCGTTTCAACATATGTTTCTGATTATAATAAATTACTAATCAGTCATAGATTATAGCCGTACTTGTCAGGAGCGCTGTCATATTGAAGTTTTTTGCAATTCTAAACTCAATCAAACAAAGTTAGGCTACGCTTGGCAAAACAAATAGACCAACGCTTTTTAAGTTGAGCGGGTTTAAAACTAAACTAAACCAAATATGTCTGCTGTTTTCAGTTGAAGAAAAATAAGTATTCAACAGTTTTTAATTAAATATTGTGTACACACTCAAGTGAAAATTATTAAACCACCTATTTGTTTATTCACAATTGTTGTGGGTTCTTTGTGGATTTCTTATAGTCCACACTCTTGGGTTAGGGTTCTGTACTGGTAAAATATGTTACTAGTACAGAACAGCAGTTTTAGTTTAGTTTGTTTGATTTTGTGTTATTATAATTTATTCAATTTTGTATTTGTTAAAATGTGCTTGCCTAGAAAATTGTCTCTTTCATGCATATGGTTCACAAAAACTTGATTGTGCTTATGATATTGTCGATATATTGCCTTTGATAACTGCAATTGCATTAAAAAAAATACTACATACATTTAAGTTAATGGCAATTGCATTCAGCAATAGGTAAATAATAACCAAATCATCTAAATCTCACTCATAATTATTGGATTACAAATATTTTATGAAATTATTTTATTTTACAGGTAACTACATTGTTTCCTAAATATGTGGGTCTGCTCAGATAAGATTTTTACATTTCATTCCATTTAAAGGTGTATTTTCCCTTCTTTATAATGTAGCTCTTTGAGGCAAATTTCCCAAGATCTTGCAAGTCTGCAGAACACTCAACACTCCAAGAAATCTCCTTTGCTGTGTCCAGTCTCCACAGTCTCTGGACACTGGAAGGAATAGATGGACCTCCACCGCCCCTTCAAAATGGATGGCTCCTCCTACCTCCCCACTCCTCTGGCTTCCCCAGCCCTCATGGTACTGGCCTCCACTGCTGAGGCAGGCCGTGATGCCTCCGTCCCCTGCCAGGCGCCCCGCTCTTTCGGAGTCCCTGTCTCTGTAGACAAAGACCTCCATCTCCCCTTTCCATCAGCTTCCTACACCTTCACATCCATGTACCACCACCAGGGGCCCATCTCAGGGGCTTTCTCTTCCAGAGACTTCCCTGCCTCCTTGCTGCACCTCCATCCCCAGTTTGCCAGCCCCAACCTGGACTGCTCCTCTCTGGGGATGCTCAACCACAGCGGGGTCGGGGCCTTTAGACCGTTCTCCTCCCCACCTGAGGAGAGGGAGGCTGGGGGGTACCACTCAGCCTTCACCCCCGCCAAGCGTCCGAAGGGCTGCTACACAGACTCAGAGGGGAAGGGGTATGAGTTTGGTACACCAGGAGGGTCCCTGCAGGCTGTAGCTGAGGACGCTGGGAGGAAGCTCTTTGCAGTGTCTGGTCTCCTGTCTGACGGAGAGGGTTCATCAAGCCCTGAAGAATACAAGGAGGGTTGTAAGTATTCTCTTTCTTATGAAACATTACAGCAACCACCAACAGTAAGAAGGAGTGTTACTCAAAACGACACACTCTTTCACAAAAAAAAACTGACTATGCACTAACGCATTAACAATAATTATTTTGTTCATTTAAGTGCTGTGCTCATCCAATATTTTGGAGGTTTGCACAGTGGATCGCATTTAAAATACAATGCAAAAACATAATAACATTTTTATACATGGTATGTATATATATTTTTTGTTTTCCTGTTCTACGCATCAAAGTGTTTGAAAAGATATGATGAAAGTCTTTGTTTGCAATCATTAGACATACATTTTTCCTATACACATACAGTATACACACAGACAAGCATATGGTAAGATGACAGAGGAAGTGAAGGTCTGAGCCAGCGACATCTTTTCAGAGATAACGAGGTGGCAGGGAGAAATAGAAAGAAGGGATGGAGAAGAAGGATAGAGATGCACTAGCTCAGCTCACAAAGACACCCTCTGCTCAATATGGCCGCCCACGCGACAACTCTTGATTTGTTGACAAATGAGTGGGAGAGGTGTCAGTCATGGTGGCAGGCCCAGACTGGCTCCTTATTACGCTATGGGATAATTGCTAGACGGCGCGGGGGCACAACATTTGCCTCTGCCCGAGTGCAAGAGCGGGGAGATGCGTATGGCATGATGGGATATCAAACCCCCCTCACGGCCTCCACTAAGGGGGCTCCTGCCAGATGAAAGCACCAGAGAGAGGACCCACAAGCCCAGACAGATCATAGGAGGACACCAGCGAAAAATAAGGACAATGAGGGGGGGGGGGGGGGGGAGGAGCAGGGAGGGGGTGGGAGGTGGAAGAGGGGAAATGAGACCCCCTCATATCATCTAAAAAAGAAACTTTCATCCCACATACATCAATGACCTAGAATGGGGACGAGTTGCCTTAGGAAAAGTTTTTAACTGTGGCGTGTGTGTGACTTTTTGACTTCTAAGAAAGTGGAACAGTGCGTCGGGTGATTGACAGGGCCAGGGTGGAGGCTTGGTGGCAGAGTGGCAGAAGTCCCAATAAGGAACTCTAATAAGGACAGGAGAGATGTCAACACAAGTGGGGGAGAGGTGTGTCTGTCAGTGAGATTGTGTGTGTGTATGCACATTTGGAAAATTCAATTTGGGGAATACAGGCAAGGACAGGAACAGGGACATATATTTTGGATGAGACACAGTGTCTCATAAAAAAAAATCTTGTACTGCTGATATCAGTTTGGAAATGGGTTTTTCAACAATGGAAGCAGCTTTTCTAGTTTATTCAATTAGATTAAAGCTCAGGCAAAGTAAGAGCTTTAATGCAATTGAGCCGCCGGCACTTTTTGTAAGTCTGACATGTGGTTCCTCTTGGCTGGGCAACAGACCAAGGACCAAAATCTTACAGTATATTTTAAAATTCAAATCTTCGTGGGGTTGGACTACTATACTGTACCTTTTTGTGCAAAACAATTACAAACACTAGACAAAAAGCACACAGGAATTTCTGTCATACAGTCATTGGTTACATATATTTTTATTACCATACATTTTCATGAGGCATTAGTCATGAAAGTAATTTGTGTGTACCTGCATATGAAATCCAGAAACTTCCATCCTACATTATCACAACACAGTACATCTATGGCTATCCCTGAACGCGTGTTTGTTTGATACTTTCTGCCTTCTCAGTCGATAAATGTCTCCTTTTCCCATTGAGTGTCTATCTGCTGTGTTGCCCCAGACTGGATCTGTTTTATGAAGAAAACATTCAGACACGCTTGTGTGTTCTGACAGCTGTTCAAACAGCCCATGTTTCAAAGGGCAGATGTCTTCACTGGAGCGAGTCATGCTTATTTTCCTGAGGGAGATGCTTTCAACTTTGGGATAGCGCTGGAACTGGAAGGCCTAGGTGAACAGGAGTGAGAACAGAGGAGTCCAGACTGAAGGAGAGCCAATGTGCTGTTCTTATTACATCTGTGTCCTGCCGCTGTAGACTCAATGAAGCAAGTGTGGAAGAAAGTTATGTCTGTCTCCACTGGAACAGTTGTGACTGTCAGTTCAGGTTCTGGGTTTTAAATAGCAAGATACCCGCTGATCGGTGAGAGAGTCTTCAACACTTTAAAATCATTCCCACAATTATGACCAGTTCAATACAAAGTGATTGTAGCAAAGTTTCTCTGAGGCATGAGGGTCAGATGACAGTATTTATAGAGAAAAGGGAAAACGAAAAGAACATACAGACAACAGATGTTCGTTATTCTATCAGGCAGATACTACATCATTGACCAGGACTGTCATCAAAACACAAAGTAGGTTACAGTAGGAATACATATGAATGAATCACAAGACAGAATAAACAAACAGATAATCAGTCCATAGCTTATCCACTGATTGTGATTCACATAAGCATGTAAGAAATCTCCCACTTGAGAAAGAGTTGTAACTATACCCAGATGCTGGGTTCTTCTGTGTTAGGTTGAATCCCCTTGTCAGTCCTGGTGTGTCATCAACCTCTTGAATCAGACACAGAGAAGAGGGAAGACTTGGTTATAGGGATCAGTAGCCATGGGGTTCTGTGAATAGAATTGGGAGGGGTGACTGGAGTAATTTACACAACTAGAAATGAGAGCAATGCTCAATAAAGGACTCAGCACACCTGGGACTCCACATGTGCTTAGCGTTGAAGTATCCTGGTTATCTGTTATGAATGTCTGTTAGTAAGTGAGTAACACCCTGGCCATTCAGAATCAATAATGTATATATTCATGTTAGACTTGGAACATGGGATTATCTCCCATGTCATGTTTTATGGGCTTAGTTTGTTCTAGACATGGCTTACAAACTGTTTATTGTGTGTGTCTGTTTGTGTGTGTGTGTGTGTGTGTGCATGTGCGTGTGTGTGCATGTGCGTGTGTCAATTTGCCGATTATCACAGCTGTGGGCCTATTCAATAACTGAGAGGGTGTTTGAGAGGCATGTTTCCTGTGAAGCTGTCGTTCAGAGGAGGTTGTATTGATAGAAGTGTCCTATTGAAAGACATTGTGTTTACATCCAACTGGCAGACCATTGGGGATCAATAGCAGCCGCTCGATCCTCATGCATACACATAGTATCTGCCTGTTTTTTAATCCCAAGGTGCGTGCATTCACATGCACACACACATTCACACATACACACACAGATACACGCACATACAGGAACTCATCCACATACACACACTCACTGCTCTGTCTGCTTGTATTCATACTTTTTACCTATGTTATTTGTTCATACTTTGTAACGGGTGGTTTATCTTACAATGTTCTGTAGCACATTTGTCCCATCTCCAAAGAACCAGATACCAAAATCCAGTATTACAGATGCCGTTCCAATCACAATGGGAGGTAGGAGCGTCATTCTAGCAGCCCAAGTCTAAAGTATCTAATGTTTAAAGTAGGCAGGACATTCTACTTATCAGATTAATGAAGAGTGTGAGACCAAGTCCTGGTCCCTGCTCTCCACTCTGTGGAGTACATTTTGTTTCAGGACAACATGGTCTGTGAGATGAGGCAGTCTAAAATAACGGCCGCATCTTCCGCATCCTGCATTGGAGCTGGTTTGTTCACCTAATGTACTCCTGAGAGAGGGAGCCTTCATTCTGCCTGCTCGGGTCAGTGATATGCTCGTTTTAGGATTGTGTTTATGTGTGTGTGTGTGTGTGTGTGTGTGTGTGTGTGTGTGTAAAGAAGAGGTGGATATTGGTTATTGGTGATAATGACCTAAAGCATTTGTTAGATTAACGACACAGTCAACCATCAGTCAACAAGCATATTGACATAAATCTACCAGTTTATCCTCCTCATACTATTAAATAAACTGTAGGGTACACAGAAGGGTAAAGAAGTGAGGAAAAAAGGAGTTAGGGAAACGAAAGAGAGCAAGAAAAAGCAAAGAGAGGGGCTCATTACAAGAGCAGGCTGAGGGGTTGTTAAAACAACAGCTTGTTTTACCAGAGCCTCCATCTCCCTCCGTCTCTCTGCCAGCACCTGATCGACCTGCATAACATCTGCCTCTGATCTCACTTCAAAGACCAGAGGACGGTGACCCAGAGTGTATGTGCCTGTACGTATGTCTGTGTCTCTCTGCACGTGTATGCATGCATTCGGTTAGGTGGATTGATGGGCTGAGAACGGTAGGGTCGGCTGGCCTGTGCTGGACGGTTGAAGGGGGCTGTAGGTGGCAGGTTGAGTAAGGAACAGGACACACACATACTTAATTGGTGCTGTCCTGAGTGTAACAAATCAGTCAGGCAGATAGAGGGCAGGAAGGGCAACCAACCGGGTTAAACACATGCAGCTAAGGAGCACCTCAGACGATAGCCTCATACACCAGCTGGGACACTTCCCAAAGACAAGTGTGCGTGTGCGTGTGTGAGAGAGAGAGAGAGAGAGAGAGAGAGAGAGAGAGAGAGAGAGAGAGAGAGAGAGAGAGAGAGAGAGAGAGAGAGAGAGAGAGGGAGAGAGGGAGAGAGGGAGAGAGGGAGAGAGGGAGAGAGGGAGAGAGGGAGAGAGGGAGGGAGGGAGAGAGGGAGAGAGGGAGGGAGGGAGGGAGGGAGGGAGGGAGGGAGGGAGGGAGGGAGGGAGGGAGGGAGAATTATTTGATTCTTTGAAGCAAGAAAAAACAATTGTGCTTTGCACACCTAGAAAGCCTGCTGCTGTCTCCGCTATCCTCAGGTCTGATGTAACAGTCTGTCTCCGCTATCCTCAGGTCAGATATGACAAAGGTTGGCCCAGACCAGTCCTAACCCCTGGTGTTATATAGTAGGTATAAATAAGTTACTCCCTTTACTCCACAAAGAATACCAATTCACTTGGCTCATAAATCAATGGCTCAATAATTGGTAGGAAAACAGCATCCGGCGGTATATAACATTTTATGTGTCGTCTCAGCTTTTTATTATGGTGCTAATGAGTGGCTGTATCTCATGGTAAAGATGGGCTTCCCTCACAAAGTCACATGCACACACGCACACGCACACACACACACACACACACACACACACACACACACATGCACACAATCCAATACTATTCCATCATTAGTATGCAGATTACACTGTAGCTAAATGAGTCCCTACACATATAGCTAAATGAGTCCCTACACATATAAGTAAATAAAACAACACCTTTCTACACTGAACTTCAGAATAAGTATGGGGAGACATCATCAGTATCTAAAATAAATGTAATTGTGCGAAAGATTATTGAAGTCTTACCCCTTAGTGCAAGGAACTTTACACTGCATAATTGCTGCAGGTCAAATTTGGCCCTACGTTACCATTCTCCTGTGTGGGTGGACTAGTGTGGAACAGGGTTCAGATCTTACAGTAACTGGAGAAAATCCAGTCTCATTAACCAGGCTAAAGTGTGGCTTTTGAAGCCCTGATCAGTCAAGTAGAGAAGATTGAACTTCCAAACCCCAGTGGTCTGGCTACAGAATGGGCTGTGTGACTCTATTGAACCAGAAAGCAGAAGAACAGATCTATAGCTGCTGGTGCTGCCAGGGCCCCTTTGTTCTGGCATGTTAGCGGACTGGGAGTATTGCTGGGGCGTATTGATGAGACTCACACAGGGCTGCTCTCACCAAGGCTACTCACACACACCCACACCCATACTCACACACACATTCTCTCAGCCAGGCTACTGTGTTTGACCACTGCAGTGTGAAGGGCCCAGTACACTCTGCTAACCCCGGCCTAGTCATATTCCAGTCTAAGACCAATGCTTGGGCATACATCACTTAGCAACACAAAGGCTCTTCCTCAGACCAGTCTGAGAATTTTTGTTCAGGACATCTTACCACTGTATCGTTCTCCAACTGATCTCAGCCTTCCTCTGCTTTTTTTCACATACAAGCAGCAACAATAGGGGCATGTGTGGACTAAGATATGTACACATATAAAGTGTGTGTTTGTGTGTGTTCTCATGGTAGAATTATTGTGGCAGCGCGAGTGTTTACAGGCAGAGGGCCAAGAGCGTGATGATACAATCAGCTCTGTAGGATGAGCATCTAATTTTGTCCGTTTGACCACTAATTGAAAGACAAGTGAGCGAGACAGAGAGAACAAAAGCGAGGGATCAAAACGGGGAAAGAGAGAGGAGGTTTGAGAGGAGGAGAGGGTAGAACAAGAATGAGAGAGAGACACCAGTCAGTGTGTGGTAAATCACTGAGCTGCTTAATAGTGATCTGTATTTTAAGGGCCAATCTAATTACTGGTAACGAGGGGCTTTGATTTCTCTATTAGCCCCCTAACATCACCTCATTCACACCCCACCCTAGCCTCCTCACACACTACCACTCTGAGGGGAAGAGGTTGAGACAATCATGACAGGGAACGATAGGTTTGAATTAACGGCCCTGCATGTTGTTGCGCTCAGAGGGATTTCTTCATTCAGGTGGGTCATTCATAGTTCAGATCCAATAATGAGAGCAGTGCACCATGGGTAATAGCCTGTCGGTGAAGTGCCAGCTGCGTATGGAAATGGAAAGAAGTCAAACCATCTCTGTCTCTTACTCTCCACCCCTCCATCACATCTGGATGTGTGTAAAACTGAGAGAGAGAGAAGCCAGTTGTAACTTATAGGATGCTCGTGACAGCTGACAGTTCTGACTGACTAATGGATCAATCAGAATGAATGAAAGGATAACATTGTGTAGGAACCAGGGTACGATTTTGAAAGCAGTGGCCTCTGTACTTTTGTGAGTACAATCAGATTTAGTCGCTGGCAGTCCAATGTTCTAATGACCAGCCACAAGGATAGTCACACTTCCCCCTTGCCTTCTCTCCTTTCTACTGATCTGTAAGTCACTATCAAATATTATTGAGCCATCCATTTTAATGAGGCCAGAATGATTAAAGTTGGGAGACTGTAGCCAGGGTTTGATCTCAGAACTAAGACAAGAGTCCAGTCACGGACCCAAGGCAGTTTCTCAGTGTCTCATTGCTTGAAATATGGAGATGATTGGCTAAGGACATGTCTGGACATGTCTACAGTTGATGGTGCAAAGACAGATAGTAATGGGTGAGATAGAAAGAAGAGAAAGGAGAAGGGATAGGGAAAGGAGGAGAACAGAGAGCAGCTGAAGGGCATAATGGTGTTTGGGGTCTTTTGCTCTGATTGACCTATGGTCGATATATTGATCTCTTAGCTGTAGTTAAAGGGCTCTGGCTCGAGGTGGTTTAGAATTATTCACCTTTGGGTTCATTATTGTGGGCCAATTCTACCAGGATGTCTTCCATTGTATTCTATGTGAGTTACAGATACCGTCCTCTTGTGAAGTTGGTCTACTTGTCTGTAGCTTGTAATGTACGTATCTGTCCTACTGTGAAACGGAGGCCAATCAATGTGCTACAAGGGGTTGATACAGATCTTATTAGTCAATGCATGATGATTAGTGTCCTAATAAAACATTGATTTGTGCAAGGGCCAAGAGGTGGCTCTCAGGTATCTTAACCCTCGTGCTGCCTTCGGGTCACATGACCCAAAGGTTCACAACGAACCATCGTTGTGTTTACCCAATTTCACCCAATACGAAAACAAATAAAAATAATTTTCTTTTAACCATTGCAATGTGGGGGGTCTGAGACAGCCCGACAGTTAAAAGAAAATGCTTCACTTTGTTTTTGTATGAGGTAAATTTGTCGCAATACGACAGTGGGTCACAATGACTGATGGGTCAGAATGACCCGAAGATAACACAAGGGTTAAACAAATTAAACACAATTGATTGAAAAGTAGAGAAGAGCTAAACAAGTTCTCATCCGATTGGATGGAGGTGTCATGTGAGGTGGACCTAGTGGAGAATATGTGAGAGAGACTAACAGTACATCACATTAGTTTTTAAAATATATTTCCAGGCTATGATGGCTAAGAAGTGAAATTATCTGGCAACCGTTGACAGCCTGCCTCTATAAGCTCTCTATAGCAGATGTGTTACTGCAGGGCCTATTATGTTGCTCATTAAATACCCTACCTCTCAATAGGCCATTATTTCCCCAATAAAACCCAGTGGCGACCCACAGACTTTCCTTTTCCTCTGCACTTCAGAGAGGGAACCTCACAGAAGGTGAAAAGCCCTGACTAATATCCTGCATGTGATGGCTCAAAATCGGAAGCAGGTTGGTTGGCATGGGCAACAGTATGGGGGCATGACACAGGTGTGGTGGGAGCCAATAGCTTTTATGACTCTGATCTCCTGTGAATGCTTGCCAAGGACCAGCATGTAACAACCTCCCAAGCCCACACAGACAAGCATGCACTCATGCAGACACATAAACAGTACATGGTTCACACACAAACATACACGTACAACTACACACACATGTTGCAAGTTACCCGAGTTTATGCTCTCATTATGACTTCATTGTTCTCTTTCATTTACAAAGAAAAGTGTTTGATGATTTGGCCAATGATACCAGCCAGGATATGGTATCTGAGATTCTCTCTCTATCCATTAAGAACTGTGATTATTTATAATAAGTTGAAACCACCATGATTTTTTAGACCACACTCAGTAAGAATTTGTGCAGGACAAAATCTTGATTTTGAACCATATTTGCAGAATATTAAAAAAAGGACAAAGCATTTAAGGAACAGCTACTATCTTTACAAAGACATGTCCTTCCTTCCAACCCTGCCATTCAAAAAGCCATTCCTGAAACATGTCAATCAGAATTATACCACATCCTCAGGTTTTGTCACTTGGGGACATTGTTCACAGTGCCTTACGCCTTGTTCAGCCCTTCCATGGTCTGGCATAATGTCTGGTGGTGACATCCATCCATGATTTGATGTGACATTCAGCAAAGGTCACGTTACCCATCTGAGCTGGGTGCATCTCAGCTGAACTGGCACCCGTCATATGGAGGCTAGCAGCAGCCATTAGTGTGCTGGAGGACTCTGATCTCTCTTCAGGGATTCACTTTGGCTTCAGATATTGCTGGACTTCAGGCTGGTTTGTCAATTGTGCTGGACAAGACTTCCATTCTGTGTCATTCTATCATTAACATTTTTGTTGATCTTCTGGTGCAAAACCTGTCTTGTTTTGCAGTGGTTTACACAGTCTCGCTAAACAGATGATCGGAGTGTTGTTATGGGCTCAAATAAACACTCATTGCTATGTTTTACGAACGGAGGATTGACCGGAAGACTAGAAACCGTTCTGTCCCAAAAAATAATAATTGCCTTTGACTGGTTTTGAGCCTACAACCCTACATTTACCAGCACAACATCTCATCCAATTGAGCCATTCCCAGATCTGGACTTTGCCATGTTCAGTAACTGGATAATAAAATAAGGCAAGCATTGTCAGATTTGGTCCAAGCTCAAACAGCTGTAATTCAGTCATATTTTCACATATCAAGGTGAAACTTTGCAGGGTACTTCAGGCGGGTGTCACCTTAAAGCCTATTAGGTTTGAAAAATCATAATTCAAAATTACATTTGATTTAGTGACACAAACATATTGAGGCAATGTGGACATTTACATAAATACACCCCTTTCAGCCATTTTGTATTTGATTCAACTGTCTTAAGTAACGTTTTTACGTTTTTAACGTTTGTATCAAAGATACATATCTGTACAAAATTCCAAGTCAATTAGATCTTTGGTTCAATAGAAGAGGAATTTTGAAGGTTTTCCCAAATTATCACTGTACAGGAAAATCCATCATGGTGGACCTTATGGGTCCTTGAGGATTTTTTGTGTGGCATGCACACCAAGTTTCAGAAGAATTGGAGCAATGGGGTGGAAATGCCATCATTCTGAAAAGTGGACATTTGGGCGTGGCCTGTGGCGCCCCCATGTTCTGATGTGGGCCAGTCTGTGTTTGGGCGGTATTTGTGGCATATTGTATCAATATGCCAAATTTCAAAACGTTTTACCAATGTGTTCATGAGATAAATTACAATAATAATAATAATAATAATAAATATAGATGCAAGCAGCGATGCGGGTTCCTCCGCAAAATGGCAAAATATTATAAACATGTACACTGTAGAAGATCGAGAGTTGGACAACAAGGGAGCAAAACTACTTAATGTTTGGCCAACAACAGGCTGAATGGGGATTTGAACTCATGAGCATAAGGTTACAAAAGTCAGTCCCTCTATCCTCTCTGCTACACACCAACTGTTGAGATTGTATGAATAGAAAGGGCAGAGTATTAGCTTTGGTCAGCTTTGGGACAAAGGTTAAGAAATGGTTGACATTTCAAGGTGAAATTGCATGAAATTGTGCATGGTATTTCAGAATGATGTCATCCTGTTTAACTAAACAGATCAAAATTATGACAGGCCAAAAGATAATGGCTGGATTCCAACCAACTACCTTATACTTTACAGGTCACCATGCCAGCCCATTGAGCTATTCTCAGTGTTGAATATTGTCATGTTCAGTTACTGTATAAAAAAGTAAGGTGTTTCTCCTGTGTTAAGCGTTGTTAGATTCAGCCAACGTTGAAACAGTTTAATTCAATCATATTTTGACATACCAAGGTGAAATTGTTTGTGGTACTTCAGAAAGATGTCATCCTGTTGAACTAAACAGATAATCAAAATTATGACAGGCCAAAAGACTATGGCTGGATTCCAACCTACAACCTGATACTTTACAGGTCACCACCCCAGCCCATTGAGCCATTCTAAGTGTTGAATATTGTCATGTTCAGCTACTGTATAAAAAAGTAAGCTGTTTCTCCTGTGGTAAGTGTTGTTAGATTCAGCCTAAGTTGAAACTGCTTGTACATTTCCTATAAAAACGGGACAACGGCGATGACTGGGTTGCTGCTGTAAAGAATAACTTTCTCATGGTTTTTTAAACAGGTTGTTTGGAGTGCCATAACTTGTCATGGAAGGGAATTTTAAATCATGCCTAGCATCAGTGGGAATGTGTCCTGGCTTAGGTTACATTTTACATTTATCAGACGCTCTTATCCAGAGCGACTTACAGTAAGTACATTACCCCTGAGGCAAGTAGGGTGAAGTGCCTTGCCCAAGGACACGTCATTTGGCAGAGCCAGGAATCGAACCGGTAACCTTCAGATTACTAGCCCAACTCCCTAACCGCTCAGCCACCTGACTTCCGGGTTACGGAAATGAATTTGTGCAACAGGCAAGGGATCCACCTGAACAATCAATTTACTTCATTAGAGATAACCATTAGAGTTATCTCTACCATGCATAGACTACAAGTAGCTAGCTACTGTGGTGAACCTGGCTTGTTTTGCAGTGGTTTACACAGTCTCGCTAAACAGATGATCAGAGTGTTGTGATGGGCTCAAATAAACACACATTGCATGTTTTTACAACCGGAGGATTGATCCGAAGACTAGAAACCGTTTTGTCATAATAAAAAATTAAAAACTATGCCTCTGACTGGTTTTGAACCTACAACCCTTTGCTTACCAGCACACAATCTCAGCCAATTGAGCCATTCCCAGACATGGATTATACAAAACTGGATAATAAAAAAAGCTGTTTCTCCAATGGCGAGCATTGTCAGATTTGGTCGAAGTTCAAACAGCTGTAATTCAGTCATATTTCGAGATGTCAAGGTGAAACTTTGCATGGTACTTTAGGGGCATACCTTAAAGCCTATTAAGTTTGAACCAT
Source organism: Osmerus eperlanus (assembly GCF_963692335.1). Lineage (NCBI taxonomy): Eukaryota > Metazoa > Chordata > Actinopteri > Osmeriformes > Osmeridae > Osmerus > Osmerus eperlanus. The sequence goes on from NC_085043.1 coordinate 1,212,089, forward strand.
CCTTCATAAATACATTTGATTTAGTGACACAAACATATTGAGGCAATGTGCACATTTACATAAATACACCCCTTTTAGCCATTTTGTATTTGATTCAATTGTATTAAGTAGCATTGTTAAATACGTCAATGATACATATCTGTACAAAATCTCAAGTCAATTAGATCTTTGGTTCAAGAGAAGAAGAATTTTTAAGGTTTTCCAAAATTATCACTGTACAGGAAAATTCATCATGGCGGACCTTATGGGTCCTTGAGGCTTTTTTTTTCCTCATGAAAAATGAGGCATGCACACCAAGATTCAGAAGAATTGGAGCAATGGGGTGGGAATGCCATCACTTTGAAAATTTGACTTTTGGGCGTGGCCTGTGGCGCCCCCTATGGTCTGATTTGGCACATATTTGGTGTGGGGGTACCCACTTGGATGTAGTATCAATGTGCCAACTTAGAAAATTTATGACAAGGGACTTTTTGAGATATTGAGGCGCAAGGAGTAGAAAAATTTAAATAATAATAATAAGAAGAATACCAATAATAACTAGAGAGGGTACAATTTCTGGGGAAATTGTAGGGTGTGCTTGCTTGCGTCGGTTGCACAGGGGTCCGTTTTTGAATGACATTTTTACAACTGATATTTCTGTATATTCTATATAAAAATGCATACTTATTATTTATAAAGATTACATAGATTTAAAAGCATTTTTTTGTGCTGCTCGTTTACAACTGAAAATACGAGTGAAGTGTAGAATTAAATATGATGTCTTCTCATTTCCCCTGCAAGAGGCAGCCTCATAGCTGAATCAAAACGAATAAATTTGGCAGACCGGTGTAAAAATGGACCTAATCTCTATGACTTAAACGTCCTTTTTAAGTTTTCCCTTCTCGTGATATTTCCAGGCATTTAGCCTACTCATATTGCATTTATTCATTAATAAAGAACCCCCTTTGAAGATTATTCTACGACGTTACCGGCAGTAGAAGATGGAATCGTGATTCAAACAGTACCATCTGCTAACTGAAAATATGCCCCCCAAAACGTAAATAAGCTTGACATTTATTTAGTGGAAAATCGCTCAATTATAAAAAGCTCACTGGTAGCGACCATTGTCAGTAACAACGCAAAATGCGATATAGCCCTGTGTGGAGAAGCTGCCCCGGTAAATTCTACTACTACAGTACTGTACAGTACTACTAGACTGCTGTGTTCGTCTTGGTAGCGATTGCGTTGGTTGAATTCGATTTAACGTTCCGTTGTACGGTTTAGGCTGAAATTAATTATTTTCATGAACAGATTGACAAAGTTTAGGCTGTGGCAATGAAGTTAAGGTTAGTAGTTAGATAGATTTTTGATTTAAGTAAGGAGAGTGCCGAACATGTTCTGTCGCCGTTTGACTTCCTAAACAGCTGTGTCTCGCGTAGGCTACTGCATTTCAGTGAGCAACACTGGTTTGAAACCACAGGTAATGATAATTTCACCCACAAATCGTTTACTTGTAATGTAATGTCATAATAAATCCTACAACGAAAATGTATTTGTGAGGAATGTTTATTTTAACGATTGAAAACAGATGCTAATGTCATGATGCTAATACTTCAGTGACATAGTAGACTACTGTTTCCGAAAGTAGATGTACTTCCTTAATAAAATCAGCTTATATTGTACATTACACGTCACAATTGTGTGTCATATCACAAAGTAAAATTAGTAAATAGTTATCACCCTGGCCTCTTTGCTTGTGGCGTTTCTGCAGCTGCCTTGCAGTAAAGCAGTTAGCTTAGCTATCTCCCAGAAGTTAACGAGCTGCTAAACTAATGTTCTGCTAGAGGTAGTCACGCGAGTTTTCGTGACGTTAGTGACGTAAGTAGCATCATTGACTGTGGCTAGCAAGTTAGCCACCGTTAGCTTCACTTTTCGCCACAAAAACTTAATTTCCACTTAAACCATGCAACGGAACGTAAATCCCAATAGAAGCAACTCAATGGCTACCAAGACGAAACTTTGGACACCTAGGTTGTGTATGTAGGCCAAATATTGACTGAGTTTTAGGGGGGCAAAAAGAAATAAAAATAATAATAATAATATATATGTGAGAGAACAAAGGTTGTGCCCTTGCCGAAGGCAAAGCACACCCAATAATAGGTTCCCTCCTACCGGAGGAACCCTAATAATAATAATAATACCAACAATTACAATCGGGTTCCTCCTGACGGAGGAATCCTAATTAACTTTCCCCCAGACAACTAAAGAATCATACAGAGAGTCTAGTGTGAATTGTTGACACGTGACTGAAGATCTCATCTTTATCAACCGAGATACAATTCAGACATCTAGAACCATAAGATTAAGATATAATCTCAATGTATATAAATCTACAATGCTAATGCATTTGTATCTGTGTTCTGTCAGCAACTGGACAGTTTAGATAAGACTGGAACATGGCAGAGAATGGATGGCAGCGCTACATGATTTAGAGTTAGACAGTCGAAGGAGGAGAGTTGGCCAGACAAACAGAGAGAATCCATCAACTGCTGTTATATGGGGCAGGAGACAAATGCCTGCCTGTTGTATGGAGGGGATGGTTAACTAGCCCCACAGGCAGGTTTTACAGCCCCCTGTTATGTGTTTGAGACCCCCCAGGCTGGGGAGATGAGGCTGAGTGATGCTGACTCTTCTGGGAGGAGGGGTGGGGGGTGTGGTGGGGGTGTGGAGCAGAAGAGGGCCAGCCTACATGTGAAAGATCGCTGTGAACTAACAACTGTCACTCAGACACTATATAGTGCACTCTCTCATTGCATCCACCCACGCACACACATGCACACACACACATGCGCACAATTATAGTGAATAATTGGTCAGGGCAGAGGTGGGAGAGATATGTGGGAGCATCCAAAAGCAGAAACAAAAATGGATAAAATATCGGAAAATCTAATCCCATTGCTCTTATCGCGGCGCCACTCTGAAATGTTATTTGTGCAGTTAATGCTGTTATGAATTCAATTTTGGCAGAGAGATTTTATTGTTTACTAACGCCTGCGTGTTCCGGGCCAGGGTGCACAGAAATCCAGGGAACGCTCGATGCGTGTCGGTAAAATTCATTTAGGGCTCTACTAGGGATGCAAACACCAGCGTTAGGAACACGCAGAGAGCTGCCACTTTCCCCAAGGACGGTTTCTATTTCCTTCAATTTTTATTTTATTTAAATAGAAGCCATTTTGTCTAATTTGGTTCCTCATTAGGGTGCTCACATCCTAATATATGTCAGGGAAGGTCACAGGGTGAGTCGCCTGTCATACTGGGGGTGTCATCAGGGCCCAGGTGGGACCGAGGTGGTACAGAGGTGCATGCTGGGTAATAATGAGATCCTCTGGGTCGATGACCACTGTATGCTGTTGACCACTAACAGGGTCCTGTGTTACAAACTGTCAGCCAGGTGTGCTGTGACATTGTAGGGTTTTCGCATGTTAAGCCTGATTAGCTTCCATTATGATTGGTGGTTGGGAGCTATTGATCAGAATGTGTTTTGTGCTTTTTATTGACTATATGGACTGGGGCTACATTGCTGCCATGGCATTTTGTTTGATTGATGGGTTACAGGGGTAAATCACCTCATCATGCTGTAAAATCTTGATATAGTAGTCTACACCTTCTTTTCCAGCTGCCTGCTTATGGCAGCAATCCATCACTGAAGCCCAATGGACCAGGTACACTAGGGTAATGTTCCTATTGACAGACTATGATGCAAGCACTATGGAAAGTGTGTGAGTGTGTGTGTGGGGGGGGGCATATTTGTTTATACTCTCACACAAAAACATGCATAAACACGTGCACACACACACACACACACACACACACATCCATTAAGGAGCTTAAAACGCAGACCTTTCTTTCAGTCCCACCTTGTGTTTGTCCCTGTGTATGTGGTCCTACCCACAACATGCGAATGTGTGTGTGCTCCAACATGTGAATATATGTGTGTGTTCCTACTGTACATGCGAATGTGTGTGTGTTCCAACATGTAAATGTGTGTGTGTGTGTTTGTGTGACCAGGTATGAAGGGCCTGTTTGACTCCCAGAGCCCGGTGTGTCCTGTGTGCCAGGCAATACTGCGCCCCGGGGAGATGCAGGAACACATGGAACAGGAGATGGCCCGACTCAAACAACTCCACATCAGGTACAGCGCAACACAGGAACTGTCTAGGAAAACAACATTGAATTCCATAGTTTTCCCTTCTGTTCTTTCTTTTTTCAGTTATTTGTCCTTATTACTCCATGGGTGATCTGCGTGTTTTTCCAATCAGTCCTTCATTCGTAATGCTCTTTCATGTGTTCATGTGTGTTTAGGATTATCAGTCTTGTCTGTAAACTGTAGGGGGTCCCTGCCTCCCCTCCTCCACACACACACACACACACACACACACACACACACACACACACACACACACACACACACACACACACAGCCATTACAGTGTCTCCCTGTCGTTTTTGTTACCTGAGTATAATGTTAACAAGCTGCTTCATTGTTCTGAACATATTTCAGACCCCACTAGCCCCAGGTGACAATCATACAGCAGGCAATTATGCCTCTCTAATTCCAGATTTTGGCTCTTGCCATCAGCACACACACACCCACACACTCACACATTACCTGCTTAGTATACAAGAATGATTCCTTCAATAAAGATATTACACACCAAATCTGCTTAACGACTCTGTCGGGGACAGTAATGGTTTTAAATTGAACTTGGCCCTTGGGTCTATGCTATGTTTGTGTACGCGTGTGTGTGTTTGTACATTGGGCCTTCGTGCGTGATTTATTTCACGTACTTCTTGGAAGGAAAAAAAGCTAGTGTATGGCGTTCAACATCTTCCCTACAGTTCAATCAGGAGAGACCAGGTATGAGTAGAGTGATGTTTATTACGGACTGGTAATTGTACTACAAAGTTTGGAGCTTAGACCCCGTAGGGAATCATAGATCAGCGGGCGCCTGCCCGACATCCGAGAAGAATCCCCCACGGAGTCCAGACACTGGTGGCGGTGGCGGCAGCCGACGACCAACGAGTCGAAGACAGAGACAGGAACCGAGCGGTGACGGGGAGGTGGAGGGTCGCGCACTTGATAGCCTGGAGAAACTACACGGGGAGATAAGCTTATTAAAAGGCACGATCATGTGATTCTTCGACAGCGTTAATTGATAGGCGAGAGCGATGATCGAACAGAACCATATGACAGCCCAACATAGGAAAGAGGGAAAGGAGAGCGTTCTTAGTGGGGGGAGTCAGTAGTGAAACATTGTCGAAGATGCCCGAGTGCGGGGAGCGGTCTTGCCTGACTGAACTTGCGCTATGCTTCATGTGTTCTCTTCTGTTCTTCAACAGTGCACATTCAGCGCATGGAGACCATCTTTTAGGGACCTCTAAGGTATAAAACAAGGATCGGTGGCTACTCTGTTTCACGTTCAATCCTGTAAAAAATAAGAAAAATCTCACTAGCCATTTAAAAAAATATTTCTCTGTTTCTGTTGACACAGTCACTCTCATTGTCTCTACAAATCAAGTGTGAGGGGGGATCCCCCAATCCTCGTTCCCCCGAGGACCCCAACACAGACAGGTACCAGGTGAGTACAACCCCCGGACAAGATGGCCACCAACTTCATTATTTTGTACTCCAGCTATCAGCGTGCTGATATGGCATCCCAATGCCTTCTATTGACTTACTGTCTGGGTTGTGTTTGTTCGAATTTCTCTTCTGCTGCTTTTCTTTCTCTGTAGACATTCCTTCGTGTGAGAGCCAACAGACACACCAGACTAAATGGTATGTTGTCAGAATTAAACAAACAAAAAAAATTACCATTAGAGCTATTTGTCAACAAATTCCCTTTCTGTAGAAGTGTTTAACTTGCTGTGCCTTGCTGAGTTGTCTGGTGTATCAGTACAGTAGAGGGTTGCTGCTTTTGTAGTATAATGACTTTTGTGATGTTATGACGGTGGTGATTGGAAGAACGAAAGGTATAGAAGTTACAGTACATTTATAATTTAAAATAGCGTTGATGTCTAGCTATTTTACTCACCCACAAATAATCACTTTGCCATGATGTCCCAACCACTCCCAATGAGATACAGCCCCCGCTCTCCCCCTGACCCCATGACCCCAGTGCCTGCATGAGCAGAGGACCTATTAACTTTGACCTCTTGATATGTTAACAGTCGATGACCTCTACTGGTGCAGGTGCTACACCAAACCCGTCCCTTTACGCCCCCACAATGGAGCCCACCTAGCTCCTGACTACACACAAGCTGGTAAGACACGTATGTGATACAACAGAATGCAAACAGCAATACATATCACCATTCTGAAGGGTTTACTGTTTTACTGTTGTTAAACAATAGGATAGGAGAGTTAAGTGCAGTTTGCCCACTACAAACCTCAGCCACTGTTTAGGCTTATTAGCTTTTATTGGGTCTTCTGCAGCCCAGAATAATGAGTTTCCAGAGACCCGATTGGGAGGCATCGGCCTCCTCCGTTGGTAATACATTCATCCTTGTTCATCTCTGACTCTCTCCTTAACCCTCGTTATGTGTGGTGACTGGGTCACGGACTCTGCTCTCTTACTATCCCCCACGGCCACTGTCATCCCACAGAACTTAACGTCCCCTAAAAGTTAATGTTCCCTTATGCAATCTGCAGTTGGTGTTCTGCTGTATTACATTTTATGTTGTGGATTGTGTGTGCGTGTGCATATGGGTGTAAGAGAGAGAAAGGGAGAGTGGGAGAATGAATAGAGATAGAGAAAGGCTTTCTGCCTCATCATTGAGATTATCTTTTATCACCTCAAAGATACAAAAGTGGCAACTCTCTACTGTATACCTAGCTTGAAATGGCTCGCATGAGAAGATGATAGAAATTGTATTGATATTGGTACAAAAGACTCAGCATACCAATTTAGTCATAGCCATTCACTTTATTTTGTTGTTTTCCAGTCAGAATTGGAAAGCTGAAGAGACGGAAGCCTGAGGAGGGGCATGTACGTATGTCATATCCGGTTCACAATTTCACATCCTGTCTGCCAAGTCAATGGTTGTATTGTATCAATGCTTTTCACAGTGTACCATGGTACGCTGTGTCAGAGTAGACATTATGGATATGCCCAGTTTCACCGTATTCAGACGCATGTCTGTTTTGGGACAGTACATGTTTGAGGCCGTTCCAGCGTGTACGTCAGACAAACACATGATGGCTAGAGCAGGTGGATGGAAGCCAGGTCATTCATACACACAACACACACACAGAGAAACCCTGGGCACACAGAGAAACCCTGGGCACACAGAGAAACCCTGCCCCGTCAATGTTTACCCCTAATTAGGCTCAGAATGCCAACGTGTACCCATGTGGAAAGGCTGTGGTTTCTAGCATCAGTTCACAGCCTCCCAGCCCCAAGAACACACAACCCCTCGAGCCATGAGAGACAGACGTATTGATGTGTGTGTGTGATTTGTGCATGTGTTTTCAGGATGGCCTTACCGACCTGGGGGGAGATGAGGATGAGTGGAGTGAGAGAAGGAGGATGACATCCATACTGGGGGGATTCAAAGGTAAAGCGCACTCATGAATACCACGATCATGTGCAGTGATATGTGTGTATAACAGGACTGACAGAAAGGCACTGAACTTTTCAAACCAAACTGACAGATATTTGGAGATGGTGCTTGAAAGATAAAGTTAAAAGCACTTTCTCTTGGCTGAGCAACATCTCAGAGATACCATCTCAGATTACATTTCTTATCCACTTGCATTTTACATCATGACTGTTTTTATGACAGCAACCAGATATCTCAGACTTGCCTGCATAAACAAAGGTTGAATATGGTTATATACAGTTAGGTCCATAAATATTTGGACATTGACACAATTTTCATCATTTTGGCTCTGTATACCACCACAATGGATTTGAAATGAAACAATCAAGATGTGCTTTAAGTGCAGACTTTCAGCTTTAATTTCAGGGTATTTACATCCAAATCAGGTGAACGATGTAGGAATTACAATACATTTTATATGTGGCCCCCCCCTTTTTAAGGGACCAAAAGTAATTGGACAATTGGCTGCTCAGCTGTTTCATGGCCAGGTGTATGTTATTCCCTCATGGGAGTTCGTTATTTCATTGACAAGGAGCAGATAAAAGGTCTAGAGTTCATTTCAAGTATGGTATTTGTGTTTGGAATCTGTTGCTGTCAACTCTCAATATGAAGTCCAAAGAGCTGTCACCATCAGTGAAGCAAGCCATCGTTAGGCTGAAAAATCAAAACAAACCTATCAGAGAGATAGCAAAAACATTAGGTGTGGCTCAATCAACTGTTTGGTACATTCTTAAAAAGAAAGAACGCACTGGTCAAATCAAATCAAATTGATTTGTATAGCCCTTTTTACACGCAAGCATGTCACAGAGGGCTTCACATATGCCCATAGAACTGCCCCTCAACCAACCTAAACCCTCAAGGAAGACAAGGAAAAACTCCCAAAAAACTCTCAACAGGAGAAAAAAAAATGGAAGAAACCTTGGGAGGAGCAATTCAGAGAGGGATCCCCTCCTCCAGAGACGGTTGGTGGGAGAGAGGAGCAGGACACAGGCTAAACATAGTCATACAGTGTCGATGGGTTTTTAAAACACCAAAATCCATTATTCAACTTTATAGATGTAGGACAGGACCGGGAGACTCGCGACCAGGTCCAGCGTTGGCTGACCGACGACCAGGCAGGTGCTGACAACTCAAACCCCCCACACCACAAGGGATGTGTGTGGGGGGGGGACAGAGAGAGGAGAGCAGGGATTAGAGAATGCCAGGAGCAGCTAACAGTTACAGTCATAATAGAATGAGATCCCCACCGGTCAAGTGTGGACTGGTGCAGCAATTTAACAGAGCAAAAAAGGGAAATTTGATGCAACCCCACACACCAAGACAGCGACAGCCCCCCTCATTTGGAACATGAAATCTGTTCCAGGGGAAGAGAACTCTAAAATAAGTTATACTTAAAGAATAAGGATGGAAACAACCCGTCCCCCGTTGCCTCCAACTAGTAACATACTTACCTTTAACAGTCGTAGAATTGACTAAACAATAACGTTTTTAACCTAATTTTAAACGTCGAAACAGTATCAGACTCCCTAATTGAGACGGGTAGTTTATTCCAGAGAAGAGGCGCTCTATATGAGAACGCCCTACCTCCAGCTGTTTTTTTCTTAATTTTGGGAACCACCAGATAGCCGGCATCTTGAGATCTAAGTGTCCTTGCGGGGCAATAGGGTGCAAGGAGACCGGAGAGGTACAGTGGTGCCAGCTGGTGAGCTCAGCAACACCAAAAGACCCGGAAGACCACGGAAAACAACTGTGGTGGATGACAGAAGAATTCTTTCCCTGGTGAAGAAAAACCCCTTCACAACAGTTGGCCAGATCAAGAACACTCTCCAGGAGGTAGGCGTATCTGTGTCAAAGTAAAAAATTAAGAGAAGACTTTACCAGAGTAAATACAGAGGGTTCACCACAAGATGTAAACCATTGGTGAGTCTCAAAAACAGGAAGACCAGATTAGAGTTTGCCAAAAAACATCTAAAAGAGCCTGTACAGTTCTGGAACAACATCCTATGGACAGATGAGACCAAGATCAACTTGTACACGAATGATGGGAAGAGAAGAGTATGGAGAAGGGAAGGAACTGCTCATGATCCAAAGAATACCACCTCATCAGTGAAGCATGGTGGAGGTAGTGTTATGGCGTGGGCATGTATGGCTGCCAATGGAACTGGTTCCCTTGTATTTATCGATGATGTGACTGCTGACAAAAGCAGTAGGATGAATTCTGAAGTGTTTCTGGCAATATTATCTGCTCAGATTCAGCCAAATGCTTCAGAACTCATAGGACGGCGCTTCACAGTGCAGATGGACAATGACCCGAAGCATACTGCGAAAGCAACCAAAGAGTTTTTTAAGGCAAAGAAGTGGAATGTTCTGCAATGGCCAAGTCAATCACCTGACCTAAATCCAATTGAGCATGCATTTCACTTGCTAAAGACAAAACTGAAGGGAAAATGCCCCAAGAACAAGCAGGAACTGCAGACAGTTGCAGTAGAGGCCTGGCAGAGCATCACCAGGGACGAAACCCAGCGTCTGGTGATGTCTATGGGTTCCAGACTTCAGGCTGTCATTGACTGCAAAGGATTTGCAACCAAGTATTAAAAGTGACAATTAGATTTATGATTATGTTAGTTTGTCCAATTATTTTTGGTCCCTTAAAAAGGGGGGGGCCACATATAAAATGTGTTGTAATTCCTACACCGTTCACCTGATTTGGATGTAAATACCCTGAAATTAAAGCTGAAAGTCTGCACTTAAAGCACATCTTGATTGTTTCATTTCAAATCCATTGTGGTGGTATACAGAGCCAAAATGATGAAAATTGTGTCAATGTCCAAATATTTATGGACCTAACTGTATAATATTGAAGAAATATTGAATATGAAAGGTTGAATAAAGGTTATATATAGATATGGTTAAAATAGCGGTTACACCAGCCAGGTAACTGTTATATAATTAAAATGTTATTCAGCATCTCTGATGTGAAATAACGTTTATTTTCTGTTACCTTGAGAATATACTCTCAGCTCTTGATATCAGTTACATTACAGCAGTCAGTGTGAGGTTGTGGTGTAGAAACCGAGAGGGAGTAAGAGGCGTGACCATGTGATCATGTCTGCGTGGTTCCTCCAGGAGCAATGATGGTGAGCAGCAGTAAGACGAGGGAGGGTCGGGACAGCGACGCTGACTTGGACGTGGACGGAGACGATACTCTGGAGTATGGAAGAGCCCAGTATCCTTTCAGACAGATCGCAATTTCTCACACTCATGTTAGCAAGTAGTTAACAAACACCCTGCCATTTGACATAAGAACATGAACCCGAACTGTGTGATTAGTTAGAAAAACAACATGGCAAGCAACATTGAGCTTCACCATGGTTCTCGTACAACGTTTCCTCAGCATGGTTTTCCAGGTACACAGAGACAGATGTCATTCCCTGCTCAACAGAAGAACGTGGGGATGTGGAGCGGAGGGAGGCGAGGGCGGGCATCATGAAGTACGTGTCAGTCTTTGTCATGTTTGCTTTGTCCAGCCAAGAAAAGGAAAAAAAAAGTTAACTCGCTTGAACTTTGTTTTTTTTAGTGGTGGCTCGGAGTCTGATCGATTAGCGCTGAATTGTTCCAAATGGACAAATGAGGGTCAGTCTAGGTGTCAATATAACTGAGATTACATGACCAATCTGTGGTGTTAAGTTATATACCCTCATAGCCCTCTCTTGTTTTAGGGAGTCCATCTACCAGCAATGGAGAGAGTAACAAACTAGATAACAACATGACCATCCTGAACACGACCTGCAAAAACAGTGATATTGAGATGTAAGTTGAGTTCTACTATGGTGTGGAAGGTTTGATGGATCATACTGTGTGTATGTGCATGTGGGTGCATTTCCGAAAACTCAAACTGCCTACCTCTCTCATAGCTCAGCATCGTCTGCATATGAGAAACTGAAAAGTGAACACTGGGAATGTTACTTTTGTTGTCATGCTCAGTGTCCATGTTGGTTTGCAAATAATTTAATCTGTCTTTGATTGACTCGTGAGCATCTTCCTAACTAGTCTGCTTCCACCTCACCAACTGTGTGTTTGTGTGTGTGTGTATGTGTGGGTGTATGTTTGTGTTTTGGTTCAGGGTCTCCGAGGATTCTGCCTTAACAACCCTGGATGCTCTAAAAGCTCGGATAAGGGATCTAGAGAAGCAGCTGTCTAAAGGGGAAAGATACAAATGTCTAATCTGTATGGTGAGGCATTGTTGTGAACAAACTCAATTCTGTGTATGTCTTTACATTTAAAATGACTAAAGTCTAAAGACATCATAGGTACAGTATATATAGAATGTGTATTGTATATGTATGTCTTGTACATGTAAATGTATATATCGTATCTAAGTATATTAGTCCACAGGGTCTGTCAGATCATTACTGGCTGAGGTGGTAGATAACAGAGATAAAACATAGGTCCACACAGTGCTATAAAGTGCCATGTGTCTGTCTTTCATGGACCCAGAATAGACTATAGAAAAAACACATTGCTACATGTATACTAGAAGTTCATAATACAGTAAATGATAGGGTCTCAACTATGTTTTGTTTTATAGGACACATACACAACTCCGCTCACATCCCTTCAGTGCTGGCATGTTCACTGTGAAGAGTGTTGGCTCCGAACTCTGGTAAGACTGTCAATTTGGAAAGTGTTTCCCATTTATTTGGGTGAAATATACTTCATATTAAAACAGACAAACTATATTTAATAATCTAAATATATATTTTTTAAAGATTAAACCCCCCCCCCCCATTCAATCTACACACTGTACTTCACAAAATGATAACTTTTTGGGGAATAGAATAGAGTTTATATTCACAATCGTTTAGTTGGTTAGAAATTAAAGTGATTGTCCATGATTTAGAAAGGCACACACTGTGTAATATCCCACACTGCATGTCAGAGCAGAAACCAAGCTATGAAGACTAAGGAACTCTCAGTTGATCTCTGAATTGGGTCATGATATAGGTCAGGGACGATTATAAAATAAATACTAAAGTTAAACAGAGAACCAGGCTCCATCATTATGAAATAAAAAAGTTTGGATCCACCAAGACTGGCAGGCAGTCAGTAATCAGGCATGAAGGACTTTTGTCAGGGATGAGACCAAAAACCCAATGGTCTCTCCAACAGAACTCCAGAGGTCCTCTGCAGAGCTTGAGGAGCTGGCAGAAGTGCAACCATCTCTTCAGCATTCCACCAGTCAGGCCTTTATGCCAGAGTGGCCCGACAGAAAACATGATTTGCCTGATTGGCCTGATTTACCAAGCGCTACTTCTGGCAAGGCCTAGGTACCGCTGATTATGCTATGCAGCCAGGGGTTGGAGAACCTATCAGGATGAAGAGAAGGAAAAAAGAAGAACAAATAGAGGCATTCTTCAAAAAAATCTGCATCAAGAGACCTCAGACTGGGTGAAGATGGGTCTTTGAACACACACTGTAGCGTGGCATTGTTTTGAACAAACTAAAGGAAAATCAAGTCTTAACATTCAAAAGGATTGGAGTCTTAACATTTGTAATGCATGACATATAAAATGTAATAGTCTATACTTTCAGTTATAGCAAAAGCAGTGACTACAGATGCCATAAAGATCCACAGTGCCATCTAGTGTCATGTGCTTGTCCTTCACACAGCCAAGGCGACTCCGGTTGTGGCTTCAGGACAAGCCTCCGGATGCTCTTGATCAGCTCAGTCAAAGATGGAAAATCTATGGAGACAGAAAGATTGCAGTTCACCAACACTCCTAATCCAACACATCTTGAGACGTGAATAATTAAAGAAAGCATGTCATGGTGTGCAAAGCTGCTAGAGGCATGCCCAAGAATACTCAAAGCTGGAGTTTCTGCTGAAGGCTCTCCAATGAAAGGCCGTGAATAAACAAAGTACTGTGAATGATGGTTTCACAGTTCTTTCAATCAAATTAGCCCATGTTTAAATTTACGTTTTCAGTTCATCATCATGGGGTTTTGCATGTAGATTCATGATTGAATGATTGATGATTCTTGGATTCAGCATTTGGAATAAAACTCTTTCAATCCTACTTGATTTCAAATTAAATGGAACTGACTTCAACCATGATATTTCAACAGAATGTATTTGCATGTAATACCGAGTTGTGAGTTGTTGTGCTCTGTCTTCCAGGGGGCTAAAAAGCTGTGTCCACAGTGCAACACCATCACTTCCCCCGGAGACTTGAGGCGGGTATACCTGTGAGAGCACAGGGCATCACGAGTTTTAAACTTATCAGGGGGGAACTGCTGTAAGGACAGCTGGCCTGTCAAATACTGTATCGACCTTTTCCTTTCATTGATCCACAGTACGTATCCCACTTTCCAGTGACTCAGTGGGGTAACACATGGCATACTGGAGAATATGAAGACAGTAGTACTTTGTATTTGGGCCTCTAATCTGCAGTTGAGCCAGTTGTAAGACTTCATGCAATTTCAACTATGTTTTCAAGTACATGTGTAACTATAATTTAATTAAAAAAAAAAAAGTTATTCCACACTCGGAAGCTCAGGCGTTGAATGAAATCTGTTTCACTCTTTGGACTATTTTAAGAATTTTTATAATAGTGTGTCCGTTTTTATGAGAGAAAAAAAAATCTAGCACATGTACATAATTTTCCCAATGTTTGCGATTGCCTCTGTATAGATGTATGTGGCCTAAACAACTCCCTTTGTGTGCACAGAGAAGCTATAGCTATTTATAGCTAAACCTATATCTTTGTTTATTAAGTTAAGGGGGACATAACAATGCTTATTGCAAGATTAATTGTTGTCTGTTGTTTGTTTGTGTTCCTTTGTACAGAATGAATAATTAGTGTTACAATTAATAAAAATGGATCTCTTCCATGGATCCAACATGATTTGTTGACCTCAAAGAGATGATATTTGTCTTTATTTGATTTATTTTATGTCAGAGCTACAGTATGTGTCATATGTTAGACACTTTTAGTTGTGGTTACATGTTGGACTATTTTCAGTATAGTCTGATTGATTTAGTGTGATGGATCTTAAATTTCGTACATTTTTCCATTTTAACTACAGTAAATTTGGTTGTCTCACAGTTAGGCATTAGTTTCCGATAGTTACTGTAAGATTTTATTCATTGACTTTTGGTCAAATAAAAAGCAGTGTGGGAAAGCTACAATTCAAGATCATTCACAATTAAAGCACAGTACACACTGTACATGCACTCACCTACCTCACAACTTCCATTGTATGCTGCCCCAGAATATTTTGAATTAGGTGTGACAATAACACTGCTGACATACCACTCAAATGTTTTCCACCCACATGCCGGCTGGGCCAAGTGTGTATTGATCCATCTGTCGAGAATTTCTACTTTAATAAACAGGCCACAGAAGTTAAGTGTAGAGCACTGTACTATATTAAACAGGCCACAGAAGCTTTGAGTAAGCCCTTAAAGAGGCATCTGGTCACATGACCTGAGGTCCTTAACCTGCTATCTGTTTGGATGCTGCAAGTAAACATAGATATAATGCAAGCAGGTGATTGGTTGATGAGCTGAGGGAGGAGGAGGTAATTGAACCTGGCAGCAAGATGTCTCTGTGAATCAGTGAGACACACATTCCCTCTCTCCCTCTCTCTCTCTCTCTCTCTCTCTCTCTCTCTCTCTCTCTCTCTCTCTCTCTCTCTCTCTCTCTCTTTCTCTCACACACACACATACACACACGCACATACACTTGACAGAACACACTGTTAGAGTCATTGACTAACCCTGATTAAGGACTTTTTCATCACTCAGAGACATTTCTTGACCAGACAAACCACACAGAAGAAAGGTAAGAACTTTTGAATTTATTTCTGTTGTGAATGAAGTAATACACAGCTAATACCAAAGTTTTCCTAATATGTACTTTCACACAGTACATACAATGGGTTAGTATTTGTGTTTAGTTTATCTTGGTTTCAAATGTTGAGCATTCAATGTCACTGAAAATGATGTGATTGTATGCCACCTCATTTTAGAGATGCTATAGGATAGGACATAGACACCCATAGATAGGACCAAACAAAGATAACAATAATATGTTATTTTTAACAAGTTACATCTTTCCAGTGCTAAAGACTTGTACAACAGATCGTGTGTTGCAACACCTTTGTATAATCGATTACTGAAAATACTTCAATAGACCTCTACTTCATATTATAAATTATCCTAATAGCACATTAATCACATGATGCAGATTTATTTAACACTGTTCCAGACAAATTAATTTTGCTTCAGTACAAGCAGGTTTCAGGTCACCCCACCCAGGTTTGGCCTTGATTCTGGATAATCCTCCTGCATGACCTACTGTGACTTCATTAAAGGACATTTTAAATGCAACCCTTGATTAACCCTATCTGTGCCACCCTATTTGTGGACAGTGCCAACTTACCTTATACAATGCAGTCTAAAACTGTATTTCTAACCAGGTCCTAAAATCTGCCAGAAAAGTATCCTACAAGTATTACGTAAATTGTTTCCTGACGCGTCTGATCGAATTTAATTCGTTTTCAAATTAAACAAATAGCACTCTGTGTACATTACATTGTCAGTGGTCACATGTGGCAGTGTTTAAATCTGTCATGTCTTGGCTTTTCTCCGTGGTTTTAATGATGTGGTCATCATGATGTGGCCTTATTCCTGAATATGGTCAGGCGACATGGTGGTTTAGAGTAGCTAATTCCTTGGATCAGCAGATTAGCATTAGTATCTGAACCTTAAGGGCTGGCTGGCAATCCAAGCTCTCATCTTGGATTGGCTTTTCTGTGTAAAGTGTGCCAGATACCAAATTAATTTAAACAGAAGAGGAATACTTTGAAGGTCATGACAAGGAATGAAGGTTGTTCAATCCCCTTTACTCTGTACTCCAAAGTACAGGGTTCAGTTACAGTTACAGTTCAATAGACATGTGTGCACATGTAATAACGCTACAATCAGGCAATAAGATAATAAGATGGGTGAGCTATGCAAGTTTTCTGACTTTTCTGGGGTGATCTAAAAAGACTGATACAGTGTGATCAGGCCTCTTGTCACAACATGACCTATCAGAGATTGTTAAGCATCAATGAGTCTGTAGTGTGCTACCCACCTAATACAACACTCCCACAAAATAAAAAAAGATTTGATATTAACATGATCTCCAATTGCTGTTTGCGTTAAGCAACTATGGCAGTATACCAAATACTTTTGTTGTTGTTGCCAATTTCACCTGAATTACACTGTTCATGTTTTTCTTTTAAATTGTTTATGATTCTGTTATCTCTCTATTCACACTCTCGTATTTCATTTTTCTCTCTTCTCTCTTTTCTTTCTCAGTGTTATGTCAGGACCGAGGCCTGTGGTTTTGAGCGGCCCTTCTGGGGCAGGTAAAAGTACCCTGCTGAAGAAGCTGCTGAAGGATTATGAAGGAGTCTTTGGCTTCAGTGTGTCACGTATGTTTGTGTGTCTGCCTCCTTTTGGCTTCTGTCCTAGTATTTCCTGTCTGGAAAGGATGTCAGGCAGTTTGGTATTTGGTACTGTCTGAGCCTAATTTAATCCAGCCCAGTTTTTGTTGTACTGTGCCATATACAGTGGCATATCCTTTACCTAGCTCAGTAATGGAACAAATCAAAGTAGCCAAATCTGGAAGACTAAAGCATTCATTTGAAATTACAAATCGGTGGTATTCTAACAACCCTATTGCTCAAATGTAAAGATTACTAGAGTTTCCTGAAACTGTAGGGGGAAAAAAGTGCATTTAATGTTCACTGAATGTGTTCTTCCAGATACAACAAGAAACCCCCGTCCAGGGGAGGAAGATGGCAAAGGTACAGTATGGCTGTCCTCACTATCACAGCACTCAAGTCTGCACACAGAGAATATCTCTGCATGATGCTAGTCTTTCAACCTAATAAATACAAAACCTGGAGCAACTTATTTTCCTTCATGCAACCAGGGTTGTTGAATATTATTTTGGAGTAGGTAGACTTTTGTATGGCTTTAAGAAAGGTCTAACTGCTGTCTATTTAAAATTAACAACCAGTCTAGAAATTGGAATTTGAATGAAACTGTAAACATATGTGCAGGTCAATATTTGATATATAATACAACCCTTAAATGAATGACTTATTGGAACCTACCAATTCCATGATGTTCTATAGGTCTAAAAATGAAAAGGTTTTTTCATTTTGCATTTAAAACCATTGTAATTTTGAATTAAGAAATTGTTGTACAAAATGGGATTCTCCCTTGCAGTTTATACCCTAAAACAAGAGTTTTTTTTTCTTCAAAACATTAAATCCATGTGCTGAAAATAAGCTATCAAGATCTGTGAGAAGGGATCGTACAGACATCAAAAGCCCATGGATGTGTTCTATGGTTCTCTGGAGACCAATATGTTGAATGCATAATGCAAAATGCATAGAACATTGACTGAAATATTTGTAAATAACGAGAGTAAGACATGGATTGCTCAAGTAAAGTACCAATGGCTTCACAATTAATTCTCAAATGCACCTTTGAGTGCTCCAGAGCATTTTATTTCAATATGAAATACCAATTTCAAAATTAACATTGGTATTAAAGACACATTTCATGAGACATTTATGGAATGCCAAATATGTAAATACTAAATACCATATACCACAGATCTTAAAATAAAAAAATCCTGGACACAAATGACCTATATACTATACTGTTCACTGAGGAAATGTGAGTGAAATTGATCACTTGAAACTTACAATTCAAGAGGCAATGGATTTTCTCTTTAAATGTCATTCATCCCTTGATCCTTCCTCTGCTTTGTCAGCACAGACCTCCAGTATTTCCCTTTATCCTTTTGTGCCCAAAACCATCTCCAACGCCCCACCTTCCAGCTACTTGTCTGCTCAATCCCATACTGTACATACCAACCAACAATGAATCTACATTGCTTCTTACTCCCAAGTGAACTGCAGAGAACTCTCTTAAATAAAACAGGGGTAAACATCTTTCTCTGCCTTTTTGTTTTCTCCATAGGCTTGAACAGTCTCCCTTTGCTTCTAGGAGCTACGTTACTGCCCGTGGCAGATGTCTTATCCTCTGTCTCATCCGAAGGTGTAAATATATATCCTCAATTTGTGTTCTATCGAATCACAAAATACATAAATGTGACCTAAAAGTGATTCAAAGACCCAATTACTAAGAGAGAGTGTGATGGGGGTTACTTTCATCATCCAGGAACATTGTTAAGAAATGTACTGTAGATGATTGTAGTTCTGAAGAAGACTAAATTTGACAGTCTTAGGAACTCAAAATGTCAGTTTGCACTTTGGAGTAAAAAGCTTTGAAAATAGCCCCCTGTGATGCATCGCTAGTTGCTGCCTGTTCCTAAATTTCAAGAACTTTTAATATTCCAAAAAGCTTTAGCTTTTTCACATAGCCAGAACTGAAGATACTCAACACACCATTAACATTACAAAATGTTTTTGATTCTGCTTATTGCCATCAATTGATAAATGGATTTCTGGTGCCATTTTGGAGCATACAGCTTTGGAGTTGTTCAGATTACGAGCATTATTGCTCCTGGATGAAAACTACCGACTGAAGTTTATGCTTCTTAGTCCTCCTAAATAATGTTTTTGATGGAGATCTGCAAATTTCAAAACCATTTTGATCTCAGTTTATTGTGCATCCTATGTCTATCCTGCCATTCGCAGTAAGACAACTATCTTTTGTAGTTATCTTATCTTTTGTATATTTTTTGTGACCTATTTCAGTCTGGAAGTCTTCCTCACAATGTTGTCATGCTAATGTGTGTGCTGATCTCAGTGTCTTTGGGAGACCTGTGGCCTGTAGTTGTGGCAGTGACTTCTGTGTTGTGCCACAGCAGTAGATCCCCTGTGGTTGTCAATATTGACATACATATATGTGGCAGAATAGGAATATTCTAATGGTAAAGACAACACAGCATGGTAGTTGCCAGTCAGCGTTTGCTTGCTCCCTCTGTCTCTCCTTTTTTTCCTCAGTTGTCGTTTTGAGTCTGAAATGAACATTGTTTATGTAGATTTTAATTGACAAAAAATAGCAGTTCCATGTTTTTCATTACATTCATCTTTAGTACACTTGCAACCTTTTTTTTCTGTCGTGTGAATTATTTTACTGGTGTTCTGAGAATTTAGTGCATGATTTTATAGCACTTTTGTGGTGATACTCTTAAAAAGAGTGACCAACTAAATATTTCAGTAGTTCCACTACAGAAATAGTATATTTTTATTTTTGAGAGAATAATATTCAAATGTTTTCTCAATCTCAAAATCGTATTATGTTTTATCCTTTGTACCACCTCCAGACTATCACTTTACAACCCGGGAGGCCATGCAAGAAGGTATTGACAAAGGGGATTTCATTGAGAATGCAGAATTTTCGGGAAACATGTATGGAACGAGGTAAAGTATAACACTTGATCCCAAGACCATATTTTTTTTTGCAACACTTAAGTTAACATCCAAGTTCTTCTCCAGAAAATACATCTAGAGACATCGTAGACTGACCTTGAGGATAAAGTAGGTCAGTAGAGAGAGACTGAAAACAGCTCTAAACTCCATTATACCAGAAAGGCAAAGGTACAACAGAGCAGTTCACCACCTGGTGTTAAGTTTAATCTCTTCCCCGGTGCTCAAGATAACACAGTCCTATAAGTAGGATCCATAACAATCCTCTTACCTTATCAAAGTTCACTAAAATTACCATGAGAATTACAGGAAGAAGGGAGTGTTACTTTGTGAATCCATTGTTAAGTGCAAATTTGTCTTGTCTATCATAACCACATTACATTTTTACCTGCCCATAAAAACTGAAAAAGTATCCTAATGATTTCAAATCAGACTAAGAATCCAGTTAATGTTCTTTCAACAGTAAGTCATCAGTAGAAGATGTACGGGCAAAGAACCTGATATGTATCCTAGATGTGGACATCCAGGGTGTCAGGAACATCAAGCAAACTGATCTGGATCCCATCTACGTTTCTATTCAGCCTCCCTCCATGGAAATCCTGGTGAGCAGTCCACAATCTAGTTAAATCACTGAAATTCCTCATTAAAAATTTCACACTGCCGTTGACGCCAATGGGATTCTATCATACAGTCGGGTTCCAATCCTCACATATGACAATGTGAAACATAACTGTTCATCTACTGATTTTTTCAGGAGAAGCGTTTGCGGGACAGACAGACAGAGACTGAGGAAAGTTTACAGAAAAGGCTGGAGGCAGCAAGGATTGACATGGAGGAAAGTAAGTTCCCTTGCCTGGTGTGAAGAACATAGCAAATACATCTAGACATTTGGTTGGTGAAAGAATACGATTTTTAGAAATAGGCCTTGAGCTTGTCTGTGAAGAAACACACTGTTATAGATGAATTGTGGCTTAATTTTCTTCCTTGTCCTAATTGTTTTTTCCGTAAATTTTTTGTAACCCAGGCAATGAACCAGGAGTCTTTGACCTTGTCATTGTAAACGATGACTTGGATGAGGCCTATGAGAAGTTGAAAAATGTCCTCCTTGAGGTAAAGTGTGCAGTATCTGCATTTAGCAATCCATGAGTTGAAGTGGTGTCATATATGAATTACACATTAAGTGATCTTGAGGATGAATTCACACATTTTCACACGCATAATCTCTGTCTCAACAGGAAATACAGAAAGTCCAGGAAGCCAACAAGTCATAAGGGGGTGAGCAGCCTAATCCCATAAGGTCATTCAAACGAGTAACACAGCCTTGAACTCTGGCATGAATAACACTATATTTGATGCTACATCACCATAAAGAAGCAATAAGCCCCCCTGATATCAGTTTATTAAACCTTGTGAGAGTTGCTTGCCACAAAAACTGCTGTGGGCTAGTCAGAGGAACAGACACAAGGTATTTTGATTCTTTGATGCAGTTTTTTCTTTCTCCGTCACTATATGGAATCTGGATAAGAGAATGGGGCACTTATAACTTTTGTTGTGTATGGAAGAAAAAATAGCCTTCTCTGCCAACTGGTTTTACTGTGATGTACTGTAGAAAGGTAGGAACCACTGCCAAAGCGAATACTAGATGTTTGTTTTGTCTTTATAATCCAAGGTTTAGAGTTACAATTAGCTTGTCCTGTTGAAAAGTTTTGTTAGGCTTTGTTTTGTGTTCAGACACAAGTGGACATACTATGGTAAAACAACCTAATCAACAGTAAAACAAAAGTTGAGCGTAAAACTGTCTTAGCTGTCAAATGTTGGACTAGATGTGTGATAAACAGTCTTAATTTAAGATATATTATAATAGATCTATTTGTATGTACGTCTTCTTTTTCTCAGTAGCAATTTGACTGACAATAATAAGCATCCAGACATTCATAATATGATTATTATGTATTGAGTCTTATTTCACAGTAAGTTTCTGTACTTACAGCATGTGGTGTTTTACAGACTGGGGATAGACTGCATCTTAACAAAACAGTCAGAGAACATACAGAGGTCAGGACTCCTCCACAATATAAGTAACTGTTGTGTGTATTGGTGCAAAATTGCATGTTTTGTATGCAAATGAAAGAGATCATTAAACAATGTCTAATTTCACCACTCTTTCTGTTTTATTTGGCTTTCGTTCAGTCCATACATATTGCCTTTAGTAAGGTGCATGAATACTTAATCAATTATACGTATTTTTGTCTATTTCTCAAAAAACATTTGTTCATATCCTCCTTTGTACACAATAAGACAGTTCATGTGAAATTCTTAAACAATGTTCACTCAAAATATCATTTAGGAAAAGGACATACGTCAGTCAACACTTTTCCTTTGTCATTCCAAAATTGATGCTTAATCCCTTTGCCATTTTCCAAAACACAAGTCACATTTAGCATACAGGCTCTGTAAACAAATGAGCCAGAAGACATAGTTAAGGCGAAAATGAACATCATTGTCCAAAACTCCATAAATTCTACCTCACACAAGCAACAGCATTGCACAGAATACTTCACATTTTCCCTGATATGATCTTAATAATTCAGTAAATGCATACCCAGATACAGTTTCCCTTGTTGTAAGACACATCCCAGTTCTGCAATCAGGATATTATTTGATACATTTGTACATGTTTCCACACAAGGCATGTCAGTCTTTGTCTTTAATCATTGAATCACTGAAAGAAGGGCCCCTGCAGCTTGGTGCGTACCTGGTCTCGTTTCACCTCCCGCTCCTTGAGGTAGGTCTTCAGTTTGTCTGTGGAGAAGCACACGATGGAGTCCCTGGGTTTGGAGGGCATCCGTTCCCCACGCACCCACGGGTTCTGGAGACACTCTGCTGCCGTGGGTCTTCCCCTAAGAACAAACACGGCACAGGAGAACACTTCAAATTATTAAAAAAATTGACTGTATGTGTCACTCACAGCTTTTCTAATGATACTGTTGTCATTCTCCATAACATTACAAATACTGTAACTAAGAATTGGTTTCAGAGCCTAAATGTTTAACAGGATGTAGCATAGTGTTTGATGGCTCAGATGGGGGAGGCATTCACCAAGCCTTGCTGTTCATGGTGTTCTTTAGGAAAGTGATGGCTCCCTCTGACAGGCCCGGGTAACAGCGGCTGAACTGGATCTTGCCCTTCCGGATGTTTCTGTCCCTCTCCCAGTTGAGGTCCGAGTGGAAAGGGCTGTCGGCACTCAACCTGGAACAGACGAAAGGCACTGAGACACAAATCCATTTGAAACCGTCTGGTGGGAATTGTGAAAAGAGATCAGTCTTCTCTTGTTTGTCTTTTGTACGTACATGATAAAAGTCAAAACTCCAACAGCCCAGATATCCGTCTCAGGTCCAACTCCATGGCCCTCCAGAATTTCCGGAGCTTTAGGAAGGACAATGTAAACTGACAAAACAGACAAGAAGACATTCTTCATAAAAGGTTTTTTTTCTTTTTTCTTTTTTGTTGTTGCTGGATGTATTCCCTGTAATTGATGGATACATCTGTTGTAATCATGCAAAGACTGTGGATCAGGAAATGACAAGCAAATCGTGTTTGTTATAGAGGTAGTACTGTAGGCTAGGAATGGTGAGTAAGTGAGCGAGGTTAGGTTTAGCTAGGGTATGGTCCATCCATCTGTCCCCTCCTCGCAGGTATACCTTTGCTGCGGTTTTCTGTTGAATGCCGTGACAGCCACAAAACTCTTTAGTACATTAGAAATCCAACACAAAATAAGAAAATTAAGCTGAAGTAAAAAGTATGGTGGGCCTCCATCCATACCTTTGTTGTCAGACAGGCCTTGAATGTGTTCGATGTTGAGGGCCTGTCCAGGAGTGAAAGGCTGGGCAGAGCCCAGGTCGACGATCTTCAGCATGTTGGGGCCAGTCACCAGCATGTTGTCTGACTTCAGGTCCAGGTGGACAACCCTACGGCCGTGCAGGTAGTCCACGGCACTGAGGATCTGACACAGCAGCTCCACCACCTGCACCTCTGCATACAGCTCTCTGGGGAGGGCAGGGGATAGGAGGAGAGAGAGAATATGTATGGGGCGTCATCCATGCCCTGGTATATACACATAAATATATATATTTATATATTTGTGGCCAACTGCAGGTAACTGCAACACCTATGTGACGTGTGTAACGTGTGTGTCCATTGTAAGTGCATCTAAATTGCTTGCGTGCGTTCGGAGGTTTGATATCATTGCGCAGGCATATGCAGGCGCTAGTGATCCCTTTGCATATAAACCAGTGACACGTATTACCCCCCATACATGCGTGGGTGTGTGTATGTGGGGGGGGGGGGGGGGGGTACGCATGTCGTGTGTGTGTGTGTCTGCACGCATGTGTCTGACCTCTCCGCCAGGCTATGGAGCAACTCTTGGCCTGAGCACAGCTCTTCCACCAGGACCAGGCAGCGCGAGGTGATGAAGGCCGCATGCAGCTGCACCAGGTGGGGGTGGCGCAGTCTCTTCAGCAGCTGGTACTCCCTCAGCACCAGCTGCCTCTGCTCTGGCCTGTACGGGGTGATCTTGGCTGCAAACAGCTGCCTGCTCTCCTCCTCCTGACACCGTGTCACCACGCTGAACCGACCCCTGGGAGACACAAACAGTAGGGGGGAGGTACGTAGAACTGACCTACAAGTTGAACCCCAATCTGCATACTTTAGAAGGTATTACAACTGCGCTTCCATTTTTGAAAGATGCAGGCGTGAAATGCGTCCCGTTTGGTACATGCCACAGTGGTTAATCCTAAACTGGTGCAGACAGGTTTGTATCAAAGCACTTAAAGGCCACTTCTCCTGTTAACCTTGCAAGAAAGCTGATTTTGCAAGATAATTACAATGCGAGAATCTATCTTGCCAAGCTCCAAGTTATCCGTTTGTGCCCAAACCACAGTGGTTTGGACCAACCAGCGTCCTATGAGGAACTACTGGCAGCTTTTTTGAAAGGGCCTGTCCTTTTCCAAACAGTCAAGACGACTTCCCAGATGGATGTGTGACAAACCATCTCGTGAGTCAGGTTCATCTCTTCGGCCAGGTTACTGTCAAGTACCTGTTGATCTCTGAGAGAAAGGTGTAGGTCTTATGGGAAGGCTGACTTCCTGACCCTGCTGTCTTAGTCTCTGGAGACTCAGTCTGGATGAGGGGAATATGGCTCTCTATAGAAGAAATCAAATGGAATCATCTAGCCACACGCAATTAAACACAGCACATTGCATGACACACAAACATTTCATTGGTATGACAATGGAAACAACAGTATTTGGACTGGCCTTCAGGATGTGTAGCCATAACCACTGGCTGTGAGGATTCGCTGAAGGGTCCAGCCCCTGTCTTGGTGATGCAGCCCACCCTGAAGATATAGCCTGCTCCCCTGGGTAAGTTCTTCACCACATAGCAGCTGTCTGTCACATCATCACACAGCACCTTCCAGTCCCCACCTGCAACAGCATGTTGTCACATCTGTTCCTTCCTTGGTCGATGTTTATAACATTTACACAACCCAAATCATAAAAGCTAACATATTTGGAATGTTGCAATAAAGTAACCCACCTACCAATCTATTGTGGAAAGCCTTGATTTAATTCTTATTTAACATCTAACAGTCTTTATGTGTGATATGTCAGCTGCTATTTTCATCTTACCATCTGTGCTATATTGTAAACAGTACACAGCAGGATCACTGGACTGTATTGGTCTCCAGACCAAAAACAGTCCACCTCCATCCAAATGGATCACATCAGGTCTGCATGGGCGTACAGGCAGTTCTACAAGTCAGATGCAAATTAGATTTTAGCAGTAGTAGTAGGAAGTTATACTGATCCCAAAGGGGATTTATGTCACGCCCATTCCCGTGCCCCAGCCTTAGTTTGTCTGCCCTAGTGTTTCCCTGTGTTTTGTGTTAATTAGTTCCACTTGTGTCTTAGTGATTGTCTTTCAGTGGTGTTGTTGGTGTTGTTGCGTTCACCTGTGTCTTGTTTGGTTCGGTGTATTTAGTCCCTGTCATTTGTTGGTTTAATGTAGCGTGTTTTCAGTTTGGGTTGGTGTTTCTATATCCTACGTACCTGTGAGTATCCCTGCGGTCTCAACGTTCTCAAGTAAAGCCTTTTGTTTCTTGACTCCTGCCTCACTGATCTCCTTGCGCTTGGGTCCTCCCTGCACCCCACGTTACAGAACGTCTAACCCACCATGGACCCAGCGGAGAGTTCCCCCAACCCTTTCGAGGGCACCTGGCTTGCCTTTAGGGGACCCCATGTGTGCTCACCGGAGGTCTCGCCAGTGAAGGAAGCGCCCAACGGAGGAATGCCCACACTCGGCACTACCTGACTGGCGCCAATCGTGGGTTCTCCGCATCCGACCCTTGCCACCCCGTCCGAAAAGTTTTTTTGGGGGGGGGTCCAACTCCACTGGGCTGACCCCACGGTGGGGTTGGCTTGCCGCTCCCAAGTGACTCCGTGCCCGCGCTCCGTAGCGACTCCGTGCCAGGCGCTCCCAAGCGCTTCCGTGCCCGCGCTTTTGTGCCCGCGCTCCCAAGCGCAAGGAGACAGGTGACGCAGGAGTCAAGAAACAAAAGCCTTTACTTGAGCACGTCGAGACAGCAGGAATACGCTAGATTTAACACGCTACATGAAACGACTGACCAAGACAACTGAACAAATTACAGGGACTAAATACACCAAACAAGACACAAGTGAACCCAACAACACTAACGACATCACTGAAAGACAATCATCAAGACACAGGTGGAACTAAAACACAGAACACAGGGAGACAATAGGCCAGACAAACTAAGGCTGTGGCACGGCCGTGGGAGTGACAATTTTGTGTATTTTCTTTTACTAAGTAAACTGAATTGGCCCACTTTTTAGGCCATTTAGTACACTTTAAAGTACACTTATAGTTTATTTGAAGTTTACTTTTGAATACTGTAAAGTAGCCTGTGTAGTGCACTTTTAGTTTACGAAGTATACTTCGTAAAGTACCTCAAAATATACCTTTGAATACTCTAAAGCAGGGGTGGGGAACGTCCGGAAATCATTTGGTCCGGCCGCCATGGCACTGCAAGCACCATATTATTAGGTGCATTATTCGTTGGCAGCGCCACTATTTTTATGTGGAAGAGGACCGCGGAGGCGCGCAGCGTCGCGTACAAATGTACCAAAACATTACTGCGCACTCACATTAGGTGTGGAATTCCTTTCTAGCAAATCAAACCCAGAATACGTCCTAGGTTTGGGCTAAGCCCCGAATGTTTACAGTCTGGCTCCGCGACTGATTAACACTCGGATCGATAAGCAGTCTCAAAAATTGTAGCAATATAAAAAACAATACGATCCCTTTCCGTAATCATAATACCCCCCCAGAAATGTTCACTGCACCCGCAGTCAAAGCAGGCTGCATCCGGCCCTGCCAGCTAACATCACAAACCTCACCAAGAAGTTCCAGCCATCACATTAGGGGTGCGTTAAATGTTTGACCAAATATAGCAGGCACATTTTTTAATTGATAATTCCGTACGGCCCCCGAATGATTTTATAAATATCCAAATGGCCCTTGGCAGAAAAAAGGTTCCCCACCCCTGCTCTAAAGTAACCTGTGTAGTGCACTTTCAGTTCATGAAGTAGGCCTATACTTCCTAAAGTACTTCACAGTATACCTTTGAATACTCTAAAGTCACCTGTGTAGTGCACTTTCAGTTCATGAAGTATACTTCCTAAAGTATACTTTAGCATACTTTCATGTGCACTTTGAATTAATGTAAGTACTTCAAAAAATAACTTAATAAATTTCCATTCACTATGATTTACTAATAGATTTAAATGTTTAGGGGCAACTCAAACGCCACCCATCTTGCGTCACTTTACGAGAACGGGGGCCCTCGTCAAGTGACACCGCAGATTATTAGCTGAAAGAAGCTAATTACTGCGCAGGTTCCCACTTAACAATAATCCAGCTCTTCTTGTCAAACGTAAGTCATTTAACTCATGGTTACAATGGTAAACCAGCACACCAATGACAAATACCACACAACAAAACACTACATTCTAAGCAGACACATAAAAAAAACGAAATTCATGAAGTTACATTTGTATTTCGAACAAACGGCAAATTTATCAACACATTTTAACACTATTTACTGCCTTGCATCATGGGAATTGATCAGCCAATGAGCCACGCTATCTTCATTTTTTCACGTCGTTATTTCGTTCTTCAGTCAGTTTGACAGTATAACCTTCAAATGCATAATGCAACCCTTCTGGCTGCTTCTTTCTCAAGTAGCTTTTTAGTTTTTTCCATTAATACTCCAATTGATCATTATTAGTATAAGAGTATAGGGCTTCAAAATGTTTTGGCAGTAATTAAGGTTACAGCTTCAGTAACAAAAAAAATGTGCAATGCAAAATAGATTTTCCTAGACATGAATAATTAGAATATACAAGATGGATCTAAAGAATGTAACATGTAATGTACTTTAAAAGTATTTTGACTGTTTTTGCTGTATAATAAAAGAAAATGTACATCCTACTCCAGAAGAAATGTATACAATTTTCTGTTTCTAAGCATACTTCTTAAAAGTATATAAAAAGTGAACTATTTTCTAAGCATAGCCTACTTAAAAGTATATCAAAAGTGAACTATTTTCTAAGTATACTTCTAAAAATTATATCAAAAGTGTACTATCCATTTTTAGTATACTTTAATATACTTATTTTTTTGTATGGGAGGTCCATTACTTTTTTCTCTTTATATGTTACCAGTACCATTCTACAACATAATCAGAGAACATAATATAGAATTCCATAGATATTCGGATGACACACAACTGTATCCGCTGAACCCAACGATGCAACAGCCATAAATTCCATTACCAACTGCTTGTCGGCAATAAACAAATGGATGAATGATAACTTTCTTAAATTAAATGAAGACAAAACTGAAGTCCTACTATGTGGCCCCAAATCCAAAAGAGAGATGCTAACTAAGAATAGGAGGTTTAACCCCCTGGCTTAAACCGGAGGTGACAAGTCTCGGTGTAATCCTGGACTCAGATTTGAATTTCAACTCTCACAATAATAAAGTGACCAAAACAGCTTTCTTTCACCTCAGGAATATAGCGAAGGTACGACCATTCATAAACCAAAATGATGCAGAGAAGCTAATTCATACTTTTATATCCAGCCGACTGGAATACTGTAACGCTGGTCTTCCCAAGAAAACCACTGAAAGACTACAGCTCATTCAAAACTCTGCAGCTAGATTAT
This sequence comes from Osmerus eperlanus, assembly GCF_963692335.1. Classification (NCBI taxonomy): domain Eukaryota; kingdom Metazoa; phylum Chordata; class Actinopteri; order Osmeriformes; family Osmeridae; genus Osmerus; species Osmerus eperlanus. Next base: position 1,241,494 of record NC_085043.1, read on the forward strand.
TAACCAAAACTAAAAGGAGAGAACACATCAGTTGTCATGGAAATTTTGGAATACAGTTATAATATGTGTGTTTTATATGAGGAATGTGTTTTAAGGGAAGTCTGAAGAAGCTTAATACAGTGACAGTCGATTCAACCCATTTGGTAGAGATGCCATTTGCAGTTTTATAACTAGGAGACGTGAAGTCTAAGAGACGGGAAGTCTGGGTGACCTGAGAGGGTTCTTGTCACCTGGGGAGGAAGAGACAGTTGGTCTGGAGACAATGTGAATTCAACTGTATTGTTATTGTGATATGCTGCTCTGACCCTTCCTGTAGACTTGTTTGAAGTGCCCACACAAAGGAAAGTTGACCATTTGACTGGTTTGGGGAGAGAGGCCACAATAAAGAACCGTGGGAACTTGATATGAAGTCACTGTCACTGAGCAGTGCTGACCAATCACAGAGTTCAGAATAACCATTTGATCTAAAGTTTATATAAGGCAGGGTTTTGGGGTTGTTCTGGATCACTCTGGCGAACGACCTGTGGCTAGCACCTCCTTCGTTAGACTGATCACAAAGTACTTTGTTAAATCTTGATTTGTACAAGCAAAATAAATTTATTGTAACCGCCATCTCTTGACTATTCAAATCTACACAGTGCCACTGGAATTTTTCCATATCACTTGGTGGCCAGTACGGGTAGATCCTCGTCTGCTCAGTGTATCTCCGACATGTACTCCCTTAGAAAAGGTGATTTGATCAATCCGGCATAGCCGCCTTTACCTCTATCCAAAATTTTCAGAGAAAGCGGGGCCGATTCGAGGGGGTGCTTGACTGGTTGCACTTTCGCTGGCGCGGGATCCTGAAAGAACCGGTAAATATTCTTTTGTGGCTTCTGTGTAATTTGAGTTGTCTAAATGTGTGTTGTTTAGACTATGGTCAATAATTCGGTTTAGTTAGTAATAGGGCGGAGACTGGAGAAGAGCTTTGTCCTGTACGTGCAAGTCGTACTAAATTAATAGGGCGGAGACCGGAGAAGATCTTTCGTCCTGTACGTGCAAGTCGTACAAATTAATCGGATAAGGCCGGAGAACTTATCCTTTACGTGAAAGTCGTAAAAAAGCATGCAGGGAAAGTGTGCTGACGAGCGCACAAAAGGGTGATAAATTCACATGTTATATCGTGTTATGTGTCTTTTGAGACCCTAGGATTAGAATATGTTGGGTTAGTGATAGTTTGAGAAATTGTATTGGCTTTGGTGGTCATAACAGTTCTTATTTATTTACGGCCAAAACGTGATTCTAAGTCCCGAGAGAAAAGTATACTAGTCAGCTGTGTGAGTGAGAGTGTTTACAAAGGGTTTGAGTCCCTGAAGGTGGAGAACAAAAATAAATAAATTAGGAAGTATGGGCCTGTGAAATTTCAAAGTAGAGGTTTTAAGTTTGCAACACGCGTGTTCATTTTTTGTTTTAATTGCAAGTTATGTTTTTTGAGGTTAAAAGAAGTATGAGTAACTAATGGTGTCTATTATTCAACCTATATACAAATTACAAAAATCAAAATTTTAATTATTTTTCAAAACTTTAATTATTTTTCGGTTTGAATATTTGTAATTTATGATTGTGCAGTTATTTTCATTGAAAGTTGTGAAGTCGGAATTTAATTGTTTTTAGAAACGAAAAGGAGTAATTGTGTCTTTATTTTCCGTCGTTGGTTATCGTTTATGGATTGTAATTCTGAAAATGAATGGTCTGGAGGCAGAATTGACCTGTCTAAACATCGATTACATGAAGCAAAAGTATGGTAACGATAGTTTATTGCAAATGCAAATATGGATTGATAAATGTGGATTTTCGAGTGTGGAGTCGTTTTGTTTTAAGGACCTTATTGTATTGCGAAATGGGTTCGTGGAGAGAAATAGATACACGGTTTTTTTTTGAGGTGGAGAAAAGAATAGATTTTAGCCTGATTGGAGAGGAGATAGGTCAGATATCTTCTGACATCTGCCATCTTTATAAATTTGCTTTGGATTCCCGCAAAGATTGAAGCTTGTGCCTTGACTTGCAATTGCCATTGTGTTTTGAAGAAGGAAAGGTTAAAGTCCTCTCCGGAACAAAGGGTTTGAGTCCCTGTTGTGTTTGGAATAAGCGTGTTGTGGGCTATGGTCAAAGCTGATGCAGAGCGTGTTGACATGCTGTTGAAAAAACATGTAGGCCAACACGAATTGCTAGGTCAATCCAAAATGCGTGCTTTAATTGTGGGAATTTGAGCAAAATGTACGTGAATGTCCGGAGATGTGTCATCACTGTTGAAAGTTTTTTTTTTTTGGAAATTGTGAGCGAACTCTCAAATCAGAGGGGTTCGTGACCGGAAGTTGAGTTCCGAACTGGTGACGTACAATGTTTATCGGTTATGACACTGTTGGTAGAGGAGAGACGATTGTTTTTCAACTCTGTGTTAACCGTTATATGTTTGATGTTAGACTTTACATCGGTCTGATTACCGCCAGAAGGCATTTGTTTTTGAAGACGGAGACATTCTGTTTTGAAAATGCTAATGTTAATTCTTTGACTGAATTCTCCACTTGAAAAGAGGCGCATGCGCTTGAGCCTAGCGGAAGTTGATTCTTTCAGTGAAGCTCATTCTGCGTGCAGTGCCCACACATGAGTGCAAAAAAAAAAAAAAAAAAAAAAAAAAAAAAAAAAACTTCACTAATTTTATTGAGAATTTGACGTTGAATTGTGAAGTATATTGGTTGGGAAAACAGATGTGTGTTTCTGTTTCTTTGTCGAACTTAAGAAAATATTGTGAGTTGCCATACTCTTGATTTGGAAATTATGTACAGACCGATTTTCTATATTATGAGCTTGATTCGTTGTTGAATAACGTGCTGGAAATTTAGTGTTTGGGTAGGATAATTGGTAAAAGGCCAGTTTTGGCAATAAAAGCGGTATTCATTTTAAGAATTACAATCCCGGGGTTATTGAAACTTTTATAGAAAGTTATGTGTTCAAACGGAAATGTTATGTTGTTTAAGGAATATTTTTGTTTATGTCTGGAAATGTTCGATGGTTTTATTTTTAATTTTGTGGGAGTTCACAGATGTTACTGTTGTTTAAAGAAATATGTAAAGGGTTATGAAGAAGTGATTAGAAAGATTGAGCCAGTCTGAGGGACTGAAGTGTATACAAGGGAACTAGTTCGAGTGACCGAATTGCGTTTGTTGTTAAGGGCAAAGGTGCTACATATGTGTGTTTATTGCTGCTGAGATGATTTGTTGAAATGTGTTGGGTTTGGTGGTATTCATATTTACCTATTTAAATGGACTTGAAGTTGAAGCTTTGTCCAACCAGAATGCTAATACATGGGTAAACTGTCATTCTCTGGCGAGTGATATTAGGTGCATATGTAGATTTCGGAGCCAAATTTTTATGTTGAAAATAAAATAGTACTAATGGTTGTAATTGTAAAGAAAATCTAGGCTGTGACTGTTGGTTAATGGCTAATGGTGAAAACGTGGAGGAAGTGCATTTTGTTCTGTCCTGAGACAAAGGAGAGTCCAGGAAGTTGAATTTGCAACTATGGCAACGACATTGGCTGACAAACTAACACACCGACAGGCGGGTACAGGCTAGTAAAGGAATTGCAGCTTGATATTTGAGATCCAGGATGAGTAACCGCATGACGCATGCGCAGATGGAAATTGAGAAATTGACTAAGACGAAAATTTAGAGAAATAGATAAATTTGAAGCGAATTTTACATATTAATTTGGGTATTTTTGAAATATGTTACGTGATGATTATATTGGAACATTTGCTAACAAGGTTTTTGTTTGTTTGAGGACATTTTAAATGAGTTTCAGAAATTCCGAGGAAAGGTGGGGGCTACAAAAAAAAAAAAGTCCCGTTACGATGAGTTTTACAAAGGTGATCCCAGAGGGTGTAATTCTGCATACTTATGTGAGTATTAATGGTGAAAGATGTGTCCGTTTAGATGAATTCGAAGTTTGGTGGTTTACGAATGTATGATTTAACATTTGTTCTAAATCCCAGCCAAACTGGGAGGTAGGAGCCTTTCAGACCAGTATTTACGAGCGGAACATCTGTGGTGTGTGATGGTATCCATAAAAATGCAGAAATTAGACCCTGGATCATAAATTAGTTCTAATTGAATTGGAAAAGTTATACTTTAGCAAATTTAGTGAATAGATGGTAAACGCCAACCATCTGTGTTGTTTAAAAGAAGAAAAAAAAAAAAGAGAAAAAAGGTTGAGAGTTTTTTGCTTTGTTCCAGAGGGCGCTGTTTGTTTGATTCGAGTTTTGAAATGCGCGATGGTTTATTTGAGTTGATACACTAACAAAGAGTAATTGAGATAGCTGGTAAATATAGGAATATTCAAAGGTGTATACATTACATGCTTTGATAAAACTTTTGAGGTGTTAAAGAATAAGGTTTTGTTTTACGGGTTTATGTTAAATTGTGAATTTAAAGGTTTAAAAGAAAAAAGGAGAGTTTATATTTTCTTTTGTCTTAAGGGCATGGTACAATGTTTTGGGATAAACAGTTAGGCTGTGATGAGGTTGTATCATTATGGTATTGGTTCATAAAGAGGGTTATGATAATTTGGTTTTGAAATAATTTGGGAAGACTCATTAAGTCTGATAAATTGTGGTTATGATGGTTTGTGCTAAGTAGCTTGTTCTGGACTGCAGCCAAAGCAAGTTATGAAGTTCTACCTATCTAACCTATATAGAAATATAGATGGGGTATAAGTTTGGATAATGGTTACATTAAGAATATTTTATGGTCTATGTTTCATTTTGGAATCATACAGATTAAATTCTGGTTTAGGGTAGTGATGCTAGTTTTCTACAATGTCTTGGAAAAAGAGAGATTTGATTTGGTGAATTTAAATACAAAAAATTAAAAGGGAATCTGAAATATAAAGGTATTCATTTGAACTGTTCCTAAAGGTTTTTTGAAGAAAAGATAATAAGAGACTAAAAGTTGAGGTTATTCGTAATTTGACTGTTTTCTAAAATAGTTTTATTTTATACAAATTGGTTCAAAAGTTGGTTGCTTCAGTGTAAGCTTGCCAATTCATAAAAGGGAAAAGAGTTAAAAAATATTTACTGATAGTTAAATACATCATTGGTGTTACATATGATTTTGGGAAAGGTATGGAAACAGGAAGTTTCTTATTTTCACTTATAGAACAACTTGCTGTATGCAAATGTGGAATTCACTCTAACAATTATGATTATTCCACAGGGAAAATGCTAGTGCTGATACTAGCTGGAGCAGTTTCTAGATTGCCTGAATGCATTGATGAACTAACTAGAATATGTTTTTGATGTTGATATGTTTACAGGAAGTGATGAGATGATGTTGCTATGTCCGGATGAGCCTAACTTGATAAATTTGGGCTTACAGGACTCTTTTGAGGAAAATTGTTGTGTGACCTTGATACAACATTTGTTACAGATTCTTTAAGGGAAGCGCAGGCTTCTTAGAGAGGAAGAGATGACGTTTAGGAATTTATGACTGACTGATGACTGACTGATCCAAACAGAGAATGACTATGGGGGTTTTATGGTTTTATGAATTTAGCTTTAGTAGTTTGGATTTGTGATAGGATTGTGTGGGTTTGATATGATATTGCTGAGTTGAAAATATTGGACTGTATTTAACCCAGAGTGAGAATTTTGTTTTGTTTGAGTATATTTGATAAGAATTACAGAATACAGCGGACAGATGGAGAAAGGAATGGTGGAATGGAGATTCGAACTTGGACTAATCCACAAGAAAATGCGTTTTGGAAAAAGGAAGGATATGAGAATAAAAAATGGAGGTTGTATGGTCTGCATAAAACATTTATCTTGAGATTTTGCTAAGTTAACACATGGAAAGATCATGCCTCTACAGTTTGTGTGATATCAAGAATGCATCATTTTAGCATACAAGAGGATTTGTAATGGATGCATAGTCATTTTTTTGTTAATATTTCATATGTGGGACAAGTATTATGAGAAAAGGAATTTTAACACGATAAGCTTCACAGTTAAGGTTAGAGAAACCATTTGGGTATTGATAGATGGATTTTGTAGAGTTCAATTTTTGGAGAAGTGATACTGTTTAATGATTGTTGATGGGAAGAAGTTTTAGACTTCTCAGGGGCTCAGTGATCAAGCTTTTGTTAATTTAGATTATTTTCGATGGGATTTTTCTTTGAGGTTATGTAATGATAATGGGTCACACTTGTTTATGGAAGTTATTTTGGTGTTGATAGGATTCAACATTGTGTTAATCACTTCAGTTGAATAAGAGAACAGAACTTTGAAGACGAAGTCAGACGACAAGAAGTCAGTTACCTTTAACTCTGTGAGAATGTGCTTGTTTATCACTGTGCAACCTTTTTGGAGTCTATTTTGTGTGAGATTCACAGGCAGGTGAAGGAGACTATTGCTATGACTGGACCGCTGCATGATTTGATACCGGGAGACTGGATCGTGGTGAAGGACCTGAAACGCAAGTCCTGGAGAAACCCAAGGTGGACGGGGCCATACCAGATTCTCCTGACGAATAATCCGGCGGTTAAGATCGAGGGGAGAGCAACGTGGATACACGCTAACCATTGCGTGCACCTTGTCTGGAGACGGAAGCATTGGATACGCGTTCGGCGTAGTACCAAGGAATTTCCGAGCTGTGCGCAAAGTGCAGTGTCGTTGAAAGTTGCCCTGAGCAATTTGATCGTCGTTTGCAATCGATTCGACTAGACTACACCGCCTGAAAGAAGTTTGCCTACATCCAACTGAAGATGGCATCCGTTCCGACAACCTGGACTTTGTGGTGTACGGGGTACAATGGGTTTTGTCTTGAGACTAGCATTTCTTATGTTAATGTTTGAATTATTTTTCTTAATTAACTGTTTGGGTTTATGGAATTGTAAAAAAAAAAAAAAAAAATATATTTTGGAATTGTCATGGAAATTTTGGAATAGAGTTATAATATGTGTGTTTTATATGAGGAATGTGTTTTAAGGGAAGTCTGAAGAAGCTTAATACAGTGACAGTCGATTCAACCCATTTGGTAGAGATTCCATTTGCAGTTTTATAACTAGGAGACGTGAAGTCTAAGAGACGGGAAGTCTGGGTGACCTGAGAGGGTTCTTGTCACCTGGGGAGGAAGAGACAGTTGGTCTGGAGACAATGTGAATTCAACTGTATTGTTATTGTGATCTGCTGCTCTGACCCTTCCTGTAGACTTGTTTGAAGTGCCCACACAAAGGAAAGTTGACCATTTGACTGGTTTGGGGAGAGAGGCCACAATAAAGAACCGTGGGAACTTGATATGAAGTCACTGTCACTGAGCAGTGCTGACCAATCACAGAGTTCAGAATAACCATTTGATCTAAAGTTTATATAAGGCAGGGTTTTGGGGTTGTTCTGGATCACTCTGGCGAACGACCTGTGGCTAGCACCTCCTTCGTTAGACTGATCACAAAGTACTTTGTTAAATCTTGATTTGTACAAGCAAAATACATTTATTGTAACCGCCATCTCTTGACTATTCAAATCTACACAGTGCCACTGGAATTTTTCCATATCACAGTCCTGTCCTTGCTACTTTACACTGGCTCCCTGTTGCCTTCAGAATTGACTTTAAGGCCCTTCTCCGCACTTACAAAGCTCTAAATGGCCAAGGACCTAGCTACATTGCTAACTCTCTTATTTAACTACACACCAGCAAGAACACTGCGATCATCAGATGCAGGCCTATTAGAGGTCACCAGAAGCAGTTATAAGAAGATTGGTGATGCGGCCTTTGTCAACTACGCACCAAAACTATGGAACACATTACCCATAAATATTAGGGAGGCAAACACGCTAGACATTTTCAAAAGACAGATAAAAAAAAAAATATTTTTACCAAAGCATTTTACTAATTTGATCTCAGAAGGGTTTTATACTTTTATTACGTGTATTATTGTTTTTATTGATTTTAATTCCCACAAAGACTGTGTGCTTGTGTTTATGTTGAGTTACATTTTATCTATATTGGGAAACCACAAAGACTGTGGCTCGAGATACCGCAAAGACTGTGGCTCGAGATACCGCAAAGACTGTGGCTTGAGATACCGCAAAGACTGCGGCCTGTGTTCAGAAGGGTTTTATTACTTTTATTACTTGTATTATTGTTTTTATTGATTTTATGTAAAGCACCTTGAGCTGCAATTCTTGGAATGGAATGTGCTATGTAAATAAAGTCTTATTATTAATCTGCTTGGAAAGGTGACAGGTAGATAGTATAGTTCTGTCCCTGTATTACACAGTACCTTTACTCTTCTTGAATCCTGGTATTTTGAGTTTGGATAAGAGTTTGGCAGCCTTCTTCTTAGGACTCTCCAGGCCGGGGCTTGGTTCTTTCTCGGCCGGGATATGGGCAGATCCTTTCACGATTGGCCCTGTGGGGCATTCAACACAATCAGCTCTAAGCGAGCAACATAAGGGCTGATTTCAGAATGTGCATGATGTTCAAGCGTACATCACTTTACTGACTTCAAAGGCTTAATAAAAAAAAAAAAACATAAAGATCTGAGATGTTTGAATTGGCTCACCTCCACTCTGAAGGTCCTCCTTACTGGAGGATCTGGTGAAGAGCTTGGTAAGACTGGAGGCTGAAGCCCTCATCTTCTTCCTAAGAGACATGGTCGGTGTGGAAGGACTCATGATTTCCCCCAGAGTAGGCCCCAGCTCGGAGCTGTCTAGCTGGGAGTAGGAATGACCCGTCCATGACTGCCTGCGGAAGATCTTCAGCAGGCCGAGCTTGGGAGACTTCCCCGTAGGCGGTTTGACGTCTAGGGCTGGGGCCGACGCGTGCCTCTGGAGGCCTTCACTGGAATCCTTCGCTCTTGGTGGTCTCTGCGGGGCACGGAGGGAAGGACTTGGGATGGGACTCACAGACCTGGCAACCAGGTTTTTTCCCGGGTGTTTGGTGGTTCTGGGTGGGACCCGAAGACGGCCACACTTGTAGTTTTGATCCTCGTCGGTCTCCGAGCCTAGCAGGAGGGAACAGGGAGATGGGCTGATTAGGAGCTCCTCCTGCTCATCATATTTCTCCCTGTCTCCCAGTGTGTGTGGCGATACAGGGTGTCTGTGCCTCAGCTCCTCACAGGAGCCCAGTATGCTGGAGGCCTCCGAGTCCTGGTCCAGCACCAGGGACATCAGGGACGCCTGAGAGCCAACTAGGTTATCTAACTCCTCCTCTTCCTGCCCTGGCCTGGGCCGGAGTGTTGACTGTTCCAGGCTGGCCCTTGGTTTAATCGGAGCTAAAGCAAGAGACCCTCTTCTCTTGGGCCTTATTGGAGGTACCATCACGGTCTTCTCATCATCTGTGAAATCCTCTTTTAGACTCTGAGTTTCGTCTTCATCCAAGGGGTCTCGGCGCTTCAGGGAGCCTTGGGAACGTCTCGAGTACTCATCTAGGGACCTGCTCCTCCTGTGCGGTGGAGCGTTGGGGTGGGAGAGGCCCACTCCGCTATCGAAGGAGGAGGACTTCAGCATGCTGGACTGGAGTGAGCCTCTTCTCTGGGTGCGATGGGAGTCCGTCTCTTCCTCCACGTACTCGATGAGGGGCTCGTTGAGACGTCCCGACAGGCTGGATCGCAACGGCTTGCGACCTCTCTCCTGCTTCTTGACCTGGAACTTGTCCCTGAGGGTCATGTGGCGGGCCGACATGGGCGACAGCTGCTGGGAGCTTGTGTAGAAGGTGCTGCGGATGAGGCTGCCCCTTGGGATGCGCCCGCCTTCGCTCCCGGAACCCTCATCACCCTCCGACAGGTAGAGAGATGGGCTGCTGTCTCGGCGAGGCGTCTGCTGCAGAGACTGGTCTGACGAGCCGCCCGACTGACGGCTCTCCAATGCGCTCCTCCGCCCGGCCGTTTCTCCGTCTTCTTCCACCTCCCCCATTGTCCCTTCCTCCTCTTCTTCCTCCTCCATCCGGAGTTTGGCAAAGGGCTCCGGGATCGTGGCTCTCTCCATGAGAGGGTCGTAGTCTTCATCCTCCTCCTCTTCCTCCTCGGTGGGGCTGCAGCGCTGGAAGAAGTCCCAGGAGTCGGCCTCGTCATACTCCGAGGAGGAGCCACTGCTCGGGGAGGTGCTGCTGGGGTCCTGGGGCTCCCGCGGGATTGTTATGGAGGCTTCATGGAGAGAAGCATCCAGCAGCTCAGTGATTGGCCTCAGGGTCAGCACGGAGCCCAAGCAGGTGAGAGAGCGCTGGGGAAGGTGGAGTAGTAAAGAGAGGGGAAAGAGGGATTATGGTGTGGCGTGGAAAAGAGGAACAGGATACCTTCTTGAAACATAAAATGGTAGAAAAGAGGGGCTACCTGCCATTTCCTCCTTGATATGAAGACTTTCAGGTTTTTTGTGTTGATTGCATTGGTCTCGTTCTCTCCACAGTTATCCTGCAGGTGTAATCCAAATCATTGCATTACGTTTTATGACATGCAGGAGTGTAAACACAAATAGGACTGGTGGGTGTGTATATTTACAGATCTCACCTGAAACCATTTATGACCCAGATATTCAAAAGCAGTCGGACGATTTCTGAGACAAATAACAGAACACTTTTTTTTCTTCAATTATAATTAAAAACTGGATTTTTGACACAGAACCAAAACAGAATATGAGGTTGCCTTACTCTGGGTCTGGCTGCAACCCCTGGCGAAGGAAATCCTGGGCCTGGGGACTCCTGGAGGTGAGGTCTGGGGCATCCCAGTTCAGAATCCCCTCCCCCACCCTCAGCAACGTGGCACGGTCCGTCTCCCCCACAAACGGGCACCGGCACATCAAACTGCCACGGGCATGACATGTTACACACTCAAAAAATCATCATTGAAATAATTTCTATTGTTTCTTACATATCTGATTAGGATGAACATCAAAACATTGGGAGCCTTGTCCTTTTGTTGTGATATTTGATCATCTAGATTGATACTTACCATAAATATGCCACAACAGCCACAGACCTGACATAAAGAACATATTTCCTCAGTGAAGGGCATAATTTAACAACTTAAGCATTCAGAACTTGGCGGTTGAGCTTGGATTACTCAATGCAGTGTAAAGGAATAGTTTCAGCTCACCAGATATCAGTAGTTGCAGTCACAGGTTCTTGGTGCACAATTTCAGGAGCCACAAACTCTGGGGTACCAAACTTGCTGTATTGGTGTCTGGAAGAGTCCATCTCCTGGCAGAAGCCAAAGTCACAGATCTTGATCTCATCTCTGGGTGGGAAAACGATCAGGATGTTCTCTGGCTGTGTGGACCACAAATGTTCATGTCAGGATAATGCCAGTTCAAATCAGACAGGACTTCGTACTGTTGAGCGTAGCTGTGTGATACTACAGACACTTACTTTGATGTCCAAATGTAGGATATTCATGCTGTGGATGTGACCAACACCTTCCAGTACTTGCTGAATGTACATTTGAATCTTAAGGTGGAAATGTAAAAATGGCTTGTCAACACTACACAAATTGCAACATTAACAAAAACTAAACATAACGTGTAAAATAACTGGTTGCATACTTCTCTCTCGCTGACTGATCCCTTCATCAACAAATGATCCAGGAGACCATAAGGGGAGCAGCTATGGGCAAGGATAAGGAGCAGTCAAGCTGAACAGGAAAGCAAAGCCTCACAATCATATCACGGTTTAACATGGTTATGGATACACTTCTGTGACCAGGACTAGGGTGCGTCGTGTGCAGAAGAAGTCCAGTAGACAGGCCACTCGGGGGTGGGCGAGTCTGGACAGCAGGTCCCTTTCCTGGAAAGCTCTGGTCCGGGTGGAGGTCTTCAAGGGGAGGAATTTAGCAGCAAAGCTCTCCCCTGTTCTCCTATGGACTACACGCTTCACCACACCAAATGTACCCCTTCAGAAAACAATGAAAGATAGGACGTTTATTGACCACTACTACATTGTTTGTCGAGCTTTGAAGCCCAAAAATGCAATGAAGTGGTATGTGTTTACCTCCCTATTTCCTCATGGACGTCATAGACAGAGTATAGCTTCCTCCTCTTCCCCAGCTCCACCTCCCTGTCCTGAAACTCTAGTTGACCTAAAGATAACCATGACCACTCAGTTACAAGGCTGTCAGATAACCATGACCACTCCATCACCAGGCTGTCAGATAACCACGACCACTCGTCACCAGGTTGTAACCATGACCACTAAGTCACCAGGCGGTCAGGCAACCATGGCCACTCAGTAACCAGATAACCATGACCATTCAAGAAAATGGTCATGGTTATAAAGAAGATCTGAAAAAGAGCCTTTGTTGTGTGCATGCTCTCCCGCTTTGGCTGGGACTACCGTTAAAATACAAATAAAAATAATAAAAATGTAATTTGAATATTTGGCCAATAAACTATAGCCAAACTGAGCCCCAAGCTCTCACCCTCCACCATAGTGAGTTGGGCCTGGCAGGAGGCATGCCCAGACTCGTTGTAGGCAAAGCAGGTGTAGATGCCACCATCCTCCCGCTCCGGGCAGAGCACCGTCACCGAGCAACGGGCACCGCGTTGCATCAACTCCACACCGTCACTTGCCGACAGCTCATCCCCATCCTACGGTGAGGAAATGGGACGTTTGATGAGGACTGAAGGCGTACCTTGTGTAAGAGTGTGCCGATGTAAGGCGCCCCCATCCTACCTTGTACCACTGTATGAGAGGGGTGGGCCGTCCTGTGATTATAGCCGTGAAGGTTGCCAGTTTGCCAGATTCCACACACAGATCCTCCATAGGAACCTGGATGGAGGGAGAGGCTAGAGAAATGGAGAGAGACTCAGAACGTTTTCTTTTTTTTACATATTGCTTTTGAGCATTTCCTCTTTATTGAAAGATTGTGATAGCATGAGAGGGACATACTGGGGACAGAGAGAGGGAAGGATATGCAGGAAACGGTCTGGGCCGGCATATCAAACCAAGGCCCCTCAGCTTACATGGTACACGCTCTTACCCGCTGAGGCACCCCCAAGACCGCTTAGGTATGTTTACCACAGCGTCTCCTCCTGTGTGTCTGATCTCAGCAGCAACAGAAGCCACATGTTGAGTGCTGCATACCTCCGGGCATGTCCTGTGTGGGTTCGGAGAAGGAGAGGTCCTCCTGTTCCTCATGAAGGTGTGTGGGAGACTCGTCCACCTGTTCCAGGCTGTCAGGGCCGGTTTTTTCAGGGCTAGGCTCAGTGCTATGCAGACAACGTGAGGTGACATAGTATACCACATGAAGGTGAATGCTTGGTATATGGACAGTTACTGCACAAACAGAATCTGTATCTAGTTTGTGAACTCACTGTGCTGGGTATCCTGGCGTGAAGAGCATTTTGCAGACAGAGGTGGGGTTGAAGTCTGTCTGAAGCCATTTTTTCACCATGGCAGCGGACCAGCCTTCTGCATCGGCGTCTAGAACAACCATACATACAATTCAATCTCAGTCTTAGGTTGGGCTACTTAAAACAAGCAATGGCTTAGTGTATGTTATTTGTCATATATGACTGTAACTGAAAGAAAGCCTGTTTGCTGGTAAATGAGGCTATATTAACTGTCCACATGAGTGCTTTATAGCTCACACATGAATGGCGTCAAGAGCAAATCATGAGAAAACGCTGTAACCTTACCTTAGGATACCAGGAAGTGAAAAGACGGCTTACCTCAGAGGGACCTCCCACAGTTTGTTAACACTTCCATGAACAGGGCATGGACATAAAGGAGGACTGGCACCCAGCACATGACCATCTTGGATGGGTAGGAGTGGAGAGTTAGCAGGACATGCGTTGGTGGAAGGAGAGAGAGAGAGTAGGAGATGCCACCACTGCACATGCATGCACTGGGTCCGTGTTACAGTGACCCCCCCACCTCCCTCCCGGGTGACACTGGCATGGAGAAGACATCGTGCTCTGTGGCCATGGAGGACGAGGGATGGAGTGGAGGGAGGTTACGGTGAATGGATCGACTCACATGATCAAAACCTGTGTCCCAAAAGCCTTCAAAACTACCAGGGGTAGACAAGCAGACTCATAGCTCATGAATGCTATATGGGTTTGTGGGAAATCAATACCGTACCCTGTATTTTGTCAAATGTGATTGTGTTGTACAAATACCTGAATATTTTACTAAACTGAACACAAATATTATACCGGCCCTCCAATTGAACCCATGTGAGCTATGACCCATTGTTTTTCCTGTGCGTACTTTTGGGCATCCACCATGATCACAAAGAGGGAAATGGATAGGCTTTTCCAATCTGACTCTGCTCTAGAAATTGGAAACATGATGAAAAGCACACAAAAAACATCAATTACAATACCAGTATCAATGCCTTTTCTTAATGTGAATACATACAAGAATGAAGGAAGAGGGGTCTATGTTGACTGCTAGGTGACAGGAAGGTCGTTGATGTCAGGAATGTGTGGAATGTTATGGTAATAGATGGAAACATGGGAATGAGATCAACTAAACTGTATGAGCTCAAGTCAAAGGAAAATAATGTTGAAGTGAAGTTGTGAAGTTTGTGCGGTAAGTGATGTAAAAACGAAGTGAAGTAAAACAAGGGAATGACCATGGCATGTGCTTTTCTAAACCCTCCTCAATACACCAAAAACTTGTGCTGTCAAACTTAGGTTGGACTGCATCTGGTTGCTCTGAGACACCTGACACGGTAATTTAATGGTGCTCGCTGCTGACGCTAGCATGTCTAGGTTGTTTCATCCCAAAGTAAAAAATAAAAAATAATATCCTACAGTACATGATCATAATGGCAAGTGTCTCCACGACATCCTTAGGACCAATACATAGTCCATTCATCAGAGATGGATATTTACCTTGATTGGCTGAGACTCTCCTACCTTTGGGGGATTGGTCCGTCTCATCGTTGATTGATGGTGTGAAGGGAGTGCACAGGTCTGCTGTACACTTGACACAGCCAAGATCATTCCACAGCTAGAACACGACAGAATCACACTAGCTACTTAAAATACAGGAACATATTACGGGCTCGCTATGATAAAGTAAACAAAGTAAAATAAGGACTTACAAGACGTACAAATTCATTTTCTGATTTTTTTTGTTGCATTTCAAGAGAGCATTACAACTTTACGTGAACCATACAAATGGAGAATCATTGACTGCGTGACTGCTGTGTAAAGCCTCAGACAACATAGATACTACCCGACTTTACCATGCACTCGTAGAAGCCGAGGTCTGCCTCGACAGGGTTTAGGATGGTAAAAGTCAGGATTCCACTGCGAGCATCACTCTGCATGAGGTACTTCTTCTGGTCAACCAGCTCTTTGCCCTCTTTCAACCACCTGCCCAAACACATTCCCCACAGAGAACCAACTCTATAAGACACTCCAAACAACAGCATGGGTTGACTTATATATAACAAAATGTTATACAGTGTAAATATCTTCTAACCTAAAGGTGTCTGTGAATTAACGCTGGAAAAATGGAACAGTAGCAGAGTCCAGAAGAGTGTGAGTATACACGCTACCTAATGTTTGGTAGAGGTGTGGTCGTTGTGGAGCAGGTGAACTGGATGTCTTCACCCTCCAGGAGACAGGCACTCTGTATCCTGGTGACAAACCTGGGAGGCCCTGTAGATGACAGTTTATAGATGCAAGTGTACTCGAGGTGAATTGGTAAACTCACTACTCCTCAGTATAAGTGCAGTCCACCCGTGCCAACAAAAAGATAGTTTTTCAGTGGCATAGCTGGTTAGTAGTCACGTTGGTAATTAGGAGGTCCTGAGTTTGAAGCCCGGTGTGGGTAAAGCTCAGGTGTAAGTGATGATGAGCAGCGCGACTATTCCTGTTACACAAACACATCAACATTGGGATGTACAACAACAGTAAGGAGCAGTCAGTAGCCCTTTTTAAACAGAGATCCCGCAATACTGCCCAAAAGAAGACCCGTCATTATGTCAGCTTTGCTTGTTTACACAAACCAAACAAAGCCAGAATAATTCTGCCCTGTGTGTGCTTTGAGCATAGCATTTAAGCATGCTGGCATTCTGGAATCAGAGATGCAATGTCGTTGCTAGTGTGTGTAGTCCCGCCATGCTGGTTTTCCCACTGCTTATTGCCGCGACAACAATAACCCCCTTTCCCATTCTGTGTCTGTACCTTTTACACAGGACCGCAAAGCGGGCTGTGTGAAAGCGTCTAGTGTATAATGGAATAGTGGCCCATCTTTGGTTCTGTGTTCCTGTGTCTTGTAGCCCACTCACCCTCCACCATGACTGTGGCCAGCGTGCTGGCACGGCCCAGGGAACTGGAGGCACGGCAGACGTACTGGCCTGAGTCGTCTAGGATCACGCCATCCAGGATGAGACAGCAGGAGCCGCCTCGGTCAGTGCTGAGGATGTGATGTGAATCATCCTCCAGAGCCACACCGTCTGAGGAACCAAGCAGGGTTGCATCCTTTATTCTAGTTCTTATCTGAGAATTGTGTTTTCAGCTGTACCAAAAGACATGCTACGCTACTGTAAGAGAATTCAATATTCAAGGCTTCTTTTACCTTTCAACCAGCTGACCACTGGTTTGGGATTCCCGGTAACCTTGCAGGTCAGTTTAATAGTTTGACTGAGTTTTGCGGTGAGGTCAAACAGATGCACTTCAAACTCAGGTGGACCTATTCACACACAGATGCAGACAAAAATGTTAAACACACTGTAGCCAGAGAGAGAGACACAGAGAGAGTGAAAGAGAGAGACAGAGAGAAAGATAGAGAGAAAGAGAGAGAAAGGACAAGACAGGGAACAGAGCACACAACAAGAACACTTTGTTCGGAGGACACAGTGGAGAAGCTGTAAACCTTCTCCACTTTTCAATTGTGCATTAGGTGACCGAACACACTCACTGCAGGAGGGCTGTCTGGAGCGTAGCTGCAGCTCTCTGAAGTCTTTGAGCCAGGAGAGCTTGAGCGGGGCCGAGCGGCCCTGCAGCGTGTACTTTCTGACTGAGCCTCTGTGCTCGTGCCACAAGCCCCATGACCTCTCATCTCGCTCCACCATCTCCTTCACTTCCACATCATTCAGCTAGGGGCACAGGTAGAGTGCAGGAAGAGGGAGACTAAGTAAAACATATAGTAAAAAAGTTTGGCCCTTCGAATAATTTGTATTTATTTTTGTAATTAGGTTTTCATCAGCCTGAGAACTCCCATTTACTTCACGTTCCTTATTTACCTTCATCTTGTTCTTAAAGGCATAGGTGTCTGTGTTCATGCTGGCGTCCCTCCTTGGCTTACACAAGATGACACAGTCCTTGAAGAGGAACACTTGTCTCTGGTGCCCCCTGGAGGGTGTTTTAACCTCCGGCGACTCCTCCCACACGGTGAATGCACCCTAGCAAAACAATATTTAATAACTTCAAATCAACAACAAATCCCATTCAAATCAGGGACTGTAGCAGGGCACGGCGTGAGACTCACGCATTTCTCACGCTATCACGCAACACCTTGTATTTCTCACGCTGAGAAGTAAGGGATAACTTGTCCCGTCATATACAATTAATGGCAGGCCAAGTTGGGAGCTGTCTCGAGTTATACAGAGTTAAATGCCACCCCTCCCTCGTCTCCAGGACTTTTGTACCTAAATTTTGACATGTATGGTAATCTCACGCCAAACTTTTGATAAAACTTGAGAGCCCTGCTGTAGTGTGTGGTAGTGAATGTAGAATCTCAAATTCACTGTCTACTCTAAATGCAGGTCTATTCCACTGCATATAGTAAAGTTATATACAGTAGGTCAGTAGAGGATGGTAGGGTTATATACTACTGCATATAGTAAGGTTATATACAGTAGGCCAATAGAGGATAGTAGGGTTATATACAGTGCACGAGTAGAGGATAGTAGAGTTAGATACTACTGCATAGTAGGGTTATATACAGTAGGCCAGTCGAGGACAGAGACATATTATGTGCCGTTTGCAGTTGGTGTGTTACCTGTCGGAGGGGCTCTCCCAGGGCAGAGAGAGGAGCAGGGTAGCTCTCTATGAGGGAGACCTGGTGCACGTTGTCAGACCTCCAGGGCAGACAGGACACCATGGAGAAGGCATCCTCCAGCAGACCACAGCTCTTTCCAGTCTTAGCCTTGTTCTTGATCAACTCCTGTCCACAGGTATCCAGACAATCAGCCCCCATTTGTCAGAGAAGAACTGTCCCATAAATACTTATTTGCCTTCACAAGTATTTAATTGATCCCTAGTTATTTAACCATAACCCTTTGTATATTCGTTGATGCTGTATACTATATATATATAATTATTTTTTATTTGATGCTACTGCGCAGATGTTGCTTGGCTGGTCACAAGAATATCACTGTCCTGATGATGCTATGCTATTTGGTGCATGTGACAAATAAACCAGTTTGACTGTGATTTTGAAAGGCGAGGGTTAGGCTTATTAGCATTGACAATGTTAGAGAATATTGTACCACAGACATTTTTGAATGAGATTTTTCTCCTCTCTTCTGAGTATTAAGGGGGTAATTTACTGATTTTATAGGGTATTTCACACTGTTCCTTAAGGTCTCTGAATAGGGTATGTAACATTGGTTGGGCTGAAAATGGCCCGGGTGCTGCTGTTTTATGCGCCTTAATGCACGCTGTGAAATAGCCCTGTAATAAAACGAGAGGTTTTCTCCCTGATTGGTTGGTTTACAACGAGTGAAGCTACGGAGCAAAGAAGCAACAAGGCCAAAAGCACTCACTGAAATATCGCAGGTGGAGACTTGAAATCTAAACGTACAAATAAATCTATTGTGTCTACACAACACTGTTTTCAACAGATTGACTAGATATAATTTGAAATGATAACGTTAGTTGTTTCCACTTCTGTTGTCGAAGCAAATGGGATCGACTTAGGTGGGTAACGTCACAGCTTAGCAACCAAACTATCGTGATTCAACTCAGCTTCAGTTAGCTATCTTGCTAACTAATAAAAAATAACCTGACAAAGATCTAGACAAACATGCATCGTGAATTGTAGATTTATATGACAACACAGGTTATTTATTCGAATGAAACACAGTCAGGAACATGAAATAACACGTTAGCCCCATTGCCAATAAACTAAATCATCACACATTATACCTATGCTAGATACAGGAGACGTTAGCATTGCTAATGACTGTTAGCGACAAATCATACTACAGCTTGTGGTTGTGATGAACATAAGGTCGGAACAACACCTCTTTTCAGCAACAGCTTCAAAGCAAACCCTGCTTTACATTGTCCCAGGTTTTCAAAACTGTCCTCTGTGAAATGGTTCGAGCTAATTGGTAATTGAGAGTCGAACTGCACAGGGATCTTCTAAAAGACAAACATCACAGCCCGTCGAGTGTTTGGTTCCTTGAGAAGACTCTGAAAAGTGTCAGCATTACCTGTACAGCCTGGAACACTGCATTTACGACCATAGTCCATTTTCAATATCCTTGAAAAACTTTCTTCTTTGCAATTCCGTGGAAGTACACAGAGCAGCGCGCAGTAAATTTTGGGGCGTGACAAAGGTACAGACCAGTGATTTTTTGAAACCGCTCGTTTTACAGCAGCAGTTTGAAATTGTGAGATTTAGATAGGAAACATGTGTCAATGGACTTTGAGATTCACTGTATGTCCATTTTACCCACCGAACTGTCATTATTCAACTATGACAAGGTAAACTCGGTTTTGCAATGACCCCTTTAAGGTAAGCTTTGCTCCAATATTTGCTCCAATATCACCCTAAACAATATAGTTCCCAGTAAATAACCCACAATAACTAAGATCAGCCTATGGTCATCTGATCGTCTACAGTAAAGGTGTGTACTTCACTGAGAAATTGAATCAGATGGGATCACGTGTCCAATCAGAAAGCCTGATACAGGACATACTGGATTTGTGTTGTCATGAGCATCTGTGTTTAGGTGTAAACTGACCTTGAGTAAAGCATGATAGGTCTGAATCCTCTCCACTGGTCTTTGTAGGAATGTGACAACATCCTCCACTCCCACTGTGTTTTGCTGATCAAAAATGATGAATGCAATTGATTATTGAAATATTATTCCTGTGCCAATTTGCGCTACAGCTTCAGGTTCACATAAACTTAACTTATTTCAAGGGAATGTTTATTTACCTTGAAGTATTGCTGGAAAGGTTTGTCGATAACACAGGCCTCAGCTTGTGTCTGGCCAGCCATGTACTGTAGGTACTTCTCAAATTTATCAGCGTTCTTGATCAGGTGCATGGCCACATCATCATCTGTGAAGCACTCACCCAGACTGGGTAACAGACATCTGGAGTACCGGGTCAGACAAAGAGAACAATTGTTTCTACAGTAAGTTCCAACTGACAATACAATCAGGTAAAATGAACATGACCATTTTAAGTGGCCAGAGTCTTGATAGTGTATTCTTGTTTTGAATGGGCTGCCAATAACTGGTAGCACAGTAATGACTCCTGTGTTTCTCACCTGTCATGCAGAGTAACAATGTCATTAATGTTGCGGAACACAACGTCTTTTTGTTTTAGAACATCGAGGGGGACTTGAGAGCCGGTCTCTAGGTTGTGTAGGTGGCGAGACATGAACTCCTTCATCTCCTTCACAAACTCCTTCTCTCCATCAATGAGACCTTGAATCAATTGGCTGAGGGCAAAGAGAAACAGTTTTTTTATCATAAAAATAATTTAAATGAAGCTCCAATTCGGCATAATTGACGGGAGACTACTGAAAGACCCACCTGACTGTCTTCCTGTATACCTCTCCAGAATAACCAGTTCCATCCATATCCTGAACAGGAGGCCTTAGTGGTGGGAACATCTCCTAAACAAAGTTCATACATTACACAACACAAAGCCACACATCAGCACCTTGTGTCTTTCTTCGTCACCCCATTTTAAACGCATACGCACAACCTGGTTACAGAATACCTTCATTTTCTTCTCCAGGTATGCGGGGGAGATCCATTCCTGACGCGAGGGAGTAATCTTGGTGGGCTTGGTCCGCACCAGCCACCTGTCAGGATGGACTGAGTCCAGAACCTCCACGTACTGGCCTTCCTTCAGCACCACGCTCTCCTTACTGCCTCCGACTGGGCTGCAGTTGGCACGAGCCACGTAGATATCATACATCTACAGAAAAAAATAGAGTTTTCTTTGTTTAACTGTACTGTATCCACCCACATACAGCACAGTATGAACTGAAAGTCGGGAAAATTCTGCTGAGAAAAAATAGTTAAAGGGTTGTCGCTGCTAGACGCGCTACTTTACCTCTGCTAGATCCTCATCTCCGTCTGACTCGGACCCAGAGCAGGTGAGGGCTGTAGGGGTGTGGGCACGGAGGTGTTTGGGGGACGGAGTCTTCAATCTGGTGTCCAGAGCACCTAAAGCACATTCAGATAAAGATGGACGATAAGTTAGGGTTTATACATGGTTTGTGAGACTATAGAGGGCAACTGTAGTGAGAAAGTGTATTATCCATGTTTTTTTTTTATGTCATCCCAGATTCACAGCATGGCCTTATGGTGACAGAGAATGACTGACCTTTGACTTTTAAATGCCTTTTGGGAGGTTGAGGTGGAGAACTAAGTTGCTTATCCTCTTCATCCTCTTTCTTCATAACTTCCCTGTGGTGAAATGTTTTTGCATGAGATTTTGCGTCAGTTTCAATAAGAATAAATTATAAAAGAGAAGACACTGTCTGAGGGTATGTACGTATAATGTTTTGCTGTCTCACCGAGTTAGAGTAACTTTGGGACTGGTGTCAAAAGGCTCAATAACATCTGGAGCGGTGTCATAGTCAGAGGGACTGGACACTGGAGAGCAGAGACAAGATTGATTAAGAAAAACTGACATTTTTGCTACAGGTGTAGCATACTTGTATTAACAGTAAATATCAAATTATTTCTCACTTACTGGAGCTGATGGCAATAAGAGAAGCCCTTCTTCTCTCCTGCAGGCTCATGCTGGCGTCCTCCTCAGTCAGGCTATAGGCCTGCCACAGTGAGAGGCCCTCACTCTCCACAGAACCCATGGTCTCGTTCCCTGAGGTTGACACCTGGAGTTGGGGAAGAGGCTGAGGCTGGGGCTGGGGTCGAGGTTGAGTTTGAGGTTGAAGTTTGGGTTGGGGCTGAGGCTGGGGCTGGGGCTGGAACTGGGTAGGCTTCAGTGCAGTGATGGCAGCCAGAGGTGGATGCAGAGGCTTCTGGGTGGTGGGAACAGGATGCTGAACCTTCCCAACCGTCACATTCCCGTTATATGAAGTTACACCAAACTTGTTGACCAACTCACATGTATACACACCAGTGTCTTGGGCTGTGAGGTTTGAGATCACCAATGAGCAAACGCCATCTTCCGACATGCTAATGGTGTGCCATTTGCTGTTTTTTATTTTCTGGCCATCCTTCAGCCAATGTACCGATGTGGGCTTACCTTCTACAATACACTTTAGGTTAATGGTACCTTTAACTTCTGCACTCTGGTTTTTGAACGCCTCCTTGAATGTGGGTCGCATGTCTTTTCGCGTCTTGTAGCCTTTAAAAGCAGCCTGAATCTTAATTGCAGCCTCCAGCATCTCAGGCTCGTCCTCCACACTGATGTCCATGTCTTGGGTGTGCTCCGCAGCTTGTTGAATCTCCTGGCGCTCCTCGCAGGGTGCAAGGTTGGAGAGAGACAAAACTTCAGCAATTGGAGATACTTGCTGGCTTCTTTTCTTGTTCCCAACTAACTGAGTAAATAATTCAGAGGAGGGCTCTCCCTCTGAGACAGAGAGATGGGGAGTGTCCTCCTCCGATTTAGGTTGCTGCTTCTCTGCTTTTGTGGAGCTGATTGGCTGATCCTCCTTCTCCCTGATGACAGGCTCCTTCCCTATTGGCTCTGCTGGCTGTTTCGCGGGCTGTTTCTTATGTTTCTGATCCGATTCAGACTCTTTCATCGTAGGCTTCCATGGCTGGCTCTCCTCTCTTTCCGACACAGACAGCAAAGTTGTTTTCACTTCAGGTCCTGTTTGTTTAGTTGGCGTTGGGGGTTTTAATGGAAGATTCTCTTTCTGGTCTACTGCTGTATTATCGATGGCAGTTTGTAGTGCCTGTTTTTCGTTCTTATCCTTCTCTATCTTCTTCATCCTGTCCTTAAATGGCTGCGTCTCCCCACTTTCCATGTTAGAAAGCACTGGTTCTTTAGCTTCAGATCCCCTCCGTTTGGTCCTTGCAGGTAGTTTCAATAGCTGTTTCTCTCTTTGGTTTTCTTCAAAAGTATCTGCCACAGTTGGTGATAGCTGGTTTGACCCACTGTCTACAGACGCCTTCCGTTTAGTCCTTACTGGGGGTTTCAATGTCGAATTCTCCTTTTGGCCCTCTTCAGCGTCCTTTGTTTCAACCTGCAGGGGCTGTTGCTGCACAGATGTCACAGGGGCTTTTTCCTCTTGGTCTATAGCACTCTCTTTTTTTCTTGACATGGCTGACAGATTCACATTTCGACCTGCTTCTGTCTCTCGGCCGGCATACTTTGCCGGTTTCACCTTCAAGTCCACTTCAATTTCTGGCTCCGACGATTTTGTGGGCCGCTTCACCCTTTGGTCGATTTCCATTTCTTTCTCCGTGGCTGGTTCGTTCACACGCTCTGGGCTATGCTTCAAGTCTTCCTCTGAGTCTACAGTGGCTGCCCTGGTCATCGTGGCTCGTTTCTTAGGCTCAGCTACAGGGGGTAGGTCTCTCTGCTGGTCAACTGTGTGAGGGGGGAGCGTTGCTTTCACAGGTGACACTGTCTGGGAAGGCTTCTCTGGCACATGCAACGCTGAGAAAAACAGGAAGACACGTCAATGGCTTGTTTAGGTATATGGCAAGCCTTAAAACCAGTCCACTGAAATGGTTGATTGACAAGGGTTGATTAACAAACTTTCATTATCCCCAAAACAGAAAACGTTTTTTAACTTGAAAAAGTTCAGGAGTTCTTTTCTAGAAAACGATAAAAAATGGAAGGGCATGGTTTTAGCTACAGTACTATACAAACACACACCCTTGACTTCCACGGAGGCCGTGGTCTCCACCCCCCCTGCCAGACAGGTGTAGCTGCCACTGTCGTCCATGGTGAGATGGTGGACGTAGAGCTGGAACACTCCTCCATCCTGCTTCATCTCATACTTCCTGCTGGCCTTCAGAGGTAGTCTACCCTTCCTCCACTGCACTGGGATCCCTGGTTTGGACAGCTCACAGTGCAGGAAGGCTGTGCCCCCCTCCTCAGCCTCGACACTCTGTAGCTGGTCCTGGAACCAGGGAGGCAGCTCTGGGGAGGAGGAGTGGACACAACATCATTATACATAGAAAAATATTTTGTTGAATATGTGTAGTTATTGCTCAATAAAAGTGTCAATCATTTAACTGTAGTCGGCAACATTTTACATTCCGTTTACATTAACTATCACATAGCTACATAGCAATATCTATTGTAAAAACATTGTATGGATATAGGAATTGCAGTGTAAATAAATGGTGTGAATTAGTGTAGGTTATTACAAAAGTGTAAAAATGCACAGTATGGGGATGGGTGTGAGGGGTGAGTAGATGTTGTAAAGGCACAGTTTAAGGTTGTGATACCAAAACAAGATCAATGTTAACATCCACATAGCCCTGGAAAGACCTACCTCCCCCATACCAAGATTCACTTTTGTAATAACTTGAACCGCTAAATAGTAATGAAGACCTACTTAGCAGTTATTTTGTAACCATAATGTTGCTACTATAGGTATTGCTATGTAGTTACATGGAAGTTAATGTAACATTAACATAACGTGTTGTCCTGTCATCTTTTCTACAGAAAGGGGGGGAAGTGAAGATCATTTTAAGTATCAAAAGTACATTTAGTTGATAAATAAACTTTCAATGACCCTCCAAAATATTTAATAATATATGAGTTCATGAGGTGTTTTCTTGAAAACTATAAAAAATGGAAGGGCATGGTTTTAGCTACAGTACTATACAGACACACACACACACACACACAAACAGACACAAACACACACCTTTGACTTGCACGGAGGCCGTGGTCTCCACCCCCCCTGCCAGACAGGTGTAGCTGCCACTGTCGTCCATGGTGAGATGGTGGATGTGGAGCTGAAACACTCCTCCATCCTGCTTCATCTCATACTTCCTGCTGGCCTTCAGAGGTAGTCTATCCTTCTTCCACTGCACTGGGATCCCCGGCTTGGACAGCTCACAGTGCAGGAAGGCTGTGCCCCCCTCCTCAGCCTCGACACTCTGCAGCTGCTCCTGGAACCATGGAGGCAGCTCTGGGGAGGAGGAGGGGACACAACATCATTAAACGTCAGAAAATATTTGGTTGACTATGAATTGTTTTTGCTCAATAAAAGTGTCAATCGTTTTTAACTGTAGTCGCCTACACTTTACATTTAGCTTACATTAACTACCACATAGCTAAATAGCAATACCTATAGTGAAAACAAAGTAGTTATATGGGAGTTGCAATGTAAATGAGTGGTGTTAAGTGTTAGCATTATAGATTTTTACTCAAATGTAAGAAGGCATGGTATGGTGGAGGGGCATAAGGGCTAAGTGGATGTTGTAACGGGTCACTTAAAAAGGTGACAAGATCAAAGTCAACACTTACCCTTGAAAAGACCAACTTTTCCCATACCAAGTTTCACTTGGGAAATAACTAATACCACTAAACCGTAATGAAGTGTACCTACTTCGCAGTTCCTATGTACTTATAATGTTGTCACAATAGATATTGCTATGAAGTTATTTGGAAGTTAATGTAACCTTAATGTAAATAGTTGCCCTGTAGTCTTCTTTATATAGAAGGGGGGGAAGTGAATATTGTTGATTAATAAACTTTCAATGCCCCCCCCCAAAAAAATATGAAATTATATACAAGTTCTGGTGATCATTTCTAGGAAACTATCAAAAATGGAAGGCCATGGTTTTAGCTACAGTACTGTACAGTCACACACGCACACACAAACAGACACAAACACACACCCTTGACTTGCACGGAGGCCGTGGTCTCCAACCCCCCTGCCAGACAGGTGTAGCTGCCACTGTCGTCCATGGTGAGATGGTGGATGTGGAGCTGGAACACTCCTCCATCCTGCTTCATCTCATACTTCCTGCTGGCCTTCAGAGGTAGTCTACCCTTCCTCCACTGCACTGGCATCCCCGGCTTGGACAGCTCACAGTGCAGGAAGGCTGTGCCCCCCTCCTCAGCCTCGACATGCTGTAGCTGCTCCTGGAACCATGGAGGCAGCTCTGGGGAGGAGGAGGGGACACAACATCGTTATACATAAAAAAATATTTTGTCGAATATGTGTAGTTATTGCTCAAAAAAAGTGTCAATCATTTAACTAGTCGGCAACACATTACATTACGTTTACATTAACTATCACATAGCTACATAGCAATATCTATTGTAAAAACATTGTAGGGATATAGGAATTGCAGTGTAAATAAATGGTGTGAATTAGTGTAGGTTATTACAAATGTGTAAAAATGCACAGTATAGGGATGGGTGTGAGGGTGAGTAGATGTTGTAAAGGCACAGTTTAAGGTTGTGATAACGAAACAAGATCAATGTTAACATCCACATAGCCCTGGAAAGACCTACCTCCCCCATACCAAGATTCACTTTTGCACTAACTTGTACCACTAAATCATAATGAAGACCTACTTATCAGTTTTTTGTAACCATAATGTTGGTACTATAGATATTGCTATGTATTTACATGAAAGTTAATGTAACATTAACATAACGTGTTGTCCTGTCATATTTTCTACAGAAAGGGAGGGACGTTAAGATAATTCTAAGTATCAAAAGTACATTTGGTTGATAAATAAACTTTCAATGCCCCCCCCCCCAAAATATGAAATTATATACAAGTTCAGGTGATCATTTCTAGGAAACTATAAAAAATGGAAGGGTATGGTTTTAGCTACAGTACTATACAGACACACACACATTTAAACACACACAAACACACCCTTGACTTCCACGGAGGCCGTGGTCTCCACCCCCCCTGCCAGACAGGTGTAGCTGCCACTGTCGTCCATGGTGAGATGGTGGATGTGGAGCTGGAACACTCCTCCATCCTGCTTCATCTCATACTTCCTGCTGGCCTTCAGAGGTAGTCTACCCTTCCTCCACTGCACTGGGATCCCTGGTTTGGACAGCTCACAGTGCAGGAAGGCTGTGCCCCCCTCCTCAGCCTCGACACTCTGCAGCTGCTCCTGGAACCATGGAGGCAGCTCTGGGGAGGAGGTGGGGACACAACATCATTAAACGTAAAACAAATGTTTGGTTGAATACAAATAGTTTTTTCTCAATAAAAAGGGTCAATCGTTTTTAACTGTAGTCGGCTACACTTAACATTTAGTTTACATTGACTACCACATAGCTAAATAGCAATACCTATATTGAAAACAAAGTAGTTATATGGGAGTTGCTATATAAATAAGTGGTGTTAAGTGTTAGCAATATAGATTTTTACTCAAATGTAAGAAGGCATGTTATGGTGGAGGGGCATAAGGGCTAAGTGGATGTTGTAACGGGTCACTTAAAAAGGTGACAAGATCATAGTCAACACTTACCCTTGAAAAGACCAACCTTTCCCATACCAAGTTTCACTTGGGAAATAACTAATATCACTACACCGTAATGAAATGTACCTACTTCGCAGTTCCTATGTACCTATAATGTTGTCACAATAGATATTGCTATGAAGTAATTTAGAAGTTAATGTAACCTTAATGTAAAGAGTTGCCCTGTAGTCTTCTTTATATAGAAAGGGGGGAAGTGAAGATTGTTGATTAAGAAACTTTGATATATGCTTGTAGATATGCAATTATCTACAAGTTCAGGTGGTCATTTCTAGAAAACTATAAAAAATGGAAGGGCATGGTTTTAGCTACAGTACTATACAGACACACACACACACACACAAACAGACACAAACACACACCCTTGACTTGCACGGAGGCCGTGGTCTCCACCCCCCCTGCCAGACAGGTGTAGCTGCCACTGTCGTCCATGGTGAGATGGTGGATGTGGAGCTGGAACACTCCTCCATCCTGCTTCATCTCATACTTCCTGCTGGCCTTCAGAGGTAGTCTACCCTTCCTCCACTGCACTGGGATCCCTGGTTTGGACAGCTCACAGTGCAGGAAGGCTGTGCCCCCCTCCTCAGCCTCGACACTCTGCAGCTGCTCCTGGAACCATGGAGGCAGCTCTGGGGAGGAGGAGGGGACACAACATCATTAAACGTAAAACAAATGTTTGGTTGAATACAAATAGTTTTTTCTCAATAAAAAGGGTCAATCGTTTTTAACTGTAGTCGGCTACACTTAACATTTAGTTTACATTGACTACCACATAGCTAAATAGCAATACCTATATTGAAAACAAAGTAGTTATATGGGAGTTGCTATATAAATAAGTGGTGTTAAGTGTTAGCAATATAGATTTTTACTAAAATGTAAGAAGGCATGTTATGGTGGAGGGGCATAAGGGCTAAGTGGATGTTGTAACGGGTCACTTAAAAAGGTGACAAGATCATAGTCAACACTTACCCTTGAAAAGACCAACCTTTCCCATACCAAGTTTCACTTGGGAAATAACTAATATCACTACACCGTAATGAAATGTACCTACTTCGCAGTTCCTATGTACCTATAATGTTGTCACAATAGATATTGCTATGAAGTAATTTAGAAGTTAATGTAACCTTAATGTAAAGAGTTGCCCTGTAGTCTTCTTTATATAGAAAGGGGGGAAGTGAAGATTGTTGATTAATAAACTTTGATATATGCTTGTAGATATGCAATTATCTACAAGTTCAGGTGGTCATTTCTAGAAAACTATAAAAAATGGAAGGGCATGGTTTTAGCTACAGTACTATACAGACACACACACACATAAATACACACAAACACACACCCTTGACTTCCACGGAGGCCGTGGTCTCCACCTCCCCTGCCAGACAGGTGTAGCTGCCACTGTCTTCCATGGTGAGATGGTGGATGTGGAGCTGGAACTCTCCCCCATCCTGCTTCATCTCATACTTCCTGCTGGCCTTCAGAGATAGTCTGCCCTTCCTCCACTGCACTGGGATCCCCGGTTTGGACAGCTCACAGTACAGGAAGGCTGTGCCCCCCTCCTCAGCCTCGACACTCTGCAGCTGCTCCTGGAAGCAGGGTGGCAGCTCTGCGTGATAGAGATTGAGAGGATGAAGACGTCTTTATTTGACTACGATCATGTTATGTTGATAGATTAAAGTTTGTTGTGGTAACAATTGATAGTACGTTTATTTATTGTTATTTTATATTATATCAAAAATATATACATTATTTATTTATATATATATATGTTTACTATATTGATGTTGTTATGTTATATATCAATATGTTACATTATATTTTATCTTATGGGGATGTTTAGACTTAACAACCTCACTGGCAATTCAGTAAAACCTTTGTCTTTCAAAGGAATTCATTTATACATTATCGTGTAGGGTACAAGATGGTTAGCTATAATATGTTCAAATAGTAGCCTGATTATAGACTAGATGTATCTGTACCTGTGACAGTGAGGCTGGCTCGACTCTGCATGTCTCCGGTGTCACAGGAGTATATCCCAGCGTCTTCTACCTCCACCTGGTGGATGAGCAGGAGGTTTCTTTGGCCCTCCTTCTGTGTCTCGTACTTGTCTCCCATCAGGAGGGGGACGTTGTTGCAGCGCCAGGTGACGGGGGTGGTGAGGTCAGAGGTTATACAGGAGAACACAGCCGTTTCTCCCTCAGTCGCGTCGACATCCTTTGGTTTCTCCTCAATCAAGACTATTGTCAAACGCTGATGTTAGTGAAGCCAAAACCACGTACAGTCCTACTGTTTAACGCTGGATTTTAAAGGATACTGTGGGTAAAAACTATTCTAATGGGGAAAATACCGTTTTATTTTAAATGATATCTCTCTACTCAAACACAAGCCTACTGCAGTGATCCGTATTATATGTGCAACAGTCAGCACATGCCTTGCTTTTTCCTAAACCTACCTCCCCCTCTACTCTGCCCTCACCCACCTCCCCTCCACTCTGCCCTCACCCACCATCCCGCCCCTCCATCCTGTCCTCACCCATAGGTTTGGGGACCACGAGCAGGCGTGCAGAGGTCCTTTCCTCCCCAACCACGAAGGCCACTGTGCCGGTCTCCTCCGGGGTGGTCATGGTCAGCACCAGGGTGTGCAGGTGACCCTCGCACATCATCTGGTTCATCTCGTTCTTCTGCAGCGGGCTGGAGCCGAGCCACCACGCCGCCTCATTCATGCCCGCGACAGACAGCTCGCACGTGAACACCGCGTCCTCACCGGCAGTCACCGTCTTGTCACTCAGCCCCGATAGAATCCGCACACGCTCTGGGGACAAGGGACAAAAACGACGTCGCCATTAAGAAACCGTTGTATGTACAATTTGAAGCAAGTAAAGGACAGAGTGAGAGAGGCTGAGAGAGAGACTGAGAAAGAGACTGAGAGAGAAAGAGAGAGACTGAGAGACAGAGAGAAAGAGAGAGAGACACACTGAGAGACAGAAAGACAGAGAGAGAGAGACAGAGAGAAAGAGAGACAGAGAGAGTAGAGCTGGCTCCGTACCTCTCACAATCAGAGTGGCCACCGTCTTCTTCCCCCTGGTGATGCAACTATATTCCCCAGCATCCTCCAGGCGCAACTTGGTGATTTCTAACGTGTGCCCGCGCCCCTTCTTCCTCACGGTAAACCTGTCTCCCTCTTCGATCGGCCTGCTGCCTCTCTTCCAGGTGACTGGGACGTTGGCACTGGAGATCTCACAGGACAGCAGGACGGACTTCCCCTCCGTCACCTCCTGGCTTTCCAGCTCCTTCTCAATGAACACGGACGCAGCAGCTGAAACAGAACAGGGGGCCACGCTTCTTACACACGCCGTGAAGGACTCATGACGACGGACCTGGATTTTTACTTAACCTTAACATGCACATATTGCTTTCGGAGAAACACCATACGCCCGTAAGGAAACGTCAACGTGGTAAGAAAGCAATAAGACGATACGATTAAATATACGTTATGTCATGCTCATGAGTCAGCAATCTGTCCAGACCTCTAACGTTGACCTCAGCAGTGGTCTTCTGATCTCCAAAAACGCAGCTATACTCGCCCACGTCCTCCGGCTGAATGTTCCTTATGTGCATCTCCGCCACCTTCCCCTCTAGCATCATCTGGTACCTGCCCCCGGAGCTTATCTCCTCCTCGCCCCTGCACCACCGCACGGGTACCCCCGCCTTGGACAGCTCACAGCACAGAGTCACATTGCCCCCCTCTGGGGCCTCCTGGTTCTTCAGCCCCATCTTGAAGGTGAGGGGGATGGCTGGGGACAAGACAGTTCACTGTTAACGACAACACTGAGGTACAGGCACCTTGTCCTTATAACGGATACGTAAGTTTTCAGTTTTCCCTAATTTATCGATAAAGACATTTAGATAGATGAAGACAATTAGATTAGAGGGGTGTGTTTGGGCTGGCAGCCTCCTCTAAGCCTCGTCCAATCCAATAGCTATTATGCTTCTTGAGAGGTTAACTAAATGTTCCTACCGGTGATTTTGATTGTCGCTGCGGTTCTTATGTCTGCGAAGACACAGCTATAGACGCCGCTGTCCCCGAGAGACGCTTTCCTGATGACCAGCTCCGCAGTGGCGTCTCTCTTCTTGATCTGGTACTTGACTCCATTCTTCAGCAGCTCGTCCCCTCTCCTCCACTCTACGGCGAGTCCAGGTTTGGAGAGCTCACAGTGCAGAGTCACGCTGTTCTCCTCCTCAACCTCCTGGTACCTCAGTTTCACCTTGAAAGTCACTGGAGGAGCTGGAAAGCAAGACGAAGGACTTGACTCTTCCAGTCATGCTCTTGTGATCATGATCACGAGTGCAGTAAAGAGCAATAATACTTTTTCCCGATTCATTTAATTTAATAGGTATACTACAACAGTTGTGTGGGTTTTACTTGTATTATTTTTGTTTATCTTTATTTTGTTTGTTTGAGCTTCTGTCTGAAGACAATTTTCAACCCATATGGAGATGGACAGTAAAGTTTTTTGAATTTGAATTGAATTTGAAGGTGGAGTAAGCTAGAAAAACGGCTGAACCAACACTAAGGGATCTTACCTCTGACAGTGAGCTCAGCTGTCGATTGGTTGTCTTTGGTCTGACAGGTGTATTTCCCAGCATCCCCTTCTTCTACGTTGTGGATGACCAGCCTGGTGATGCGTCCCTCCTGCTTCATCTCGTACTTGTCTCCAGACTTCAGGATGACTCTTCCTCTCCTCCAGTCCACAGGGGCTTCGGGCCTGGAGAGCTCACAGCTGAAGGCCCCACTGTCCCCTTCTGTGACCTCCATGTTTTGGACCTCTCGCTCGAAGGTGATGGGAAGAGCTGACAAAGCACATTGCAGATGGAATCCACTCATGAGCCTTGTCTTTGCTAGCTAAACTCATGTTATTCAGGCATCTTTTCAACCATTTTCTAAAAACTTAAAGATTATTAAGGAAAAAATCCAGAAGAATGCTATGACCTCCAAATCTGAATCAACAATCCACACATTTGCATGGGATTTTGTACCTCTCACTTTGATTTCTGCCATGGTCTTGACTTCTCCTGCGACACAGCTGTATTCCCCGGCATCCTGTAGACAGACCTTGCTGATGTGCATCTCAGCCACTTTGCCCTCCTGCTTCATGAGGTACTTGTCTTGGCCCTGGAGGATCTTCTCTCCCTTCCTCCACGCCACGGGGATCCCTGGTTTGGACAGTTCACAGCGCAGGGAAACACTGCCCTCCTCCAACACCTCCTGGCTCTTAAGCTTCTGTTTGAAGGCCACTGGGATGGCTGAGGGGCAGTAACATGCACACAGTCACGGAGTGATGGTTGACTACTACCATAAAACTACACAGCAATACCAACGGTAACAATATTGTAGTCAGTGTTGCCCCAAAAATATTATTAGCTCTTTGAAATTTCGCTAAAAGTCACTAGATTACGTGATGACATCATATATTGCGTCAACTTTTAGATCTGTAGATGTACTTCTGTGTAGACATAGCGGCTTGGACAATACGGAAGTACAATTACAGATCTAACATAGCCTATTTCTATAAACATTGGGAATGCTAGAATACTAAGAATGGCAAATGTGACGTCATTCACAAAGCAGTTAAAGGTTATTTTGCTAGATACGATTTGTAGTCCCTAGGGAAGGTGAAAAGTCACTAAATCTAGCGACAGTCGATAAATTGGCAACATTTATTGTAGTTAGATAGAAACTTCTATGTAGTTACACTTCATTATGGTTTAGGGGTAAAAGTTATTACACAAGTGACACTTGGTATGATTGGTATTGATCTTTACACACTGTCACTTTCAGCTACTGGATGCACTATCAGCAATATTGCACTAATTGTAACCTACTTGTCTTTTTGTTTGTATAGGTTATAAGGTTAGTACTATGTGTTATGTGGATTAGAGGTTTAGTATACTGTATTGTATATTATTATGTATATTATTTAATGTAGTATATTTTAGCTTATCATAGGTGTAATCTATGTTCTGAGCACTTATATGTCATATTATGCCAGGTTGCTTTGCGTTGTCTTTTCCTAAGAATTTCAGTGCCCAGTCTGACCTTGTGTTGTTCTGTGCATCTGACAATAAAAGACTTTAACTTCAATCTTCTGTTTTGGTTGAATAACCTTCAACTGCCCCATTACAACATCCACATTACACCCCTCTCTCAAACTGTGCCTTCTTACATTTTTATAATAACCTATACCACTAACACTTAAGACTGTATCATTATAATGTACTTACAATGGTGTTACTATATAGTTAATGTAACTTTAATATGAAGTGTTGCCATTGTTTTTACTATGGTCCACATTATGAGTCCAGCCGCAAATCTCAATTAATATCAAATGTGAGTAAAGCAACACTAGCTGTGTGTTCCAAACATCGAAAACACTCGTCTCCACGGAAGATTCCTGCTTGTCAACCACAGTGCCCTCTCACCTGTGACAAAAACGGTGGCAATGGTTTTGGCGCCTGCGCACATGCAGGTGTACACGCCGCTGTCGTCGGGCAGGCTCCTCCGGATGAGCAGCTCTAGCGTGGCGTCTCTCTGCTTCATCTGGTACCTCTCTCCGTTTGCCAGCAGGTCCAGGCCTCTCCTCCACTCCACAGGAGCTCCAGGCCTGGACAGCTCACAGCGCAGAGCTATGCCGTTGCCCTCCTCCACCTTCACATTCTTCAGCTCCTCCATAAATGTGATGGGAGGCTCTACAACACACAATGAACATTTATTTTTAATAACTATTATGTATTACTGACCAATACTGTATGAATTGTATTTCAACCAATGTTACCAATTATGTTATCCAGTCTGTTCCTATCCCCCAGATTTCAATTCAACATTTCACAACACACAATAAAATAACGTCGAGTTTGAGTTTGGACAATACCAGAAATGTAACCCGCCTACCATTCACTATGACACTAGCTGTGGTCCTCTGCTCGCCACAAACGCAGGTGTACTCTCCGCTGTCCTCAAGGTTGGCGTCGGTTATCTTCAGCTCCAGCAGCTGGTCCTTCTTCCTCATCTGGTACTTCTCTCCACTCCTCAGCACCTCCTCTCCTCTCCTCCACTCCACCGAGGGGGCAGGTTTAGAGAGCTCGCAGTTCAACGTAATGCTATCACCCTCCTCAACCTCTTGGTTCCTCAGCTGCTGTTTGAAGGTGGCTGGTAGGCCTGGGATAAAAAATTTTTTTAAAGGAATGTATTTACTAAATATGCAAATTATCTATTGTTGTCCTTATCTTACCCAGAGTTCAAAAAACGCAAAGTCTAAATGTATGTTAATTACAAGGACAATGTATCATCTCTGCATTGTATTTATTTTTCTTAATATAAATAAATGCATGCCGGTTTCACAGTTGCTCAGGAGGATACACTTTTTTTGTGCTGACGTCTCTTGAATGAACACAGCACAAGAGACCACCCAGCGTGTATTTGAATCTACACCCTTTATGAGGAAACACCATACTGCAAATACATACTCCAATTTGTTTTTACTGGAGTTCTGGCTGTAGTTCTTACCCCTGACAATAAGCTCAGCTGTTGATTGGCTGTCTTTTGTCTGACAGGTGTATTTCCCAGCATCCCCCTCTTCTACGTTGTGGATGACCAGTCTGGTGATGTGTCCCTCCTGCTTCATCTCGTACTTGTCTCCAGACTTCAGGATGACTCTTCCTCTTCTCCAGTCCACAGGGGCTTCGGGCCTGGAGAGCTCACAGCTGAAGGCCCCTTTGTCCCCTTCTTTAACAGAAAGCTTCTGGAGCTCTCGCTTGAATGTAACAGGGAGTCCTGGTGACCCATAAAAAGATATTAGCGAGGCTTGTTTAGTCAGAACGACCTACTTGCACCATTTGTTAAATACCAAATGTATCGCTTGCATATTCATGTATCGTTGGAATACTTTGGTCCATTGGTTTACTCACCCTTCACATTTATTTCAGCAGTGGTCTTCTGGTCTCCAGTCACACAACAGTATTTCCCTGCATCCTCCGGTTGCACGTTCTGAATAGTCATCTCGGCTATCTTCCCCTCTTGTTTCATCAGGAACCTTCCTCCAAACAGGCCCTCAGACACCTCCTCCTCCCCCTTCCACCAGTGGAGAAGGACTCCAGGCTTGGAAAGCTCACAGTGTAGGGTCACACTGTGTCCTTCTGCTGCTTCCTGGTTCTTCAGGCCTACCTTGAATGAGGCTTCACAAGCTGCAGATGATATCAAAGATTGGGTTAAGGGTCGCTTAAATTAGCAACAAAAGGGAAATTAGCAGCAAACAGTTATGTCCTCCTCAAGAGTTGAGGCCTGGTCTATCTAACCAAATGCCATTTTTTGGCTGAATCAAAATATACCTTAAAAACTGTTATAAAACGTAATATATTAAAGGAAAATTTCATAGCAACACCAATGTTCCACAGAGGCAGTACAGTGTTGCCCAGACAAAGTTAACAAACAAGTTGACACTATCTAGCTACTGAATTTTCTCCATGATTTAAGCTATTTTTGTGGCACCATAAATAAAAACTGTTGCAGGATGGGTAGGTGCACTGTTACAGTGGATAGAATGAGAAAGCTGAGACAACTGACATTTTGAAATGGACCGTAGACAAAGCGGTTGTGTGGTGAATTTGACTGTATTAGGCATAATCAGCCACTCGTTTGCCATTAAGAACAAAGAACAGAAAACTCCTTCTAACCGATGACTTTGACAGTAGCCTTGGTCTTGTGGTCTCGGCAAACACAGATGTAGACTCCACTATCATCAGGTACGACCTCGTTGATCATCATCTCTACACTAGCATCTCT
This sequence comes from Osmerus eperlanus, assembly GCF_963692335.1. Taxonomy (NCBI): domain Eukaryota; kingdom Metazoa; phylum Chordata; class Actinopteri; order Osmeriformes; family Osmeridae; genus Osmerus; species Osmerus eperlanus. Next base: position 1,277,954 of record NC_085043.1, read on the forward strand.
CTGCTTCATGTGGTACTTGTCTCCATTTTCCAGGCGATCTTCTCCCATCCTCCACTCCACAGGGACGCCAGGCTTGGAGATCTCACAGCGCAGTGTCAGGTTGTTCCCCTCGATGATCTGCACGTTCTTCAGTTTTAGTTTGAAGGTTACAGGAAGAGCTACGAAAGTGGTGTTCAGAGGTTAAATCATTTCTGCCTTGTTGACTAGGGAATCTATGGTGTGATTTCAATTGGCAACATTTCATGAAATCACACATTTATCCAAATGGTCTTGTTGATCATGGAAAAAGAACACTGTTCACATTTAGCGATTCAATAAAATAAAATAAATCCAACACTCACCGTTAACAGTGAGAGTAGATGTGGTCTCGATGTTGCCACAAATGCAAGTGTAGATATCGCTGTCTTCAGGTTTGGCATCGAGAATCCTCAGTTCGACCAGCTGCTCTCTGTGCCTGATGTGGTACTTCTCTCCATTTGAAAGGAGATCTTCCCCTCCCTTCCTCCACTCCACTGAATGTCCGGGTTTGGAGAGCTCACAGCGCAGAGTAGCGGTGTTGCCCTCCTCTATCTGGATGTTCCTTAACTTATGTATGAAGGTAATGGGGAGGGCTGAGAATATTAGAAAATAGCGAGTCAGATATGATGATATTTCTTGACCGGCCAGACTTCAAATTAAGAGGAGCTTTTCAGAAGAAAAAAAAGTCTTACCAGTGACAGTGACGGTGGCGGAGGTGGACTGGTCTGAACACACACAACTGTAGACGCTGCTGTCGTCAGGTACGGTTTTCCAGATGAGGAGCTCCAGTATGGTGTCTCTCTTCCTCATCTGAAACTTGGCTCCGTTCTTCAGCAGTTCATCGCCTTTCATCCACTTCACGGGCACCCCAGGTTTGGACAGCTCACAGCGTAGAGTCACACTGTTTCCCTCCTCCACCTGCATGCTCTTCAGCTGCTGTTTGAAAGTTATGGGAATCGCTACAAAGTAAACAGAAGCAACGTTAGGTGTTGGGTGGAACAATGCAGCAAAACATTCTCCACTCAAACTATAAAAAAATACTTTTATAATGTTTTTATAATGTTAACTAATGATAACTGAATCTTGTACACAAACGGGAAATGTGGGAAATTGTATTTCACAGATATAACAAATGTTACCGAATTTGAAAGCTTTGGTTTGTATTTGAACCTCTAACTACGGTAAATTGACATACTATACTCACAATTTGAATGCAATAGCAATCAGTTGTTGTCAGTTATTTAACCCTCGATACAAACACCAAGTATATCTACCACACCATAAGCAGCAAATAATGGAACATCAACCAAAAGTCTCCCTGTCTGCATACATGAAGCCTTCAAACATTTGGTGGACTAAGTCAATACCGTGGACTTTGAGACTGGCCGTTGTCCGGTGGTCTCTGCACAAACAGCTGTAGTCTCCTGAGTCATCTGTGTTCAGGGCTGTGATGGTCAGAGAGATGATGGACTTCCTCTGCTTCATCACGTACTTCTCAGAAGCCCTGAGGGTATCCAGGCCCTTCCTCCAGCTGTACGGAACCCCAGGGAGGGAGTACTCGCAGGTCAAGGTAACACTCTCCCCCTCCCTGGCCTCCATGGTCTGGAGACTCTGGGTGAACTCGGCTGGTATGGCTGGAACAGTCAGACGAGAGAGCCATCAAACAACTTTTGCATCGCCAACATTACCACTAACATCTCACCTCAGCCAATGGCACAATTTCAGGAAATGTGACAGGAACACTACAGTTCGTACTGAGAAGCTCCACTAAAGTCACAAAACAAAGCTCCATAACAAGAACACTAGAATGTCTAGTCTGAATAGTTCAGCCACAAAAAGCACATCACCAGAGCCCTTGGTTCTAAACTGAAAAAATACCTTATCAAATCAAGGTGCATAAATATTACTCATAAGCTTTCTTATGTTTAAAACAAGTACACTTTTCAGCCAGTGCAGTAATTGAATTTCACTTGATTAGATTTATTTAAATGACATATTGTTTACTTAAATGATGTCACCAGATAAGCCATTTATACAAGAAAGAACTCCAACTACATTTAAAATATAAAATCAAGATGATCACACTCAGTTAGATATTGAGTTTTTGCAGCGTACCTCTGACCGTGACCACAGCCTTGGTAAGGACGGAGCCTGCGCTGCACTCGTATACCCCTGCGTCATTCCTGCTGACCTCCCGGATGTTGAGCCGGGCCTCTGTCCCGCAGCGGGTGGCATAGTACTTGGACGAGTTCCACATCAGGCAGCCATCTTTGTACCACAGGATGTGGCAAGGCTTGGAGGTCACACACCACAGCACCAAGCCGCCACCCTCGATGGCCTCGCAGTCCTCCAACGCCTTGGTGATGGTGGGACGTCGTTCTTCAGGCGAATAGAGAAGAAACGTCAAATTAAATGTAACCCCCTTGGTTATTTTATGTGTGCACAAACATTTCTTGTTAAACATATGTTCACTTTTAGTGAGTCATATCTAAATTTCTTACTCGTATTGGCATCCTTGGCATTTATTCTAAAGCACCTATTATTTAATACTGCCGGTGGGTTTGTGTTATGTGTTTGGTCAATGAACGTGTCAATCGGGGGCAGTTGCACTGTTGTAATTGGTTTTCGGTTAATTTTGGTAGGGCGGAAGTTACGCCCTGTTTTGACTGACACTGTATATATATGTTATGTTGTTTTTCTTTTTGGCCTCTTGGGACGCGACCACTCACGAGAGAGGCTGGACGGTTAGCTCTCGTGGTGCGTCAATTTGAGGAGCTAGCTAGCTAAACCTAACTTCTATGTTGGTGTACGGCTATCCTCTATTGGGAGCGGTTAACGGACTGACATCAGTGGAAGTTACGATAACTTTTCACCTAGAGCAGAAGATCTACCCATAGAGGACAACGCTGGACCCGTGTGCCCTAGCATTTGAGAGGAACGCGCTGGATTGTTGTTTCAGTCGGCTAAATCCACCCGGGAGTGCAACGCTGGAAGTTTGTTTGCTTGGTTCCCCGGAGTTCGCGCCACTTTCTTTCCGCACCCGGAGCTATTGTTGCGGGGTGACATTAAAACCTTCGCTGTGGGTGAGTAGGGCCTACACGCTCTTGAGCGTGTAACATTAGCCGCTTTCGCACAGCAGCTTGGGCTGCCCCGACTCTCCACATCAGGCCTGCTGCCCCGACTCTCCACATCAGGCCTGCACCGTCAGAGACCTTTTATTAGCACTCGGTACCGAGTCGGGACATTTATTGATAAATAGCATTGCCGGCTTTAGTATTGTGTATTTGATGTGTTTGTTTATTGTGTTTATTACTGTATAAATGATGTTCATGTGATAACCGACTGTTTTGCTTAATAGCACTTATGGATGGTTGTTGTTCTTTTCGTATTTAATACGGGGAAAGTATTAGCTTTAATCATCGTGTGACTATTGACCTCGATAATAGTTTTATGACCCACCGAATCATTAAAGGGGTCATCCTTTTCAATGTAATCTTCTTGTTTCTATGTTCCTATTTATAGTTAAGTTTGCATCATCTTTTATATATTTGTTGGATTGAAGTAGCCTGTCACACACTTTACACTTATTGTAGACCATGTACATTGTTACACATTATTTACATACTCATACTAGGGTTAATTAGCCCAGTCTACACAGTTTAGAGTGTACGTTAACGAACTTAGGCGCTGTTCATAAGCAGTAAAGCAGAACAAGCGTTACATAAAATAGTAAAATAAAATAATTAAGGTAACAAATCATGATTTCAAATCTCAAAACAAGAATATCACATGTAGTTAGATGTTGAGTTTTTGCAGTGAGGGACTAGGTTGCAGTGAGTTACCTCTAACTAACAGTGAAGCATAGGACCTCTTGCTCCCGGCTTCAAAGGAGATGGTTCCTGTGTCTTTGCGGGCCAGCTGTCTGAAGACCAGCGTGTGGTAGCCGCCCGCTCCCACCTGGATTTCGTTGAGCTGGTTGGTGTAGAGCAGCGTCTCGTCCAGGTACCACTTAACGCCGCTGAAGTCGCCGGGACAGATACGACACCTGAACACAGCCGTGTCCCCCTCCAGACACTCCACATCCTCTAGCTCCTCCTGGATCAGCACCGTCTGGCCTGGGGAAGCAAAGTGCACACACGTGGTAGATGTTAAACTACAGCTGTGCGTCACTGTACAACGGTACAACGTCAGTGTTCAACGTTGTAGTGTTTGGTGATGCTCTGTAGCATTTCAACTATGGTGGTGTTCAACATTTTCGTGTTCAACATTGTAGTGTTCATCAGTGATGCTCTGTATCATTTAAACTATGGTAGTGTTCAACATTTTTCAAGCAATTCAGAATTCATGTAGCTGATTTGGGGGGGATGAGTTCCTCCCGGAACATGCCAACAGAGGCAGTGTGGCGGTTCTTCACCGTGCACGGTCAGCAGCGCCCGGCTCTGCATGGTGCCGACATCACACGTGTACACGTCTGTGTCGCCTCTTTCCAGGCCACTGATGGTGAGCGACAGGACCACGCCCTTCTGCCTCATGGTGTACTTCCTGCCCGCCCTCAGCTCCAACATGCCCTTGAGCCAGGTGACGCGCTTGGCCGGACGCCTGGTCTCGCACTCAAGGGTTGCCTTGGCCTTCTGCTCTGCCAATGTGTCCTTCAGCTCCTGCGCAAACGTGTGCTGCAGCTCTGCGGGGGGGGGGGGGGGGGGGTGGAATGGATGGGATAGTCCGTCACACACTCAACCAGTGGAGCTCTGATACAGCAGTCCAACTAAAGAGCTTCCAAATAGACACTGGTGTCATCCAGTACACTATTTATACCGTGGAATGGTACTCACCATGGACCCAATCACGAACATAAGCTTCCAATGACATTCTTCCAGTGATCATCATCAGGTATTTAGGTATCTAGCTGTGACGCCATGAGTAGCAGCTAACACAGTGACATCCAAGTACCAAGCAGAGCAGAGCATCCAAGCAGAGCAGTCTCACCTCTGACCTCCAGTCTGGCCCTTGTGGCGATGCCATCTGCCTCGCAGCAGTACTCCCCAGAGTCTCGGATGGTGGTGTTCCTGATGACCAGCCTGACCAGGTGCCCCTCCATGCTGATCTCGTACCTGGCGTTGGCTCGGATCTGGTGGCCGTCTTTCAGCCAGCGGATGGTGGCTTCGGGTTTGGTGATCTCACAGCTCAGCTCGGCGTCCTCCCCTGGGGTGGCCCTGGCGTTCAGCATGTCTCGAAACACGTGGACAGTCTTCTCTGCGTACGCGCACATACAACAGACACCACACACATACACACAGACAAAAACATACACACAAAGACACCACTCACAGTGACAAACATACACACACAAACACAGTCACAGATACACAGTTATATTTACCATCTTGTCTCTGCTATGTCTGGGTACAGAATACTATACTGTTATATTGTAGTTGAGATGTTATAGTTGCACCGTAGTTGAGATCTTATTATTATTATAATTTTCTTCTGCTCCTGGGAAATACAGGCCGTTGACTCTGACCACTGAAATACTGTTAAAACAATGAACTTCAGATCCTAGATTTTGCATTAACCCTTGTGCTGCCTTCGGGTCACATGACCCAAAGGTTCATAACGAACCATCGTTGTGTTTACCCAGTTTTACCCAATACAAAAACAAATTTAAAAAAAAATATTTTAACCTTTGCAATGTGGGGGGTCTGCGACAGCCCAACGGTTATGTTTATGTATGGGGTAAATTTGTCGCAATACGACGGTGGGTCACACGGCTGATGGGTCAGAATGACCCGAAGATAACACAAGGGTTAAACTTTCTATGAAAGCCTAAGATCTATCTTTGGATCAAAGCGTCTGCTAAAGGAACCAAACATCAAGTCTAAGTATCGTGTACAAGTATGGGAGTCATCCAATGGCTCAGGGTGGCCCGCCGTGTCTAATCAAGCACACACACCCTCACCTCTGACAAACAGCATGGTCCTGCAGCTGAGCTCTCTGATGGTGAACACCACGTCCCCAGCGTCTGACACCTTGGCGTCCCTCACGGTCATCGCGTACCGCCGGCCCTTGCTGTCCAGCTGGAGACGGCTGTTGCTGACCACAGGCTGGCGATTGACGCTCCAGCTCGGCTCGTCGCTGACCTCATGGGAGAGGACGCACTCGAAGGAGCAGCTCTCCCCTTCCAGGACTGATGCAGTCTTCATGCGCTGGACAATGATGATGTGAAGGTCTGGGTTGGACCAGACCGGAAAGTCGTGAATTGATGATCTGGGCATGTGGAGTTCTTAGTGTGCATTGTGTTGTACTGGATGTTTTTACTCATGTGTATTTGACAATGTAACAAGCCCTGTATTGAGGCAACAATGTTCCCATAACAATACATTGTCCAAGCATATTCATAAGCACAATGACAATCAAAACATAATTCCAATAGAATAGTCTCCTTCCAAACTACATGGTAATACTACAAAAACAGGACATCAAATCAGTTGTTCATCAAGGTTTTTGGTTTTGTAATACCAACCATGAACAGTGACCTTAGCCTTGGTTTGGCTGGTGCCCAGGTCACAGCTGTACTGGCCTGCATCTTCCTTGGTCAGACTGTGTACGATTAGAGTCAAGGACTTGCAGAAGTGGAGTAGCTCGTGTTTGGCACTGGCGGACAGTGGCACACCATCCTTCTTCCACACAGGAGAGACCTTCTCCTTGGAAGCCTCGCATTGCAGGCAGACTTTTCCTTGCTCCTCCCCTGCTGCATCCTCCAAAGATCTGAGGAACACCGCCGGGCGTTCTGGAGGGAAACACAGATCACGTTCATTTTAACAGAAGACAATATTCAACGTTAGACACCACGAATTACACCACTTGCCTCTGCGGAAAATATCAAATTTTTATTCTAATTTTCACATTATTTTTTAATAATGATGTTGTGTTTGTATTTGACATGACATTTGAAATGTAATTTTCATCTAGGACAATTGTATCTCACAAGGACCACAGAGCTGGTCTGACCTTTGACCTTGAGCGAGACGGTCTCCGTGACTGGGCCAGCCTTAAAGGTGACCCTGCTCTCCTGGGGGGAGAGATGTTTGATGGTCAGGCTGTGCATGGTGCCCAGGTGCTGGATCCTGGTGATGGGGCTGGAGTAGAGGCGGCTGTTGTTGAGAAGCCACTGCATATCAGCCACGACATAGTTGAGCTCACAGGCAAATGTGGCACTGTTCTCCTCCTCCACCTCCATGCTCTCTAGGTGCTTGACGATCCTTAATCTTCGAACTGCAGCCAAACAGCATGGGACAACCAGGTAGGTGAGTATAATGTGCATCTGTCTGGTGAAGACAGATGCACATTATACTTTTTTCCCTTCACTTGTGTATGGACCTCACCTTCCACACTGACAGTGGCTGTGCTCTGGGCTCCTCCTGCCAGACAGCGGTACTGACCCCCGTCCACAGCACTCACCCCCTGGATGGTCAGCTCTGCCCGGCTCCTCTCCCTCCTCATGCTGTATTTCCCACAATTCTTCAGGGCGGTGCGCCCCTTGAACCAGCGCACCACTCTGGGGGATGGGACGAACTCACAGCTCAGTGTCACCAAGCTGTTCTCCTTCACCTCCATGTCCGCCATGGGCTGGAGCACCTGTAGGGGGCGCTCTGGACAGAGAAAGGAGAGGGTTGATTTTAGGGAGGATATGAGATGATACCTTGTGGTCCAACGTTTCTAAGGTTCTGGACGTCTCACCCTTTACAGTGAGCTGTGCAGTGGAGCGGCTCTTGCCGGCAGTGAACTGAACGGGACCCGACATGGAGCTGTCGGTGGAGGAGAGACAGAGGTGATGGAGGGTGCCCTGTCTGTCTATCTGCACAGCGGAACTGCTTTCTAGAACCTTCTCCTTCAGGGTCCACCTGGGGGGCCTCCCCGAGCGCAGGTTGGTCTCTACCTGGAACAGGGCGGGCTCTGGCTCCATCACCTCCACAGAGCTCAAGCCTCGCACGATGCTGATGGCCGTCTCTGCGTCCAACACAAACACGTTGCGTCAGTAACACGGGAGCACAGAAATAAAGAAAAACACCCCAAAAAGACACAAAACAAATGTTCCAAAAACATGTCGTATGTTTGCATTCTAACGAAAAGGAATTGACGCTGTGCATGGCGCCTGTTCCAGGGTTGGTCAAGGCAACAGAAGGTGCTGTTTGGTCGAGTCTCACCCTCCACCAGCAGCTGGCAGGAGGTCTTGTCATCTCCCGCATCGCATGTGTAGGTGTCCTCGTCGGACGAGCACACGTCATCAATGGTCAGCTGGCGGTACACGTCCAGGGCGATCAACTGGTACTTCCTGCTGGGCTGGATCTGTTTCTGGTTCTTGAACCACTTCACCTGAGCATTCGGTCGGGACACCTGGCACTCCAGTAACCCGCGGTGACGATACATGGCTATCTTCACCCTCAGAGGTTTTACTATCTGCACTGGCAGCTCTGTGGAGGCAGGAGCATGCATTAGAGCTTTTCACAAACGATAACGCACAATTAAACCCCAATACAATACCCTTATCTCAAAAAGCCTGGATTGGTTGATTGTGTTCACCTTTAACTGTGAGGGTTGCGTAAGAGGAGACTCTGTCCGCCGTGAAGCGTATCTCCCCGGCATGCTCTGGTCTCACAGACTTGAAGCTCATGGTGTGAGTTTTACCTGTTCAAACAGACAACTCTATTAGCACAAGCGTCTGGATTGAGTTGAACACCAAACCCAAATTGGGACATTGTGTCAGATCACTGCTGAACTGAAAACTGCCTACTTTAAAAAAGAATTATTGAAAACTGTGACCAGGGATCACTGTTCTAATGGCTTGCCAATCTGTTAAGCAAATGTTCGAGCCCTAACCTTAACCCTAACCCTAACATTGGCAAGCCATTAGAACAGCAACCCCCGGTCACAGTTTTCGATAGGTCACCGATTGTGGTACAACACCGAGTATTCCTCACCGTCGTGTCTGATTTTGATGTTGTCGCTGGGTCTGATCCGGCTGCTGTCTCTGTACCAGCGTCCGTCCACATCCTCAAAGTTGACCTTGCACAGGAAGGACACGCTCTGGCGCTCCATCACATTAGCATCCTCCAGCTCTTTCACGATCTTGATGTCTCTGGCTGGCAGATGATCCAACGTGCACAAACAGGACAAACTGTTAGTAGCAGCTCAATCCTACAGATGATCAATCCAACTGGGATTGACAACAATAAATGAAAAAAGCAGCAATTTCTCCCTGTGCTGTACTGAGCTGTAAACAGTTATGCTCCCAGCCTACCTGTGACTGTAAGTCTGCCTGAACTTTGCACTCCATCAGCCTGGAAGGAGAACAAACCAGTGTCTCCTATGATCACCCGGGTTAGCTCCAGGGTGTGTCGCTTCCCATGGGCGCTGATACGACATGTGGGCTTAGACTTCAGTCTGACACCGTCCTTCAACCAGAGGCCATCAATGTAGGCCAGGCTGAGGGTCACTTCGAACACACAGCTGTCACTCTCACACACCTCCAGATCCTCCAAGCCCTTCACCACCTGGATCCGGTTCACTGGCACAAACGGGGAGGGTGTTTTAGCCACACGCTGACCAGTCAGACCAGACTAGACAGACAGACTGGCAGTCAATCGGCAAACAGACAGTTAATCAGACCAGACAGTCAGACGGACAGTAATTCAGTTAGTCAGTCAGATGCATTTACTTACTTGCAGCCGCTACTTTTCCACCAGACTTGTCTCCCATGGTGTGGCAGGATGGCTGGCAAAGATGCACTCTGCTGTCTTATTCTTGACACGTTAGCTGTTTACTTCTTCCCAGGATACTTGAGGTCAAACTTGAGACTAAAACCATACACTTCACGAGACTTTACCTTTTTGTAATCCTTACTCCTTGTGAATAAGAGAATCACCCTAGTCACGTCTTTTACTTAAGTGGTTTTGCCTGTAAATACAAATTCATAATCAAGAACTTTAAACTCCCCCACAGCCACGTCAACAATGCCAAAATGACTCACAGGTCCCCTCTAAAATCAACTTCTCTGCCGTCTTGACTTATTGAAATTGATGAATTATGCAACTTCTACAACTACTAGGATATTGCATCAATCTTTTCAGATTGATGGAACCCTAATAATTAGTAGCCCCAAGTTTGGGCAGCCTATCTACTAAACTCAGTTAAAAGTGTACAATGTCAAAAAACCTATTAATTAAGCATCAAGTTACATGATAAGTTTCAACAAATGGATAAACATTTACAGTAATAAATACCCAAATATTTATATAATGCGGGACAACCTAACTTGAAAAGCTCACCTTAGGCTTGGTGCATAATTGTGTTTAGCCTATTCTAGAAAAGAGTCTCTTAGCTCACTTGCCCTTTCAGTAAAACAAGAAAGAGATTACCTTTCAACAAGACAAAACTGTCCATCATAAAAAGTTTGTACAATCCTTGTCTTTTTCTCTGACAAATCCCCCAAGAGTAACAACAAAAGTTTGGCAAACAGAGAACGTGCCCATGTTAGCGGGCTGTCTCCCAGTCCCTGAAGGAGGCAGCCTGTGGCACTTTCTTTTTTTCCAGCTCTAGTAAATCCTAATGCTGAACAGCTGACATATCTCCCCCCACAGACTAGACTCCAAAATAGACCCCTTTATTTTTCTGGCCCACGTATTCTTGAGACTGCTGGAAAGCAACACTTGTCCAGTCTGCCACTATGCATACCTGTAACATTTATCCTATAAGATGGTCCAAAGATGTTTTCTCAGATTCACTGATGTCTTACAACTGTTTTGACAAAAAATTATAGAGGGGGGTAAGATTGACCTAATTGTCAGAAAGTGGAGCAACAAACTGTCCATAATCTTTTAAATGTTTGAATAAATCTAAATAAATGCTTCCTCTGCCCCAGTTTCGATAGATCAAGCTAAGAGAGGGGCCTATTGAGAGGTTCCACTGCAGCAACAGTTAAAAGGTCACACAAGATTAAGTTATATTAAGCTCTTATTTCACTGGGTGTTCACTCACTCGTTTATCCTCTCTCCATCTCTACAGAAGCTGCTCTGTGTTGAACATTGAGGTTGGCTTTGACCACACTGTGAATAGTCATAAAAATCATGGTTACTTTGTGTCCCCTATTACCCTCTAAAAGCTTCCCAATCTCACAAATGGGGGATGAATCGAAGTTTAGGACTCTAAATTGCAAGTGTCATTTCCAGTGTATAGTGTTCTACATCAACATATTTCTTGAGCTGGAAACTCCCATTCACTATTTCACAAGTCGTTCCACTGACAGATAATGCTCTACAAATAACTATTTATCTTGATCATCAGTGGGGTTCCCTGGTCCAAGCATCAAAGGAAAGCCCGCCCGCAGTTTGACTGACAAGCCCAAGTGGACCAGAGTCCCTCTAAATCCAGTGACCTCCTTATTGACAGGATGATCCCTATGCTATCCTTCCCCTGGAGAAAAACACACCATGTTTGACTCTGATTCAGCAACTGCCACTTTCAGAAGAAAAAAAAAGGCCTATTGGAAAATATTGTTTTCCTACCAACCTGATAATGAAAACTTCAAAACTTCCCAGGGTGTAGGGATGACCCTACAGATGTCTGTGAGGAGGGATCTATAGAAATAGAAACGTCTGCCCACACAAAACCCTGGTTAGAATATTAGCTGTGGAACTAAGGTGTTGACTTTAAATCACCCTCAGTAGAAAATCCCCTGATAAAAATAACTAACCATCCGAAAGGATGGTCTCATCTTTGGCATTCCCAACCAGACAACAGAAGCTTATTGTGCAATATGTAACAGAAAACATGTAGGCCTACGATACAGCACCAAACAAGCTACTTTACAAACAGAAGACGGGGCTGTCAATGGAGCGTAGAATAAAGTGAGTTAAAAATAAAGAGATGCTGAGGGAACCAAAAGCAATGTGAGGATGTGTTGACTGAATTTAGAACTTGCCAAAACAGCTGAACTCTCCACCTAAGCCCCTGAGGGCTCATTGGAAGTGGCTTGACGTGTGGCTCACATTTCCTGTGTCCAAACTCTCCTCACAGAACAGTGGCAGCCTTAACTAGAGAATCGAGCTCTATCCAAAACTATAAATCTACTCTCTAACATGTCATTGTAGTATTTGGAAAATACATTGAGTGTAATGTATGGTTTGTAAAAATAGCATGTGACATGCTACATAGGGCAGAGACATTACATGATGCTTTTTAAGGGACAATTTACAGATGATCAATCGATAGAGTGGCATTCTACATCAATGCAGCCCAGTTTTGTAGACCTGAGTCTAGCTCTATTGGCGTAAGATTAGACGCCCTTGACAGTCTGTGGAACAGAGCTTTCACACTTCTAATTCGAGTCTGGCCTTGGGCTGGCATCTGCGCTCCAAGTGGGCTAGGTTTCTGAGCTGGCTGGGACACCAAACTTCACGTTTGACATTCAAACTCTGGACATGCATCGAACTCCTTGCTACAGACCTGTAGGTGACTCTGCCGGGGAAAAATATCCTAGTGAGCTGGGTTAGGACATGTCATAATTCAAGCTCTGGTGACATCATATCATCACACTACATAGTAAAGGAGACCAACAGAGACACGATGACAGTGGTTTAGTGAGCATAAACCAATGCTCTTTCAAGATCCATTTTCAGCAAGGAAAAAAACATTTAGCACATTTAGCACATTCCCTCACAGTGTTTCAGTGCCCAATTTGAGTCGGGAAGACATGGCGTTATATAGATCTACCAATGGAGCCAATGACTGGAATGGCGTGCCTTAGTCAGCATGTCACTGTTTCGCACCATGGTAACAGCAGATGGAATGAGGCTTGTCACTATGCTAGCTTGGCTATAACCAGTTATATGTGGCTCTTGTGAGGCGAGTCCATGCTCTCTAGAAAAGGAAACACCTCCACAGGCTGACATTATTCATGATGAGGAAGTGACGGAACATCAATAGCAGATTATATATATGTTTATTTTTTTCTTCTTGTGCATCAATTTAAATGAAATTGTTGTTACACATTCACTTCAACATAGTGTGTTGTTATAACGGTAGTGTATGCTCATAGAACTGGGAGTGTTTTTATTTTTTCCCTTTTTTCTTGGTGTCCTTGCCTCCCTTTGTGGGAGCCTCCTCTTCTCCCTCCTTTCCTGAAGCAGCCTTGGCCCTCTTCTTGCCCAGTGGGGTTTTAGCATACCAGCTCTGAGAATAAATACATGTTTTGATTTTTTCAGCCAACAAAGTAGAATATTGAAATAAATCCTGTCAAATCTCATTGGTCTCAACCAAACCTTGAGGGCTTCCTCCTCATCCTGGAACACTGGGTCGATCTTAGCCAGCGGAGCCACGAACTCCGCGGCGGTCAGGGGTCTCTTGGCGAGCTGCTGGACGCGTCGCTCCGTGAGAATCCTGCGCAGCACCTGCACCATGTGACCCTGGGTGTAGCCGTCTGAGATTTTGGCCAGGGAGCTGAGGTCCAGAGCTCTGGTCACCTCGCCTCCACACTTTCTAATCAGCTGCTTCCACATGACTAGGCAGGGGAGTACCCAGCAGGCATCAGTGTGGCGTTCTGGTTATGTTCCAGTCAGGACGTCTTATTACTGAACACAACCTGCACAAGACGTTGGTTTATCCAACATATTTGAAACTGACCTAAATTCAATGTGTTTATTTGAATGAATCATGTTTTCTTCTCATCAAACCTGCCATGTAACCTGACATTATGTGATGATCAGTGGTAGAACATTTGACTTCAGATCGAGAGGTCACTGGTTCAAATCCCCCCTGTCGCTTTGGATAAAAGCCTCTACTAAATAAATACATTATAATTATTGTAGCCAAGTGTGATTCGAGAGTTGATTTTAACTATTTCACAGCAGTATTGAACCATTTAACTGGTTTGCACCAAATCAGTACAGATTCGTCAAAGTTGCTAAGATTACTTCAGATAAATAGGTCTTGTAACCTTTGCTCATCAACCAAACTCCATAGAACCAACCTGTGCTTTGTGAGGAGGATAGCCCAGGTAGATGGAGAGATTACATTTTAACTTTCATAATGATATGGTACTGTGCTATATACTGTAGGTACTTATTTATACCAAAATAAGTACCTACCTACTACATATACTGTATGTTGTCCAAACAGAGTAGGTTACATTATAACACAAGAGACAGGTACAGTACCATATCTTGAGGCGTAATCGGGCCGTGGGATCAGCACAATTTTGTTGTACACCTTGCAGAGAGATTTAAGATCTGCACTCAGTGGATCTCTCGTGGTCCCCACCACCAGCACCCGGTCCTCCCCTTTGATGGATTTGAGGATTTTGGGAAGGTCTTTCTTCAACCGTTTAGGGTCTAACTGCACGTGACAAGAGTGAAGACATACACATGTTTGGAACAACATCTCTAGGTGTACGACGTACGCAACAGGTGGTAAAGTAGTTACGGTCACCTCTTTCTCTTCCTTTGGGACTTTCTTGTAAAACATTTTTTCGGCGTTGCCGATCCACACTACGGACGGTTGCATCAATCTGGCAACCTGCACACAACACGAACCGATACATGAATCTGTTAATCAATCAACTATCACCCCCCTCTCATCAAGGCTTCCCCCTTTCGATGTGGTGTACCTTGAACACCATGTGGAGCATGAGTGCAAGGCCGTTCTTGCCCGGATATTTCCCTGCTAGATTCGGGGGTGACAGGTCAAATAGGTTGGCACCCGTCTCCTGGCAGACCGCGTGGACAAGCATCCTCTTGCCAACACCCGCAGGGCCGGCTAACAGGATGGCCTTGACCAGAGGAGACTTCTCATGAACAACCTGCGAACCTGCGCATACACACACACACTGCTATTCAAACCCCATGAGCCTATGTCTATGTCTAGAGAACTGTACTGTAAAGCTATACAAAGCCCTCAACCAAAACTAAGTAAGCAGCTAGACTCACCTAAAGGCAAAACTGCATACAGAGTCATGATTTGCCGAACGTCCGACAGTGAGGGCATGGGTTCAATGTCTGTCTGTCTTAATGTCGTCCCCAAGTAACTGTAGTCACCTGGGAAAACAGACAGTTTAGTCAGGTAATCCCTGGAAAATCTTTGGAAAAGATGCAAAGCTTTGCTTTCCAGATATTGGCGTTTGCAGTATCTTTCCTTGAGAGCACTTTCCCATGAAATATTATATTCCGGTGGATATACAGTAATCTGTTCTTGTGCATTGAGGTGCGACGGATGTGGACGTTCTCCAATCAAGGGCATTGAAAGACAGCATGCTTCTGGGCAAAGAGGTCTTACCTATGTACTCCTTTAGTTTTATAGGATCGGCCTGTTTTAATAAGCCCTGTTCCACCAGCTCTTGATATAGGGACTCAACTGTCCTGTTGGATTTGAATACATCATTGTGAAATGTCAGTGCTGCACTTATCAAGAACAAAGCATATCCACCAGTAACTTGCGGAATTGTTACAAGAGAGAGCGCACTCAAGCCTCACCTGTCAGCAGTGAGATCTTTGTCTTTCTTCTTCTTCTTTCCACTTTTAGAACCCTTCTTTTTCTGAAGAACAAAACAAAAGTACCCATCCACGCTACAGAACCGAACTGACTTACAAGTTCAGACATAAGAAAAAAAAAAATCACATTGTTTCAATGCCTTTAACATTGTCATTATTTGGGGTTGCTGATGAAGAATGCGTCAGTCTTTAGGTTCATCACCTTGGCGTTGCCTTTTGCTTTGCCGCCTTTGTCTTTGTCCACAGCCAGTTTCCAGTTGGCCAGTTCCTGCCGCATCAGCTCGTCCACCTGTGTTGAGCAGCGTAATCGTGACTGGAGGTAAACACTAGCTTGGCTGGACATTTCAGCTTGGGGACAGCAGAGGGATATATATATGCTGTATATCAAACCTATTTTGCATTTAGATGACTCACCTGCAGTCTAACCTCCACCTCAATCTCTTTCCTCTTCTCCTCCTTGATCAGTTCGGCCTCGTGCCTCTGACTGAAGTTTTTGGACTCGCTGCGGTTCTGCCACACTTCTGACAATTAACAGGGTAATCTTGCTGCTTTAACGTCATGGAACGAGCGTGTGTTTGACAGATGTATGTTGACAACTTTTGTGTGGTGCGGTTTACCTGCGAAAGTCTTGTGTGCCACCTCCAAGTCTGAGAGGAAACCTGAAGGCAACATTTTCAAACCTGGCTCCTCCTCCTGAGGGTCAATGAGAAGACAGCATCCAGTGCGTTACACATTAGTTCAAATGAATCAAAATAACAACTTGTTTAATCCGTTTTGTGTCATGTAAGCAATGGCAATGATTTTAAATGCTTTCAAGTTGGCACGAATCCAGGCAGTTCACTCCTTTCACGCTGAACGTTCTCCACACAAACCTCTTCTCCTGCCTTCCCCTTCTCTTTCTTCCCCTTCTCCTTCTTTTCCTCCTTCCCTTTGGGCTTTTTGTTGGCATCCTCCTCTTCTTTCGCTGCCAGTTCCTCAATTAACTACATTCATGAAAAGCATATGCACTTAAGTAGTCTAAACATTACACAGTGTTATTACAATATGATTTGTTTGAAGGAGTTAAGCACCTGTTGAGGTGTTTTCTCAGCAAAGATGAGAGATGAACCGCCATCCTCCTCGTCTGGATAGTCAGGAAAAGTTCCTGTTGCGTCGCTAATAAAAACACATTGAGGAACATGTATTGTTACTCCAACTAATGCTAGCTCACAATAAGTATCAATACTGATATGGTATGCCATTTTCTCCATCTTATGCAAAAATCATCAATGCAGAAAACAACCATTGTCCTAATAATCTCATCTTGATTTTACTGGCATTCAATGAACCACTGGCGAATCTGGTCCTTCATTGTCTCCCGCATGTCAGGGCCCTCCACCTCTCTGAGTTTTTTGGTAATAGTCACAATGGACTTTTGGTAGTCCTCTTCATGTTCCTTCTGCTTAGCCCGTCGATAGGATTGATTGGCCAAGGCAGCAGCTTTGGCAGGATAGGGCTGGGTGTGGCTTTGGTCCAGGGCCTGAGAGAGGAAGCAAACAACCTTATACCCTAGCTCCATCTACAGCTGAAAACGACAACTACCATCAAGTACAACACAGCATAACTGATGATTAAATGAAGATGTATTTGACCCGCACTTCCAGAGACCAATAATTGTAGAAATTTCCAAGTAATTAAGGTGCATTCAATTTATTTTTCCTCACACTTGGTCCACGTGTGCATTGGATTCTTTGCGGTGGATAAGACATAACAAGCACCCCCAAATACTTAGAAATAGGTAACAGACCCAAGTCTGACTTACCATGCCTAGAAATAGCATTTCCTCTTCTCGTTCTTTCCTAGTTTTCTTCCTCTGAATGTAACCTTTCCAAGTCTGTCAGGAAAGGCAACAAATCATACTGTAGACATGCTCACACACAATACAGGAATACAGCCACATTTGCTCATACCAAGGGTTTATACTACCTTTTGGATGCGGACAGCAGCTATGTCGATGGCACCTGCCCCCAGATCTCTATCCTTGGCTCTCCCCTGCCTCTCCTCATCCCTCTGGATCTCCCTCATGAACTTGGCTCTGAGGCGTCCCTGCCGAGCTCTTTCCGACACCTGAATGATCTTTATGGCCTCCTCCAAATTGAGGGCCCGCAGTCCTACTGACTAATGTTTAAATATACAGTTAAAGTGGAGTCAGGTGAAAGGAGTCAGGTGGCTGAGCGGTTAGAGAATCGGGCTAGTAATCAGTTGTGTCCTTGGGCAAGGCACTTCACCCTACTTGCCTCTGGGGAATGTCCCTGTACTTACTGTAAGTCGCTCTGGATAAGAGCGTCTGCTAAATGACTAAATGTAAAGTGGCTGTAAAGCAGAACTGAACATGAGTTTTAAGTTCATCACACCACAGAAGAATGTGTTGTTAACTACCCATCCAAATTCGAATGAAAAAAAACACAGACAAGTTTGTTAAATTAGGCTTTGAAATTGTGAGAAAATCAGCAGTCTTCTCTGCTTGATACTGGGGGGGCGTGTCGCCTGAAGGAGCTGAATCTCCGCCCCCTCGAATGTATTGAATTTAGCAACAACAGCAACAACTAGCTAAATCAATTGCAGATATCAGAACAGACCTACCTGCAGTCTGAGCGTTTTATGTGTTAATTGCTTTGTCTTTGCATCGTACCAGCTGAGTAACAGAATGCAGGTTATATAAACCGTCTGTGATCTGACGTAGATATGTGGCTGTGACGTGGATAGGTTGGGTTTTGCCCCGCCTATACAAAACCTGAGCTGAAAACGGGTGAGAAACTGTTCAACGGTCTAACTCCACATTTCAGTGCAACAAAGTTTTTGCGCTTTCCACATGCTTTCAGCAACTCATTTCACACGTATATAATGTACTGAGAAGCAAATCATGGAATTTGCTTAACAGCACCTTTAAGAGCATACTGTACATAGGGTCACTGTCCTCTGATGTTAATGGACACTTTCACTAATTCAGACTCAAGAGAGAACAGTTTCAAGCCTGAAGAGTGAGCACTCACTTTGGGTTTTTCTACAACTTCCATCTTGTTGAGGATTTTAGAGAGCACCTTCCCTCTATCCTGAAGCACTTTGCTGCGTTCACTGATGAAGTAACGTGGGATGGGGATCTCAATGTCTTCCTATGGAAAAACACAGGACAAGACAAAAGCTTTAAAAAAAAAAAAGATTAAATCATCAGGACAGCAGAGATAAAAAGCCTTCCAAATTCTTTGTTTGGGTTCATGTTTACGGTACACAATATTTAACAGCAGAGTTTCACTGCACAAACTCACAGGGGTGAGCTTTAAGTCTTGGACTACATCATCCATGTAGTGGTACTCAGAGAACTCTTTCTCAACCATCTCGTTCTTGAGCTCAAGCACCCTCCCCATGACTCCATCCAGGACCTCCCGAATCACGCGCCTCTTCTGTGGGTGGACCATCTGATCGTAGCACTCTTCCAGCTGCCTGAAGATCTGGACGTAGCGCACATACAAGGTAGCCAAGCGCTGGAAGAACACTACCCTGTCCCTCTCTGGGCGAGGGGGTTGGGCAGGGACTTCATGTAACAGAAGGTCATTCAGCTCCACTTGGGCATGATCCCAAAATGTATTGTATGTGCTGGGAGGAAGAGAATGTATGTTACTACTGCTGATCTGATACTGGTACTTAAAGAAAAGATAATAAATGATCTTCTTGCTAAACTTACAAAGCAAAAAAGATTTATATTAGTTATAATAGTTGTAATTATATATATTCTTTTTTTTATAAGTACATTGTTCAACATTGGTTTAAAGGTTAATGTGAATATTTTTCATGTGAAGTTAAATAGGTTGCTAGAATAAGAAATTAAATAAGGCATTATTTAATATTGGCACAAACGTAGCAAGCTACTGTAGCATTTGCAAACACGCTATTCTACTGTAACCTAGCGTTACTTGCTTTCTGTTACGTAGACTAGCTAGTGCTAGCTAGCTTAGCTCGCTGGAGATACACACCTGTGAGACATTACGTTTTTCTTCAGTCAATAAAATAAATGTTTTTCTGTTCGACAACACAACGGCAAAAGTCACTCTACAAATCAACAGACATCGTTCTGCTATCAGCTAGATACTTAACGTAGATGCACACACTGAGTGAACTTCTCCAGGAACCTGAAGGAGAACTACTGTCTCTATAGCAACAGTGTCTTGTTGGATCACGTGTAGTCAACACGGGTGCAACACATGGTGCAACATAATGTTGAATTAAAAGCACATCTTTTGATCCACATCCTATTTTGTTAGGCTATATCCTAACAATACAGTAAGATTTATCGACCATGTTTCAACTTCATTTGGAGGGACCGAATAAATTACATTCTAAAATGTGTAATAGACATTCTCAAATTAAACATGGAATAAACATTTTTATAGCCTAATATTAATATAAAATTGCATTTTAGTTTGTCCCTACAACACTGACAAAATTGCTATGAAATTCTGCTTTTAAATAGCCTACAGGTGTTTGTTCATTTTGTTCTTTAGATCAGAAATAACAAGGGATAAACAGAAAATAAGCCTACGTCTATACTTTTAGATTTCAATTTTTTTTCTTAGAAGTCTGCTACTCCAATTCCAGGAAATGTGAGAACTTCATGTTATGTGTTTTGAATTTAGCTATTTTTAGATAGATAACCCTCGACACATTAACCTACACATTTTACAGAATTGCGTCCACTTCTGTATGTTGGTTACTATCACAAATTATCACGGGTAAGACTTCACGGTTCTGTCATAAAAAAAATGTAAAAGATGTTTTATGTGTTGATTTTCTGCATGTAACCAACCTTGCAATCACGCTCTGCCACCAGATGTCGCTCTTATTTGTCATCTAGAACTTGCTGACAATATTGTAAACAAAACTACTGTGTAGCCTACCTAATAGTAATAAAGTTAGTATTAGTAGCCTATAATCAAATATCATATAAATTATCATAATGTTAACACAGTAGTTGTAAGGCGATTTTGTTTTATGTTTTAAGATAACATTATCTTAATTAGGATACATCATGAAGAGGCCATAGCCTAGTCTTCCAACAATGTCGTGGCATTACAAGAAATTCGACAAGCACACACACACACGCACACTATTAATGTCTGATTATCTGACATTATCAGAATAAATTAAAATGTAACTGATTAAATACATCTTGCATTCTCAACTTACAATAGCTGGAACCATTTTGAGCGCTGTTCTTAAAAGCGCATTTTCAGCCGCGCTTAGGTGATCACAAGACCTGAGGCTATGAACAAAAACATCGACACAGCAATTAACGGACACTAGTCAACTGTAACTTAAGAAACACCTCTGCCTCCATCAAGTTTCGCAACTTTGGAACTATAGTTGCCTGTCTATTGTACCACACACGTGTGCTCTTTTCAGGATAGGAGTTTTGTTCAATGGACATCTTTAAGTAGCGTGCTTTGTGTTACCCGTTCACGAACATGCAGCGTTGTCCTGTAGTTAGTGATGTCCTTCTACCTCTTCTAGAGATGGTTTTGAGCGTCAAGGAGGGGCGCATGCCAAAGGGAGCGATCACCGGCTGAAGAAATTGAACCGAAGATGTCAACATTGCTTACCACCCACTCGAAATCGATTATATTACATTCAAGAATCTCGCACATCGTATAAAACGGGACGCATGATTTCCAAAGAGACTGCAGTAAACGCTATCAGCTCTGTTCTCTTTATCATCGACAGCACTGTGCAAGGGGAGATATTTTTTTGAGAAACCGTGTCCACTTTTGAGGATATAAAAATCTTCCGTTAACCTACGTGTAAGTTTGAGTTGTTTAAAGTTTATTTATCTTTTTCTTGGATTTGTTTAAAGGTTATACTTTTCAACCGCTCCTCACAACATCCATGTAACACCTTTTTATTAGACTTTAATATTAAGCTGTGCTCAGAGACTGTTGGTCATTAAGAAAATGACCACATTAATTTGCTATGGACTGTTGGGGTGTGACAAAACACCCCAAGAGTCCAGTTTAACTGTTGGTTGTACTGATTCTGTGATCGACATTATTGCATATTAAAATGAGATAAATATCATTGTGTATTCAGACTGAGAAACTACAACTTATTCTGTCGCTTCTTTAAAATCATCTACTTTTCTTCACATACGTTAACATGACATAAACGTGATATATGTTTTAACCAACATGAATCAGATTTCTCTTTTCTGATTATTTTGTCAACCACAGAAGCCATGCAAGCGGAGAGGAAATGGCATATTCTGTTGAGTGTGTTCCTTCTTCTCGTCACCTCAGGCCAGTGCATGGACAGCAAAGAAGTCAAGCAGAAAGAGAGAAGGACCCTGTTGGATCTAATCTTACAGGTTATCGGAGACAATCCAAGGGACAAGCCCATCTCCAGGCGCTATAGCAGTGGTCTCCTAACTGCAGCCCAAGACATAAAGCTCTCCTCCTGTGAAAAGCCTTTATATGTTCCTAGGCTGGATAACAGTAGACCAATAGGTAAGCTGATAAGATTTATTTTTAGGTTATGATGAAAGCATAATCCCCATTTTACAGTCTGAGGCAGCTGTCGTTGGTTTTGTTGGTCAATGAGTGTCACAGAAGCCCATTCCTTATTTAAAAATGATATTCACCATAAGATATAAAATGACTGTTAAACCAATAACTATGTGAGAAGATCTATATTCCAGAAGGCTCAACTATTGCCTGTGTTAAGGGTTATCAATAGATGGCAGAGCCGTTGGCATCATCAAATTGGCAATGGAGGATCAGCAGCATAATAAACTGTATGAATGATTCATTCAAATAATGATTCATTGTAAAATCTCAAACCTGAATGATTAACCCCTCCCTTTCCCCCCACCCCCCTCGATATCTTTCTTGTCACGCAGTAGTGAGATTATTGCATGAGCACAAGAGGATTGGCTACTTTTGTCCCCACAGTCAAGCTGAGACAACAAAAAAATTTCACACCTGTTGAATATGAATACTGTATAAGAATTTAATGTAATGTCTTAAATTGAGGTATAGCCCTGCTGGATCTGGACACTAATTGATTCAGATGGCTTTAACGTATTGTATCTTGAAGTTAGTGTTGAAATGCATTATATATGGATTGTGGATCTCAACTTAACTACTATAGTAATTCTCTAATTTTGATCTGTTCAGTTGTCACTCTGAACAGTGCCCCTGGTTCACTTAAAAGCATGTTGATTTTACACCGTTTAGATCATTTAAGATTATGTTTTGGAATGTTGTATTAACATTCCGGTCAAATGTTAGGTCAAAGGTTGTCTTTGGAGAATTCAAGACATCTCAATGTTGTCCAGGCAATTTCTTGGACTCACTAATGTAAGAGGAAAAGAACCTCACAGACCATTGGCCAGACGGAATGTGTTTTTTAAGGACATCAAATGCAGCAAATTATCAAGTGGTGCGTATGACGCTTTCTAAGATCCACTGCCACTCAGAATTGTGTTGCACGCAAAAATGAAAAAGGGATTTACAGTCAGTACCAATGTACTGTCTGTGCCAGTATGGTAGAGGTTGTGTGAACGTTCACATGGTCCTTTCACAGATACTCAATAAGCAGGGACACCAAAAATATATACTCAGTATAACAGATTATTGATATACAGTATTTACTTGCTTGTTCTGTGGTATTTCAATAAAAACTTCTGTTAAAGTGTATGGTATACTCTAGAGTGTGTCTGATACTGTAGCATCCAATTCAAAACAGTTTTAAGCCTGTAATTATGTTATTGTTTTATAACCATACATTTCTTGCAGACAAATATTAGCACAACTCAGTGTAATGCAGTGGCCTGATTAAGCTTTGGGCTGTTATTCTCCTTAGGTTCATTACTTATACTGTATACCTTAAATACTTTTTTATCTGTCTGCTTTTGCGTGGTAAGTAAAAGGTTGTTCTTTCTGGAAATCAAAAGAATTTCTGTGGCTCATTCTAGTGTTTTCTAATTAATGGGATCATCTCTTTCATTTCAGTTATTCATAAGCGCAGTACTGTTCACTCTAGTCTGGACACTAATATTAGCCATGCATCTGCGTCAAGTTATTCTTATGACATTGATAAGCATTAACAACTGCCGAACAATAATCTCCTTACCCTTTTAGGCTGTACATACGGGACACCTGTATGCTTTGCGTGTTTGTAGTGAAGGCGGGCAACTGAGCAGTAGATTCTATGCAATTAGCCTCTGAACCTGTTTTGATGCCCCCCACTAAATGGTTTTGGTATAATTGTAGAATTACATTTGTAATAAATACCGATTAGACCTCATGGTAATTATATACTGTGGCATTTCTGTTATAAGTGTGGAATGTTATTGAATTACAAAGTGTGTGTTATACATCATGTTATGTGTCCTAGTGGTATTATATTTTGAAGATTAAATTGAAACAATTGTAAAATCATGAATCCTCCCATGAAGTAACTCTCAATTATCTTTTGTAGAGATTGTCCCAAGAGATATAAACCTGAAAGACAAGTTCATAAAGCATTTCACAGGTAAGAAAACTTACAAACAAGTGTTATTCATTTAGGGAGTTGAAAAATCTTGATGCTTACCATCTGTTTGTTGGTAGATATCGCTTGCTCACAAATTAATGTTCGTTTGCATGTGGGTTGCAGAAGTTGAACACCTATGAAAAATGGGCATAGAAAAGTTATAAAAATAGTTCAAAAAGAGAATAATTCCTATTAAAAACAAGGAATACCTTATTTGGCTTATCTCATTTGTGTTTGACCATGTTGAGAAATAATGGAATTCAGACATAGCTGTACATGCAAACCTCCTTTTTTCGCAACATCCTTTGTGTTAAATCATGTTGGGAAAGAATGAAATTCAGACATAGAGCTATACATGCAAACCAAAGCATTAAACAGTGCATGAGTAGATCTTACAGAACTCTGTATAATTTGTGCTTTAGAAAGCTATAGAAAAGCAGCACATAGTTAAAACCTGTTAGAATGAAGTTGAAGGCATTATAAAGTTAAGCTGATTATTTGTCTCAAGACCTCAGAGCAAACTTTTGTAATTGGTGTGAAAAACCTTTATCCGGAAGCTTGATAGAGAGCCAGAAACACTTCACTTCAAAACAACGTCATTAAAGGCTCAGTCCAGTTATGTAATGTCAGGTATTAATATGGACCAGTTGAGCTCTGATTCCTGATCTAAATACTGCACAAGGGTAAAGGTGTCATGCAATCAGTAAGTCTATAGAGAATGCAATGGTGTACCATCTACCTGATGATAACTTTTTTCTCAAGCAGGACCAGTCAAGTTCTCTTCGGAATGCAGAACACATTTTCATAGACTATATCACAATACAAGGGATTGTTCACGACCAGCATGTACGTTTGCATCTTAATTACTCTTTTATGCATTTTTGATCTGTTTGCGTCAAGTATGAGGCGATAAGAGAAGGCTCCACAGAGTTTAGTCAACTCTGGAGCCCAAACTTGGACTATTTGAGATCTCATAATGCTACCATTGACCATGTCAATCACTCAATGACTAAAGTAAATTGATTCCACTTCTAATGACAGCAAGCTTAAGATACAAGGTATTCCTTAGTACTGGTTTGTATGGGATTGCTGAGGGAATGCTCACTTGTCTTGTTCTGTAAACATACAATTCTTACCTGATGTGGAAGTATCATAGTAAAAACGTAACCAGAATGTAAACCTGGCACTCTATCTAGCGTAATTGTCTAAAAAACTGATAAGATTATGGTTGACACATTTTGGAATCAATCTTCACTATGTTTTCCAAGGCCTACAACTGTGAAAATAGGATACTTTTGTCAAGCTAAATTCTATTTTCAAAGAGGTGTCACCAGTGAAGTTAATGCCACTGAATAAGTTTACCTCATTATGAATAGAAAGACTTAGTTCATAAGTGCCCCACTTTACAGCCAGGCAGACGGTCGTGGCTAACAACCTCATATTGACAATGGTGATTCATTGAATCGCAGTGTTACTTGTCTTCCCTGAATCAGTAGACTTGTGGTGAACAGCCATCCACTCACTGTGGTACAGTCTGTCCCTACACAAACCATTATGTAACATAAAAAGAAAGTTAACTCTTCTGAACAATGAGTACTGTTTCTACTGTGTACACCGTGAATCAGAGCATGGAGTCTCTTCCCATTATATTTTCTTTTTGGTGCTGTAAAGTTAAACATCACATTGCTGTCTCGAGAGTTGAAACATTTTGTGTTAACCTCTCAGACAGTGGATTTATACAGTACAGTATGTTTATTTCTAGGCTTCACATATCTAGTATTCATAATGTAATGGAGCATTCAGATATTTTTTCTGAGAATAGTGTTTTCAAAATAGAAGTGTGATAATATACCTGTAAGTCCAGTATAGTCCTTTTGAAATTAGTCATCTATTTTGTGTGTTTCAACAGACTACAAGAGATGTGCAAGATTGCTAACAAGGCTAGCAATGAGTCCACTGTGCACACAATCATAGACATTTCATGTGAGTATGTGTTCTTTGATTCATTTCATGAAATGAACATCTGTGTTAGTAAAGATAAAGATTATAATAATTTTGTTTGTGCATTGAACAGACTCCTATTTGTGGGTGGCATATGTAAGTAATGTAAAAGGATAGGAAATAACTTATGTTTACATAACCACATGTTCTCAGCGCTAGTTTCTTTTTTCACCTCATGGAAACTGCTTTTTTGCATTATCCTTCATGTAATATATGCTGCCTCAACAGACATTTATGAAAATGTCAACAAAAATCAACATCATCCAGACTCTACGCCATATGACTGTCTTGGTTAGGCTAATTGAGAAGACAGGTCTTGGTGTAAAGATGATCATTCTGGCGACTCATTTGTACATATTTAGAGCTAACTTCATGTCTGGAGCCTTATCTCCTTGGTTTCCTTCAGAGCTGACAGATGACCGGTTGATGTGAATGAGTCCTTCCATTGAAACGGCCATGTTAATTGCCTTGGCGTAGGAATTCATTTGATTTGCAAATTGAGGGTACTGGACTGTTAATAGTTATTCAGTCTCTCAAGTGAGTCAGACAAGGTGCTCTCATCTGGGCCATTGTTGGAGGTCTATGTGCTGCCACCTAAATGTCACAAAAATAATGAACTCCAGTGGCCTATTAGTGCATTATTAATGTGGATCATTTGTACAACTAAATAGATGCACCTTAACCTTAATATAGAAGAAAGACAAGAATGCTACTCATTTTTACATTGCACCTAGTTGTGCCATATGATATAATTGATTAGTCTAGACTGTCACTAAAGGATAGTCTCATCGATGAAATGTAGATAGAATTATAAACTGTGGGCCAGTGGTTGACTCAAATCTCACAATTCATTATTATTGTAACTTGTCCCCCTATTTGTGGATATATGCAGTTTTATTGATACATTTTTTGTTTTTCAGGTTCAAACTAATTAACGAGGGATTAATGTGTTGCCAAGGAAGTGCCTTCAGTTTGCAGCAGTCATAAGAACATAGTGCTGTAATTGTTTATAGTATTTATATTTATGTTGTCAATATTGAAAATGCCAGCTGACTTGGTTGGTTTCATGAGATAGATTTGCTGTATATTTTCACATATCATGTATTTTTAAGAAAACATTAATTTAATATGGATACACCTATTTATTTAAATAGTATGTATATAATTATAATGAATGCTTTCCAATTATTAATATTTCTTAAATTAACCATGTGATGTAGAATAAAAGAATCAACTGTGACAAATTCAAACTAAGAATTATTTGTTTAAAATTGTGTTCTTTGATGGCCCGCCTTGGTGTTGGAGCTATGCCAATCACTGTCATTGTCTTCATTACATACTGTATAACTTGGCACTTGAATGATTTCAGAAAGTGAGAATATATTGAATGACGACAATAGTGAATATTGCACTGCAGAACTGAACAATAAAAAAATATTAAGCACAGAGTGTGTTGATTCATTTTACAAAAGCCTGAAGACTGAAATGTGTCAGAGCTTTATCCAGTTGTTACATTCAATTAGAAGCTACAGGAATGAATAGGAAAGTGCTTTTACACAACTTAGTGATGTTATGATCTTCACAGGGTCTGATAAAAGCATCTATTTTAAGGACAAAGCAGTACATCTATCTGACACTGAACTTAGGGCCTACAATGTACGAACACAAGACAAGTTTTGAGAGAGATAAAATGCACACCAGATTTTCCACTCATGCGTTACTGAATTGCCATATCTGGAGCCGACATGATTTAAAAATTGCTGCCAAGAATCATCTGAATGTTTGTCTCCTGAGAAGAAACCTCCTAGCTCTCAGAATTGTTGAGCTCTTGGAGAACAGACAGTACACCAGTTCCAAGTCGATGACTTTCAATCCTCATCTAGGCTCCAATTGATGCATTGATGCAAGCCAACACATTCACAAATAATAGTAATTCACACTGCTTTTTTTTATGTTGAAAAGAACCACATGCAGAGCATGTCAATAATAAGAGTTCTTTAATCAGGTCTCCAAGCAAAGAAAAACAAGGATTCCATACTGGGAAAAATACCACAAAATATTGAAAGTTCTAGGTTATCCTAAAAATAAAGTGCAAACTAACTAAATAGTCCGGGATATATCAAATAATAATCCAGACACGAGGAGTCTGACACCAACCTGGCAGTCACTTTGAGTTCTGCAAAACAATCTGACAGAGAAGAGGAACAAACCAGGATTAAATGGAGAAACCAACAGCAACAGATGTAAATTATAAAAATGAGCAGCCACAGTGACACACACACTCGAGGAGGCTCGAGCCATGACACTTACTTTTTTAATCATTATAACATATACTCAGTGAAACACATTTGGCCAACATGCTTGCCAAAATGAACCAGTTTGATTTGTTTAGATTTAGGATAGTCCATGAAATCAGTCAGAAAACAATGAAGCAACCCCCTTTTCATTACATTACATTTACATTTATGCATTTAGCAGACGCTTTTATCCAAAGAGACTTCCAAGAGAGAGCTTTACAAAAGAGCATAGGTCACTGATCATAACAACGAGATAGCCTCAAAACATTGCGAGCAGCCAAAACATGAAGCATACATTGTGGAAAACCAAATAAGTGCCAAAGGGAAGAACCATAAGAGCATGCAGTTAAACAAGTTACAATTGAACAACATGAAACTCCCCACAAGAGTGCAAGAGTGTACCTGTAGAAAAAACAATCAACAGTAAAATATTTCACAGCGAGTACAATAATTTGAAACCGTTACAACTAACCAACAAGAGCAACAAGTCTCTCAATACGAGTCATTGTGATCCTGGAGGAAACTAACATCAGGTCCAGCCAAGCATTCCTAAGTGCCGTTGTACTCCCGGAACAAGTGCGTCTTGAGCCTTTTCTTGAAGGTGGGGAGACAGTCAGTGTCCCTGATGGAGGTGGGGAGTTGATTCCACCATTGGGGGGCCAGACAGGAGAAGAGCTTGTGTTGGGACCGGGCGCTCTTGAGCGGTGGGACCACCAGACGGTTGTCAGAAGAAGACCGTAGATGGCGGGGGGGGGGGGGTGTAAGGCTGGAGGAGAGACTTGATGTAGTCGGGTGCAGTCCCGTTCACCGCTCGGAAGGTCAGTACCAGAGTCTTGAATCTGATACGGGCCGTGATGGGAAGCCAGTGGAGGGAGATGTGGAGCGGGGTAACATGATAGCGTCTGGGTCGATTGAAGACCAGACGGGCCGCTGCGTTCTGAATCCTCTGGAGAGGGCGGGTTGCGCATGCTGGGAGACCGGCGAGCAGCGAGTTGCAGTAGTCCAACTTTGAGAGGACAAGTGCTTGGACTAGCAGCTGGGTGGAATGCTCAGATAGGTATCTCCTGATCTTCCGGATGTTGTAGAGGGTGAATCTACACGACCGGGAGACCGCAGCAATGTGGGCTGTGAGGGAGAGCTCGTCATCCATGGTCACCCCGAGGTTCCTGGCAGAGGATGAAGGGGTCACCGTCGCCGATCCCAGGGTGATTGAGAGATCGTGGGAGATGGAGGGTTTGGCCGGGATGATGAGGAGTTCTGTTTTGGCGAGGTTCAGCTGGAGGTGGTGCTCGGTCATCCAGGCGGAGATGTCTGTGAGGCAGGCCTCGATCCTAGCTGAGATCCCCGGATCAGTCGGGGGGAACGACAGGTACAGCTGCGTGTCGTCAGCATAGCAGTGGTAGGTGAAGCCATGGGAGGTGATGATTGGTCCAAGCGAGGTGGTGTAGAGGGAGAAGAGGAGGGGTCCAAGGACGGATCCCTGTGGGCCTGACACTTTGCCTCTCCAGGAGACCTGGTAGGATCTTCCCAACAGGTAGGATGAGATCCACTGAAGTGCAGTGCCAGTGATGCCCATCTCAGAAAGTCTGGCCAGCAGGATTTGATGGTTAACCGTATCAAACGCTGCAGAAAGGTCCAGCAGAATGATGACGGATGACCTCGAATTACATTACAGTGCAATCACTGAATGATTTGCAACATTTTAGGACAATGTTGAAAGTAGGCCTAATGCAAGCAGTCAAAAGTACAATCAATGCTATACCTCCCATGGTTCAGGCACCCAGAGAATATAACATTAGCATTTCATTGGCTCTGCACTTGTACTGTGCACAATGACAATATCTAATCTACTGTACATTACAAACAGTGAAAACACATGATGTAGCCACTAGCGTTTAACTGATGCTCAGTTGGCCAGAATACATAAAACAATAACAAGTAATTAAGCTTTTGATCTGTACAGTATACATAAACAGTATAAAAGGATACAATTTGTAACTTCCTTTTACCATAATCGTATGTCATCTTGTACAGCAATACTTTTAAATGTGGAGAGAGATATAAAACAGACATTGAACTCCTCACACAGGGATAGGGATAAGATAATCTTATGCAAATAAATGTTCAAAAGATTACAGTTCTCACGCCAGCACGTCTCTCACTTTTGCAAGCAGTTTGTAAACTCAATTGCATAGAAACACACTCAGTTTTACAGAAATTCAAATCAGCAGTTTCTAAAACTATATATAGGTGTGTTGCATAAACTGTCGAATCCAGTTTAGTAATTTGACTATTTATATATAACCATATGAAAATCTTTATAATTTGGCAGTGGTTCTAAGGAGAGGCACTCCCTACCTACACTAGTGATGCAACACACAAAGGAGGCAAGGAGCCTGTAGACTATGAAATCCCTCTCTGACAACATACTATATGGAGGAGTTTGTGGATGGTGGAGGGTGGATGGTGGAGTGTGGATGGTGGAGGGTGGATGGTGGATGGTGGATGGTGGAGGGTGGATGGTGGATGGTGGAGGGTGGATGGTGGATGGTGGAGGGCGGTGGCATAGAATCATCCACCATTTCCGGGAGTGAGCGTAAGTGTGTCCGTGTGGTATTTATAATGCCTTCTCGGACATGGGCTTCTGAGCTTGAAGTAACAGAGGTGTAGTTGACGAGTGAGATGATGCACAGCACACAGCCCGATTGCCATACCTGAACTCTAGGCTTAGCTCATTTGTGTTTGACAAATAATAGATTAGTCTCATTCAATTGGAAGACGTATAGATAGTTATTGAAGTGTCACTGCAGCAGCTTTACAAAAGTGGAGAATGTCACAATTTTTTATGTTAACTTTCACAATGCATTAAAAAGAATTATGAATGGGATGCTTTTAGGACAAATTTCCACATATTGGTCTCAGGTGGCTGTGGGTAGAGCAAGACGAGATGGATGTCAGTTTCACTGCTCTTATGGGGTTGTAAACCTCAGTCAGGACCGGCCTTTCATAAATCCTCCCCATTGTGGAGGACACCATTAATACACTTTCAGGCAAAAGAAACAAAGGGATCCTTAACATCTCACAATACTGTAGATCATCCATAGTAGGAGGAGATTACTGTGAGACACAAAAGTTATAAGTATCTCATAATGATATGGGTCAGAGGAATAAGTGTGAGGTTTATAATGTTCTACGTAGAGAATCAGGAACCTCTCATTTCAGGAACACAGGCATACCTTTGCTGCTGGTGGGCGGTACACTCTGGGTTCTACTCTGAAGAAGATATCATTTATTTTGAGACAAACAGCACAGATTAGGGGAAGAGACAGAAGATACACAGGGGAGTCCATGTGGGAGGGCACTAACACAATTAAACACAAGCACTGAATCCCCCTTTGTTGCCTCTGGGACTCAGCTGTGAGAAGAACACATACAAAGCCAGGTTATTTCCTCTCTGTCCCAGCATAAAGGGAGCATCGAGTGCTACTAAATTAGTGTTTTATACCTTTTAACTTTTAAGAGTTGATTTAAGTTTTCAATGAATGTGCATTATAAAAGAACAATCAACATTTTAAAATACTATGCTATCTGCACTGCACACATCAATATATTGTATAATGTATAAAATCTCTATTTTGTTTGAGCATTCGGTATGGTTCAGACATGAAGACAATCACAAACAAATACCTTTATTGTGACTGGTAATACACTGTACTCAGTGTTAATAAACAGTGGAATAATCTTTCTTTCTGCTTTGGAGGCCCCCAATCTCAACATCCGTTGAGTTCAAGGCAATACACATCAATGTGTCACTGTGTTCAGTTGGTTGACATTTACTGCAACAACCCTATAGCGATGTAGATGAGTAGAGAAAGAACACAGCAATAGCTACATGGTCTCAGCAAGTGACAGGCTACCCCTCATATGAGATTATGCATCACACAATCCAAAACATGGCTCCATGTGACGCACTTCTAACCCATAGGAATTTTGTGGCAAAAGTAAACAATTTAATCCTATTAAACAAGCCCCAGGGTCTCATGTAAGCAAACTACCATTATTTATAGCAAATGCTTTATTTGTGTAGATGGCAGCAACATTCCTATAGAGGGGCCTGCAATTCATTTTGTGTGGTCTATCATGAGTTTATTGCAGTAAATTATGTTTTATTATTTGTGTAAATCCCTACATGAGTCACAACTCACTTTCACTCAAAGCAGCATCAGCAGAACCTCAATCAGATGATCTGACTGATGCAATATGCAAACCGTATCAATATGGAAGATGATACATAGTATCAACTCATGGCTGTGGTAAAACAAAGTAGAACATGTTACATATATCTTATAGGCATCTTATATAGTTATTACAGTTCAATAAGTGTTTGTTTTTCGATATCATGTCAAAGGCCTAGTATACTTTGGTCCTCTATTGACCCTTACATCAAGCACAAGTACACCAGTAAGTCCAACACATGAAAGCCCAAGGACGAGACATGGATCTTCAACACTGTTTCACAGTGAATTGAGACGTTGCCATCTCCTATTGCCAGCTGCTTTGATCCCTGATGCTGGGAGTGTTGGCATGGGGCTCCTTCCCACCCCCTCTGTGTAGGCACCACAACCCCACTCTGTTTTAACACCTCGCCATGAATGAAGTCGGTATCCATGTGTCAAACTGCCACTGATAATCCCAAAAGCTATTTGCAGCCATGATACAAACTCAGATGGATAAAGAGAAAAGACTCTGAACAACAGTTTGTGTAAGAAACATAATTTATTGTGTAAAGGAGAGTGGGAGACTTAGTCTGGTAAAAAGGCCATCATTTTTTGAGAAAGTACAATATAAGTACGTTCTGTTTATGAACTCTAATATATGAAAGGATACACCGCAACAAACCGAAACGATAATATGCAAGGTTTGGCTGCAAGGGCCAAGCCCTTATTATACAATGTAATCATGAGTGGGTGGATTTCTATTTGCAATCAGTCAAGCTTCAAATACATAACAACAGATGGTCACTGATAAACTGATATGGGTCTGGTTTATCCCCATTTGATCATAATGGAATAATAAGTGCTCAACATTTCAATCGTGCTCTTAGGAAATGAGGCAAGATCTTTTCTTTCATAACGTGCCTGCATTTTTATGTTGTATCACATACTTCAATTGCTGAAAATACTTGGAGCAAACACTGGATCCACAGATGTTCCTCTATTCATCTCAGAAACACTAATGTTATGCATATCTATGCACATTTGAGTAAAACAAAAGAAAAACAGCAGTTTTAAACTCAAGGATATCTTGATCCACAAATAAACATACAAATTGTACTTTTAGACAGTATGTTTGGAGACTCTCTAAAAAAAAGCTGGTTAAATCAAATCTGTACATAACACCAGCGTAAGGACAAGGATGCAGCTCTAGTGTGTTCAAGATGCAATATTTTGAGAAATAACAAAACAAACAACAGTTGGTTTACTTAGTGTGATATATTACATATTGTAATTATATCACTTTTCACATGAGAATGTCGGCTTACAAATATTAATAATATATTTTTTATTAAATACAATTTACTAAAAACTGTTTACTAACAAATGAAAACATAAATGTAGGCATTAATAAGTATTTTCTCATTAGAAATCTATAAACAATGGCAGACAAAAATAGTAGGTTATGAAGGCAAAGTTACTATTTTATTATCTATTTTTAACAACAACAAATTTAACATTCAGATTATATTAGGCACTGCTCCTGATATGGTATTGGGAGGTAAAGCCATGCCACATTCATTATTAAAATACACATCCTGCACCACAAGTTGGTTTTACAAAACATTTACATGGATACAATCTTCAAGTACCCGTTGTAAAATTAAATTTGAAATGGACCTGCATTGCACCTGTACACACTGTATGTACTGGAATCAGCTTGAAGGGTGTCCCCACACATTACTTTTAATGTTGATATAATCAAAGTAAATAATAATTGCTTCAGTACATTCCTTTTGATCTGCAACAAAGTAGGTTCTCTTTAGAAACTTCGAGGGTGGTCTCTCTCTGAGTTCAATGTGATGATTCCACTTTCAATGGCCAATCAGAGAATAGGCTCTGTGTTATTCCAATTAACGACGGCATCACTCCACCTAGGCGCGAAAGAGACAGTACAGGAATAAGTACTAGCCGGACAAAGGAGCACATCACATTACACACCTGCATGAAGAATGTAATGACTTAATACAGCAGACACCTTGTTCTGATGCAGTGTTCAAGAGGAGGAATAAGTTCAGCATCCTGGGGGCCTGAAAGTGGGGCCGAGGTTCCTACCGCTGGGAGAAAAGAAACACTCAATAAAACCTTTTTTTGTATAGTAAATTCATTTACAGTGGGCTTTCCTTTTAACACCACTCTCTAATCCTCCAAATCATCCTTCTTTAACGAGAAGATCAAGTGACACGAACCACAGAGGATTTAAACTTTCCTTCACCGGATTCCTTCCAGAACACAAACATGACTCCTCATCAGTGCTTCCATACGTACAGACAGTAAGGCGGATCTCCTCCTGCTGATTGGCTAGGCCGTCGTAGTAGTACAGGTCGAACTCCCGGAGCTGGCTTGTCAGCAGCTCCCTCTGCAGGGCAAACACTACGCTGAAATGGCTCTCACTGCACACCAGCCAGACAGGGAATCTGGGAGTCTTCAGGTAAGATCCAACCTTACACAGGATGCAAATACACTATTTTAGCAGTTGTTGATGGAATATGATTTATTTATTTTCATCTTGGAATTAACATTTTTTATGTTTTTCA
Source organism: Osmerus eperlanus (assembly GCF_963692335.1). NCBI lineage: Eukaryota > Metazoa > Chordata > Actinopteri > Osmeriformes > Osmeridae > Osmerus > Osmerus eperlanus. Next base: position 1,313,179 of record NC_085043.1, read on the forward strand.
TTTTGAATATTTTTTGTATTTTCATGCTTTGTTGCAAAGAGGCGGTTCAAGGTACACAGGAAGGCAGGTGAGAGAGAGAAAGAGAGAGAGAGGGAGGGAGGGGGGGTGAAACACAACACGTTTGCATTTTTCACAACATCCCTGTGTCTCTACTTCTTCTCTACTTACTGTTACTCCTGCAACCTAAAACTGAGCCCTAATGAATGACCTGATCATGTGTCCTGGCGTGTGTCACCTTGCAGATGTTGTAGTGCTCAAATAAGGACAGCAGTCCCACGTCACAGCGCCTCTGGATGCCCCGGAGGAGGGTGAGGTTTCCGTTACCTGAGTCCAGCTCCATGTCATTGTCAAAGACATTGGAAACCGCCCTCCCACACAGGAACAGATTGACCAGCTCCTGTGGGGGATCATTGTAAACACGAACGTCATCAACTAAGTGTGAAATGTCAGAGGTCAGGCACAGTCGCCACACTCATACTCGCAGTACTGTAAGTAACATCATTTTTCAGATTGAGCTTGTCCTACAAGTGATATCAAAGCTTGGGGATTTGTACTATAGTAATATGATTCAGAAACAACAACTTTCTATTTAAATTCACACACACCTGTGTGCAGTAACCATAGGCTCCGATCAGTGTGGTGGTGGGCACATCCATATCCTCTCTCACTCTGAAGAGGACAACCCCACAATGCTGAGCAGAACAACCACATACTGCATCTCCTACATGCTTTTATCACTGCTGCATTATTGTTGACCAAAGATGTTAATATTTTACTTTTCTTCTATTGTAAAGCAATATTTTTGGTATTGTATTAAAAGTATGCATGCTCAACACTGTCAGTACTAAATGCAACACTTACCTGTCAATAGACCGGGACAGAATAACAGAGATGGTCAACAGTATGCATCCTAAGGTTCCTGACTCAAACTAGAAAGAGAGAGAGATGTTTCTCTCTGAGTGAGGTACGCAAGTAAAACAAAGGCTCATTATTTCATGAAGACATCTTCAGTTAATTTCAAGTTTGCTCATTTGAACATGCATTGTCTTTGGAAAGGGGAAAACATGAACATGAACTGCACAATGTCACAAACCTGATGTATGTGTTCATCCAGCAACAACTGAAGGTCCTTCATGTTATCAACAGTAAAACATGTTATCTAAAATAAAAAATAAGGAAGAGATACCACATATATCTTAGAATGTCTGATTTACAACAGTTTACCTCCCCACCAATTGTTTTTATTTGACATGTTAATAAATATGTATATATTGCTGCATTTTGGTTACAAGTCTGAGGTCTTTAAGCTATAGGCATAATCCAACTCCTGGAATTTTATAAGCTTCTATACATCATTAGACCTTTGATGGCATGCAGTAATTACATAAACTAAGTGTTTCATAAATAATGAAGAATAATGAAAAGCAGTGTCTAATCCACAATTGAGTTCTCACAGAGACATCAAAATGCTAAGCGTCTGTAAATTGGTCCCAAGACTCAGGCATTGAATGGAAAGGAGATGCAACTAACTGCATATCAACAGTCTTCATGCTGTAAATAAATACTTTACCTTCTCAAATATACCATCAGACCTGTACTGTCCTGAAGGAACGAAATTATTTTTTCCTGAAGTTCTGTAAGAAGAGGTTGTGCAAGGGTGATTGTCATTGCTAATTAATACAGGAGTTGCTGTTGACAATTTATTTTAAGCAACGGAGAGTTTACAAGACTCAAGGATTCTAAGGAGTGGAGGAGTGCGACCTTACACAGCTATGGTGGCTCTCCTGCCCCCCCCAGCCCTCCACAGGACCTGAGCAGAAGCCAGTGCCAGACACTTTGTCCTCGAGGTGTTTGACGGCCTTAATCTCCTGGTGACAAAATGCTGTGTGAATTAGCTGCAGGTCATCCAGGGTTAAAATGGAATTAACATGAGAAAGTTCAAGTTTGATTGTTTAACATTGGCCGAAAGAATGAAAGAGAGCATTAATGTGAAATGGCCAGGAACACTTTGTTCAAACGCTAGTGCATGTGGGATTAGGATATGGCTTTAAATGTGAGAAGTGCTTACTGCAAGCTTGTGTCAATGTTGGCCCCTTCAAACAGGAGTTTCTTCAGAACACAGGCTTGCATTGAAGCAAGAACTCCACACGGACCACCCTGCAAGATAGTCATGTTACTAAAGAAGTACACACAGCCACACACAAAACGGTCAAACTCCAAAATGGAGTGGTTAGAAGTGTCCAAGATCACAGATATGTCTCTACCTTCTTTTGTATAATTCCATATCTCACATCAGATATCTCTGAAAATGTGAAGCTCTGACTCTTCCACTCTGCATTGAAACAACTGGTTCTGGAGCCAAGTAGAACTTCTTTGAGGGCCTGAAAAACACACAAAAAGGAGAGTTCAAACTGAAAATGCAATGTCCCATCGCTGGCTTTGTAAGCAAAATTGTAATTACACTGGCAGTGTTCTGATCCATGGGATAGGTATCGTGGCTGTGTTGAGGTATTCTTGATTGAAGGGTAACTCTGGACAGTTCCAGAAGCTCCTCATCATCATCTATGTCATCTGCCACAAAGCACACATGAATACAACACTGTAGTAAGAGCTGTACCAACACAGAAAACAACTGTAGTATTTCTGGAAAAAAGCCAATTACCCAAAATCATCTCCATCCCCTCCAGATTATCAACATTGCGATTCAGCTTTAATTTTGTTCTAGGAAAAAGGTAATAATTAAATGAACAACAAAACCAAGATAACAATAGAACTAACTGAATATTCATAATACAGCCTCAAAAGTGACAAACTACTTACCTGTAATCTTTCTGTATGTTTTTCTCTACTTTCTCAAATCCAGAACCTTCTCCAGCCTTGCTTTCCAGTTCATGTGTGATCCAAGATTCTTGGCTTGCTCTTGTGGAGCCAGTGATTGTTCTTTCTCTATGGTCAGTAATCTCATCCTCATCTCTGGTCTTTCTACTGTCTTCATCAACTCCAAAATGAGAACAGACTACTATTTTCTTTCTATTTGATTCCTTGTACAAGACAAACCAAATCAATTAGTTAGTTAAGATCAATCAATTAAGTTAGTAAGAATTATCACAAGTGTCAGCTAATTTCAAATGCAATATGCTTGTATTGCTACACTGTAATAAGACCAGAAAGAACTTGGCTCAGATAAACAGGCAGGGCCACTTTATACTTTACCTCAGATAAACTAGATCTAGGACCAGCCATCATGCCCCGTCTGATACGGCTAACTGATTTCTTCTGAGTTATCTCCGTAGCAGAAATTGTTCCGTCTGAAAACTGTTCTTTCTTTATGGTGCGGTCACTGGCTTGGGAAGGCATAGACAGAGGTTGTTGGTCTTGTTGTTTTTTTATGGAAGAGCTTTGACTTATTTGGGCAAGTGTGGACTGTCTGTCTGTTGCTAGAGATAAGGATGTATCTTGGGCTGGACAGTCAACCTCTGTCAAAGACCTGTATAACACACAGATCAGATAAACCTCAAAATGGTCTCTTTCACTCTTCAAGCAAATGTGTATCAATGATGATGAATACCTTGATATGATCTTTCTACTGTCAGGTCGTGCCGGGTCGTCTTTTCTGGTGTTTACAGTCTGAGGGGCAGACAGAGACTTCTGGACATCACTCCTGATGTTGGTTCTGGGGTCATTATGTCCATCAATCTGAAATATCACCATGATCTCCAACATGGATTTTAGAGGACTGCCTTGAGCCTGAAAATAGACCATTCTTCTGTTATTGACAAACAGACGTTAGCCGTTTAGCCTTGGAATGGAGAATATTATGGATTCCATAAATAAGCAGACAAATTAAAGTCTTTTAAGTGCCTTGCACAAACAGCGTTGTCACCTTGTTAGTCCTGCAGAGACCCTCCATATGAAGAACCTGTCTCAGGTCAGATCTGTTGTTGATACTGGTACTTGTGCGAGGGTGCTCTTCGTCCATACAGGCCATTGTTCGTTTGAGTCCCTGACGCACAAAAACAGTTAACATTGTGGTTGTGTGTCTAGTAGGTGACCTTACTCCTGGAATACTCCATGCCTAACTATGGCACCATGCTCTGTATCAGGGCTCTCCAACCCTGTTCCTGGAGAGCTACTTTTCTGTAGCTTTTCACTCTCTGAAATCGTTTCAGGAGAGCTACTTTCCTATAGCTATTCAACCCTGTTTCAGGAGAGCTACATTCCTGTAACTTTTCAATCCAACCCTAATCTAGCGCACCTAATTCTTGGTATGTTACAACTGCAGTTGAAGCTAAAACCTACAGGAATGAAGATCTCCAGAAACAGGATTGGAAAGTCATGGTAGCCTTGGGTATCATTAACATATTATTGACCCTTCTCAGAGGTGTAGACAGGGGCGGACTTACCCATTAGGCAAAGTAGGCAACCGCCTGGGGCCCCCAGCTGCCAGGGGGCCCCTTGAAAGAGTCCATAAAAATACTATGTGATCAATAATAACTATAATAATAATACAAATCCATTAAAAATCATAACCTTCCCCAAAAGTATCAACAAAGATGCCAACAGAGCGTTTATTCTATTTGTCAACGCAGGCTTCCCCTCCCACCCGATACTACTGTGGATCGATTGCAGCAACTGCGCAGCAAAGCACGTCATTTCAGTTGGTTAATATGAGACAGTAGAAGAGTTAAGTGAATGCAAAAACCAATTTGCTAAATTAAACGCAACTCCCCGAGCGGAGCACAAAAGAGAAAGACAAAATAGTCTCGTTTGTCACTGTCGCATTGCTTTGTCCAATGGTGCGCGACTTTGTTTCGAATCGGAATCGATCAATTTTCAGTCCGTATATAATACTATTAACTGAAAATAACTATAGCTAAGCTAGAGCTAGCGTTGTTGTTACCAATTACCGTATTATTTATGCGAGCCACAAATTAAAGCTTGGCGAGACGCATGAGGCTCGCGAGCCGCGCAATGAGTAACACTGCACTAGAGCTACTACTAAGTGAAAACATTAGAACCTAGACTAAACCACGCCAGCCTGGCCCTGGACACTGAAAATTCAAAAAAAATGATTTAAGGACACAAAATAAAGATGGCAATATTCAACAATTCAACTTAATATAAACAGAAAAGTCATAATTTACAGTATTGATTATGTATTATTTGTCATGGTTACCATGGTTACACTACATCATCAAGTCAATTCCCTAATTTCCTGCACAGACCTTATTTTCACCGCTTCTAAATAATACAGTTAGGTAACTAACTCGCTTTAGCGTTAGCGGATTAGGACAAGCAAATGTCAACTACTTAATGTAAGAATCGTATGATATAGCGTTGGTTAGCTACTACACAGCTAGCTAGAGCTACATTAGATGGCTACTGTCCGTGTTGCTGTGGTGCTGTCTGATGATTAAAAGCCACAGTATCATTCCTCAAAACAAGAAACATTACACCCACTTTTCTACTGAGATATTCCCGCACAAGTGATGCAGCAACTTCTTCTGCTAGAACAACCATGATGACAAAATAACACTTGTATCTGCTGATACCACTTCCTAGAGCCTGTGTCGTGAAGACATCGATTGTCTCTGGTTCTTATTTCCGGTTGATATTTTATGAATTTTCAAAATAAAGCCTATTATCTACCCTTATGAGACATTCTCTAAATGTACGTTGAGAGTGCATACACATAAGACGTAGTTTAGCCATAACTGACTGAAGTTACACCAGTTATTTCAGAATAATAATCATGGTCAAAATCAATGGCAGGGCATGAGGCAAAATGTGCTTTGTTGCTTTTTTTACAAAATACAATTTGGACATGCTCACTATTATGCATCTTATTTACTAATAACCAGCATCATGTGATTTTGAAACGTTTTTTTATATATTTTAGTCGCATACGAATTGTTGTTGTTGGAAAAATGTATGTTTTAACACTAACTGAAAGAAGCGATTAAATCAATGGTGGGCTCCGCTACCAAATTCTCGTCTTCTGGCACGTTTTAAAGCTCTTATTTTGAAGGGACATCCGTCGGCTGTCAGTTGTTTTCTGCACGCATAAAAAATATGGACTTCACGAAACTGCATAAAACTGATAAATATAAGGCTAACTCAACACCAGAAACTACTTTGAGTTAAAACCCATACAGTTTAGTATAAAATTGCCCTTAGTCGTTTAAGAGTTTTATTTATTATTTGTAACTTTTTGAGGTATAGGCTATACTTCGATTTATTCCATTGAAGGGTTGTTGATAATTAGTTTAAATGCGGGTGTGTAGGCTCTCCAAAATGACCTTCAGTACCACAGACTGAAACTAGACCTGCATTACCCTGGCCCAAATGAACATATATAACGTTTTGTCACCTAATTATCTATCAATTGGAGTTCTTGCAGTTTTCAAAATTAAAATTTCTAAGAAATTAAAATCTGACCTTAATGTGGCCTCCAAAAACGAATTCCTTATTTTTTTGCAGATTTTGTTTTTGTTGGTATACATTAGTTGGTTTGTTGTAGAAATGTGCAATGTGCGTAAGTACCTATCTAACACTTCTGTCGAATGGCACAATATGTTACATTTTATGAGTTATACTGTAATACAGTATAAATATACCAAGCACTGTAGTATATAGCATTGAACAGGAATAGATCAACGTGTTCATATATTTCCTTTTCTAATAAAAGCAAAATAAATAGAGAAAATATTGAGACAAATAATTTTGTGACAAAGTGGTATTCAGCACTTTTTATTAAATCTTTAAATAACAACATATCACAAATAGTTAGGCTACTCTACCACCTATACTGTCTCTATTTAAAACCTTAAAACAACAGTGTCAAAGTTCATTTAACACAAAAACTATTTTATGAATTATGAATACAAATCTAAGTGTACATTATAACCAAACATTTTATATGATGTAAATTAAACAGTGTAAATTGTCAGTAATAATGGTCAATAATGGTTCTCAATATTTTTTTGAATAATCAATTTTCAAATGCACTGTGTTTACAGTGTAAGGTCTACCTACATGTACACAGGAATTTCCATAGGCTGGACACACTTGTGAGAGGAATTTTCCAAGATGCTAAAATCCCTATGATCTATGCGCTATTACTGTAATCAATAATGGGGAAAATCACGTTTGCTTTGGCACAGATTTCTTACTATTCTAACGGGGAGTGCAGCTTTACTGATAAGCGATACGTAAACAACAACATCTTATATTTGTCATGTTGTGTATTTCTCCCTTGGAGGAATGGCAAGCATACTGCTAATTTACTCCCTCTGCTGTTTGGCCCTACCATCAGAGATGACTTTTAAAAAGAATGGGAGACAGCAGGGAAAGTTCCATAAAGAGGAGAGCATCAGTAGTCCTCAGCTGGAAGAGAGAAACAGAAGAGCGGTTATCCAAGCCAATGAGGAGACGAGCAAATGGTGCACTAGTGATGGAACATCCAGAAAACTAGTAGGTGTCATGCAGGCATGCAGTCACACTAAGGTAGTCTTACTTTCTATCGTTAGGATACAGGTGCTGGCAGCGGTGCCCCTGCTGTTGACTGCTTTGCACATGTACTCTCCTTCATCCTCTGGGAAGGTCTCTGGCAGGTAGAGACAGTACGTCTCTCCTCTCTCTATGTACTGGTAGTCCTCACAGTCCTGGAGCGTCTCTCCCTCAAACCACCAGGTCACTTCCGGCTTTGGCTCCCCAGTGATTTTCACGGTAAACCTAACTGGCTCAGCATCCACCACTGATTGGTTCTTCAGGGGCTTTTTGAACCATGGTGCCCCTGACCTGGCATGGTCTTCCTCGTCCTCGAAGGCGGCAGAGCCATTGATGATGCTTCCCTCCTCCTCCTCCTCATCCTCTTTTTTCTGCCAAAACATGACACAAGGTATCACAAACCACAATTAGTGCATGAGAAACACTACTACTGTAGGCTAGTTCCAGAATGTCATGCTTGAGTTTGTCCACTGTTTTTATGTGAAATGGTTGAGGTTGAGTTGGACTTACTTTTTGGAGGGCGGCATCAATCTCTTGCTGCTCAAATTGCATCCTCTGGAGCTTTTGTTCCTCTACTCTTCTCTTCTCCTCTTCTTCTCTGGCTTTAGCCATTTGTTCAAATCGAGCACGCATGTCCACCTTCTGTTTGAATGGAGAGTCATCTGTCTTTCCGCCATCCACTTTTCCTTCGTCACCCTCCTGAGAAAAACAGAGCCTAATTATGTGACACTAGAGTAATGCTCTGTGGTAACCTGTCAAAAACGATTAAATTTCTAGAAAGGTTTTCCTAATGCAAAGATACTCATACCTCCTCCTGGAATCGTTCCGCCTCTCTCTCTTTGATTTCCTCATCAATTGCCTTCCTCCGTGCTCTCTCTTCCTCAATCTTTTTCTGTATTTCCTCATCAGTCAACTGCTTGATCTTCTCAAACTTGGACTTCAGGTTCTTGGCCTGGATGGAACCGGTCCTCTTGAGCTTGCTCAGCTCCTCATATTCTTTACTCACAGTATCTGAGCTCTCGTTGACCTCATCCTTCGGAGAGAAAACATGTTTTACATTTACATTTATTCATTTAGCAGATGCTTTTATCCAAAGCGACTTCCAAGAGAGAGCTTTACAAAAAGTGCATAGGTCAATGACGAGATAGCCCCAAAAAACATTGCGGGAAGCCAAAACATGAGCATACATTGTGATAAGCAACCAAGTGTCAATGGGAAGAAACATAAGAGCAAGTAGTTAAACAAGTTACAAATTAAACAACATGAACCTCAAAAGTGAAAGAGTGTTCCTGTAGGAAAGCAAGCAACAATAATATAATTTACAGCGAGTACAAGTAGTTAACTCAGTTACAACGTTTTCCATGATTATGCAGTTTAGTTAAAAAAGAAATTGTTAACTTTTGCTTTACAGAGACCCCTGCTGTTGTCCTTGTCCTGATGTTGATAATTGTATATTTTAAACATTTAAAGCATACCTCTCCCATCTCTTGTCTAAGCTGTTCAAACTCCAGTTTCTCCTGCTCCATTTTCTTTTTGCGCTCCTCCTCCTTGCTTCTCCTCTCAGCTTCCTGTTTCTGCTTCAGCAACTCCTCGAAGTTGATCTCCAGTCTCCCTGGATGCAGTGCTTCCTGTGACTCACTCCTGACCATGACGTCCTCCACATCTTGTCCCTGTGAATACACACAGACAAAGGGTTGAGTCACTCATGAGTCCTCCTGGTGCCCCACAATTCAATAAATCCAATTCTTACACCTGAAAGTTTTGTCATAAGGCAGCAGCACACAAAATCCAAGTATAAAGTAAATATAAAGTAGTGGCTTTTCCTTGAGTGACAATACAATACCATCACAATACATTTTGGGGAACATTCTTCAAACTGAAACAGCAGCATAATGTGCAGAATGAATGTCCAGACAGAATTATATGACGCATCACATTAAACTCACATGTATGTGTATACGAATGAATCAAATGGTCATTAACGTCGTACTTATTTTGTTAAAATGCAACAGTGATTTTAAACTGAAAACATCTTACATCTCCATGTCTATATGTAGCTTTGTATTTTTCTTCATCCACACCCGGGCTCTTGAAGAAAAATGTAGAAGACATTGCAGAAAATATCATTTGAGCATACGTATGGCTATTCAAAATGTGTGATTCATTAATCTCATATTAGAGTCCAATTAGAATAGGATTTAATTCAAATCAAACGCACCCTTTGATGTTAACATTAGGGTTAGTTTTAAGTCAATTGACATGTATATGTGCTCAGATGATATCAAGCAGAGTGCATTTCAGAAGGCACAGCATTGGCCCCTTTCAAAATTATTGATTCAAAGTGATCACTGGCAACCACAGCAAATCCAATCTTTGAAACCGGCCCCTTATTTGTCATTGCGGCTTCAGACACGTGCAGAAAGTGTGTGCCATACAATCCCACCATGCTCTTGCGAGCTTCTGCGAAGAGTCTCTTCTCCTCCTCCAGCCTCCTCTTGGCCTCCTCCTCTGCCTTCTTTTGTTCCTCCACCCTTCTATGGCGCTCCATCTCCTCAAAGCTGACACACAGCTTCCCTGGCTTACTGCTCTCCAGGTTCAGCATGGCTAGCAACACCTCATCATCATCATCCAACATCTGGGGAAAGGGACACAAAGACGGTTCAAATAATCAAATCACACGAGACTCTTATTTTCTGTCAGTGTGGAGGCTCAAACTCACCATGCTCTTCCTGGCCTCTGCAAAAGCTTTCCTCTCCTCCTTCATGCGTCTCTTGGCTTCCTCTTCTGCTTTCTTGCGCTCCTCCTCTATCCTTTGTCTCTCCAGTTCCTCAAAACTCAGCCTAAGTTTTCCTGGTCGGAAATCCTCCCTCTCCTCCTGAGCACCCTGGGAGTCTTCCACTTCTTCTCCCTGAAAGTGTTTTTGAACCGTTATTTTTGCTGCCATCTTGAACAATTTAGTATTTGTACTTCCCTGAAGGAGTAGTTATGTTAGGAAAACATCACCATTTCCAGCTTGGCCTCCTCAAAGCCTCTCTTTTCTTCCATTAAACGCTGTTTTGCCTCCTCCTCAGCCTTCCTCCTCATGTGTTCCTGTCTTTCCTTCTCCTGATCCTCAAAGGTCAATTTCAGCTTTCCAGGAGTAACCTGCTCCTTCTCTGGAAGCTTGTCCTCATCATCAGGCTTTTGAGGACAAAATATTTATATTCAGGACAACCATCACATGTAATTAGAATTTGTATTAGGAGATTAAGAGTTTTACCTCCACTGATAAATCCCTAAGTGACTTCCCTAAACTAACCTGAACAACGACAGAATGCCGTTTAGCATCTCTGAAGGAGCGTCTGTTCTCATCATAGCGTCTCTTCTTCTCCTCTTCTGTCCTCTTCTTTAGCTCCTCCTCACGATTCTTTTCCAAGTCCTCAAAGTTCATTTTGATCCTGCCTGGAGGTCGAGAGGGCTTGGCTGGCACCACACGCACCAGTATGGTGTCATCTCCCTCCTGGCAGATGGTTATGATAAAAAAATAGATTTTACTTATATATTTAGAATATATAATATATATATAGAAACATATATAATATGCTTCTAGAACCGCACACACACACCAATCCACAAACAGGCTGATAAACAATCTCTACAAGAGAACATTTTGACAGTTACAGTGGGTCAGTCAGTGAGTGTCAGCCCCAAGATAGGAGAGTCTAATTTGGTCACAGAGCAGAAGAGGAGGAGGTGGATAGGGGCTAATTCAGTCTGTCACTAGTGTGGGAAACAGTTGCCAGTCACATGCTGTCTTCACCTGGCAGTGTCTGTGGCCCAGGTTGTGTCAGTAACAAGCATGCTGGCACAATCGCTACCAACTCACTCGCTCAGAATTTCCTTTGTTTACACTGTCCGGTGCAGGGTAGCTCTCAATGCATGATTACAAATATTTCAGTATTCCAAGTATTATGGCTCCAATTATTTCAACAAAGCAAGTGAGTACAAGTTAAATTGTGCCAGAAGAGTTCAGATGTGTGTCTCCCATACCCTTGTTATGACAATTTTTTTATTTCAATAATTACAATCAATTGTAATCAATAATTACAGCCCAGTGCCAACATGGCACTGCCAGTTGTATGGCAAGTTAAAGTATCTCTCAAGAAAAGTAAATATGGGTCAAAAACTGAAATATGTAACAACAAAAAAACTATGTTCTTGATTTACCTTGATTTTAGTCACCTCTGCTCTGTTAATGGGATTAAATTAATTAGGTGCAAGAACATTAGGCGCAATAAGTAGCATGTAATTGCCCATAATTACTTATCTGGAGCAATGGATATGTGTACGCATGCACAATGTAGGTACAAATATTACTTTATCATTTTGGAAATACAGTTTCCCAGAAACCCGTTGTTTGTTTTTTGTTAAAGGGTGATGACTGGCGTTATTTTGGTTCATAGACATGGTTGAAAAGTTATAAATTCCTTTTACTCTCCAGACTGCCATAGCGCTTGTATTGATGGAGCACTCCATTGCTGGCTTTATGTTCAGGCCACACCAACTGGCTTTCAAATGGCTCTTAAAATAACTGATCCGCCAGGCAGCTGAGGATTACCTGAATGATTACAGATACATGGAAGCCATTCTCTCCACAGAGAAAGTGGTTTAGCAGAGCTAGCCAACACTGTCCCATTTTCCAAATCTTTTTCCCTACAAACATTCACGAAGCGAACATACCTCTGCAGCCTTCTTGGCCAGCTCCTTCTGAATTTTGGCTTTCTCCATGGTGTCCTGCGTCGCCCGCTTCTTCCTTTCTTCCCCCATTCTCTTCCTCTCCTCATCCTGTCTTTGCTTCTCCATTTCGGCAAACTTTCCCTTCACACTGCCTGAAGAACCGTACATAGAAGACACCATGAGACAACCACAAATGGTGGGAGTTTAGTATCCTCGGCTCAACTGTGGGGCCACCTGTGGCGCTCCCCCCCATCCCCCACTACCCCCTTCCCTGCACCGACCAATCCTACCTGTAATCTTGGGCACGTAGGATTTCTCAACCTTGGCCGGCTTCACCTCCTCCTCCTCATCACTAGAGGCAAGCAGTTCTTTTATCTGCAGGCAGATCAGTCAGGAGATTGTGGTGAGGTTATGCTTGATCTGGGATCATCTGCTTTGCAAAGTTGCCATCTCAAGAGCCATGCTGGTCCTAGCAAACACTCTGGGGCATAATCCCTGGTAATAGCATGGTCATGTGGACAGCAGCAATGCCTGTGATTGGAGGATGCTGTTGTGACAGAGGTAGAGATCAGCGAGTCTGCATTCTGTCTCAGAGGGAGGGCTCTCTCTCTGTTTCACTGTTAATCCCTCCTATCAGACAACAAACGCTGTCTGATAGGAAGCCCTTTTAAATGTATGCTTGTGATTAGGCAACAAACGATATATGAATACAAGCACCAATTTATGTTAAATGGATTTAGTTTGAATTAAAAGGGTTCTGTTTCTTGATGGTGGGATCGTGCTGTAGAACTAGGTGTAGTGTGTAGTTTTGAAGTGGCGCGGACAATTCTTTCTCAAACACACCGGCAACGTCGTGGACAGCCATGCCTCATGCCATGCAGGGCGGCCTCGGTTAATGGAAGGGGTTTGACCTGCTGTTTCCTGCGGTTATACTCTCTCTCCTTGATGTACTGCTCCTTCCTCTTCTGGTGTTCGTCCTGGTTCCTCTTCCTGCTACGTTCCTCCCTGGCCTTCTGCATGGCCTCAAACTTGTTCTTCACGTCGCCCTTGTTCAGCTTCGGCACATAACTACGCGCCACTGCCTTTTTGGAGCCAAGCAGTTTCTGTGCCACAACACATTAGACGACATGAATGAAACGGACTAGAAGATCAACTGGAAACAACTGGAGAAAACTCATTTGAGAAAGAGTTTAAAGGAAAACCAGAGAATAATGACAGCCATTGGTGTGGAGATTAAATATTGAATGATTTTAGAAATATAGAATAATTACATATGGAATAATTAGAAGGACATGAAGAGATATATTGTACTGAGCCTATGTGAAGGTAATGTGAAGAGCTGAAAGTACTTTGGGATACATGTTATATAAGTAAACATCCAAATACATGTGGAGATTACCATGATCATGGCTCACCTCCTGTTTCAGTAGAACTTCAGAGATGTTTTGTGAGCCATCATTTGTATTCTGCGTCATATCATTGTTCTCTGTTGCCTCATCGTTAGAGTTATGTGGAACACCATTGACAGTGGGATTCCCATTAGCCATGTCATCATTGTTGTGTGCCTCATCAATTTCTTCATGTGTCACATCGTCCATATCATGTCGTTCATCGTTCTTGCTGTCTGATTTCTCTTTTTCGCAGAATGCTAAATCCTGGTCTTTGTGTGGTCGGTCACTGTCTTCTTGTTCATTCTTGTCCTGTGATTCATCATTTTCGCTGTGCGTCTCATCGTTGTCTTTGTAAGCTTCATCACTATCCCCTTGTGCTGTGTCATTTTCATTGTGTATTACATCATTTATATTGTGTGCATCATCACTCATGTCATAGGCAACATCAACCATGTTGTCTTGTGTCATGTTATTTTCCACCTCAGTCATGTTTGCGCCACAATGACAAGTAGAATGTTACCTGCAAAAAATACATGTACATGCCAATTAGAAAATCAACACTGTAAAACAACTAGATATTTTTGCAGGACATCTGCAAAATGTCATTTTCAATGCTGTAAAATAATACAATGAATGAAAATCAGTTTGTCAAACAACTACACTTCCTAAATACAAATGATATAGCATTTTCATTTACATCATAATGATTCGTCCTGATTTATAAAATAATTTGAGTGATTATTAGTAATTAACTTAGTTCATTTGATATTTTGGGGTATTTAAGACATGCCATAATTAAGTTTGTAAAAAAATTATACTAGCATTGTTATTTCAAGAACCTGTCACAGGATATCTTCCACTAAAGTAACACTTTAACTCTATTATCCTCCAAGTCCCTGTGCAAACTTCCCAACCAATCAAATGCTGCGATTTGCAAGTTTACACCCAAAGAACCCATTCTGGCAGGAGTTACAGGAGTGTAATGTGGAAGCTTCTCCAAACTGCTGAGCTAGAGCAAGCCTCTTGGCTACAACCGTATTGTACCAGTCCAAGTACCTATCTGATCTGTTGTATCTATAGTCCAACCATAGTAAAACTCTTTGCATCACCATTCATGGGAAGGCAGTCAGACGTATCAATAAGACACACAAATCCCTCATCCGCTTAGCCAATTGAACAGCAATGCTAGCTTCAGAGATCCTATTTTGAGAGGAATCTGATTAAATGCCTCAGCGGTTTAATTAGCGCCTCAAGTACTACTGTCACTTGTGGCGGGGCTCCCCAAGAGGCTCACCAGGTAGAGCGAGCACCACAAGTCCAAGGCTTTACTGCAGGGGCCCGGGCTGGATTGTGCAAGACCTATCTTCTGTTTGACTGAGTGAAATACAGAAAGTGTCTGTGTTTATTGTTGCTTCTGTAAAAAAAAAAGAAGAACATGTATATAACTGTAACAGTGTTCATGTTCAATTGAAAGTTTCAACTGGAGATGTATTGAATGCTACAAATGAATGGCTCTATAATTCTGACTGACTTTGGTTAGAATTTAAGTAAAAGCGTAAGAGAGGTGAATGCTATTAAGATTAGGGGTGACCACTAGATGGCAATATCTTTTTTTGCAGTGTCTTAGATGCATACTTAAATAGCTACTGTAAAGGGAGTAGAAGTAAGATTTACCAAGACACAAGTTAGGCTTCCAGTAACCTTACGAAACCGTTATCAAAGAACAAATACATTGTATGTATAATTGACTTGGCATAACAAGATAATAAAACTTGTTTAATTTAGGATGTTTAATCCACCACCTTGCAGGTGTGGAAGGATGTCTTTGCCAGGTACTTTGGGGATCCCTTCCCCCACTCCCCAGTTTGTCGTAACAGAGCACACAGCAAAGGACTCTAATTTTAGCCCACTTGTATATCCCTGACATGTGATCATGGCTATTTCTGATGAGTGATATGTGCTTGGACAAAGCTAAAGTTGGCAGAGTTTCCAAAGAATCTTGATAAAGCGGTCAAATCTACCAGAAATATGAGTGAGCAAAAATAAATTGTACATTCTTAATAGTTTTTCACTTTAGAGTTTGATCTGATCTAATCTCACATTACACTCAGTTGGGATGCTTTCGATAAGCCTTATTTGCTGAACTTGGAGGTTGAATAGACAGAAATAGATGGAGATATAATCACTGTAGTGATCAAAATGCATATAATCATGTCTGTCTAAAGGCATGGATAATTTGGAGAAAAAAAGCAAAGTTTACACACATTAGAATACAAATGACATTCTCTGTAATGACTAAGGAAACTGTGATTAAATGAAAAGTTTTTGGAGCACCATATACATAACCTATGAACCTTTTGCTCATATAGTTTTGACCGCATGCTATGGAAAGACTTCTAAAGATTTATCTCAACGCCTTTATTATGGTAAACATTTAAATTTGTGAAAGTGTTGTCTTTGGGTTCTTTAGAAACACACATTGTGACCCTAATTCATACAATGATTTACTAAGAAGAACTTGAACTGCCATCTCATCGTATCAATTTAGGCATGGCAAGAGGAGTCCTATTTATGGCTTCCATTATGCAGCTGTTTCAAAATCTCAGTCCAGTGTAGCTTGCTAAACTACAAGTATTCAGGATATATAGAATTTATACTTTCACTCAAGTCACTAAAGCAACTCTGCAGGCGTTTACTTCTTGTTATTTTTGTGTAGTGTACATCCAAGTGGAGCCTATACTAACATAGCCTACACAATGTTTCTGCATGTTCTATTCATGACATTACCAAATTCATGATTGTACATTTTCTGTATATGGAAGATTTTAAACATTACATCAAACATTTTAACAAACGTTGAACAAAACACTTCAGTTCATTTAATAAAGGTAAAATGCTAATTCATCCCCAACAAGTCTAATTCACTAATCATTTAGGCAAAACAACTACAATATATTTCTGAAATACATTAAAATAAGCTTCTAAAGTTACCTTGTTAAGTATCGTTATCCCTGTTCTTGTTTTCAAAACGCAATGTATTCAATAAAAGTAAGGCCAAGTAGGATATAGTCCAACGTGTAAAGTCAAGGAACAGCGGAGCGTTCCCTGTGAGACTTCAGTCTGCGGGAACTCAAAGTAGAATGGGTGAGGTTACGTATCGGTGAGCGGTTTCCATAAAAGTGCTGTTGCTTTAGTCGTCAACCGCATTCCGTACGCGCCAGCGGCAGGTTCAGCTGTTGGCTTACACACGCACAGAAGGCTAGTATCACGGTTCAGGTGCGGCTGTGGTCTCCGAATATAATTAAAATGTTAGAGCTCGACATAAGTAGTACTTTATTTAATGAATTATAGTTTTTTTCTGCTTCGGCAAATAAGGACGTTGCATGGATTATCTCTGCTTTTCCGTTGCAAGTTATGATGATTAGCAGCAGGAAAACAAGCATCAACAAGAGCTATACACCTGTCAAAATACTTGACTGTGTCTAAAATTACAGAAATATTCAAATTGGAATTGATGTCAAAAGTGTGGGTTGCTTTTTATCAAGAGCTCTCACTGCCTCTAGTTTATCTGAGGAATACTTCTGGACTGACATTATCAGTTGACTACCTCTTGTAGTCAATTCGAGGCTGGAGGTCTTATCAGTTATTTGGGATAGCAGATAGTCTGTTATTATCCCCAGCATTGACCCTATCAGTCTAGACCCTGTCAGTGTGCAATAACAGTTGGTATACATATCATTTCAAAAGTCATACATACAACAGGTTTGTCACAATTTTCAGATTTATACATTAATATACCCCTATAATTTAGTAATTCAGGGACTCTTATTGGCATACAATCCAATGACAATACTTTGTAAAGATTGCAGTGGCGTCGCTAGACCCTTTTACTGGGGCACATGCCCCAGTATGAATTTGCTGGGCCCCAATAAAATCTCAAATTTGAGTTTTAAAAGTGTAGTTTATTAGTCAGTGCATTCATTTAGATTCATAATTCCGGACCAAAAGAAATTCAGTATAGCAATCAATGCTTGTAAAATCAACACAGTTAAACCAAAAACACAAAAGGATGCATGCCCGCAGAATTCCATGTCTGCGCTCTTCTGTGCTTGCTATAACAGTCACTGCAGAAGTCAGTGTGTCACCACATTACGAATCGAAAGAAACTTTCTAAATAATAGGCCTAGCGATCATCTTATTTGGACTCAAACATAAAAACAACATGAGTCCAACGTATTATATTACATGAAGCTACAGTAGGCCTATTTGCGCTCCAATTATTGCCAAAATAATTGAAGCGAGCTGGCATTAATTATAGATGTCCCTGCCAAACCTGATATTAAGCAGTTCCCTGAACTGTACTTATAGTTGGTTAAACAAAGGAAGTATATATTGTAATAGGAATGAGCTGCGGAGCTCATTTAATTAGCGTTTGCACGTGTGGCTGATTACTGGAGGGAGGAGGAATGGTTAAAAAGGGACTGGGCCGAGACAGAAGGAGAGCTGATCTTAGTTGTGCACTCTGTGGAACGGGGTGACTTAGCGTTCACAGGTGAAAGGACTGCCGACGATGAAGATAGTTAGTGAGGGGGGTCAAGGTGTTCCTGTGATGGTAAGGGAGGTATATAGTACCTCCTGTAGCAGTTAGGCCGGGGAAGTAGGAGAGGTATAGTACCTCCTGTAGCAGTTAGGCCGGGGAAGTAGGAGAGGTATAGTACCTCCTGTAGCAGTTAGGCCGGGGAAGTAGGAGAGGTATAGTACCTCCTGTAGCAGTTAGGCCGGGGAAGTAGGAGAGGTATAGTACCTCCTGTAGCAGTTAGGCCGGGGAAGTAGGAGAGGTATAGTACCTCCTGTAGCAGTTAGGCCGGGGAAGTAGGAGAGGTATAGTACCTCCTGTAGCAGTTAGGCCGGGGAAGTAGGAGAGGTATAGTACCTCCTGTAGCAGTTAGGCCGGGGAAGTAGGAGAGGTATAGTACCTCCTGTAGCAGTTAGGCCGGGGAAGTAGGAGAGGTATAGTACCTCCTGTAGCAGTTAGGCCGGGGAAGTAGGAGAGGTATAGTACCTCCTGTAGCAGTTAGGCCGGGGAAGTAGGAGAGGTATAGTACCTCCTGTAGCAGTTAGGCCGGGGAAGTAGGAGAGGTATAGTACCTCCTGTAGCAGTTAGGCCGGGGAAGTAGGAGAGGTATAGTACCTCCTGTAGCAGTTAGGCCGGGGAAGTAGGAGAGGTATAGTACCTCCTGTAGCAGTTAGGCCGGGGAAGTAGGAGAGGTATAGTACCTCCTGTAGCAGTTAGGCCGGGGAAGTAGGAGAGGTATAGTACCTCCTGTAGCAGTTAGGCCGGGGAAGTAGGAGAGGTATAGTACCTCCTGTAGCAGTTAGGCCGGGGAAGTAGGAGAGGTATAGTACCTCCTGTAGCAGTTAGGCCGGGGAAGTAGGAGAGGTATAGTACCTCCTGTAGCAGTTAGGCCGGGGAAGTAGGAGAGGTATAGTACCTCCTGTAGCAGTTAGGCCGGGGAAGTAGGAGAGGTATAGTACCTCCTGTAGCAGTTAGGCCGGGGAAGTAGGAGAGGTATAGTACCTCCTGTAGCAGTTAGGCCGGGGAAGTAGGAGAGGTATAGTACCTCCTGTAGCAGTTAGGCCGGGGAAGTAGGAGAGGTATAGTACCTCCTGTAGCAGTTAGGCCGGGGAAGTAGGAGAGGTATAGTACCTCCTGTAGCAGTTAGGCCGGGGAAGTAGGAGAGGTATAGTACCTCCTGTAGCAGTTAGGCCGGGGAAGTAGGAGAGGTATAGTACCTCCTGTAGCAGTTAGGCCGGGGAAGTAGGAGAGGTATAGTACCTCCTGTAGCAGTTAGGCCGGGGAAGTAGGAGAGGTATAGTACCTCCTGTAGCAGTTAGGCCGGGGAAGTAGGAGAGGTATAGTACCTCCTGTAGCAGTTAGGCCGGGGAAGTAGGAGAGGTATAGTACCTCCTGTAGCAGTTAGGCCGGGGAAGTAGGAGAGGTATAGTACCTCCTGTAGCAGTTAGGCCGGGGAAGTAGGAGAGGTATAGTACCTCCTGTAGCAGTTAGGCCGGGGAAGTAGGAGAGGTATAGTACCTCCTGTAGCAGTTAGGCCGGGGAAGTAGGAGAGGTATAGTACCTCCTGTAGCAGTTAGGCCGGGGAAGTAGGAGAGGTATAGTACCTCCTGTAGCAGTTAGGCCGGGGAAGTAGGAGAGGTATAGTACCTCCTGTAGCAGTTAGGCCGGGGAAGTAGGAGAGGTATAGTACCTCCTGTAGCAGTTAGGCCGGGGAAGTAGGAGAGGTATAGTACCTCCTGTAGCAGTTAGGCCGGGGAAGTAGGAGAGGTATAGTACCTCCTGTAGCAGTTAGGCCGGGGAAGTAGGAGAGGTATAGTACCTCCTGTAGCAGTTAGGCCGGGGAAGTAGGAGAGGTATAGTACCTCCTGTAGCAGTTAGGCCGGGGAAGTAGGAGAGGTATAGTACCTCCTGTAGCAGTTAGGCCGGGGAAGTAGGAGAGGTATAGTACCTCCTGTAGCAGTTAGGCCGGGGAAGTAGGAGAGGTATAGTACCTCCTGTAGCAGTTAGGCCGGGGAAGTAGGAGAGGTATAGTACCTCCTGTAGCAGTTAGGCCGGGGAAGTAGGAGAGTGCCACGGTTGCCCAACAACTGACTTGTAGCCTCAAGCGGAGAATCCTACAACGCCGTCCAGCGAACGTTCTCCCTGGAAAAGCGGACGGCGTCACAAACTCCAGGGGAGGGTCTCCCCAAGTGGCGAGTTAAGTACACTCCTATCTGTCTGTTTGTCTTGTACAATTTTAACTAGGGTTATTTAAATTACCAGGTGGGAGGCAAGAACAGGGTACGGGGAGGAGGCCATAGTCCGAAGTTTGGTATTTGGGTCTCCCTCGCACGTGTGACGTAGGTGACCTGGTGCTTGTGTAAGTGAGTGCTGGAATTGCAGTGACGCTGGAGTGTTAACAAGGGTTTTGGTCCAGCTTTGAGGGCGACGTGAGTACACTGAGTTGGGGAGGGTGGAGTGTGGTTGATGGAGGACTGAACTACCCTGGTGCGGCTGTGTAGCCTCCTTGGTGCTCTGGAGTATTCCACCCCTGGTCATGAATTATAGAGAACCAATTGTCCGGATTAATAAAGACCTTTACATTGTTATACCCTCGTACCTGTGTTCTTTAAGGTTCTGACATTCCCAGCAGTAATTTCCTGCTACATAAGAGAACCCATATTTATTGCACTATAGTGCATTGTGTTGCACACTTCTTGTATGCAGCAAGCTTGGAAGAAGAAAAAAGTGATACGAGTAATGAGGGGTCTATGCCCCAGTAGAGCTTTATGTCTAGCAACGCGCCTGGTTCCCCTCATGAATGTTTTTGAGCTAACAGTCCCCTCTGTTGAAAGATGTAAATAGAACACTACTTCGGAAACATTTGTCAGCTCTTTTTGCTAACTAATGGCTCCATACACAGCTGCTGACTCACTGGCTGCTTCGTCAGACAGGATGTCATTAATAAAACCACGAGATAAAGAGTAAAGCTCAA
Source organism: Osmerus eperlanus (assembly GCF_963692335.1). Taxonomy (NCBI): domain Eukaryota; kingdom Metazoa; phylum Chordata; class Actinopteri; order Osmeriformes; family Osmeridae; genus Osmerus; species Osmerus eperlanus. The sequence goes on from NC_085043.1 coordinate 1,334,345, forward strand.
ACAATTAATACTAATTAAGACAAATAATACCGGACTTGAGGATTGACCGCTAAACCACCCTTTCAATTTGCATGATTGGTTTTTCTCCCACAGTCCTTGGGAAAACCCCTGTTAGAAAAACCAAATCTCCAGCTAATGCTAGTGACTGAAACCTGAGAATGAGATGAGCATGCCGGTTTCATAGCATGTCTTACTCAGAGAGCGGGACAAAATACATGACAAACTATGAACTTGGTGACTTTTAATAGGTAACATAAATAACTGACTAAATGGTCTAAATGAGGACGTGCTTACAGTGTTTTACACTTTTCACTCCACAACATGTCTAACCAAAAGGGGTTAAGTACAATTAAGAGAGTGTGTTGCCACAATAGGGATCGTTTGAAAGTCAAAATGGCAGAGGTTGTGGGTCTCACTTCTTCCAGTAGGGTCACAGGGAGTTAGTTACTTGAATTCTAAGGCTGAAGTGCTGGGTCCTGTCCACAGACTTGCAGGCTGTCGAGGACAACAAGGGGGCTTCCTTAAATAGTCCCACAGCTGTGAGAACCGATCAACGCAGCAGAGACAACGCAGACTGGACCCCAGCCCCAGCTGCTTCATCACAGCTACCCCTCTGCCCACCGTTGGAGTGGTACAGTCCTTCCATCCTCTGCTCTGTCTGGAGAGGAACGGTCCATCAGGATGACACTATGCTAGGCCAGGGACACTGATAGAGAGGTGGCCATCACAAGAGTAATACATGAATCACACAGGGTGTACATAATACATTACAAAAATGCTGTGACGCTTAGATGAAAGACTATTGACTGTGGGCCATCACAAAACATGTCTCAGTTTCTCCTTTATATTAAAGTAATTAAAGTAGAACATTTTCCAATTTACAAAAACACTCTGGTTAGAGACAAAAGGTCTCCTGTAGGGACAGGGATTAAATCCTAATAAAATGAAGGACACAATAAAAAGTAAGACAAAGGCAGCACTAAAGCAAACAGAAGACACCAGCAACTCTGGAACTATGACATCATGATGAGACAAACCCAGCACAAACAAAGCACATCAAGAAAGGCGTAAGAAAACACATTACGCTGACAGCAAATCTGACAGGGAACACATCCCCGAAGCAGCACAACATGGAATCAGAACAAAAATGGCAACATGGCATCAATAAGAACATAGCATCAGTACAAAATAACTTATGGAGACAGAAATGTTTTAACAACTTGTCTCCTTACAGTATTTGACCGATGAATGAGTCGTTTAAGAGCTTTATAGACATTTAAGAGCTCCTGTCAGTGGTACAAGTGTAATGGTACCTAGTAGTAGGAAATAAAAACATGCTTTTAGTTCTCTGCTAAAAAAAAATACTCATGGAGCTTTATAGAATTACTGTAAAAACGGACTGACTGCTAAATAACATAGACATGATTAAAATGAGCTGGAGGCTGCAGACATTCCTCCTACAAAATATTTGTGAAATAAACAATATTGAAAACAAAAGTTATTGCTTGAACACTTTTTTGTTCTTTCTTGTTATCATGCTACCCAGCTGTTATAACTAAACTGTAATGTTTACATGGGCAACACTTTGTGACAGATGTTTGTTTGTGCTTAGGTGCAGCCAGGGTGGAAGCAGAAGAATATGGCCACAATTTTAGGTCCACATCAGCTATAAAACGATTGGCAAGTAATTACTGTTGTTTCTGTCCTTTATTTAAAGTCATAACTTACGATGAAAAGCTATGGTAATTGATGCTGATTTATTAGGGCATAACAAATAAAGGACATTCATTCACTTATTTAACTACTATAAGTCCATCTAATGGCAATTACAGTATGCATAAGCCACCTTATCTCAGTATCCGATTGCACTATGTTGACCACTCACGCTGCTCATTCTTATTCTTATATATATTTTATTTTATATTTAAATTGTTGTATTGTTAGATTGTTTAATTCTTAGAAATAGTTAAACTTTTGTACTTAATTTAAGATTTGTATATGTTTAGTGTCTTGCACCTCCCTGCCACAGTAAATTCCGTGTTTGTATAACATACATGGCGAATAAACCGAATTCTGATTCTGATAAGGAAAACTGGTCCCAATGGTAAAAAAAGAGGTTACAATTTGATTGGCTGACGATTCAGGGTGGTGTGTGGTGGTCAACATGCCCAGTATAGTTTGGAGTGGCGATGTGTCCGACTGGACACTTCAGACTGCCTCAGGCCAAGATTGATAGAATGTTTCAGGCTTAAAATACTTCCGTTTAGTCTATGGTACATACCCTCACATAATGTCATTAGTGTAAGTTAACAAGTACTAGCTACAGTAAGGCTAGCCTGGCCCTGTGCCTAGGGCTCCATGAAGCTGTTCACAATTTCAAACAACTTTTTCATGATTCAAAACTCTGAGACACCCATTGGCATGGGTTGTTAGCCTAAGCTTCAAAGCAACAACCACACACAATTCATACTCATCTATTATTGTGCCAAGTCAATCAATTGACCCATCATAAACCTGTTAAGTCCATTCTCACATTGACTGAGGTCAATACCATCCAGGAACAGACAAGAAGTCGTCAAACAATATCAGGGGAAATTCTTGTTGATGATGCATCCAAATATTGGTATTTAGTGTTTTTGTTTTTGTGGGTAACGTTGCGTCTCCCCTGCTATGTGTTCTAATCTTATGGTAGTGTGCACTGGCCCTTACAAAGGTTTAATCCTCTTTGGGATCGAGTCTCATCCCCTGTCTGTATCTATAATACAGATATTTAAATTGTATTCAAAATTTGTAAATATTTTCAATTTCCAGGTTGTGTCTTAGCCTGGTCCTAACCAGACCCTCTTACATTTCATTTTTACAGTGAGTCTGGGATCGCTCCATTGACAAGCGTTAACTTCCTTGAAGGCGGGTACTCTGTGAAGTTTAAAACTATTGGATCTGCCCAGAGCCACTCTGATCTGCCATAACCGATCACTAGCGTTCGCCTTAGCCAACTCCTTCACCACTACTGTAACGGAGCTAGCTTCTGAAAACCGACTAATACACCGAAATCCCAGACATAGTACAGAAGCTAAATCAAAATTGAGCGGAAGTACGTAGGAGGGCAGAGCCAGGCTAGTTGTGTCTGTCTTATATCCCTATACATTTCTTCTTTCCTGTGGTGTCTATTGATGTCCAGACTGGTGACTGGTTTCCTTTAATAACTGTTTATCCAGCTCGCAGCATGAAAGGGACAGTGGCCCAGGACTTAAAGTGGGTCTCAAGCCTGTAACATGAGCTCAGAAACCAAACATAGGCCAGTAACAGTTAATTAATTTCAAACTTTGTTATAGACTCGGGGTCCAAATTGGCTACATAAACAAAAATACTAAAACATCACTATACGACATACAGTCATTGTATTTAAAGAAAAGACAGGCCCTGTCTAAGCTGCAGTTGGACTCACAAGTTCTCTTTCACTGCATTCTACCGGGGTCTACATTATTTTATTTCATTGTAAAAAAATGTGTGTTGTACATTTAACTGCGAATAATGTATGCAGGCAAGAAATTACGCACGCATTCTGTAAGACGGTGAGCAAGGTACACCCGCCCACTTGCGCAGTTACGATCTAGACCGACTTCATATGAGTAGCGTTAGTTCCTGGTGCTGCTGACATCTAGCTATCGCGATAAATGTGTTCCTTTCGTGTTTGTCGACGACGGCCTAGTCTCGGAATGCGAAATAATAAATTTTACTTTATCAAGAGTTTCCAATAAAATATATTAGTGCCACGTTAACCCTTGGAACCTAGGTATGGCCCAGGGCAGAGCATAGAAGTGTACCCAAAGGTATGTCAAAATAACCATGCTCAAAATAAATGAGCTACCTAGCATAGAGCTAGCTAGCTACTGTAACATTAACACTAATGACAGTCAGAAGCCTAATCTGACAGCAAGATGTACGTGCGTTTACGTGCAGTTAGCTACGCTTGTTTGCTTCCAGTAGCTATATACCTAGCTAGTTGCTACAGCAAAATACTTCAGGTCTTATACTACAGCTAAGGGGCTTGAATAGCTGTCTTGCAGTTAACCAGCTATGCCAATCATCAAACAGGTAGTGCTAAGTAGCTGTGTAGTTGTATACGCACTGTAGCTATAGCTAATATTGATTACTTAGCCCAATTGTAGCATGTGCTTATGCTGCGTGCAGCATTAATTTATACCCCCCAAAAAAACGTTTAAAAAACATTAATTTATAACTTAACCAGCTAGGCTAGCTGGCTAGTGTTGCTAGCTTAGCTCACTACTTACTGTACTAGCTACATACAGTAAAGCATATGGGTGGTGACGAAGTTTGTTTAATGGTTTGATGACCCTTAGTTTAAATTCTTTATGCTGTCTCGTCCGATGTTTGTTGAAATGTAAACAGGTACAGTATGCCAGCAACGTTTTAATTCAGCTAGCAAACTCATCTATACTAGCGGCTGTCCTAGCTAGAACGTCTTTAGCATGCTAGCTAATCAGTACAGTAAGAGAGCTAGAGCTAGCACTAGCGAAATGTTTCCGGTTGTGTCTGCTTGCCGTATAACACGTAGCCTAGCCAGTTAGTAGACCCTTATTTTGTTGTGCATCATGCTGTTGCTTTGTGCGTAATTACCATGTTAAACCAACACACAGTAACTAGAAGATAAGCTACAACGTATTCTATTCCCTTTCGTCGTTAACTAACTCTACCTAATAGCACAATATGCATTGCTAGCTTTAGCACTATCTTTGTATCACTAAATCGTATTAGCAATCCAACTATAATACATCGACACCATTTCCAATTCTAGCTAGCACTAGCTAGCAAGTGTGCTTGCGTGTTTTGTCCAGTCTTTTATTTAGCCTGTTAACATGGGTACTGTAGCTAGATTGCTAACGTTAATCCTGATAGTGAATGTTCAGTTCTATGTCTTCCCCAAAACTGACTGTGACGGTGCTGTATATTTGGTCGCTATTTACACATTGTCTAGTCTATGATACTAGCCTGCTAATTACTGTTCGACCGTGAGGCCAGTTAAACTGCCTGTCCAACAAGCAAAGTGGCAGATGAGCTGTTTATTACACTCTGGGACAGTTGAGTGTGTGTGTGTCTGTCTGTAGGGGATGACAGGTGGACAGTTGCAGCGCTTGCGGCTGCGGACTCAGTGAGTCTGAGTGTCTCTGTGGGCCCAGGATGGCGCAGGGGGGCCCTCAGCAAGACTATCACATCCTGCAAGACCTCAGGCAGCGCTTCCCAGAGATCCCAGAGGCAGTAGTGTCCCAGTACCTTCTGCAGGTATACTATCCAGACAAATGTTAATGGACATCGACACATTGATTGATGATTTGCCTTGGAGAAAGTCTCAAGGCTCACATTTGGCTATTTTAAAGCTTGTGGCTTGTGTGTGATTCATCTAGACTACCAGTATCCAGATCGAGGATAGGCAAGCCCGATTTAGCCTAACTCAAGCACTTGCACATCTCTCCACTTTACGTCACCAAGCCTATGTTGTGTTTTCTCTACTGCTGTCCTCCAGAACAATAACAACCTGGATCTATGCTGCCACCTGCTGGCCCAGGAGAGTAACAGATACCTCTATGGGGAGTTCCACAGTCCAGAAGAAGGGGTCCGTCTGAGCCAGAACCACATGCTGCACATCAACGTGGGAGGGAACGCTAATGGTGGTGGAGCGGGCCGCTCCTTGGTTCACAGCTCCAGTGATGGGCACATTGAGCCCCAGCGGTCCAGCTTCCCAGAGCCCCTCTCGGCCCCTGCAGCCCCCTCCCAGGGGTACAACCCCTTCTTCATGAATGACCAGGGACGTTCTGCCAGCACCCCTCCGCCTCCTCCCTCCATGCAGGGCATGTCACCCTTACCCCGTTACACCATAAATCCCATCACGGTTACACTCTCCCAGAACCTGCCCTCCGCCCCCCTGGCCCTGCAGATCCCCCCTGGCCCCCCCTGGCCAACCAGTGGAGGAAACGCCCTTTACATCCGTCCCTCCCCATCCCAAAGTCCTCAACCCACCCCCTGGCCCTCAGCCGGAGGGTCTGTGTATCAATCCTCGCCCTACTCCACCCCCACGTACCCCTCTCCCTACAGCTCACCCCAGCATCAGGTCCAGCATCAACCCCCAACCCAGCACCAGATCCAGCCCCAGCAGCAGTCCTCCCATGTTTTTCTTCCCATCAGCCCCCCCACCCTCCCTAGCATGCCTTACCACCATCACCACCACCAGCAACAGCAGCAGCCGTACAGGTCCTACCTCTCCAAGAAGAACCAGATAGAGATCACTCTGGAGGGCCCGCGTCCGCGCAGCAACTCCCCAGTGCATGGTCCCCAGGGGACCCTCTACATGGCCACCAGCCCCTCACCCAGCTCCCCCTCCAGGGGCATTGCCATGAGCGGACCCCAAGGGCCCCCAGGTTACCACCCAGGGATGTACCTGCAGCATCAGGGGCCAGCGAGGCCCCGGCCAGCCTCCTCGCCCCAGCCTGCACAGTCGGCATACACCTTCAAGATCAAAGTATCCCCCCAGGGGGGCCAGAGGCCTCCGGTCTCCCCGCCCGTGGTCGATGCAGAGTCCCTGCTGAACATCGTTGATCAGGGGGAGCATCACGCCACGCCCGCACCCATCCTTCCCATCTCAGCCCTGCCCAGCAACGTGGCGAGCCACATCAGCCGCATGCCCCGCCGCTCCAGCTCCGGCTCGGATGACTACGCGTACACGCAGGGTAGGTGCTGCTGTGGGGGTTGTTGTGAGACCCCGACAGAGGTGCAGACGTACGAGTGTAGCCGTAATGTACAAGGGGTTTCTACGACCACTGACAACAAGTCAGGGAATTTAAATATGGTGGTTGACAGACCTGGAAAAGTTAGGGGGATGGATATAAACCTTAATGTCTTGGAAAAAAGTAATGAAAATGTGTGGGACTTATTTTCCCCTGCACCTACCCTCAAATGTGCATCAAAACACCTGCTCGGAGATCTTTATACACGCACTTTTAGAATGGATAATGCAAAAAAGTGATGGAAATTCCGATTGTCAGTCATGGAAATACGTTTTTGGGTCATGCAACTCTACTGAAAAAGAGACAGTGTGTGGGTGTTTGAATCCTTCTTGTTGTAATGCCCCCTCAGCCCTTCTGCTCCACCAGAGAGCCAGGATGGAGCGCCTGCTGAAAGAGCTGCTGATGGAGCGCCAGAAGCTGGAGCAGCTGAAGGCCGATGTCAACGACATGGAGTACGATGCTCTCCAGAGGCGCTTCAGACGAGTCAACAGCACCAGCCTCATCCCCAGGGTAAGAGCCTGCTTTCGGAGCACTGCGCGAAAGGACGTGTGGACACAGATGCAGGCGGAAAAAAGCAGGGCTCTTGTGGAATCACACGCACACACACACATCCATCCAACGTCATCCTCAGGGTGATGTTCCTAGATGAGCGGCCACCTGAACTCAGATTAGTTCATCATCAACGTCTCTGACTTCTTAGTTTCCTACCTCGCAGAGGTACATTTTGCTGTTTCTATTTGTGTAAACCAATTTCAGCCTTTAAATGATCAACCCCTTTAATTCTGCTGCTGTTTATTTGCGCCCCAGCCCGAAGAAATGACCAGATTGCGCAGTCTGAACAGACAACTTAAGATAGATATCGACTGCACCCTGAAGGAGACGGATCTGCTGCAGTCTAGAGGTAACAAACTCACACAGACGTGCATGTTTTGTCCAAGATTGGCTATATTGGAAACTTTAGCCCAGTAGCCAACATATTTTATTAGGCTCAGATATTTGACTGACTGATGAAGGATGCAAGGGGTTGATGTGTCTATATCTATCTGCTTTTTAGGGAAGTTTGATCCAAAAGCAATGAACAACTTTTATGACAACATCCAGCCTGGGCCTGTGGTGCCGCCTAAACCAGGAAAAAAAGGTGAGAACCACAAACCACCTCATCAGTCCATCTGTCACGCCGCTTTGGAATGGAAACAAACATGGTTGGACCATGGTTGCAAAAACTGTACATCTGAGTGTGATAATCTTCTTTTGGATTTTAAATGCAGTTAGACGTTTTTTGTAGAAATGGCATATCTAGTGACTTCATTTAAGTAAACAACATGTTATTTTGAGAAGTCTCATCCAGTGAAATTCACTTACTGCACTGGCAGCCAAAATAACTTATTTTTAAAATAACTCATATTTTTGTGCTTAAAATTTGATAGGGTAATTTTGCTGTGTATTTGAAGGAAACGTTGTGTTTGTCACAGAAGGGGAGCAGGGCTCCAAGCCGGCTGTGGGGCCTCAAAGGGACGAAGACTTTGAGGGGCCTCGTTGGAACTGTGAAAGCTGCACCTTCCTCAACCACCCTGCACTCAACCGCTGTGAACAGTGCGAAATGCCGCGCTACACCTGAGTCCGGCCCCCGTCCTGCCCTCATCCTCTCTTTCTACCCCAGACCTGGCCCCCTGACAAGGAAACCACCCACAATGTTTAAATTCGACACTTGACCTTTCTCTTTGGCCCCACCCTCGCATGTTCTGTCGACATGCGTGGAAGCCTTGCCCAGTTCCTGAGGAAGAGGCCGTTTCACCGTGTCTCATTGAACTCCTCAGAGAAACACTCATGCACTTTGACCCTTGTCTCCAAGAGACTGTTCCCGCGGCAATGCAAAAAGGAGTGAGGAGCGGTAGACCGGACAGCGGCTCAAGAACGTTGGGCAGGAGGCGGAGGATCTGTGGTTTACTGATGGAACATTCCCTGCAGAATGAGACTGCCCTGTTTACAAGACTGAGCCCATTCCCTAACCCAGTGGAGACCCTTCTTAAAGCGTGACATCCCCTTTAACCAAGACTGTCACTCATTCTCATGATGGGCCAATCCAATGAGAGGCATGAGAGGGTTTGGCTAACTAATATCCATGTAGACTTTACACTGAATCAGCTCTTATGCACAAGAGCTCCTCTCATTGATTGAAGAACACTAAAGAGACTTGCATATGAATATATTCCTGGTACTTTTATGCATATTATGCCACACTGTATTCCATGTAAAAAGATTCAAATTTCCTGTGTAAATGCCTCAAGTTGCTGTACTTAATAAAGGAGATGATTCTATGTGACTGGGTGTGTGTGTGTGTCCCCTCTCCCAAATGAACACACACTGGCCCTTCTTTATATATTTATTGTTAGTAAACAAGACAACAGGCATCAGACACACAGCAGGCAATGTTACCATGCATACATTCATACACACCTTGCTTTCCTGCACACACACGTTCCTATCAGAAGCAAACATCCCTACTATATCTTCATATGCCAACCTTGATTTTATTATAAAGACCAACTACATTAAAATTTGTAAGGAGAAAAACTAGTTATGCACAATTTCTTTTTAAACCAGCAGATCTATATCCTAAACATGCCTCCATCATAGGCTTCAGTAGTATAGAGGTATATCACCACAGAGCATGGGTAGAAAAGAGTGGCTACTGCTATCACAAGCAGAGCAAAGTAGGGGTTAAGCGCCATGTTTTAATTGGTAACCAAAGGTCTTACATTTGGTAATTATTGTCATGTGTACTGCAGTGCTAATGATTAACCTATCACATTTTCCTTCCAAAATGGCTTGTCCAATAAAAACTCACCTTTTGGGTGGTGTCTGGGGAATGTTCTGTGGGGTTTCCTCATTTTCCTTCTGTCTCCTTCTCTTATACACCCCATCCTCTGAACTGGAGAAGGACAAGTAGAAGCCATGGTGCCTGGCAGCATGCTCAATGTCATGTGCCTTCACCCACCAAGCATCTGTATTCCCCACACTAGCTGATAAACTGAAGGCACATACCATTCAACAATCATCTAATACATTTGTGGAGGCAAGCAACATTCCTCTGGGATGGAAGATCTTTCTGACCTTTGACATTCTATGTGTGCGTCAGATCCACCCTTGTGTAAGGTTTGGGCAAATCCATCTGTGCTGCTATTTTGCCTGTCATCAGGTTCATTGGTGATATCTCATTGGTCTTATATTTTCATAGCACTGCCTTTACTGGCTGCTCAGAGTCAGGGGAATGTTGAACACTGGTGAGATACTTCTGGAAAACTTCAAACTCATACTGTACCAAGTGAGCTTATTCTTTGAAACTTGACAGTAAACAATCAGTTGCCAGTAAAACATTGATCATCTAAATTGACAGTGGTTACTTCATGTTCCAGTCTGTGTCCTGTACTGTCTGTACTGTAATGTTCTGTATAAAGCTAGGTTTAAAGGGCTGCTACCAGGGATAGAATACTGGATATGGCAACATGAGCTCCTCCATCCTTCAGTAGTAGTCTTCGTAGTTCTTGGGGTTCAGGCAGTAGAGGAGGGCACCCCCGAATGAGAAGATAGTGGCCCCCCAGGCCAGGCCATAGCCCCAGTTGAACTCATGGTACACCCTCAGGCTTACAGTCTCAATGAACTTAATGGGATACAGGACCAAACTGCAGACTTGCAGCACCACTGATGGTAGACACACAGAAACACAGAAAAAGACAGAGACAAGGGGAGAAAGAAAATTACATATCTGCATGAGAATTGTGTGTGTGTGTGTGTGCGCGCGTGCCAGAACCGTACCTGCAGCAAACAGCATCACTGCTACAGGTGTATAACAGCATCTCCTGGCACCAGGACACACTGACACTAACCCAACCAGGAAAGAGAGGAAGATGAGGGCCGCGCCACCGAGCAAGAGAGCCAGGGTGGCAATCTGCCAATCTGCCAGAGACAAGGGAGAAGGGAAGAGAGAGTCATAAAACTACACTCACTCACAGAAGGAATGCATGGGGTCTCTAGTGGCATGGCCAGGGGTCAGGGAGATAGAATGACAGGGGACATGAGGGAGAGTCAGAAAGTTAAGCTCTAGTTTAGCGACACATCTGTGTTTCCCAGAATGCCAAATACACAGAGCATCATAGAATGTGAAACAAGCATCACACAGGTTTGCCGGATGTTTTGATGTTCAGGAATGCTAACAATATGCTAAGTAATACTACCTACGGTATCACACCAGATCTACAAAAACACCTACAGCAGAAAAGTGCTGAGAGCACAAACACACACACATGCACGTACACACACCTCATAATGAATCACTCTGCAGCAAGAGACTGAGTAATTTGCTGGGTGACTCCGATAATAGGTATCCCTTCCTCTTGCCTGTTGCAATGTCAGCAGCATTCTCAGCATTTCATTCAGAAGTGCTCCAAAAACACTGAGTACAGCGACTAGAAATAGCTCTCTATCTTCTCTGGAAAGCTAGCAGGGAGAAGAGCAGCTAAAATAAGGATGGAATTGTGGGAGAGAGGGATATCGTTCACTACCACGTCCACACAGTTGATCAGCTACTGTGTCTTGGGGGCTTGACATAACCTTACATGTTATAAGGAACATTTTAATTTACATTAAAGAGTAAATGAACAACCAAACCAATGTTTGGGGTTAAAACCTTTTGTTTAATACTTACATACAGCTAAACATATCAATCCTGGTCTTAATTCCAACAATTCTTTGCAAAAAGGTTATTTGGGATTTTTTTGGGACCTAAATCTCAGCACAGTGCAAAGTAAACACATCTCTACTACAATACTGCATAGTACAGTGCAGCAAAAACAAAGTCAGTGCAACATCAAACAGTTTTGTGTTTTTTTTTGTCTCTTGCCAGTCAGCTGTACAACAGGATCCTAAATACAACACACATAGAAAGGGAAATTTATCAAAAGAAGTAACACAGTTAAGTGCTGCTTTAGGTGCCCTTAGGCCAAGCGAAGAGTTGTCGACGTGAAGCTTGAAGAGGATCATCTTGAGATAGCAGTTATGGAGAGCTGAGGTTCATTGAATAGTAATATCACTCCACTTCTGGAGCACAAAAAGTGCACAAGGGTCACTAATGTCACATAATCAAAGCGCCTGAGTCGGTGCGTACGGATGTCTTGGAAGTATGAGGGGCACATCCTGTTGGCCGCAGTGTAGATAAGGTAGTACCGGTATTTTCTTAATGTAATTACACTGCAACATGGACAATGGTGCCAAGTGTTCCCAAAACAATTGGTTAACCAATTCATTTTTGTCATGACCACCACATCCTGTCCTTACCATCACAGTGCTGATGGGATTTGACATGAGTTGGTTATTAATGGAAGTTTTTACTTCCATTAATAAGCTTTTGAATTCCATTAATAGCTCTTGAAATGCTATTTTCAAGAAACAAAACCGATGCCACTGCAGCATGCACACAGAAGTCCAGGAGTCGACTCAGCACCCAAGTCAGATTTGAGGTAGGCCAAGAAAACATTACAAAAATAAAGACAGTTTTTAAATGATAGGCCTAATGATCATCTTATTTTGACTAAAACATAAAAACAATATTACATGAAGCTCAAAAAACAGTATTTGCGCTCAAATGAATGCGAAACAAATGTGTGCGCACGTTAACTATTGATGTCCCTGCCAAAGCTGATATCAAACTTGCGTCCCTGAACTGTTGTATAGTGGGTTAAGCAAGGGGAGTTTCTATAGCTGAGTAGTGCGCTTGGAAGAAAAAAAGGGATATGAATAGGGGCATGTGCCCCAGTAGAGTTTTATGTCTAACAACGCCCCTGCTTATCAGCTTGCGTATATTTAAAAATCTAGCTTGAGTCTGACCGCAGGCAGGAACCCCCAACTATGAATGATGGCTGATGGAAAATTAGATATCTGAACACTAATTATGATTCCCATGGGGCTGCAGAGCTGGCAGGTTTCATTCTGAAACTAAAGGGAAGTGCATTATTGAAAAGCCCAATGATGAGTTGGCCTACTCACACAGTAGCTCGAAATTTGCCCCGCCCTCTTGTACTGACATGTTATCTGCGCAAAATATTTTTACACCAATGTTCCACATTCCTGAGTCTGTGTCTGTATCTTTTACAACTGACCTCTGGGAGTGTGTATGCACATACATGTGTTTAATGCTGAGGGCATGACGCTGGGAAAACATGAATATTGAGAGAGAAGCTAATTACTGTGTGAGGCTTAATCAATATTTAAGCAAAGCCAAGCACAACCTAAAGGAAATTGACAGTTTGCTGTGTGCAGTTACTGTGGTATGCTGAATCGTGAGTAGGCCTTTCCTTGTCTTACAATCAAGCTAGAAGCTACCCCTTGGAAACTTGGAAGTGACGGGAGAGGGCTACAGTAGCCTAGGTCCAACATGGCCACATTAAAACACAAAATGCTGTTGTCTTACAAACCAACAAAGCTGTATTAACTGCATTTATAAAAGTCGATAATATATCAAGAGAAAAAAAGATAACTCGCAAAGTAATTAGGAAGTTGGCGGCCTATGCGGCCATGCATAGTTTATGAAGAATTTAAAAAAAATCTGAGAAATAGCATTACCAGAATGCTGCACTTGTTTCCGTGGTTACTAATCTCCCGGCATTTAGATCTCTGGGGAGTTTGGTTCTCAAAGTTGTCCTCGCTCCTTGCCCGGTGAAGGAAGCTCAACAAAGGCTCATTTTGTGAGCAACAAAAGACGAATAAAACCCAACTGGACCGCTGCTTGTGAAACAAAATTCACATCATTCAGTGGCAGGTTGGAAAATGTGTAAGAAACACATTAGCATAGTATTTTTTTCATTTGATAGGCCTAAAGTAAATTAGGGTAGCCTATACGCTAAATCGTTCTGTGTGATGGATGGCTTGGGTGCCCAGGCAAGACAGTACATTGAATAATAAAACTAATAATACAAAATAATCAACACAAATCTCAGATTATTAATTCCATCTGAAACTCTGACGGTCTATGCTCCATCCTTAGTGATAGAAAGGCCCTTTGCTATTCATCTCAATAGATCATTTAAATATGAATGTAAGACTGATGGATACATTTTTTATTGAAAAAAACAAACTTAATTAAGTGTAAACTTTTGGTTTTACAGGTTAGACAAGTGATACATGGGGAAGGTCTCACCTGTCCTTAACGTGGTGTTGCATTCCCATGTTTCGGACGTGACTGGCTTCCAGCATGATTCCCACAGAGAGAGGTAATATTGGTCGTCTGCCGTGACCCACGCCGGACTCAACACGGCCCCTACATCCAGACACAGAGCGAGGAAGACGCACACCAAGCCCACCAACTTCAGAGGCGTCAACGAGGACACGCGCACCTCCTCTGTTCTGCTCACGGATGAAGCCATATTTGGTGGATAGGCCTCGTGATGGAAAAACAAAAGTCTTTTCCTCGAATAAAGTAAATTTCTCGTCGCCTGATTAACGAAATTCGACAATTATTCTTCCCTGCGATCGTATTTGGGGGTAGGATATCACTGCGCGTTGGGGACGCCGCTCCAGCTATACTATTTCAGTTTGTGACTGCACTGCACATCGCAGAATTGTCCATGTTGCACCTGCAGGGTCCTAGTGCAGGACTTTCACGAGTTACATCCCCTCTCTCCAAAGTACCATAGGTACAGATATACATAAGAGTAAGAGGGTGACCAGACGTCCTCTTTTACCCGGACATGTCCTCATTTCGAGACCTAAAAATGCGTTCGGCAGGGATTCCACACGACCACACTTTTTATTTAATTAACGATTGACAGTTTTTTGGTATAAAACATAAATACAAATATTTACCAACTTGATTATGCATTATATCTTACTGTCAGATGTATATTAAGATGACTTAATTACAACAACAAAACATTCTTAATGATACATTTTACTATGGGTTGTGAGTAGGCTATACTACAAGGTTGTAATCACAACAACCGTTATTAGTTACAGCATTACATTATTATGAAAGCAAAAAGGGGACATAAATACTAGTAGAGAATAACTGTACTACATTCAAAACGGACCTTGATTAGTGGTCTCTGACTTTTGGACCTTACTGTGTGAGACCTGAAGTTACCGAAGCAAAGTAATGAGGCAGGGCCGAACCCCATTGTCTTCATGGGGAAAATACAGTATTAAATGTCACTGTACAGAGATGTATATACCTTTTATTAAGGTGAGTGTGCTGAGATTTTATCAAGAGGCTTTTTTTGTGATTGCATTGCTTTTAACGTAGCGAATGTGGTGAATGAAGGCACTTTCTGGTCAGGTGTAAACCAAGCCTTTTTGTTTTGTTTTTTTTACAAACACTAAGGCAACCTGTTCTGGTGCAACTAGCACCACTCACTCAGCAATAACTCAACCTCCTATATCAACAGATGACTTTATACTCTGAGTATGCAGCCACTTTACTAAAAGTACTGCTGGCCCAAATATCTGCCTGAAATGCATTTAATAATATTTATATTATATACTCTCTCCAAAGTACCATAGGTACAGATATACATAAGAGTAAGAGGGTGACCAGACGTCCTCTTTTACCCGGACCCTCATTTCGAGACCTAAAAAATGCGTTCGGCAGGGATTCCACACGACCACACTTTTTATTTAATTAACGATTGACAGTTTTCTGGTATAAAACATAAATACAAATATTTACCAACTTGATTATGCATTATATCTTACTGTCAGGTGTATATTAAGATGACTTAATTACAACAACAAAACATTCTTAATGATACATTTTACTATGGGTTGTGAGTAGGCTATACTACAAGGTTGTAATCACAACAACCGTTATTAGTTACAGCATTACATGTCAGTTATTGTTGGAGTCCAGGTGATTATCTATAAAGTAAGGAAGAGGTGGCCTGGCTTTTAGGCCTGGATTGCAGACTACCTTACTGGAAGACCACATAAACTGTCTGTGAGCCTTTGGAACAGTGTGTCACAGTCAGTAGCCAGCCATGTAGAGGCCCACCAACAGGGGACTGTGTGGACTGGATCACCTGCATGTTAATGTTGGGAAGACTAAGGAGATGCTGGTTATTTGAGGAACATTTGAAAAAGAACAGGGCTCTGTTGACTAGCATCCTGGGAGCTGATGTCCAGCAGTCATACAAGTATCTGGGAGATCTGGACAACAGACTAGAATGGACTAGCAACATTAAGGCCACAAAAAAGAAATCCAGAAAAGCCAGCCAAAGCTTACTCCACCAAAACAATCGCTACAGCACTTTAACCCATTCTACCCTATACTGTCCCCTGGTGGCTATGCCTGGCTGTTCTGTGTTTCACTGTCATGGACTGAAACTGTCACTGAAATAAAAGCCCTACATTGTAATCTACATAGTATACAAATCATCCTCAAATAACTTAACAGCATTGATTGATGAGTTGGTTTCGGACTGACAGTGTGCATGCTTCCAAACATAGTCCTGTGTTGTGTTCTTGCTTGGATGGTTAGCCTACTTGAAAGGCATAATTCTGTACATATCTGAAAGTCTTGACTTGATGCAGGTCTTTATGGGATACACGAGATAGGTTGTGTTGCAAGAGAGCCATCCTTTGCTGCTGCTGCCTTGCTTGAACCTTGCTTGAACAAGTTTTGCTGTAGCATGTGCTAGATTCTAGACTGGGACATTTATTGCCTGTCATTCCCTCTCTCTCCACTGCATTTCCTGTCTATCTGCATACTGTCGCTATTATAAAAACACCTGTGGTTTAGGGGTGGTTATGGCATCAAACAGCTTGAAAGGTGTGTGAAAGGCATCTGGCTCTTCAGACTTGAACACGATGGTCTTCTGTGGTCAATAACTGTGAACTTGATGTGAAGTGAGCTTGGCCTTACTTAAGATAAAGCTAACATCTAGCAGTCATCTCCAAGTAAGTTACTACCGGGATATAATTTGTGGAAATGTTTGGGATTTCTGCAGAAGCCTGCTAATGACCATTCATTTGAATCAGGTGTGTTGGAGCAGGGGAACCTTCTCAAATACACATGACAGTGGGCCCTGAGGACCTGGGTTGAAGACCACTACAATATTCACCCATCAGTGTCTTAAGTCTATTTACCCTCACCTCTTTAATATATAACTAGTAAAACCTTGGCTCTAGATACAACATACTTTTAATTTCAATGAATCATCCTCTTGGTTAATAATACATTTGATAAAGACTTTCAGTGTTGTAGCCTATGATCAGCCAGTCATGGGCTGTAAACATTGGCTCCCCAAATCTGATTTTTGGGACAGGGAAGTCAGAGGGAAAATGTAATCCAAAATCTGTTAATCCCGTAACGGTCTCTTTAAAGTGAAGAACAAAACATCTGAAAATAGAGGATCGTCAGGAGAGACTTTGGCGCATGCGTCGTTGTATTGTGCATCAAGGGTGACTGCGGATCACACACTGCTCATTTGGGGTCGAGATCAGGTAAATAAAGTTATACTATAAGGAGAACATATGTTTCATGAATTCTTGTTATTTAATTGCTCACCTAGTATCCAATACATATTGCAAATATCGCTGGAGTCGTTTGAACGTTACACGGTATCTAAAGCGGCTTAAAATGTTCACCCACTTCAGCCATGGACAGACTTCGTCAGATAATGTTAATAATTGCTAATCTAATCTACACTTCGCCTACCTACCGATGTTTACATGTTTATTTATGTGAATGCGCTGTATTTATAAGATAAGCCGTTTTTCATTGTTCTATCTTTACCTACGCCTCAACAAGGGACTGGGCGGCGCTTGTTTGTTACATTTTTGCTAGTCTTCTATTTCTGCCATAGCGGTCAAATTCCTGTCACCGCTTGGTCATTCAGCGTGGTAATTCACAATGCACTGAATGCGATTGTGACCACCATTTCCCTTCATGCATATCTGTTGATTTTATTTATCTAAAACCCATTAAGTTTTTGTTGCTCATGTGGGCTAAATGGAACATGGCTTACGCTATGCTATTGGCATCTGAATCACTTGTTCAATTCTTAATTTAGGTTTGTATGGCAAGCCGTTTTAACATTTATTTCTACAAACTTACTAGTCACTATTTTAAAGTTACTAGTACTTATTCTTTAGTTACTAGTAACTAATCCAATAGTTACTAGTATCTATTCCCGTTTTACTAGTAACTTTCATTAGATACTAGTAACTATTCTTTAGTTACTAGTAACTAATCCAATAGTTACTAGTATCTATTCCCGTTTTACTAGTAACTTTCATTAGATACTAGTAACTATTCTTTAGTTACTAGTAACTATTACAATTCTTACTAGTAACATTATTATTCTTACTAGTAACAAATGCGTTTTTACTCGTCATTGCTTATGACGAGTAAAAATGACTACTTGATAGTACAATTTAAAATGTTACTAGTAAAACGGGAATAGATACTAGAAACTATTGGATTAGTTACCATAAATGTTAAAACGGCCTGCCATAGGTTTGACTAGGTTCATGTTTATCTGTTTTATGAGCGTTGTATGAAATTTGAAGTATCCAATTTGATTGGATTGGTTGTTCTTCCACAGGCATCCGCCCCAAACAGACCTGCGGGAATCATGGGTAGTGGTAAGTTACACCACAGAACACATGCCTGAAAGAGGGATTTCATTCATATCCAGTGTCCCTGTGTAGTAGAAATACCTAATCTTCACAGATGCTAATCTGTGAAAGTGACGTTAAATGCATGTCTAATTAGAAATTCTGTTTTTTTTGGTGCCACGTGGTTTGTGTTCTTGCCCTCTGTTCTGATCCCATATCTGTTGGACAGAGCTTCTCTGTGCTCTCTCTAAATTCCACAAGTCTCACATTATGCTGGACAGAAAAAAATCATTATCAAAGAGCTTTTGTTTTAACACCCAATTGCATTTAGTAGGCAGTGCTTTCACTTTCTTGACACTCTTTGTATCACTTTCTGCCTCTTACTCTCTCTTTCTAACCCCCATTTCTCTCACTCACTCACACAGTGTTCCTGCCAGCGGATGCGGCCCACTCAGTGCTGAGACGCCTGCCCAGGGCAAACAACATGCTGGAGGAGATGAAACAGGGCAACATCCAGAGAGAGTGCCGGGAGGAGATATGCACATACGAGGAGGCCAGGGAGGCATTTGAGAACGATGAGAAGACGGTGAGTGACCATTCTCTGTTGCTGTCTCTTTGCGTTTCCGTGACACACGCACTGGAGAAGCTCTTGCGTGCCTGCAAGATCCCTGCCCCAGATCGGCTGGTGTGAGTAGTGTCCCTGTTTTGCAGGAAGTGATTGTTATCAGCAGGAAGAGCAATCTGACGTAGCGAATGCTCACCAGGGAGGGAGTTGATTCCTGTAACTGTTGTGTAGAGTTAGAAGGAGAATGGTGACACATGACTGATGTTGTCGTACGTGGGTGTGTGTGTGTGAACCTGTGGCATGCTGAGCTGCGATCCTTAGTGTGTTGTTAGTCTGATTGTGTGGGTTGTGCCTGTCGTGATCTGCTGCAGAGACGTTTTTGGGAGGAATACGTCCGTGAGAGCAGTCCTAGCGGGGGGCTGGAGGCTGTCATGGGTGGAGTCAACCCCCTCTACCTGATCCTGCCCCTCGTACTGCTCTTTCTGCTCATCGCCGCCGTGGTCATCACCGTGTGGAGGTGTCACTCTCGCAAGCACTCCGAGCGCAGCCCCGCCATGGGCTGCCCTCACCGGGAGCCCGGCCTATCTGTGGTCTCCATGGACCAGTGGGGGAGGGACTACCACCCAGAGCACCTGGAGCTCAGCGTCCACAGCAGCCCAGCCTACCCAGGCTCCGAGCTCACACCAGGGAGAGGAAGCGCGGCAGACCCCCCGCCATCTTACGAGGAGGTGGTGGGCCATACCGACGTCCATGTAGAGACGGAGCCCCCCCCTCAGTACGAGGACATAGTCAATAGTGCTGTCGTAGGCCATGGGAAGTGACCCCCCCTTTTGCCATTGCACTGATTTGACCCAAGAGACTCCAGCCCTCCCTTGTCTGCACCTTTCACAGCAATACCATCCTCAGCTCACCCCCTCACTGCTGTTTTTTTATTTTATTGTTACAACACTAACAGAGTTTTGTTGGAGACGGTGTTGTCTAAGCTTGCACTAATTGCTCACCAGGGTTGAGTGACAGTGGAGACAAACGCCAATGATATCGCAATACCAAAATGCACTGAAACAGATCTACATCCTGTGGCTTCCCTACTAGCATTCTGTACTATATAACAAGAGGTTGTTTTCTTACATATGAATGGTGCATGGTCAAAGTGGTTTCTGTTTGCCATATTTGTAAAAGGAAACACGTTCTATTTATATAGAATTATTTTTGTAATGTTTGGTGGAAATGTAAAAACAAACAATTTAGTCTTGCATAATATTAGATTGTTGCATAATATTAGATTGTTGTCATGATATGGCAAATTGTATGTATACATGAACTTATTGAACTATTGCAGATGGTCAAAATATGTCTTCTTGCATCTTGTGTGTGATGACAGCAGAGGTTGACGAGGATAGTAAATTAACCCTTGTGCTGCCTTCGGGTCACATGACCCAAAGGTTCATAACGAACCATCATTGTGTTTACCCAGTTTTACCCAATACAAAAACTAATAAAAATAATTTTCTTTTAACCTTTGCAATGTGGGGGGTCTGAGACAGCCCAACGGTTAAAAGGAAATGCTTCACTTTGTTTTTGTATGAGGTAAATTTGTCGCAATACGACGGTGGGTCACACGGCTGATGGGTCAGAATGACCCGAAGATAACACAAGGGTTAAGCAATCTACTGTAGGGTCCAAAAGTCTCAGGTCGAATTGAAGACTGAGAAAGCCAAGCATTCTGTGACATCACAAGACGCTCTTTGGAACAAATTGTCAAGTCACGTTGTGCTTATACATTTTTTTTACATTGTTATGAAAGCAAAAAGGGGACATAAATACTAGTAGAGAATAACTGTACTACATTCAAAACGGACCTTGATTAGTGGTCTCTGACTTTTGGACCTTACTGTGTGAGACCTGAAGTTACCGATGCAAAGTAATGAGGCAGGGCCGAACCCCATTGTCTTCATGGGGAAAATACAGTATTAAATGTCACTGTACAGAGATGTATATACCTTTTTATTAAGGTGAGTGTGCTGAGATTTTATCAAGAGGCTTTTTTTGTGATTGCATTGCTTTTAACGTAGCGAATGTGGTGAATGAAGGCACTTTCTGGTCAGGTGTAAACCAAGCCTTTTTTTTATTTTTTTTATACAAACACTAAGGCAACCTGTTCTGGTGCAACTAGCACCACTCACTCAGCAATAACTCAACCTCCTATATCAAAAGATGACTTTATACTCTGAGTATGCAGCCACTTTACTAAAAGTACTGCTGGCCCAAATATCTGCCTGAAATGCATTTAATAATATTTATAAATCTGAGTTTATATTCTGTTCACTACAGACAGAGCACTGATGTTTTATGTTTGATCTGTGGACCTCAGTCCTATGCCATGACCTTTACTGGCAGATGCTAGTTGAGGTCAGACATTGTACCTTTACTTTTGTATTTGACAATGCCTTATCAAAAAATGACAAATGTGAAATGTAGAGGATTATTAAACACTTAACAGATGTATAAATAAATGTTAAATATTTGAATGTGCTATGCTTGAATTAATTTCCAATGCAAGTAATGTGTAACAATTGGATAAAGGAATACTGTACATACAGTGCATCCAGAAAGTATTCACAGCGCTTCACTTTTTCCACATTGTTACAGCCTTATTCCAAAATGGTTTATGTTTATATTATTTGCCTCGATTATACTCACACAATATTCCATAATGACAGTGGAAAAAGTTACTTTTTTATAGGTTTGCATAAATATAACATGTACATGTCTTCGTGGCTGTGTGCTTAGGGTTGTTGTCCTGTTGGAAGATGAACTTTCGCCCAATCAGATCCAGAGCCCTCTGGAACAGGTCATCATAGATGTCTCTGTACATTGCTGTATTCATCTTTCCCTTGGTCCTGACCAGTCTCCCAGTTCCTGCCGCTGAAAAACATTCCCGCAGCATGATGCTGCCACCACCATGCTTCACTGTAGGCATGGTATTGGTCAGGTGATGAGTGGTGGCTGGTTTCCTCCAGACATGACACTTGGCATTTAGACCAAAGAGTTCAATCTTTGTTTCATCAGACCAGATCATTTTGTTTCTCATGGTCTGAGAGTCCTACAGGTTCCTTTTGGCAAACTCCAGGTGGGCTGTCATGGGCCTTTTACTGAGGCGTGGCTTCCGTCTGGCCCTCAATCAATCATACAAGCCCGATTGGTGGAGTGCTGCAGATATAGTTGTCCTTCTGGAAGGTTCTCTCTTCACAGAGCAACGCTGGAGCTCTGTCAGAGTGACCATCGAGTTCTTGGTCACCTCCCTGACCAAGGCCCTTCTCCCCTAATCGCTCAATTTGGCCGGGCAGCCAACTCTAGGAAGTCCTGGTGGTTCCAAACTTATTTCATTTACTGAAGATGGAGGCCACTGTGCTCATTGGAACCTTCAATGCTGCAGACATTTTTCTGTACCTTTCCCCAGATCTGTGCCTCGATACAATACTGTCTTAGAGGTCTATAGACAATTCCTTGGACTTCATGGCTTGGTTTGTGCTCTGACATGCACTGTCAACTGTAGGACCTTTATATATACAGGTGTGTTCCTCTCCAAATCATGTCCAATCAACTGAATTTATCACAGGTGGAACCCAATCAAGTTGTAGAAACGTCTCAAGGATAAGTGGAAACAGGATGCACCTGAGCTAAATTTTGTGTCACGTCAAAGGCTGTGAATACTTATGTTATGTGATTTTTATTTTTATATATAGATTATTTTTATATACCTTTTTTCACATTATCATTATGGGGTATTGTGTGTAGAATTTTGGGACAACAATTAATTTAATACATTTTGGAATATGGCTGTAACATAACATGGAAAAATTTAAGCACCATGAATACTTTCTGGATGCACTGTAGCTGTACCTCAGATTCTTCCTAAACTGGTTAAACTACACTGTGATATGATGTATACAGCGTATACATCAACTAATTACAAAACCACAATGTAGCAATTCTATACATTGCATAAACCTTTCTGTACAACATTTTCAATCAAGTAATTTATTTTATTGTGGAATTATTTCAATAATTTCCACATTTATAAAAACGATTGTGATTTTTGGGGAAACTTGTTTCCAAACATAATAGTATATAAAGTGATCGTGAGCGGTTTTCCCTTTCATTTCTCTGGACAAGTGGCTGTAGATCAAAGCTGGTCTGCAGTATCTAACTGCGTCATCTTACTAAGACAGGCAAAAAAAAATACAATTTGCCCCCAAATAATGGCACAGTTAGATGGAAGAATCTCATCAGTGTCAATCACAAAGTGTCATCCAAATACAATAATTTGACAAGCATTAAGAAAAAAGCTTTAGCGAGTGAGAGGACCTCTTCTTGTTAGTTTGGTTAAATTTGCTAAATGCTTGCAAGTAAAAAAAAAATATAT
This sequence comes from Osmerus eperlanus, assembly GCF_963692335.1. Classification (NCBI taxonomy): domain Eukaryota; kingdom Metazoa; phylum Chordata; class Actinopteri; order Osmeriformes; family Osmeridae; genus Osmerus; species Osmerus eperlanus. The sequence continues at coordinate 1,357,743 of NC_085043.1, forward strand.
ATATATAATAGTGCTCATTTTGATTCCGGTCATGAAGTTTCAGCATCATTGAGACCTATTTCATAGAGTCGACTCAACAACTCAACGCCTTCATTCACACCCACTCCTTTGGGTTTCGTAACACCTCCAACATCTCCGCCTCCTGGGTGCCTTTGGCTGGCTCATGCATATACTCCCATCTGGGGAGCAAGGAGGTTCATTACAATGTTGTTGCTTTAATGAGACACACGCACACACGTGACTCGCCACTCACCTAGCTGTGAGGGGCAGGGACATGAGGATACTCTCAATCCTGGAGCCTGGGGTGGCCAATCCAAACTTAACCCCTCTATCATACACCAGGTTGAACTCCACGTACCTGAGGCACACAGGGAAATTACAGCAACATTGTGTGCATAATAGCATCTAAGGCAGGGTGAGGCATCCAGTTATCTACTGAGGAACAAAAAAATGGCCTTCTTATGTGCTTACGTAATTAATCAGTGAATCAGCCTGTTGCCTTATTATCTGTTCATGTATCCTGTCTTATTCATTCATTCATTCGTGTTCCTACTGTAACCTACGTTTGTGTTCTGATGACAGTGAAGGGCCTGCCCTATGATGTGGTGTCTGTATGTTTGACGAATGTTGGCTGTATGGTACATTTGTTTTTCCCTTTGTACTATAAATTCTGTCCTCTGACTTTCATGGCTTAGAGACTTTGCTGGTACACCACTGTGTTCAAACTGTTAGTTTCTATGTCGAGGTGTCTTTCTCCAATCGGCAGAATGCCTAATACCGTATTTCTTCGAATAAACGCCGCCCTCGAATAAACGCTGCACCAAAAATGAACGTTGTGTAATAAACGCCGCCCTCGAATAAACGCCGTCCTAAAAAAATCTGAAAACGGTTATTTAATTGGTTAAATTCAACCCCAGTATTTATTACACATGTACATAACTTTCTGCACAGCTTTCTGTTTGAAAGCTAACGTGTATGAACGTTTAGGCATGCTGCTTCAGATTTCTACACAATGTAGAACACTTGTATTTGAGACAGTTGTATTACCAACGCACACCTAATTGATAGCCAATGAGAAAGGGAGTTGCCGCACTCATAGACAAACAAAGAATAGACAAGGAGGTCAGCGGTAGTAGCCTAAATGAAACCTGCGTTTCTAGCTGCATGATTCATTTGTCACAATGCCAGCAACGAAGTTGTCTATGGCTGCACTGCAGCTACAATTCACGAAATCTCTCAATAATTAAACGCCGCCTTCGAACAAACGCCACACCAAAAATGAACGTTATTTAATAAACGCTGCGGCGTTTATTCGAAGAAATACGGTACTTACAAACCCAGAACCCAACTGAATTGTCACATTGTTCCTGAAGAGATGGACAGAACTTCCTGGCGCACATTCTGATACGCATGCAAAAGCTTCCTCTGTTTGTGCAAACATACCCCCAAGAACACAAGGCCTCCCAGTCTTTCAACAACATAGAAGACTACCACCGAATGCACACTAACGGAGCAGGGCTCTCTGTTATGAACTCACCTGCCTCTCCTCACCTGCTGCCAGGCCTTCTGCTCCGGGGTGAAAGGGTCGTTGAGGTGTTTCCATACGATAGGGAGATAACAGGGCACCACAGTTTGGGCGCAGCTCCTCACAAAGCTGAAGGCCTCCTCTTGGCTGGGGGAGTCCAGGTCGTCAAAGAAAATCCCTCCGATGCCCCGGGTCTCCCCTCGATGGCGGATGTAGAAATATCTGTCACACCTAAAACCCCAGAAGGACACCAAGTTTAGCTAAACATAAATTAGTTTCTAAAAATAACACCCTGTCTTTCATAATCTTAATTATATGAAGAAGAAAAAAATATATATATGGGAATATATACAAGATGTCTCCCTTCCCCAGTCAACTTTGTCTAGCTTTATGGAACATTGTCAAATGTTACAGATAAAATGACATACCTTTTTTAAAAGCACAGTGAAATAAATTCAAGATTCCTCACTTTAGATTTAGACCATAGAATTGAAGTATGTTAAATAGTTTGTCACAGCTGTATAAAGCTAACATTTACATCATGTTACATCCTCCTACCACAAAACCTCAACTGAATCATGTTCCTTATACTGAGATATTTTTCTAATAGTGCTCTGTTTTCTGGGTCTTGGGTGTTTACTGTAAAAAAAATTAAGAAAATAAAAATCAAGGTCAACAGGCAGTCAAAACTCTCTTCCTTGTTGGGGTGCCCCCCCCCCCCCCCAACTTTGCTTAAGATCGGTTAACGGTTCTTCACATGACAAGGAAAACGTCCTCTTATCACTCTCCAACAGTGGAGGACCCACCCAGAACAGACCACACACCCTCACCTACGCACACACTCTACCAATAAACAGAGTTGTCATACCATTTCTTGAAGTCTGGGTAGTACTGGGGATGGTGCTCGTCACAAGCCCCTTTCAGAGTTCTGTGGAAGATTGCTGCGTCTTCGTCACTGACATACATAGGAGTCAGGTCCGTGCCTCCACCAAACCACCACTGCTTGGAGCCTGGGAGACACAGTCAGACAAGGGTCATCATTCTTTAGCACAATGACTCAATTGACACTGTGACACCAACACCCCAACTCTTGCAACACAGTGTGACACAGACACTCTTACCGTCTTCTTCCTCAATCTCGAAATATCGATAGTTGAAGTGCACTGTGGGAATGTGGGGGTTCTTGGGGTGGATGACAGAGCTCACACCCATGGCGCAGAATGGCAACTTCCCTGAAAGCCGTCGTGTCACGGTACATTGATATAGTTAAACATTATTTGACATTGCCTTATGATTGAGCCCTACCCAGTGCTTATCCTTCATGCTGCTGGCTCTACCCCTCGCCTGTCTCCAGCGACCAGTGTACTGTTGCATGCAGCGATACGCCAACTGTATATGTAATTATTATTATTATCATCTCCACAAGAGAGAACCTGTTGGTTACTTACCATTTTTCCCCTTAAGGACCTTCCCTCTGCTGCGCATCTGCTTGGCCGCCTCTTCAGTTAGATTACCAAACACCACTGACACGTTGACACCAGCCTTCTCAAACACCTTTCCATCCTGAAGCACACAGCTGATCCCTCCTCCCCCTGAAACACACACATACACAAATAAAGGTCTTGAGACAGATCATATTGAGTCCCTGGCCTTCAGGCATTGACTGAGCTGCGGTCCACCTTGGTAGAATTGGCCTCAATTTGCCTTAAATAGCACGCGCCTCTTGGTAGGAGGCTCCACTGACCCTCTTTTCGTTCCCATCGGTCCACTTTGAACGTGCCGCCATCCACCTTCTCGAGAGCTTTGCAGAACTCCGCTTGCGTCTCCATGATCAACATTTCCATCCTTGTGCACATCTCCCCTCTCCTCTGCTGCAGCACCTTGATATCGGTTACTGGTGGCGACATGAAGGCCTTGCATTTCTCTGCAATATCACTTTCTTCCTCCTCGGTCTTGGGGATCCTTGATGCCATTTCAGCCCGCTGAAAGTGGCAAACACTGGCCACAAACCCTGCGACCGCTGCAGCTGCTCCGGCTAGCAACAGGGCACCTCTTCTGGATCGACCCGCAATGCTTTTCCCCGCTGTCCAGCATGACATGTATCTCACTCCAGCACCTTTGGCAGACCATTCAGCTTGCGAAAGAAAACTTAACGGAACTAGTGAAGTATTGCGGTGGAAAGCCAGGTGCGAGTCCACGACACTATACATCCTATTGGAGTGAGAAATAAAACATTGTCTCGAACGACATGCCGTTCTATGTATAGAATAAAGAAATGTTGTAGCCATATCAAAAAAGTGAGCAATCCCTCCCTCGTGAACGACAACAAAAGTAGGCTAACAGGTACTCAAATTAGGGCTACATGACCAAGTCGGAAGACGCATTGTCACATCTACGTTAAAAGCTCTGTCCATGCTACGTAAAAAAGACAAGGAAGCATGGGATATGTAGTTTAAAGATATCTATTCAAAGGGCGTTCGGCTGATAGCGGGCTACAATAAACACAAAATCCCAGAAACCAGTACACTGCCACTGAACTTGGCCAATGAGGTTTTGTGGTAGAATGACGTGACTTCTGTCCCGTTCGAGCAAGTATTTGGTAGTAGCCTATGTTATGCCACTATTGTTGTGAAATTCATTTTTTAATTATTACGGTAGATTATTTGAGCGTGCTAAGAACAGTCGGTCATTTTTTCAAATCAGTTTGTGTGCATTTAGTTACAGCATACGTTTGTGTTTGCTTAATATTCAACGCATGTGCGTGACGGCGAAACGTGTTGTAGGTCTCTATGGCAACGTGTTTTAAACCCCTTTGGGAAGCCAGCAAGAGATTATCGGCACAGGTGTCCTACGAACACAACTCAACATAAAATGTAGGGCAGTGGAAACAACAAATAGTTTCCAGTTAGGGTTTTTATAATTTATTCATACTGGCAAAGAAATCGCATAACCTTGCTGTGGTGAGTTTTTATTTGAAAACATAGAATTTATGTTCACAATTTAAGCTCGAGTAGGCCTACGTCCTTTTGTTTTTAAATGGAATTAAACATAATATCCTGTTTTATTACCACAAGTGTAAAGAAAAATGTTGCCATCATATCTTGTTTTGCTGTATCAGTATTAGTGTGTGGAGGAGAACAACGATTTAAGAAAACAGCAGATGCCCCAGCCCCACCTCATAATGTAATAAATATTATTGAGTGCCTAACAACGGTATATTGCAAATGTGTTGCCAAGTATAGGCTACGTATGCATGTATTTATTTAACCAGCAGAGGGACATCCCGAGTTAACACCACCCTGGTCTTGACGTTCCACTGAAAAACTCTCTTAGTACTACATCTGTGCACTTCTGGTCCTAGATTAGGCAATCTGAGTACATATAAATGTACTAGGCTACATACAGTTCTTCTCAGTATATCTTTGTGTACCTGGCTTAACTCCGTACTTAATCTATCCGTATACCAATGAGTCAGAGATGAGCACTAGGACCCAGGAGGAGTACGAGGACGACTTCGAGAAGGACCTGGACTGGCTGATTGGTGAGGATGCCAGAAGTGAGAACCAGGTGGGTCAGTGAGCTGTACCGTGGAGTACAGTTACAGAGGTAACACTAAAATATAAAATGGGAGTCAGATGGCTGAGCGGTGAGGGAGTCGGGCTAGTAATCTGAAGGTTGCCAGTTCGATTCCCGGCCGTGTCAATTGACGTTGTGTCCTTGGGCAATACTTCACCCTACTTGCTTCGGGGGGAATGTCCCTGTACTTACTGTATGACTAAATGTAAATGTAAAATATGCAATATGCTGAATTAAATATACAGATGGCCTACAGTTTCAGTCAATATTAAACAGTGTTTACAGTAGTGCAAATACGGGTTAGTCTTTAGAATGGCTAGGAAATGCAAACATATGAAGACTGTGAAGAACCGTGCTAGTGGAGTGTGTGACTGACTCTGTGGCCCTTGCTGTGACAGTGAGTGGTGCAGTGTTACCCTGGCCAATGCATCTGCCAGTATGTAAAAACCAATCTCACTGACACAGCTCCATACACTTTCCCTAGTCTAGGGTAGACTAGCTCTGCTGCATACATTATTCATTGACACGTATTTGTAGCCAAGGTGAGCTGGTAAACTCACTCCTCAGTATAAGTACAGTCACTTGCACCAGCGAAATGCTAGCTAGCTTTTTGGTGGTGTAGCTGGTTTGTGGTTGTCAGAGGGCCCGAGTTCGAAGACCGGTGTGGGTGGTATCTTCAGATATGACGTGCCTTAATTCCCATGGTCACTGTTCCCTTTCCCCCAGGACCCTGACGATGAGGATATCGAGGCACAAATAGACAAGGAACTAGAGGAAGAAGAGGGGGAGCAGGGAAAGGAGAGCAAAAAAAGCCAGAAAGAGAAGAATAGAGGTGAAGAGACAGAGGAGGCAGAGGTGGAAGAGAGATGGCCTTCGCCAATGGAGCCCCTTGAGTTTGATTCTGACAGAGAGAGCCAGTATAAGTTGTCGTCCATAGGCCCCCCCCCCCCGGTGCCGGAGGACCAACTGGACGATGAGAAGAAATACATCCTTGAGAAGATTGAACAGGCCAATCGAGAGCTACAGCACCAGGAAGCTCCAGACATGACCCGACAAAGACGGCTACACTTCAAAGAGACTCTTGTAGATCTGGTGGTGCCCCCGCTGGATTTTGAGGTCAGTGGCTCCTCCCAGAGTACAGGAGTGGAAGTGCGGAAGGACTGCCTGGTTGGAGGCACAGACACAAAGATCGAGATCGAGGTGGCAGGGAGGCTGTCGGAACTCAAGATCTCCCAGAGGGATGGAGCTGGAGAAGGCAGCTCACTGGCTGGGGATCCTGGCCAGACCGGGCCTGAAAAGAGGGTCCAGGCTGGGCAGGGGAAAGAAGGCATAGTCCTGGTAGAGAAAGATGGAAAATTTGATCTAGTCAGTCTGAAGGAGGTGGAGAGCCTCAGCTTGTTGCCCCCCATAGCCAACGGTCTTGCTGACAACCCCCGCTCTGACCCTTGTCCTGGAGGACCCAGGCTCAGCCCTAACAAGGCTGTCATGTCCTCCCTCCACTCTCAGGGGATAGAGCACCTCCGGGCTCCCAGACCTCCAGCCAAGCCCAGGAACAGGCCCAGTTCAGCCAGTCACACCCAGAAAGGCCGCCTGGGGAGGGGAACCAAACGCAGGGTGCAGTCGGCCAACGGCACACCCACCCACGTCACTTATACTCTCTCTCCCGAACAGAAGGAGATTCTGCAGAAGATGCAGGAGAGGAAGGGGAGGCAGGCCAGAGAGGTGGGCATGTGTCCTCGTGTTATACTGCCACTGACTACATAAGAAAGAATAAGAAAGCTATAAGTGAGACAGCTTGACCAGTAACCTAGACAAAACAACCCACTAGCTTCTTGACCTGGGATGAGTTTCCCTCTCTCTCTTCCCTCCTTCCGCTTCATTCTCTCTGTCTTCCTTCATCAGGCAGAACAGCGACGATGTGAGGAAGAGCAGCAGAAGCGCCAGGAGAACGAGATTGCTTTCCGGGCGTGGCTGCTGAGGAAGAGGGGGCAGGTTCAGGAGGAGAGGAGGATCCACCAAGCTCAGGAGATGGAGAGGATGAACGGCAGGGTATGGCCACAAAGGGGGGACACCAACACACCAAACATGAGCTTGAGTCCCACTCAGACAGTATCCGGCAATGATGATATATCCCACAGTATTATTAAGTGTCTGTGTGTATGCTCAACAACGCCAAACATGGCTATGTACATATCGTCAGCATTGCCATTCACACAGACGTGTGTGAATACATTTGACCAATGTTTTAGGCAGTAACCCCAAAAGCCAATCTGTCTAAAGCTAATTTAGAAAGCTAAGTTTCCGGTCGTCTGTCCAGAGAGAGTCTTGTGACCCAGACGAGGCCTTCAGGGCGTGGCTGCGGAGGAAGCAGGGGCAGCAGCTGAGAGAGAGACAGCTGGAGGAGATGAAGAAGATGGAGCAGGAGAGCGGATTCTATCTGCACAACCGAGAGGAGTGTGAACGCGCTTTCAAACTGTGAGTGGAAACCCAGCAGTCAAATTGCCCCTTTCTCTCTCTGTCTGTCTAAAAGTTGTCCTGCTCTGTCTCCTCTTCCCCTGCGTCCGTCTTCTCCCTCATCCTCTCTGTCCTCTTCCTCTCTCTTCTTTGTCCTCCTTTCTCTCCTCCTCCCTCCATCTCCTCTCTCCTCTCGGTATAAGGTGGCTGAAGCGTAAGCGTCTGGAGAAGAGGGCGGAGCAGCGCGCGGCGAGGGAGCACGCCCGCAGGCTGGTGCTGGAGGAGCGGCGAGCTCGGCGCCTGCAGGACCTCCTCTGCTCTGCCAACGAGCCACTACGCTTCACAGAGCACCTGACCTACCGCTTCTGAAGAGCAAGGCCAACAACATACCTCAGGAGGAATGAGATGGGGAGGAAGGAGTCACTGAAGGATATACTCATCCTCCATATCTCTCCTCAAATACAAACACTAGAAAAGATTAAACAGCGGGTAATTATTTACAGCTTTTGATAGCCTTATTTTTTGATTTCGTATATCCAATTGTGAGCGATGAGAGCATTTTTATATGCAAAATGGAGTATGGGTGGGTGCCGCATCAAGACTTAGAACTTGTTTTTAGCCTTAATTTGTTTTTCACAGATGGTGTTTTGTCCTTGACTTTATCTTCTACTGTACGTGGCCTGTGATATCTGACCTGGATACATACAGTTAATTCCCAAAGGATCGGGTTGCAGTTTAAGTAGTCTGTTTGTGGTCAGTACAAAGTATTACATAGAATGATGGCTCGTAGTCAAATGTATTTACAGATTTGTGGGACGAATATTTACTGAAAGTAAGTGCATCGATTATACTGTCATTTGTTTTCAATTGTGTCAACATAGCGTATCTTCTATAAGCAGAGACACTTTGTCCTCCTGTGTGGACCTCATCAAAGACCACAGAGCTATATTGAGTATGTGGGCAAACCATATGCCTTTTTCTTGGTCACAAGTGTTTTCAAGAAAGATTTATTAAACAGTAGATTGTATTACAACAAGAAGACATTTTATGGGTTCAGCAAAATTTTCTGAATAGTAAATTTGCTAATAAAGGACAGTCTAGTCTCTAATTTATTGGTACACATGACAAAAAAAGAGAAGGGTACATCCATTTGTTTGTTACAGCAACTCATACTTAAATAATAAGACAGTGTCCCTATCAAAAGTGAAACGTAACCTTAAACCCTACACTATAACTTCAACTGATAAGTTACATACTGTGTGTAGTTTGTAACATTGTATTGATAGGCACTTTCACAAAGCACTTTCTTTCCATTGGACTACCAGTGCATGTGCCTGCCTGACTGTGTAGCCTGCAGTTTAGTAGTATATAGAGGAAAGTTTAACTATACGCCACCATATGAATAAGTATTCCTTGAAACAGGAATAAATGACATCTTTTATTAAAAAGGTTTCTAAAATTGAATGCCAACAACTGTTATCGCTGTTGATTTTCAACGCACAAACACGTACACCATGTTTTCATGTCAGTTAACTTGTAAACAGAATATCTTTTGTGTGACTGTATGAGTAGGTAGGGAGACTGTATGAGTCAGCCACTGAGAGAATATATAATATATTGTATCTGTGAAGTGTCTACAACTATAGAAATGCCCAATATTTCTTCCTGTGTGTCTGCATATATTGAAGGCAACTATTTTAAACAGTCAGAAGCATGGTTGCAGTACCACTATCCCTCAGAGATGAAACATAGACTGAGATAAACATACACACACTGGTAGATCATAAGCACGGCCTGTGCTTGCTCCGGAATTAAGGAAAACCATTGTTCCTCTACTTGGCGTGTTCACAGTGCAGTAAAGAACAGTATAGGAATGATGTGTGTAGTGATCTGGACTGCAACCCAGTAACCAGAGAAGTACTCTTTGACTGAACCACACATGTAGTTGGTGAGTTTTCGATAGACAACCAAGGTACTGGTATGTACAGAAAAATCGGGACCACACACACACAAGCCACAACAATAATAACAAAAACAACAATATAACTTGCACTTCAAATAGTACAAAAATAGAATTGTTCCGATACAATCGTCATTAAATAAATAGATAGATTGATAGAGGAATTTGACTGGGGTCTGTTGGCTCCTAAAGCTCGTCCTTGGGGTTGATGTTGAGGCCCTGGTCCCAGTGTGTCTGGCTGTTCTGGTTGTCCAATGCCTGCATAACCTCGTCTGCCTGAAGACGCTCCTGTAGGGGGGAGGGAGGAGACAGGTTAAAGAGGCACTAGACATGCTCCATGCACACAGACAATGAGTGACAGTCCTGTCAGCTCTTCTGAGTTGGTCAAAAATCAGTTGCCTGTGTTACTAATGCCATAGAAATAAACATGACGGGGGTTACCAGTTCTCTGAAGAGGGGGTCCAGGGTGAACCAGAGCGCCACTGCACACCTCTGGCCCCTGGTGACGGCCCGCACGCCATGGGGGTTCTCCCCCCCTGAGGAGAAGCCCACCATTCTGCCACACCTCGGCTTCACTGATGCCTGGGAAGGGAGGATGGGGGAGAGCAGGGGAAAACGTCAACTTTGTCTGATACTGTGTACAAAGTTTGACATAAATGAAGAGTGAATGTAAGATTTTTGTTGTAATAAGCTAAGAATAAATATAATGAAAAATAAACTAATACAAAAAAGAGGAAAACTGACCGTAACTGTTTTGGCATCCATTTCTGTAAAAATGAACTCCCCGCCTTCGAAATCCCCATTTAGGTACAGAAGAGCACTGAAAAAACAACAACAAACCCATGAATATTTATTTTTAAACAATTTGGCAGAGACAGGAAATTTCAGCTGGTAGATCCTGAGGGTAGGCAGGCTGAGCTGCTCTCTGACCTGTAGTCTCTATATGTGTAAGCTGGGGGCTCCTTCCAGCACTCGTTAGCCTCTGGGTCCAGCAGACAGTTGTCAGCATGGATAGGGTGGCTCAGGTCATTTCTGTGATCCTGCTGACCTACAACCACACACACACACAAGTAAACTACTGGCATATTTTGCGTGTGTGGGGTGTGTGTGTCCAGGGAGGAGTGGAGTATGTCTTGGTGCTTGAGTGAGTGTGTGTTTGTATTATATGTGTCACCTGTGATAGCTGTTCGACACACTAGGTGTGTGTATGAGAAGTGCAGGGTGGAGTTGAGCATGAAGTAAGACTCAATGACGCGCCGGGCCCTCTCGCTAACATCGTAAAAGAGACGAGCACTTCTGAGCGGCACACGGCCCTCATAGCCGTACTGAGGAGAGAAGAAAACATGGCTTGGTTTCACTGAGGTAGCGTCTAACTATCCTTCTACAATGTAGTCTCTGTCTAGACAGTTGCTTACTTGTAGGGTTTTAAGTACCGTTGCCCCCTCAAACCTCTCATTGGGTGTGTGAGGAGACATTTTTCCTCGATAGCCATCTCCTGCCATGGTGACAGTCTGGAGGAGTCAAAGAAAATACTCAAATACACAAATCTTTGACAACCAAAAAAGACAGCAACAAAACAGAGAGACTACAAGAGAAAAAGGGTCTTACATGGGCGAGATTTTTTAGCTCTGAGCACTCGTCCATTGAGATGACGTCATCCAGGAGAACCCGCTGTGTTCCGTTGAGCGCTGCAGAGTTGTGGACCAGCTGTACGCTGTTGTACACCAGGGGACCACCTAGACACACAGCAACACACACTGTTAGGAAGCCCCACTGTGTCGTCTACAAGGAAACCTGTGTGCTGTCGAAGAGGCATCACACCTTCTCGGAGCGCCTGCGTTGGAGCCACAGTGTTGTTTTTTTTCTCTGAGATAGGCACATACTCCATTCCACCATCCGTACCAGAGGGAATCCTGGGAAGAAAGAGGTGTAGCACATTAAAACTTTTTTATTTATTTATGATCATACAGCAATTAATTGAATACAGTTGGATCAGATGCAGTATTTGTTTACCTGTTAGAGTCCTCTCTTCCGCCTGTGCCGCCCCAGTAATTCTACAAGAGAGGGAAGGAGAAAGACACCACCTTTCCAAACCAATGTCCAGAGCAGCAGTAGGGGGTGCTCTCTGCTAAGGTAAACACCTCTGTCACAGGTTCATGTAGTCACCTGTTACTACCCACACTGTTACCTCCCTTGGTGGAGTTTTGAACTTAACTATACAGTAGAAGTCTTAATGCAGCATTATCAAGATCTCAAACTCACATCAATTCTTTAAATTAATTTCATTCCAACCCTAAAGTTTTCGATCAACTTTCCTATATGAACCAAAGATAATCCAAGATGTTACTATTCCCTTGATTGGAGAAACAGGAGACAATGTTGGGAGGAATGTTGTTTGAGCTCAAGAAGGTTCACCTTCATGATGAACGGAAGTCATTACTGGTACAAGAAGCCCATTTGAAAAAATGGCGTGTTCCACCATAATTCTGTCATTTGTATTTATTTATTTATTGCAAATATTGCCTCTATTTTCAGGAATTCAGTAAATAATTCAGTAGCATTTGGACAAAAGAATCAAGAGATTCCCTCACTGTGAACTTCAGCATTCCACATGTGCTTACCCCTTCAGTGAACTCCACCCCCATGTTATCACTGCCAATCAGAAGCAGCTCCAGTTCCTGCTTATGGCGCGTCACATACCACACAGCCTTCTGTGAAGATGGATCAGGCAGGGGAACATGTACATAATAAAGAAACATAATAAAACAAAGCATCAATCCTTAATGTGGCTCATTTCCTCATTGGACATAATGTGGGTGGGGGTCATTTTCCTCTTTGCAGGGCCTAAATGTTGTAATGCAAGGTATCTGGAGGAAGACTAGTAATTCTTTAGCATGGAAAATACCAGATAATGTCTGGTAGGACATGAGGGAACAGAAGACAATGACTCCCGCATGTTTTGAAACTTGAGCATCCGGGATAAATTCTCTTTTCCAACCATAACGCAAACAGCTCCATTTCATTTTCCAAACAAATACCTTTAAGCTGGGAATGTAGAACAAGACACCCAGTCCATTACAAAGCATTACAATTGCTGAGTTGGAGACTGGTTTGATTGTTCTTTAGGGGCAAATTGATTTGTCAGTTGTCTATTGGGGTTTATCCTCAATTTACAATTGCACCATTCCCCTCATCTGCTCTAAATTACCAACATATTTACCACCCCTTTCAACTGAACCTGATGATTATAAACACCAAGGGAAATAGATTCTATTAGAAAGTATGCTGGCATCAAATTTACACAGTGGTATCTAACTAAATACGGCAGCTGGATACGGACCACGGACCAAATTAAAGTTCAGTTCAGTTCCAGCGTTTTGGCTGGGATTTACGGAAACACTAAGTAGTAGCTTGTAACCTCCACTGCAGACAGTAAACATGTGTAAACAACACACATTTTCTCCAACTCTGTCCAGACTGGGTTTGTTGAGTTGTGTTACCTTGTCAGGCTTACTGTCAAAGCCCAGAGCTTCCCTGTAGTACTCCACATTCTCCGCCATGAACTCCTCACCCTCGTGAAAGAGCAGGTAGGACAGGGCACACTTTAGAGCCTGCTCCACTTTGCCCACTGGGGGAGGACAAGGTTGGACAGAGAGAGAGAAAGAGTGTGAGGCAAAGTATCATAGAGAAACCAGAGGGTAGGAAGAAGGTTCCAAAGACAGAGAGAAGTCAGACAGTCAAACATCATGATGATCCGTCCCATTTCACAAGCAGTTCTGAGAGGAGACCAGGCCTGAAAGAAAGTGCGCTGTCATTGCACTGCATACTTCCACCCCCCTGTTCTCCCACTTCAACCCACCCCCCACCCCCGTCATACACACACGCAACCCGTTCTCCCTCCAAAAACCCTACAGTGTCTCCTCCAAAGGTCATATTGCATCCTCCCATGTAATGAAGCCTCCGCAGGCTGAATAGGATGTGAGTCTAAGCCATGGAAATCTATTAGGGTTCACATTCCTGGACCATGACCACAATGGAGCAAATGGTGCAGTCGAGAGTCTGTATGAGATAGTGGAAACATAGACACATCCACACTCACTCACCCACACCTACAGTCTGAACTAACACACACATACACACTCGTCCCCACTACAGGTGCAGTATTAAAGATATGTTTCCTCCCTATCTCTTACAGGACTCTACTGTGCAGAAGGTGGGCAGTCTCCCGACATATACTGTACTTCTGTTGAGAATCACTGACAGAGATTATTGTGTTTTTGAAGGTCTGGCAATCCACTTTCTTTGATTGGAAACACATGCTGCGGGGCACTATGTCTAATCTGATGATCTCATAAGAATTAATCACATTGGCTTCCCCCCTGGTGTTGTCTTGCCAACATATCCCTTTCTTATTGCATCCCCTAATTGTGGTAGACTACAACAGAGGCTGTAGGGCCTATTAAGCTGGATCATGACTAAAGGGTAGCCAATCGCTTTGAACCAAACAGCGTGTTCCTACTGTTAAGGTGTGGTCCACAATCGTCTGCTGCTCTTTATGAGTCACTGTCTGATATTCACAGTTGTGTGTGTGTGCGTGTGTGTGTGTGTGTGTGTGTGTGAGAATGTGTTTCTCCGTTTTTTTATTTAATTTTAACATTTGACAATTAAGGCTGATCTACATCGGTGTGACACAACACATAGCATATCATTTCTACCTACACGGACGTTCTATCACAAGAAAAATTGGTTGGACGTGTCGTTTAGAGCAGTGACAGTGTCCAGTGTTAAGCCTATGTGTGCATTGAGACTCACCCTGAAAGTAGGCAAACTGCAGGTAGTCATAGTGCAGAGGAAGGTAGTTCTCCATTGGAGAGAGCCGACCTGGCCGAGTAGCTAGGTCTCTCACACACTCATGTTCACAGTGGACGACCTGGGTGAAGTGGTCTGAAACAGAGAAATGACTGACTTACTGAAATGCACTCGTGTGCATTACTTTAACACATTTTCATTAAAGCTTCAAATTTGATTGTTTAGAACGTTGTATATATTTTTTGAGTTACTGCATAGGATTGCCTGGTCCTGGACTAATATCTAGTAATGCAGCTTCTTTCTTTTTGTCCCAGATTAGCTTTACAATATTTAAGTCAAGGCTTCTATCTAAGATTCTGTGGCCATGTCATGTACGGTATTATCCAAGCTGTATTTGTACTTTAGTTAAGAAGCCTTATGAACAGAGGCCTTGGGGTTCAAAAATATCCACAGAGAAATAACATTGGATATTTCACTTATTGATTCAAATTAAAGTCACATTTTACACAAACTTTCTGGGTTTGAGACAAACTATTCTTAGCTTGGGCCACCACAACAAGAACACCACAGCAGAGAAGCATCTGCAATCTGTCAGCACGTTACTGTGGACATACCAGTCTTGTTAGACTGCTTTTCTTAGGCTAGCACCTCGTGTCCCAGCATAAACTGTACCATGTGAACAGCTCAACAGAGACCTGGGGGGTATTCCAGGTAGCGGGTTTAACAAACTGTGAGCCTAACCCTGAACTCTGAGTTGATATACTCTAAAATTGGAAACTCTGACTTTTCGGTTCCAGAAAAGATGAATTTGAATTTGTTAAGTCAATTCGGAGTACGTCCACTCTGAGTTAAGCGCGGGCATGAGAACTATTAAAGACCAACATCAATTGAGCTGCAATACTAGGATCCACCATGGCACCCGGCGACAAAAAATGTTGACCTACTTCACCACAGTTCATATATAAGTTTTATTACATGTTTATGGTCAATCTGAGCACATATTCCGAAAAAAGCAACATGGCTGGAGCAGCGTATACAATTGGCGTGGGAGACAATTGCTGCCGAGTCAATGCATACATTTGAATGCAATAGCCAGTCCATACATTGAACATTTAACCCCACTGTCCATTAATATTACAGGAGAAAAAGTGGTGGACTTAATACAATAGCATGTTCAATGCTATATTAAATATAAAAACATATTACAAACAGGTAAGGCATATTTTGCTTAGGCCTATACGCTCGTGATTGTAGCCTCTACGTCACCTTGGTTTTAATCATATTCGACATGATACAAAGTAAATATCAGTTGGTGCCTATTTCAACTTGTAGTAGCAGTTACCCCCAACAGAATGCTTTTCATCACAGGATGATAAGGATGATTAAGATGATGAAGAAACGTTGACTGCTGCCGCAGAAATGGATGCAGAGAATTATGTATGGTAGCTACTGGTAGTTCTCTCCCCATGTACTTTTATTTACAGGCTGGTGTGGAATTGTCAGTTACACTGACATTATGAGAATAATGAATATAAAAACGATTTGCACATTCTGATCCTGTTGAACAGAGCATGGATGCTGTATACAGTGAGATGTTCATTTAATGGTAGGTAAATTCTGCATGTGGAACTGTGAAATTTAATGTAATCTCATGTATTCCCAGTTACAAGTAAATGAGTTGTAAAAACTGCATCTAGGGTGACCACCTGTCCCGCTTTGCGTTGTATCGCACAGCGTTTTCAATATGCGACGTGCGGGACGAGGGGTGAAAATGCTGTGCGATAAAACGCAAAGCAGGACAGGTGGTCACCCTAACTGCTTCTCATGAAGAAAGTGCCAAAACTGACCAAGAGATGGTGTAGGCCTACTTAGGGTAGAAGAATAAAGGCTAATCTTGAAAAAGATTTACTGGAAGACCAGTTACAGGAGGCTGCATGGTCACAGGTGATAATAATTGTAGGAACAATATCCTATATGAATACTAATTGTTGAATTTGCTGAATTTCTATTTTGACCAAGAAATGGTGTACTTAGGGCAGAAGAATAACATTGTCATTTAGCAGACGCTCTTATCCAGAGCGAATAAAGGCTGATCTTGTAAGGCTATCAACCTGCCCCCACCTCTCATATGGTAAAACCTGGAGTTACTGGATCTAAACGTGCTCTCACACATCATTGTGTAACTCATTGATTTTCAACCACTGTGCCACGGCACACTAGTCAGCTAGATGATAAATTATCCAATTTCACTTAGTCTTAAAAAAAATATTTTTAAATTAATTATTATCTGATACAAATAATATGCCATTGTCGAGTGTCTGTTATATAGTGACTGGCAGAGTAATGTAATATTCGTCTGGGTGGCAGCAGGTAGCTAATTGCCTCGTTCCTTCTTAGAGACAAGAGAATTAATGACGCATGTGACAGGTGGTCGAGTGCTAGTGAGCGGGTTAGGTGCACAGAGTAAGTTACCATGGGGTATGCCTCTTTTCAGAGTTAACCAACTCAAAGTTTTCACTAAACCCACTACCTGGAATACCCCCCTGAAGTTACACCTTCTGAGTTAATACAACACTGTTAAACATTACACATAAAGGGAGTAAGAGACTAGTGTGTGAATGACACTGTTGGACACAGACCCTGCTAATGACCTGTCCAGCTCTGGGTGTCACTGGTCAGTCACAGCTTTATAGGTCTGGTTTATAGGATGTTGGGTTTGTAGAGAACATGAGAAAAAAACTGAGGGAGGTGAACCAAACATCCTTTTTATATGTACAGTATATGTCCTGTATTTACGAATTGAACTTAAGCATAGCGAATCATCCACCATATGTACAGAAAAACGCTAACCACAATGATAGAAAATCTGACAGATTCCAGTCAACTGAAATACAAATAAACTAACAGATTAAAGATGCTGAGATATAAGATAAGACAAGTCTAACCCTAACCCACTAACCACAAAATCATAGGGCAACCCTAACCCACTAACCCCAAACCTAAAATCATAGGCTAACCCTTATCCACTAACCCCAACCCTAAAATCATAGTCCAACCCTAACCCACTAACCCCAGCCCGAAAATCATAGTCCAACCCTAACCCACTAACCCCAACCCCAAAATCATGGTCTAAGCCTACCTTCTGTTAACTCTGATAGTGACCACCGTCTGAGAGCTGTTATTCAGTTTTCCCTCTGCACTCCTTTCAGGCCCCATGAACTCCTTTTAAGATCATAGCTGGTCTGTTCAAACACTTAGTCAAACAGTGACTTGTGTCAGCAGCTGTGTTGGAAAATAACACTAATGGGACATTAGGCCAGAACCCAAATACGTGTGACGAGTCATATTCTGTGTATGTTTCTGAGAGAGCTCAAAGACACACAAGGGAGGGGGTTTCCAAATGAGCTGTACCTTAAAGTGGTCCAGATGCCAAATCTATCTCAGAGAGAGAAAAAGGCTTTATCTATTATTATAGGTATGGTAAGTATGTTTTCTATATCTGCAGGTCAACAGGAGACCTACATATGGTATGTTCTGGAATTTGAGAGCAAAAAAAGATTTTTGTCAATTTACATATATGTGCTCAATGGCCCATCTTATCCATTTCAAGATACCAGTAAAAAAAAAATCAAAGTAATCTCCATGAAATGTTGACCAATTGTTATTTCTCTGTACCTTAATTCACCCAGTCTGTGCATTTGCTTTGGTCTTATGCCTTTTCTTACCTAACATAGTCTGGCATTCAAAACAAGTCACCATAATTCCATTTGCACCATCAGTTCCTGTGAAAAAGGGAAGACCTGCTTACACAGCCAGATGGGGATTTCTTGGCAACAGACGAAGCGTTTCTTGGTCCAGAACAACCTTGCCCCCACAGCTGCCCCCTTCATCTCTCTGTTCTAACTCACAGGAGTTCCCTTCCTTTGCACTTTGACCTCTTGCCAAGGCAGAATTTTTTTTTGGACAAACCACCACAGACCTATTCGCCCTGCTTGACAGATTGAGGCAGCCCAACAACAGCGAGACAACGTGTCTAATGGAATTCCAGTCACGACAGAAGGAACCAACACCTCAGATGCCAGCACAACATGATCATCCCTAAAGTCTTTTTCACATATAGTCCTTTTAAAATGAACCAAACTGGATCAAAAGTGGACCAAAAAGTGGAAGAACAGAAAAAAGGACTGGGTTGGTTTTGCATTCACATTGTCAGTTAATTTGAAAGAGAACTCAGTTGTCTTTCTGGATCACTTCAGCTCTGATGGGGCGCCAGTGCTTCTGTTCACACTACCTTTACTGCTTTGGATTATGGGTAGTTTTCACTTTTCTAATTTTATCACGTGTTTTTCATTTTATATGTTTTGTGCATTGTAGACAGTTACCGTTTGATGTGCTCTTATTTCCGCTAAGGGGCTCCACTGCTTTCAAGCATCATTCTACAGAAGTGTGAAAAGGTTCTAGAGAATGTAGCATGGCAGCTATATGTGAGTTAAAACTGAAGAGCCGAGCCTGGTTACACCAAACCTTGTACCTGAAATTAGCTTGGTTCTGGTTAACGCCTATATAACCTTGTACTTGAGATGAGCTTGGTTCTGGTGAACACCTATATAACCGTGTACCTGAAATTAGCTTGTTTCTGGTTAACATCTATATAACCTTGTACTTGGGATGAGCTTGGTTCTGGTTAACACCTATATAACCTTGTACCTGAAATTAGCTTGGTTCTGGTTAACACCTATATAGCCTTGTACCTGAGATGAGTTCATGGAGGCTGTAGCGGTAAAGGACGTGGTCATGCTCCTCGAACCGCTGCGGTCCCTGGCAGAGGGCACGGCACTCCACGTCTGCCTTATAGTACTCCAGGAGAGCCTGCTCAAACAGCAGGATGGCCCCCTTGTAGTCCCGTTGGTCATACAATTTCACCGCTGCTGAGAATGCCCCCTGGGAAGAAGGAGAGAGAAGGGAATGTGGTTGTATTCTTCACCACTAAACTAGCATTGGCTTAAAAAGTACCTCAGTCTGAGGCAAACAGTCTTTACATAGTAAAAATATAGTCATAATCTGACAATGATACAATGTACAATGGTAATTTGTAATCTGTTGTTGATAAAGAATTAATACATATGTTTACTGAAGGCTTTTGCCAAGGGGGGAAATGGAAGAGAGGATCCTGTTTGAGGCTGACCTGATGTGGCCGTGCCTCGCGATCCACAAAGTGGTCCTCCTGCACCCCCTCCATGTCCTTGTACTGCTCCAGGTTCTGACCCATCTCTACATGCTCCGGGTTGGCCTGGAAATAGGTGTGGGCTGCTCCTGCCGCCTGGTCCACCTGCTTCAACTAGACGGAAAGATGGCCAGAGAAAAAGCGTTACTGACAAGCAACGGTAACGATACCTGTTATGTCGGTGCACATTAAAGAACACCATGTTGACATCTTGATAGGCTTTTTGTCATGGTTCAATTCTTGAAGCAGTAAGTGTATAACCAGGAGGCATTCTCCTGTTTACCATTTAGGGATGGTGTTTGTGTTCTTGTCCAGCTTTCTCCAGCTGGGCTCTGTCTCTGCCAATGAGCAGCCTGATTAAGTACAGCACAGACCATAATAATGACAGTGTTCACCCCAATTATAAAAAGCACACAGGAAGTGGAGGAGAAACAACCCCTTGTTGGGTTGGTTCCCAAAAATAATCTTTTCTAACCTTTGTCACCAATTTGGAATGGTGTTTTTATCTTGAATGTTTTGGAAAAAATGAGTTCCAGAAGGACAAACTGTTCCCATCCACATCCTGTCTTCAGCCATCTAGTTTGTCAATGTCATCTCCTGTAATTGATGTGCCTCCTCATTGGAACCATGTGAAGATTACTGGTGATGTATTAGCAGCAAAGCAGTTCTCTCAAGCATTCCATTATATTACAAAAACTGTGTATGTATCAGTATAACAAACATGTGGGGGATAGAATTACTTTGGTCATGCATCGCTGACATCTGGTCTAAATAATAACAAATGCTGTGTTTGTGTGTGAGAGAATATGTGTATTTGAATATAACTAATGAGGATGACCACAGCAAATTACCTTTGTTTAAGGCTAAAACCTGCATCTGTAGTATGTGAATATCTGGAAGCTTGCCTATTCATTCTTCACTCTGTCACTAGTATAACAATAAGTACTATAAGACAAAGTTTCCATGTTACTGCGCTGATTAACAACGCAATGACTTGTGAGTCCATCATCTAAGACCACCTTATTTCACCTTTTTTCTTCTGTGAAAACAGAGGCAATGGATTTCAAGTTATTTAATACCTATTAAGACATATCAAGACAGAATAAGTGAAGGGTTAGGGTTCTTGAGGCAATTTATATAAACAGCATGCTCTTCACAGGCTAAAACAGCTCTTTCCAATAGCTGCAAAGAGATGATTCAACCTGTCTGCCATTATTCCAGCAGCAGCTGTAGGCAATTCAGTGGTCTGTACACGGAACACTAGGGTGCACTTAAGCCATGTACCATTTCTGGTACCTTCCGGTCCAGACCACTTGCCAACCATGTACCATTGTGTGTACCTCCAGGTTCGGACCGGTTACTCTGTGGTCCGTTTCATTGGTCTTGTGGTCCGGACTAACTGCTGTGTTTTGTTGCATGGTCCATACTGATAGTGAGTTGTTTGTGGACCAGTTGCTCAGAGTTCCTTTTGCACGGTCTGGACCGTTAGTGAATGGTTTGTGGTTTTAATCCAACCCATGTTAGCAGTTGGGTCATTGAAGCAATCACTGAGAGATTTTCCAGATGTATCAAACCTAAAAAGGTGTGCATCCTACATGTATATAAATAAATAGATATTACGGACAACTGTACACCAATGCACAAACAAGGTTAAATGCAGTACACCTGTACCTGTGTTGGTCTACTGTACTTAAAATAGCATTACTATAATCTTGACTGATACACAAACAAGTGGTTTTGCAAACATTCATGGTGTATGCTTTGGCTGTGGTGGTCAATCCAATGTTCTTTCTTTTGAGGCTTTTCATAAACCTTTTTTTATGTGTATGTATGTATTCACACGCACACACACACACACACACACACACACACACACACACACACACACACACACACACACACACACACACACACACACACACACACACACACACACACACACACACACACACACACACACACACACACACATTGTAAGCCTGAAACTTGCTGATTAATTCCAAAAGTTTCCCCCACATGTCAATTTAACTACAGATGAAGAGACCCAGGTCTAGGAACCTGACTTCAATGGAAATATCAGATCATAAACATAATCTCAGCAAGGGCAGATGTTTACTGGGCAAATTCCACAGAGGCTATTTCTCTCAAGAGAGCTCATTATGCTGTCCTTCAGGGTAAACAAAACAATCATAAGGTGAGATGCAAACAGACTTGACGCTGTCTGGAGATCCTCTATCTCCTCCATGCTCTCTCAGTCCCAAGGATAGGGTTGCCTGGTCTGGCCTCCCAGTTTTTGGATTGAGGTCACAGTGCTTTTCCCCCTCTCTGCAGCCAAGGTTGGGTCTTTTTTTTTAAATTTCAGGCAAAGAGGAGCAGGGGAAAGAAAAGCTGGGTGAACATGCTTGGTTACCTCTAAAAGACCGAAGAGCGATTTGGCGTCGACTGCATTCCTGCGCAGGCCACCTCTTCCCCCCCCCCCACAACTGAGGGAGCCACAGAGGGCGTGAGACGACGGGAGGAGATGATGGGGAGGGGGACAAGTGGGCTGGAGGTGATGGGAGAGGATGATGGGGAACCATGGATTTTTGGTGTCTCTTCCAGCTATTGACCTCTTCACTCTTCCCCAATAACGACAGCCTGCCTTCAGAACCGGAGCCAAGAGCTTAAACAGTGGTATCCAGTTGAGGGATTCAGCCAGTAGGGGAACCCCCCAGCCCTCTCGTTTCCCCAGGGCCACAACACCTCAGAGAGGGTCCGGCAGGGGGGTCCGGAGGACCGATCAACTCCCAACGCACCAACCCAGCATAAACAGCTGTTCCTCATCACTCCCTTGTCCATTGCCCTGGGACCAGAGGGGAGACTGAACAAAGCCTGACAACAGCCACACACCATTCATCCTTGATTACATCTTTCCAAGAAAGATTATCCCTGGAATATTAGATGGATCAGAGGCTAAGTTGGGCTGGGGGAGTGGTACTGGGTAGTGTAATAAATCTTCCTTTGAAATAAATAGCATTCACCTTAATTGTTATAATGTCTCTAATAATGCCAAGAATCTCTGTGTATATGTATTTTGAATGGGATTTTAGGGCAGCGAGTTTCTCACGATTATCTCGAGAACTGGGAACTCTGCCAAGTTAATATTTTGCATTTTATAATCCAACGGAGCACAGTGCTGCGATCGACGTTGTTCGGATAAGCATTTCGACATTTGCCACCAGTTTTGCAACATATCTTTTTCAACCATGTTCAGCTCGCACCATACCCTTCACTCTCGCGTGCACAAGGAGGCTGTATTGGAGGCTGTATGATAAATTCAGTGAATTTTGTTTCATTAATAAACTAATGCGATCAACAACGCCAATTTCAATTAAATGAAATTAAGCGGTTAATGCACCGGAGTTCGTAGTAAGGAACATATGGAAATTCAGTTTTGTTATTTAAAAGCAAATTCACTTTTACAAACCGATATGGACAGGTTAGTGCTTATTGCTGGCATATCATTGAATCAGCTGCTTTCAAAGGGGTTTCTTTATGAATGAAATGATATGAAGTGTGTGTGTCACCGACATCATCACGGGCACTGTGCACTCTTACAGTTCAAGTCATTTGTATTTGTGTGTTTCACTGACATCTTAATCAGCAGCAGTGCAGGGAAAATTATTTCCACAAACAAGAGCGATGGCAAGGATAGAGATTAGATGGTCTGTTTTAATCGAGATTTCCCCCCCGCAATTCCTTTAAAGTGGGGCTGTGTTGCATTGTCTTGGCAAAGGGATAAACAAGTTTTAGATCCTCTAAACAAGGATAGAGGCATTGGTCCAGTAATCAAGATACAGGACACGGTAGAACGAACAATTGATTGAGTTTCAAAGCTGAACCATGAATACATTTCAACATCTAACAACTTAACTTTTATCCTTGGAACATACAGACATTCTAGAATGAGTAGTTCTGGTGGAGGCAGTCTGCCACCAGCTAAGGTCTACAGTAGCACCGATGTCAGCGGTATTATGCTTTTTTGTGTTGGAGCTTACGATGTGCAGTTGTGGTGACACGCTGGCTCCTTATCACGAGTAAGTACTCCAGTACTTACAAACAATAAGTACTATAAGACAAAGTTTCCATGTTACTGCGCTGATTAACAACGCAATGACTTGTGAGTCCATCATCTAAGACCACCTTATTTCACCTTTTTTCTTCTGTGAAAACAGAGGCAATGGATTTCAAGTTATTTAATACCTATTAAGACATATCAAGACAGAATAAGTGAAGGGTTAGGGTTCTTGAGGCAATTTATATAAACAGCATGCTCTTCACAGGCTAAAACAGCTCTTTCCAATAGCTGCAAAGAGATGATTCAACCTGTCTGCCATTATTCCAGCAGCAGCTGTAGGCAATTCAGTGGTCTGTACACGGAACACTAGGGTGCACTTAAGCCATGTACCATTTCTGGTACCTTCCGGTCCAGACCACTTGCCAACCATGTACCATTGTGTGTACCTCCAGGTTCGGACCGGTTACTCTGTGGTCCGTTTCATTGGTCTTGTGGTCCGGACTAACTGCTGTGTTTTGTTGCATGGTCCATACTGATAGTGAGTTGTTTGTGGACCAGTTGCTCAGAGTTCCTTTTGCACGGTCTGGACCGTTAGTGAATGGTTTGTGGTTTTAATCCAACCCATGTTAGCAGTTGGGTCATTGAAGCAATCACTGAGAGATTTTCCAGATGTATCAAACCTAAAAAGGTGTGCATCCTACATGTATATAAATAAATAGATATTACGGACAACTGTACACCAATGCACAAACAAGGTTAAATGCAGTACACCTGTACCTGTGTTGGTCTACTGTACTTAAAATAGCATTACTATAATCTTGACTGATACACAAACAAGTGGTTTTGCAAACATTCATGGTGTATGCTTTGGCTGTGGTGGTCAATCCAATGTTCTTTCTTTTGAGGCTTTTCATAAACCTTTTTTTATGTGTATGTATGTATTCACACGCACACACACACACACACACACACACACACACACACACACACACACACACACACACACACACACACACACACACACACACACACACACACACACACACACACACACACACACACACACACACACACACACACACACACACACACATTGTAAGCCTGAAACTTACTGATTAATTCCAAAAGTTTCCCCCACATGTCAATTTAACTACAGATGAAGAGACCCAGGTCTAGGAACCTGACTTCAATGGAAATATCAGATCATAAACATAATCTCAGCAAGGGCAGATGTTTACTGGGCAAATTCCACAGAGGCTATTTCTCTCAAGAGAGCTCATTATGCTGTCCTTCAGGGTAAACAAAACAATCATAAGGTGAGATGCAAACAGACTTGACGCTGTCTGGAGATCCTCTATCTCCTCCATGCTCTCTCAGTCCCAAGGATAGGGTTGCCTGGTCTGGCCTCCCAGTTTTTGGATTGAGGTCACAGTGCTTTTCCCCCTCTCTGCAGCCAAGGTTGGGTCTTTTTTTTTAAATCTCAGGCAAAGAGGAGCAGGGGAAAGAAAAGCTGGGTGAACATGCTTGGTTACCTCTAAAAGACCGAAGAGCAATTTGGCGTCGACTGCATTCCTGCGCAGGCCACCTCTCCCCCCCCCCACAACTGAGGGAGCCACAGAGGGCGTGAGACGACGGGAGGAGATGATGGGGAGGGGGACAAGTGGGCTGGAGGTGATGGGAGAGGATGATGGGGAACCATGGATTTTTGGTGTCTCTTCCAGCTATTGACCTCTTCACTCTTCCCCAATAACGACAGCCTGCCTTCAGAACCGGAGCCAAGAGCTTAAACAGTGGTATCCAGTTGAGGGATTCAGCCAGTAGGGGAACCCCACAGCCCTCTCGTTTCCCCAGGGCCACAACACCTCAGAGAGGGTCCGGCAGGGGGGTCCGGAGGACCGATCAACTCCCAACGCACCAACCCAGCATAAACAGCTGTTCCTCATCACTCCCTTGTCCATTGCCCTGGGACCAGAGGGGAGACTCAACAAAGCCTGACAACAGCCACACACCATTCATCCTTGATTACATCTTTCCAAGAAAGATTATCCCTGGAATATTAGATGGATCAGAGGCTAAGTTGGGCTGGGGGAGTGGTACTGGGTAGTGTAATAAATCTTCCTTTGAAATAAATAGCATTCACCTTAATTGTTATAATGTCTCTAATAATGCCAAGAATCTCTGTGTATATGTATTTTGAATGGGATTTTAGGGCAGCGAGTTTCCCACGATTATCTCGAGAACTGGGAACTCTGCCAAGTTAATATTTTGCATTTTATAATCCAACGGAGCACAGTGCTGCGATCGACGTTGTTCGGATAAGCATTTCGACATTTGCCACCAGTTTTGCAACATATCTTTTTCAACCATGTTCAGCTCGCACCATACCCTTCACTCTCGCGTGCACAAGGAGGCTGTATTTGAGGCTGTATGATAAATTCAGTGAATTTTGTTTCATTAATAAACTAATGCGATCAACAACGCCAATTTCAATTAAATGAAATTAAGCGGTTCGTAGTAAGGAACATATGGAAATTCAGTTTTGTTATTTAAAAGCAAATTCACTTTTACAAACCGATATGGACAGGTTAGTGCTTATTGCTGGCATATCATTGAATCAGCTGCTTTCAAAGGGGTTTCTTTATGAATGAAATGATATGAAGTGTGTGTGTCACCGACATCATCACGGGCACTGTGCACTCTTACAGTTCAAGTCATTTGTATTTGTGTGTTTCACTGACATCTTAATCAGCAGCAGTGCAGGGAAAATTATTTCCACAAACAAGAGCGATGGCAAGGATAGAGATTAGATGGTCTGTTTTAATCGAGATTTCCCCCCCGCAATTCCTTTAAAGTGGGGCTGTGTTGCATTGTCTTGGCAAAGGGATAAACAAGTTTTAGATCCTCTAAACAAGGATAGAGGCATTGGTCCAGTAATCAAGATACAGGACACGGTAGAACGAACAATTGATTGAGTTTCAAAGCTGAACCATGAATACATTTCAACATCTAACAACTTAACTTTTATCCTTGGAACATACAGACATTCTAGAATGAGTAGTTCTGGTGGAGGCAGTCTGCCACCAGCTAAGGTCTACAGTAGCACCGATGTCAGCGGTATTATGCTTTTTTGTGTTGGAGCTTACGATGTGCAGTTGTGGTGACACGCTGGCTCCTTATCACGAGTGGGTGGTGCCCGTGCCTGCTCGCACTGCTGTAAAACTACTGCAAAAAAATCGACATCTTTGTACTGTGCATGTTTCTGGGCCCTCAGCATCAGACCGAATCAGGTTAACAAAGGTGATGGCAGCTTTTAAAATAAAAATCCAGTTTAACCTTTCTGACAATTTAGACTTACCAAAAATCATTATAGTTCTATGAAGTAGGCTGTTTAAAACACGGTTTTCCTGCCCCAACACGCCCTTTGATTGAAACTCTGCCGATGTAAGCATAATGGTGAGCAAAGTCAAACATCTACGGGCATGTTTATCTACCCAGGAGTCTTTTGCTTGCTTCACACAAAGGTAAACAGTCCTGGTGTGGAGCCAGAGATACAGCAGAGAGCTGCGGGGACCTTTAGCACGTATCCCTCCACCTCAAGCTGAAGGGCACATGTGTAAGAGTTGGCCGGGCCTCACTAACAAGACAACCAAGAGAAACAAACTAGGGTGGACATGGTGACGGTCTGCCTTGGGCTAATCAACTCGCAACTGCTTCTCATCACACAGGAGGGAGTAACAGTGATATGCAGAGCTAATACAATAATACGGTCCTATGGCCAGAGGCCTCCAGAAAGATATGTGAGAGTTGGTTTGGATTTAGTGTTAAAGTTTGGACAAAATGAGTCTGACAAAAAAGAAGGCAATATCTGGAAATGTGCCTGTAGTAAGATTATGACTAGGCTAATAGTGGGGAAACCTTTTTGGCATGCCCTTGCTCAGCCACAAGCTTTGCTCCAGGACAATCTGGGCAACTCCTGATCCAAGTACAAGTAGCTGCAAGATATTATTGACAGGGTTATCCGACTGAAAACAGAAGTCCAAAATCTATAGTCCACTCTGTCCATGTATAATGTGTCTCCACTAGTGACCTGTAAAATAACACCACCCTAATGGCGCACAGTGGTGAGTAGCACTTGGGGTATGAGATGAATACTAGTGGATATTAAACATATTGTTAAACAGGCGGCTAATGCTCTTGCAACTGCTAAATGTGTTTAAACATTTAGCAGTTGCCTCACCCTGCATTCAGCGCAGCCAGCTATTGGCCTCACTACTTTGCATTTTACACATTCCAACAGCACGATAACAAGATAACCCCTCGCTCTGCTGACAACATTCATTTAAGACTGCTGAAAAAAAGATTTGAGAAAAGTACTTTCTTGAGGAAGGAGAATAACATTCACATGCCCCACCCCCACAAATAAAACCCCCATCTGAAATCTGTCTGTTGGTTCTGTCAAATAAGGTAAGACAATTTCAGTTGTTTACATCTCCGAAGCACCTTGTCCCACAAGGGATGTCATTCAAGAAACACTGCCCCGCTCCTTACCTAACCCTAACCTAGCATGGGTTAAAGAAAAATACAAAAGTTGAAAAGGAAGCGGTAGTCCCCAGTTTACAGCTCTGTTAATAGTTAAGATACAGTATGTCCATAGTGTATGGTTCTTCAGTGATGGTTCTATGGTGTAAATCAGAGTAGTGCTGAGAAGGACATTATGTCACACTTCTTAACTCCAGTCAACAGTCCTTTGAATCTCCAGTCATCTATTTTATAGAGTTGTTCTCTTTGCAGTGAGCGATTACATGCTGAATATTTACTCTTCTATAACCAACAGTTAATGGCCACACTCTTACCAACAGTATTTTAACGTTGCCTTCCTAATACGTATGTTTTGGATGTTTAGGACACATTCATGGCTGGGGCTATCACTCTCAAAACCAGTAGGCAAGCAAGGGTTAGGGCATACAAGATACAGTATGTTGCCCTCTGTAGAGTAAATACAGTTCATCTGCATTGACATAACATTGGGCATGGTTTATGAAAATTAGGGTTTCTTTTTATTTCATACAAATCTGATAAATAGTTTTATTAGTGGGCTACAAAGTCAGAGCGAAAATTCTAGAATACATCAATAAGGCACTTTGCCATCTGTTTGAGGCACCACAGTCTAGGTGGTATTGTGCTTTACATACATCTCACCATACTATAAACTGAAGCTTTGGATATATGCGTGTAGTTTGGACATTCCCACTCAGCGTGTATACTTTCCAGTGTGAAGCTTTTGGCTTGATGGATGCTGCCTGTAAGCTTTATAAAAACAGTGAGGCTCTTCCAGAAACGTTCACATAACTCATTACTGACTGGCAGTGAGATGCAAACATCTGGTGAATAAGCAAAATAGTGTAAATCATTAGATGTAGTACCAGCTCAATATGTTTTAGAGACTAGAAACTTAACTCAGGGAGTCAGGTGGCTGAGCGGTGAGGGAGTCGGGCTAGTAATCTGAAGGTTGCCAGTTCGATTCCCGGCCGTGTCAATTGACGTTGTGTCCTTGGGCAAGGCACTTCACCCTACATGCCTCGGGGGGAATGTCCCTGTACTTACTGTAAGTCGCTCTGGATAAGAGCGTCTGCTAAATGACTAAATGTAAATGTAACTCAGTAGACACCATGTGTAAATGTTCAGTTACCTGCTATGTGGGAATAGAAAGTCAGAGACTATAGTGTTAATCAATCAAATCCCCTTCTTCCACCCCCACTATTCGAGGAACACTTTCAAATTTCTGGAAGCTTGGAACTTGTTTGTATCAGCCATGTAAGCAGTGTCTGCACTCTGCATCTGCAGTTTTCTGGCCACTAGCATGTGTCATCATAATGTCAATGATACTATTTATTATTTCTCTTTCCTTTACAATTACGAATACTATACACTTTCATAAACAAAAAAATAACTAACACACGCACACATACAGCATATGTACCGCTTGCCATGACGTGAATGTGATGCTAACACAAACTTGTTTTTGCTGCCCTGCGTAAATACACAACACCTAAACTCAATCACCCTGGGATCTGCGACGGTGACCCCTTCATCCTCTGCCAGGAACCTTGGGGTTACCATGGACGACGAGCTCTCCCTCACGGCCCACATTGCTGCGGTCTCCCGGTTGTGTAGATTCACCCTCTACAACATCCGGAAGATCAGGAGATACCTGTCTGAGCACTCCACCCAGCTGCTAGTCCAAGCACTTGTCTTCTCCAAGTTGGACTATTGCAACTCGCTGCTCGCTGGTCTCCCAGCATGTGCAACCCGCCCTCTTCAGAGGATTCAGAACGCAGCGGCCCGCCTGGTCTACAATCTACCCAGACGCTCCCATGTTACCCCGCTCCTCATCTCTCTCCACTGGCTACCTATCATGGCCCGTATCAGATTCAAGACCCTGGTATTGACCTTCCGAGCAGTGAACGGGACTGCACCCGTCTACATCAAGTCTCTCCTGCAGCCCTACACCCCCACCCGTCACCTACGGTCTTCTTCAGACAACCGCCTGGTGGTCCCACCGCTCAAGACCGCCCGGTCCCAACACAAGCTCTTCTCCTGTCTGGCCCCCCAGTGGTGGAATCAACTCCCCACCTCCATCAGAGACACTGACTGTCTCTCCACCTTCAAGAAAAGGCTCAAGACGCACTTGTTCCAGGAGTACAACAGTACTTAGGAATGGTTCGCTTGACCCGATGTTAGTTTCCTCAAGGATCACAATGACTCTTGCTTAGAGACTTGTTGCTCTTGTGGTTAGTGGTAACTGACTTAAATTTTTGTACTCGCTGTGATATATTGTTTTATTATTGTTGCTTGCTTTTTTTCCACAGGTACACTTGCACTTATAGCAGTTCATGTTGTTTAATTGTAACTTGTTTAACTACATGCTCTTATGGTTCTTCCCTTTGGCACTTATTTTGGTTGTTCACAATGTGTGCTTCTTGTTTTGGCTACTCGCAATGTTTTGTGGCTATCTCGTTGTTATGATCAGTGACCTATGCACTTTGTAAAGCTCTCTCTTGGAAGTCGCTTTGGATAAAAGTGTCTGCTAAATGAATAAATGTAAATGTAAATGTAAACACAGGCTTGGGCTATAACTATGAAACTGCACCATGAAAGCAGACAGCCATGGTATTCAACCTCAAACTTTCCTCTTAGTGATGTCATGGATGAACGTGGGGGGATCCCTCATTCCCTGCTCCGCCCTTCATCATCATCACCATCATCATCTCACCCCATCTCTCCTTCCCTCACTAGGTCTACCCCTGTTGACAGCTCTGAACACTGGTCTCTTTCTGCTGTCCTCGTCCCACCCTGGCCTCTTGCATGCTCTTCCTATAAGGTCATGTCTGAGGCATGCATTAAAAACTGGCTGTTGGATAAAAAACCTCTTTCATTAAGACCGCACCATCTGAACACAGAGAAGCAGGAGACACTGTAAACGTCTCCTTTCTCAACTCCCTCCCTCCTTCCCTTTTTCTCGAACGTTCTGACAAACGGTACTGTATGCTGAAAACAAAATATACAAGAGAATAATCTTGCCACTGTACATAGGCTTGCATGTGCCTTCTGTTGGATAGCATTCCTGGATTGTGTGGTCTGGGTTGGGAATTAAGAACGGCTGGCTTTGATTAGGGCACCCAGAGGCCCTCTTAACCACAGTGCACTGAATGAATGAGGAACAGACCAGGGTCATTGAGGCTGTTAATGCTGCCGTTTTGACTTTGGAAACCTGAATAGAGTTAGGGTTTCTGAATACAGTTAGGATTTCTACAGTTCTGGGTCTGTACCTGGTCCCGTCCTGTTGGTTGACATCACAGAGGCAATGTTTGTACAGACTACTGTTCTATTTGTAATGTAATAATCTGCATTTATTTCGCAGATGCTGTTTTATCCAAAGTGACAAATAGGTGGGAATTTGAACCTGTGATCTTCGAGATCTGGAGTCAAATGCTGTACCACCAGCTATTCCTATCCATGTCAGCTCTATGTGAGCTCTGATTGGAGTTGTTTTCTTACCGACAATGAAGTCAACAAAACCCTCTCTCCACAGCTACCGTGAGGCAACTTATTCCATCCTTAGTCAACTACCACTCGTTTCCCAGTCTGTCCTTGCTTGCTTCATAGTGAGGGCACACAAAGGCTGCTTTGTGCCGATCTTTAAACATAAGGTGAGAGTGCTATGACTCGTTCAGACAGGATGGAAAAAGGCTTCAAACGCCCTCCTCCTCCAAACACTTCTCTCAATTTTCCTCCCCATGTACAGTAACACGCTCTGCTTTCTCCAAGGAGCTTTCAAAAACAGCCCAGGCCTTGTGGTCTTCTATTTTCACTTGGCTCCTGTATTTGAAACACAGGCAGAATAAAGGAGCTCTTTCTGTGGAAACTGGGAAATATTTCCGATTAGCTGTTTGTGTCAGCGATTGTATTTGAACTATTTCACATCACAAGCTGTCTTGTGCCAGGCTTGATGTCTTGAAGTATAATCACTCATGGCTTGGCATTCAGACTTTCACTGGTCTGTGGCATTCCATATTATTAAAAGGTGAGTCTATGGTAGGGTGACCAGACGTCCTCTTTTCGAGACCTAAAAAATGCGTCCGGCAGGGATTACAAAATTGTCTGGGATTTTTCCTCGTCGGATATTTGTGTTTCTCTGGGTCTTTCACAAACTATTATGCAATCACAAGTTTTGGAAAAGGTATCTCCCCTAAGTTTCACCTTCTTGCGCGAGCTCTGACTGTAGAGAGAACTGTAATTTTGATCAGACAGTGCAGCATGCAATACACGACCAGCGTCCAGCACCCTCCCCTCCCCCCGCCAACGCGACAAAGTGTCCTCTTTTTCACAAACCCATATCTGGTCACCCTACTCTATGGTAGCACCAGGGTTTCCCGCAGCACTTTGCAGCAAAGGCGGCCGCCTAAGCAACACACGCCTGCCGCCTTAACTACGTTGTCAAAAACTATGTCGTTTTTTTATAGCAATATCCGCTGTGTTACTCTGTCCTATTTTCTCACCTTTCATTCCAAACCGTGACCAACGCCAGTCTCCCTTCTCTGCATTAGTCTATTGCACAAACTAGCCCCCCCCATTTTTGACACAGCATTAATGGGAGGTGACACATTTCACAGTAACATTTATGGGGCTCAGAGACAGGGCTCAGGGGTCACTCTAATCAGGAGCTTAGGGGTACTCCAGTTTTTCATCAAGCCAGTTAAATGTCTGAGTGGACACAGAGAACTGTTTAAGAGTTAAGTCAAAGGCTGGCCTTCCATTGGTCACACACAATGGACTCAAATTAGGCCATGGAATGTTGAGATGTGAATCTTCCATCTCAAGAAAGCCAGCATTCTTCTTGAACTGCAGCTATTGTGCTGTCCCACCCTTTGGCGCTAAGATGAAATGTCAACTGTATTTCTTCATGTTGAAATATATCAAGTGTTTGAGGGGGATGTAAATTCTGAAATGCATAGGACATTCCCACAATCATGGACAAGCTGTCACAAGCTGGAACATCCTCAAGAAGTAAGTTTCAAGACCTCCCATTTCTCAAAGTAAACCGATCCTTCTATTCAAAACATGCAAATCTGCCTTTGACACAGGTGACAGATTTTCTATTCTACATAAGTTTTACACAAATTTGCATAAATCACTGACAACAAAAAACTGCACTACTCTATCTCCATAGTTCTTAAGTCTATGGTATCATGGACATAGAAAGACTAAATTACCCTTTCTCCCAGTCAACCCCATCATCCTCCATTTGATACATCTTTGACACATTTGTATAAACAGTTTGACACAAGTCTGTATGAACAGCTATTACTCTGCCCAGCTTGACACATTTCTTTGGTTGCCACTTAAGAGATACCTAGCATTAACATGTCAGCCAAGAATGTTGATCTCATCTGTGTAAGGCACACGTCAGTGTATTATTATAGTATCAACCCCCTCAATTAGACATTTTGAGTGTTTTGTTTGAGTGACACAATAACTACTTAAGCGGAGGAAAAGAGATATCCAATGAAAACATGGTTTCTATTCCACATTTCCTACACCTTTGCCCACCTGCTGCTAATCTTATCAAACCTATCACTAAATCACTTATTGCTTTGTTCACAAACTACGAACCCCAAGACCATAAAGTCGTCTCTGATTAGCTCAGACAGTCTGCCAGTCCAAGGCTAATTCTACTGTTTCTGTTTACTGACTCGTAACTATTTGCCTGACAGACAGGTACAGTTACATTGGTATATATAATAGTATGTGTGTATCTGTGTTTGTATGTATGAGTGTGTTTGTATATCTGTATGTGTGTGTATGAAAGTGTGAGTGTGTGTGCGCACGCGCAAAATGCAGATGATCTAGCTTTTAGAAGAAGCAGAGGGCCTGGGTTATCATAGTACCCTGGCATGCAATGACTTTGGCAGACAAGTGAGACTCAAAGAGAGAGGATAGGATGTCGAGGAGGCCGGGACCTGGCATGAGGAACATTGACACTCTCACGCTCTTTTTGTATCTCTCTCTGTCTTTCTCTCCCTCTTTCCATAAACACACATATCCAGATGTGTGGAAAGCTTAAGAGGGGAGGCCCTTCCTTCTCACACACATGCTGACACACATATATTGTATATAAACTCCCCTTGGTCTCATTCTCTCTTTCTCACTTTCCTTCACCTTCCATGCCTCTACCCCTGAGTGTAGTTCCCCCACGGAGGACACCAGTAGTGTGGAGACAGCAGGAGGAACCAGGAGAGTGGAGAGAGTAGGGGGCAGGAACCAGGAGTCCCTTGGGGGCTGCTGTAGCAGACAGTCTGGGAGGCCAGCCATAATCAGTGGAAATTGGACTACATCACTGGAGGGTTTACTGCTTTGGAAAAACGTCTCTTTGGGGGTTTAGGGGAACAAGGCACACAGACACTGTTTCCATGAACAGAAACTCCTTAGGGGCCCAATATTGATCAGCACGTAAAATGCATCTACCGGTAGTCTAAAGCTGCTCACCAACACATCTAGTGTAAAGCTCTCACCAACATTACCTTGTTTGTCCTCTGATGATGTTATTATTACTTTTATTTACTCTCATTCTCTTCTGATTTATTGACAAGGGTAACTAAACTCAGGAGGATATCGGTTATTAGTTTCAACACTCCAACCTGTTTGATGAAAAATGAGAAACACAAATACCCCCCCCCCCCGCTCTTTTTACAACTGACTTACCTCAACAGACCCCAACCCTGAAGGTGACTATGTGTCTCGACCACCTAAAAGGAAATATGTTTATAGTGATATAATGGGGGGGACAAATCATATTTTATATATGTTATATATGTTCCCCCCCCTGAAAATAATACTAGGGGAAGCACTGAAGTCCATCTTTTGAGTCTTGCCTAGACAGCTGCTATTGCACAATGTCTTATATTGTAAATTGTAGCATGCAGTAAAGTAATCAAACAATAGCATTGTTAGCATTTTTTTACGGCCAATTAAAAATAGAACAAGAGAGTTATGGTGCTGGTATTTAATTTAAAAAATGGCTGGCACAAGAATAAGACTTATTTAATGGATCATAAACTACTGTGTTAAAAAAATACTGAAATACCGAAAAACATGTATTTCCTCATAGTGAAACTCCAGCTCCCAGAGATCTGGTGGGCCAAAGACACATGAGCACACTGACACACACACACATTAACAAACACACAGACAGTTGCAAACACACAGGCACAGTTACATACACACAGACACGTGCACACACACACACACAACGAGAGACTTGGAATGTAAGTTGGAGAAAGGGGCAGTAATTCTTTCTCAGAAGTGTAAAGACAAGTAAGCAGAGGAGGTGCAGCTTCTAGGACTGTTGCACAGCTCCTACAAGCAGTCCTGTCAGACACTATTCCCCCCTGGGGTGATGCTCCAAAGCACTGGGAGTGCACTTCCTGACTCCCAACAGGAATCCGGGCATATTGTATGGGTACTCAACCACTGCAGGGAGTGGGATGTTAAAGTGAGGCTGCAAGCATTGAGTCGACTGTCACACGATCACATCTATGAAGATTCCTGGTGTCGAGGTGATTGTGAAGTTTGTGAAGGCCTGTTTACTTCGCAAGGTCAAGCTACACCCACTTGGCTTTGAGTGGTTCCACAGTCAGGGTTAGGGGTCACATGACTGCCTATCTTGTTCAATTACCTTATCCTGGGGTGTCCTGAGTTGCTCAACAATGGCCTAAATTCCAGACATTCTCCAGTGGTGATGGAGACACAGAGGCAGAGGAAATACCACAGGTCATGAGACACATCTTGATTGAAGAAAACAGACAGGAACTGGGTAAACCTGACCTGTAGACCAGCCATATTTAGTAGTGTGTAGTCAGGGAAACATTATCTATGCTTAGCCAACTGGTGTGCAAAGGAGTTTCTTGGTTGGGGCTAAGTCACATCATTATATTTTGGACGAAATGGAAAAATACTCTGATGGTTAAAAATCAAAGAGCAACTTCTTAACTTCAAGGAGTTTACCCTCACTTTTTCCAGCCCATCCTAACCCTAACACCACACCAAACAGTAGACTATGGGCAACCGTAGGCACTGCAACCACAAACAGGCGTGCTATCTCACAATGCTGTTATTTTAGGGTTTGCACACAGACCTCTGATGTGCAGCTGTGTGTCAGACGTGGGAAGCCCCTCGGTGTGCCTGGAGACCTCTGGAGAGGATGTTGTCATTAACC
Source organism: Osmerus eperlanus (assembly GCF_963692335.1). Classification (NCBI taxonomy): domain Eukaryota; kingdom Metazoa; phylum Chordata; class Actinopteri; order Osmeriformes; family Osmeridae; genus Osmerus; species Osmerus eperlanus. The sequence continues at coordinate 1,394,123 of NC_085043.1, forward strand.
AAGTTTCCACACCTGATGAGTGGTTAGGAGGATAAAGTTGATGTCTGAGACATATAGACTAAGCAAGGAGGATGGTTTTTATATTCCATGTTTTATGTTGGGAGGTTTGCAGGAGGGATTGTGATAATACTCTGTAATTTAAGCTGTGGCTATGTAAGACAAGATTCTCTACGCAGCCATGTCATTACGTTGACATTGCGGGTGTGTCATTGCCTCCACAGTTAATTTACATTTCGTCATTTAGCAGACGCTCTTATCCAGAGCGACTTACAATAAGTACAGGGACATTCCCCCAAGGCAAGTAGGGTGAAGTGCCTTGCCCAAGGACACAACGTCATTGCATGGCCGGGAATCGAACCGACAACCTTCTTATTAATGGTCCGATTCCCTAACCGCTCAGCCATCTGACCCCCACCGTAAATAACTGACAGTTGGAAACTTGGACACAATAACACATGCTTCCATAAATATTTTATACAGTAATAAACAGGTTTGGACTTTTTAATCCGAAAAAAAGACATTTCCAGTCTGAACAAGATTTCTTAGCCATTAAATCTATTTACAGCCGTGTGTTTTTACGGAAGAAAACAATAACCTCCAGCTACAATTTTCATCCTTTATTATGAATAGCTGCTTCCAATTTATGTTTTTTTTCTGTCCTCCATTGTAAATCTTACAAACCTCCCTGAGACAACAAACTCTTGTAAAGCATCAATTGTTGGAGGTTAGGACTCCTGAGTACTGCACAAAAATCTAAACATATGTTAAAGATTACCTGCAGAGAATGATTTGCCAATAACAGTTCAGCTCATATTGAATTAGACATTTTACAGCTCACAAAGTATACATTCACTCATCTAGTGGAACGGAGTCAGTATTTAGGAAGCTGTTGTGACTGAAACTCTGTATAATGAGCTTTTGGTGTCCAGGTGAGTGTGCACGTGTGTTTGTATGAGTGTGTAACAAGTTTGAGAGTGAGTATGAGCCTTCCTAACCTCCCTGGTTAGCTTGAGAGGTTACAGACATGCCTGAAATATCTCTTCCTCCCTAGCAATGGGAGGTTTAACCCCACAACACGTCTGAAGATATGCCCCTCCAGGAGCATATCGTCGAGATTTGCTCTTGTGGTACCATCCATTCATTCTGACCGGCATACTTCCAGAGGTGCAAGTTTGGCCGGTCACAACGGTCACAGCCATTTACAATATTGAAAGTTTAACTTTGGAAACATATGGCGGTTAAGGTTTACATATTATGTATTTCTGGATATTCTTTGGATGGATGCTGTCTGAGACAGAGTTACAGTGTCCGTGGGGGAAAGAGCCTTTGCAGCTTCTGCCCCAGAGTACACATGAGTCTGTTAGTAAGCGGTTTGACATCATAAGGTAAACAGGAGGTCTATAATGATAATCTGGCTGTTATAAAACACAAAGCTCTCTTCTAAAGGAATTTTGGTCTAAGGAGAATATGTTCAAATATCCCCAAAGAGTCAAAGCTGTTCACATTCAAACGTTTTGTCCATAAAGCTCAACCAACATAATTTACCCACTAAACACAATGAAAATGGAAATACATCAAGTTGATAAACATTAAATATTCTGGTCTCAAAGTTGCAGTCCCTAAAACATACTACACCTAATTTAACATTATGTCTCAATAGCTTTCCAGAGTTTTCATAAAGCTACTTATTGGATTTTCCACATGACCAGAACCATTAAATGCTAAGCACTTAACAAAAAGGCATGTTGGCCAGAGCCATTTATAAAGTTTTCTAAGACTGTAGGTCCATGTCAGCTCCACTATGGAAATACATGTACCTGCTTTCAGAGTATTAATACTGCTGCTTTTTAGAGAAAATTAATTACAGGTGGTAATGATGAATTAATGGTCTGGCACCCTCCATTTCTGTCATGTTCCCTCTGATAAGGATAACATCTCTGCTTTTTGTAGGTTTTGTATGTAGCATATTGTCTTTGTATTTCAAGGTTTAACCTTCTACTGGGTTCAATGAGGGCAGGGTAATCAGTCAGTTTCAAATCTTAAAGGCAGGATCGAAAGGATTTTATACCAAAATATACCACCCTCTCCCTTCAAAGTCACTCCCCGAAAACACATGAAAGTTCTGCCTGACTACTGATGGGAGGTAGGTAGACAGACACACAAGTAGCCCGTCAAATCAAGGCACTTGGTTCGAATGCCATCCAATCATTGAGTTTGGTCCGAACTAAATGATTGGTTTATTACAGTCCTGCGACACCCACAGATATCGGATTTGTTAGATTTTACTGTCAAACCTTTAGATTAATTGGTTGCTATCAGGATGTGAAGTTTATTTCAGCAAATATGACAACAGTGTGTTTCAACATTTTCCAACTTTCCCTTTAAATACAAAATTTAGAAACTATACGACATACCTGACTGAAAGTCTGAGGGTCATCGTCACTGGAAGAATGTTTCAATTTCAAGGAAGAAAAATGGCAAACAATATATCTACTGTAGGACATGCCTAAGACAACAACTCCTGGAGCCAGTCAAGCAGAGGGGTAGATGATAAACATTATGTTGACCAAACAACATTTACATTACATTTAGTCATTTAGCAGACGCTCTTATCCAGAGCGACTTACAGTAAGTACAGGGACATTCCCCCCGAGCCAAGTAGGGTGAAGTGCCTTGCCCAAGGACACAACGTCATTTGGCACGGCTGGGAATCAAACTGGCAACCTTCAGATTACTAGCCCGACTCCCTCACCGCTCAGCCATCTGACTCCCTAACTAAACTACAGGCCAGGGAGGCCAGAATTGACCACACACACACATCCTATTCCTATCTGCAACATATACAAGAGTAGGGTTAATTACCACTGTGACCAGGGTTATGTCAAACAAAATAAGGCCAAATGTTTTCACTAGATTTAAGATGATCATAAGGAAACTGAATGCAGCTGAGCTCAATTTGGACTGTCATAGCAAAGGGTCCAAATACTAAATAAGTATAGAGTCAATGTCCTTTCCGACGTCACTGTAAACTAATATTAGGGGTAGTCAAATCCTCTAAAACTCCCTGAATGAAAGTCAAGGAAGAATAATGACATTTACAAGTTGATGTAACGTAAGAATGTGAGAAATATGTGGTACATAAGGAGAGATTGCCGGCCAACACCCTCAGATGATGTGCGAGTGGGACAGGATAAGTACAACAGAGAGGTTCTCTAATTGGAATCTTCCTGCTGAGATTCACAGTTAGAATATATTACATTTACATTGATTTAGCACACACTTTTATCCAAAGCGACTTACAAGAAAGAGCTTTACAAAAAGTGCATAGGTCAATGATCAAAAACAACGATATAGCTCCAAGAACATTGCAGGTAGCCAAAACATGAACAGGGCTCAACATTAACATTTTTTGGCACTGGCCCCATCGGGCCAGTGGGTTTGAAACTTACTGGCCCCAAGACAGTTTTTACCCCCTCCAAAAGTTGTAATTTATTATTGTTACAACAAAACCAAAGACTTATAAGTTATTCTGTTAACATGTTTAACCATTTATTAAACACATCCTGGATATAAAAAGAACTCGAATGAAATCAAATTTCTAGTGATAAAAAGTTAAAAGGTCAACAAAACAATTGACTTTTAACCTCAAACATGACGTGCTCTCTTCCCTGCTGACAGCTATCTCTGTACAACTCTGGCTGGCTGAAACTGGTCCCTCAATGCTAATATATAAAAGCTTCCATTGCATTTCATCAGTATGATACTAGGTACCCAAGTCGACACCATTCTTCTGCTGCAGTTCGATAGCCTGGGGGAACGAGACGAACGGCTAGTCCGTCTTAATTACGTGATATGCCGTTGTTATAAGTCGTGCAATAACACGATGGGCATCTACATTTAAATTCCTGACAACTGACCAGCATGGTCAACGGCCCGAAGATGGATTGTCAACCATCCGCTTAGCTGTCACGCAAACCAGGTGCTGTCTGCTAGCATGGCTGGTCAGGTATTGTTTTCGAAAATTGTCGGTGCCTGTAAAAATATCCACTTTTGTCTGCTTTAGACGGGAACATACGACAGACGACACAGTGCATCTTAGTTCCATAAAAGAAGTTGCCTCCGTTTGAGCTCGTAGCTCTACTTTGCTGCCATCTTCACTTTATTGTCTCGCGCCAGTCTCGCGCCAGTTGTTAAAAAATTTATTGACAGAGAATTACAATTTGACAACCAGTCGTCACTCACTACTCAACTCTTGATTTGCCAACTGTTCGCCCCACGAGCTGCAAAGTTATTTATGCATTTAGCAGATAGCAAAACATATGAAGGATGTTAACTTTTACAATGCTAATTTTTTTTTCAATCAATAATTTGCAGTGGCCCGATCGGGCCAGTGACTTGCTAGTTTAACTGTCCCGACGTTACTTTTTACTGGCCCCGGGCCATCGTTATTGTCGAGCCCTGCATGAAGCGTACATTGTGAAAAGCAAATAAGTGTCAATGGGTAGAACCAGAAGAGCATGTAATTAAACAAATTACAATTAAACAACATGATCCTCGAAAGTGCTAGAGTGTACCTGGAGTAAAGCAAGCAATAATAATAAAATTCACAGCGAGTACAAGTGGTTAAATCAGTTACAACTAACCAACAAGTCCCTCAATAAGTGTCATTGTGTTCCTGGAGGAAATAAACTAACATCTGATCCAACAAATCTTTCTAAGTACCGTTGTACTCCCAGAACAAGTGCGTCTTTAGCCTTTTCTTGAAGGTGGAGAGACAAGTCAGTACCTCTGATGGAAGTGGGGAGATGATTCCACCATTGGGGGGCCAGATAGGAGAAGCGCTTGGGTTTGGAGCGGGCGCTCTTGAGAGTTGGGACCACCAGACGGTTGTCATAAGGAGACCGTAGGTGGCGGGTGGGGGTGTAAGGCTGGACGAGAGACTGTATGTAGTCAGATGCAGTCCCGTTCACCACTCGGAAGGTCAGTACCAGGGGGGGCTGCTGCGTTCTGAATCCTCTGGAGAGGGCTGGTTGCGCATGCTGGGAGACCGGCGAGAAACGAGTTGTAGTAGTTCAACTTGGAGAGGACAAGTGCTTGGACGAGCAGCTGGGTGGAATGCTCAGACAGGCATCTCCTGATCTTCCGGATGTTGTAGAGGGTGAATCTACACGACCAGGAGACTGCAGCAATGTGGGCCGTGAGGGTGAGCTTGTCATCCATGGTAGCCCCGAAGTTCCTGGCAGAGGATGAAGGGGTCAATGTCGCAGATCCCAGGGTGATTGAGAGATCGTGGCAGATGGAGGGTTTGGCCGGGATGATGAGAAGTTCTGTCTTGGCGAGGTTCAGCTGGAGGTGGTGCTTGGTCATCTAGGTGGAGATGTCTGTGAGGCAGGCCTTGATTTTAGCTGTGATCCCCTGATCAGTCGGGGGGAACGACAGGTACAACTGCGTGTCGTCAGCGTAGCAGTGGTAGAAGCCATGGGAGGTGATGATCGGTCCAAGTGAGGTGGTGTACAGGGAGAAGAGGAGGGGTCCAAGGACAGAGCCCTGTGGGACACCAGTGGAGAGCTGGTGGGGTCCTGACACTTTACCTCCCCAGGAGACCTGGTAGGATCTCCCCGACAGGTAGGATGAGATCCACTGAAGTGCAGTGCCAGAGATGCCCATCTCAGAAAGTCTAGCAAGCAGGATCTGGTGGTTGACCGTGCCATCTAGAATAGATGACCATCCATAAAGGAAAAAACATAAATCCCAGGCAATCTGGCTGGAAGGAGCAAAACAAAGGGCCATCCAAATTAAAGCAGTCTGGTAGGATCCAGGGTCATCCTCATCAACACCACTCCTCCCAGCTTGCTTTTAGCTTAACCCTCGTGCTGCCTTCGGGTCACATGACCCAAAGGTTCATAACGAACCATCGTTGTGTTTACCCAATTTTACCCAATACAAAAACAAATTAAAATAATTTTCTTTTAACCTTTGCAATGTGGGGGGTCTGAGACAGCCTAGCTGTTAAAAGAAAATGCTTCACTTTGTCTTTGTATGCGGTAAATCTGTCGCAATACGAAGGTGGGTCACAATGACTGATGGGTCAGAATGACCCGAAGATAACACAAGGGTTAAGGAGCCAAGTGACAAAGGAATAAAGTGTCATTTTACAAGATAGTCATTTCTATACTCATCTGAGAATCAGGGTACACATATTCTTGAAATGGTCTGTGTAATTGCACTCTTTCTTCTTGGCAGTAAGATAAGGTATACATTTCCTTGTTTCCTTCCTGTTGCCCATAATTAGCAGCTAACGTAACTTGGTGAAACTCTCAGGACATTACAGCAATTTCTACTTAACCTTGCCAGACAGCTGGATTGGCAAGATCACTACCATGTGAGAATCCATCCCCATGCTCCAAGTTATCCGTTTGTGACCGAACCAGTGGTTAGGATCAACCAGCATCTTATGAGGAACTTGCAGTTACGGGCGTTGTTGAAGTCAGCCAGTGATGGAGGGTGACATATTGATCCAATCACCTGCCAATAATTTTGTGAAAGTGCCTGACCTTTTCTAAACAGTTCCCAAGAACAACTTCCCAGATGGATATGTGTAACCAACTGGCAAATCAGGTTCATTTCTACTAGCTATCCATTTGACTCTGACACAAAATCCCAGACAACATTCTTAGATGAGAGGACTATGGATCAGCGATGCTGATTGCCAAGGACTGCTGTGTGAGGATCTTGTGTGGCACTGTGAGGAAAAAATGGCAATGAAGGAAAAATAAAATAAAGCAATCACAGTCATAAAAGATACTGGAATCATTAGAAAAGAATAGTCACACTGCGTGAGCTTTAAATTTGAAGTTTTTCATTGTCTATTTACAAATGGTTTAATTATATGGATATGTCCATAAATTAAGTATAAAATTAGGTCATAAAGAAAAAAAGATGATTTAAAAGACGTGTTTCCTGTGAAATTATTATTATGCCTGTTCAATCTGTAATGGGACAGGGTAAAAGGTAGCGTATTTACTGGGAGCAGAGAGCATTACTGACAGTGCAAGTTCAAGAACATAATCTTCCAAAAGATTGGCAATTCCCCCAAAACACCCTTAATTACAACAGGTAAGATGTGCCCTTTCAACTTCAACGGTTCAACTTTCACCAGGCGCTCCACGCATTCAGTGAGTCAGACAGGAGGAACAGACTATAGTTACACCCTGTCTCTGTGTACAGTTCCCCAGGGCTTCTGAGAAGGGATGTTCGTTTTGAAAGCAATTTTTTACGTTAAGCCACAACATCTGTGAGTTGTGAGGCAGACAAAAGAAAATCTGGTCTAAAACATCCCTAAACCAATCAAACATGAACTGTATTTTCTAATCTCAAGCAGGTGAGGATAAGAGATACCCTGAGCAGCTTAGAAAGGACAATGAAGAGACAGGCATAACTGAGATTGTTTCTCACATAACACAAGAATGGGGAAGATTGCAAAACACCCCCACCCAGATAATTCCCCCACCCATAAAGACTAACCAAAGGGGGGTATTGAATTCTCAAACCCTGAGTGTGTGTGTGTACCTCAGTGCCCTGGGGATAGGGTGAACTGAAGGTGAGGGCTATTATCATGCTGAAGAGTGGGGGTGTGATTGAAAACATGCCGGCTAGAAGGACTTTTCCAACCTCCCTCTAGGTACTGGCTTGTAGCCAAGGCTTATTTGGGGCTGTCAGTGGTAGCAACTAGGATCCATAAGTTACAGAAAGCCTATATTTAAAGGGATTCAGGGCTTGAAAAGAGATTAACTTTTTTCTTGGTGGCACTGGTGCTCCCAAGTTGGGATTTTATTTTCTGGCACCCACCGAGTATTAAGGTGCACCACAACTATAATATTTATGTTATAGATTTACAGGCAGGGCTCCAGACATACATTTTGCCTTGGTTGCACTGGTGCAAACTTTTTTATTTAGGTGCACCAGCACAAAATTTAGGTGCACCCACATTTTTCCTTGCATCGCCACAATTTCAAGGTCACCTTTTTATCACGCTCCATATACATTCATATATATTATGTAAATGATCTTAAACAAAACTAAGGTGTAGGTAAATATTTTTATTTGAAGCACAATTCTACTGTATATGCACCCGTCTACATCAAGTCTCTCCTGCAGCCCTACACCCCCACCCGTCACCTACGGTCTTCTTCAGACAACCGCCTGGTGGTCCCACCGCTCAAGACCGCCCGGTCCCAACACAAGCTCTTCTCCTGTCTGGCCCCCCAGTGGTGGAATCAACTCCCCACCTCCATCAGAGACACTGACTGTCTCTCCACCTTCAAGAAAAGGCTCAAGACGCACTTGTTCCGGGAGTACAACGGTACTTAGGAATGGTTCGCTTGACCCGATGTTAGTTTCCTCAAGGATCACAATGACTCTTGCTTAGAGACTTGTTGCTCTTGTGGTTAGTGGTAACTGACTTAAATTTTTGTACTCGCTGTGATATATTGTTTTATTATTGTTGCTTGCTTTTTTTCCATAGGTACACTTGCACTTATAGCAGTTCATGTTGTTTAATTGTAACTTGTTTAACTACATGCTCTTATGGTTCTTCCCTTTGGCACTTATTTTTGGTTGTTCACAATGTGTGCTTCATGTTTTGGCTACTCGCAATGTTTTGTGGCTATCTCGTTGTTATGATCAGTGACCTATGCACTTTGTAAAGCTCTCTCTTGGAAGTCGCTTTGGATAAAAGCGTCTGCTAAATGAATAAATGTAAATGTAATGTAAAATGTATATAAAAATACAAATCTTTTAAGTGCTTCACTGAGCTGCAAAACTAAAACATTTTAAGCAAAATAAAACATTTAAAAATAGAAAGTGCTACTGTTTAAAAGTGCTTCCCTGAACTGAGACCTAACATTTCATGGCTCAGTCTTATAGCGGGTCCCCCCTTGCTGTCGCATGCCCTGCAGATGGCCAACACCTCTCATTTGGCCTTCTTGCCCTTTGGCCTTGGCTAAACCAGCTTGCCACACTCTCCCTAGCAAGTCAAAATCCTCCATGGGTTAGTTTCATGGCCCAGCTCCGTAACTCCGGGGTGGGCAAGAAAAAGGGGCCACATGAGAAACCTGAAATGTGTTGGAGGGCTGCATCAACGATAACTTGAACTTAATTCTGCTCACTATTCTCACTCACTGCATAACGGACTATATTAACTTCTGTGCGGAGAACACCGTACCCTCCAGGACTGTACAGTGTTTCTCTAACAGCAAACCGTGGATCACTTCGAAATAAAGGCCCTCCTCAAGGAGAAGAAGAGGGTCTTTAGATCAAGAAACAACAAGGAGGAGCTAAACACTGTGCAGAGGGAGCTGAGGAGGAGGATCAGGGAGGGGAAGAAAGTCTACAGGATGAAGATGGAGGACCAGCTGCAGCAGAACAACATCAGCGGGGTCTGGAAGGGCCTGAAGACAATGTCTGGATACAATGGGCCCAACTAACAGCCTATGGGGGACCAGAAGTGGGTGAATGACTTGAACTTATTTTTCAACAGATTCGATCAGCCATCCACCCCCCCCCCCCCCCACCCATCCAGTCCTCTCTGCTGCTGCAACCCCCTGTGGATTGCCCCTCCTCTCCTCCACCCCCTTCCCCACAGCACTTGGCTCCCCCCCCCTCCCTCATTCCTCATACACCACACTCCACGAACAGCGCCCCACCCCCCTTACAACAACCCACGGCACTCAGCCCCCATCCCCCAACTTGTCCCTCACAACTGACCAGGGGAGGAACGAACTGAGAAGGATCAAGGTGAGGAAGGCCACGGGTCCGGACGGCATCAGCTCAAGGCTCCTCAGGTCCAACGCTGACTTGCTGTGTGGGATAGTGGAGCACGTCTTCAACTTGAGCTTGAAGCTGGGGAGAGTACCACAGCTGTGGGAAACATCCTGCGTGGTACCAGTCCCAAAGACCCCACGACCCAAGGACTTCAACAGCTTCAGACCAGTGGCGTTAACATCCCACCTGATGAAGACGCTAGAGAGGCTGGTCCTTGTACAACTCCGTCCCCTGGTGAGCTCAGCTCTGGACCCCCTTCAGTTCGCCTACCAATCTGGCATCGGGGTGGATGACGCTGTCATGTACCTGCTACACAGATGCCTTTCTCATCTGGAAAAGGCTGGAAGCACCGTGATAATCATGTTTTTTTATTTCTCCAGTGCCTTTTAACACCATCCAGCCTTTACCTCGGAGGGACAAGCTGAATCAGACCAGAGTGGACCACCACCTCACTGGATGGATCTTGGACTACCTCACCAACTGTTCACAGTATGTGTGTCCTGCAGCACGGGGGCCCCACAAGGAACCGTTCGAGCTCCATTTCTGTTCACCATCTACACCTCGGACCTCAGATACAACTCTCCTAACTGCCACCTGCAAAAGTTCTCTGATGACTCTGCAATCGTCGACCTAATTTCCGCCGGTGATGACAGGGAATACAGAGAACTGAACCAGGACTTCATAGGATGGTGCCAGCAGAACCGCCTCCAGATCAACTCTGGCAAAACCAAAGAGCTGGTGGTGGACTTCTGCCAGGGTAAACACTCTCCTCCAGTACCAGTGAACATCCAGGGAATGGTCATTGAGATTGTGAGATCTTATAAGTACCTGGGTGTTCATTTGAACAACAAACTGGACTGGACTGATTTTGACACCCGTACAAATTTTGGTCGCAAAGCTATAAGCCACGCCCAAAGTCTATGTGATTTCCCCTGCACCCCATTTCTCAAAAATGGCTGAAAATTGATATACATGCCTTATTTCTCATGGGGAACAAAGAAGCCTCAAGGACCCAAAAGGTCCGCCATGACAGATTTTGCTTTACAGTGAAGATTTGGGTAAACCTAAAAAACTGTTATCTTCTTGACCCGTAAGTCCAATTATCTAACTTGGTATACATGTCTAGAATACATTTCTTCCTATAGGGTCAAAAGCAATAAGGAATGCAATGCAAAATGGATGAAAGGGGTGTATTTATGTAAATGTCCACATTGCCTCAATATCTTTGTGTCAATAAATCAAATACCTAATAGGCTTCAAGATGACATCACTCTGAAGTACCATGCACAATTTCACCTTGGTATGTCAAAATATGATAGAAGTACAGCTGCTTAAACTTTGTCCCAAAGCTGACCAAAGCTAATACTCTGCCCTTCCTGTTCAAAAAACAGTTAAAAACTCAACAGTTGATGAGGGGATAGAGAGGCTGACTTGCAACCACATGATCTTGAGTTCAAATCTCCATTCAGCCTGTCGTTTGCCAAGCACAAATTAATTTTGCTGTCTTGTTGTCCATCTCTTGACCTGCTACAATGTACATTTTCATAATATTTTGCCATTTTGAGGAGGAACCCGCATCGCTGCTTGCAGCTATATTTAGCGATCCATTTTTATTATATAAAATATATTTAAAAAGGTCACACCATAACGATTATTTGCAATCACACAAATGCCCTAAAATATATTTTGAGGTCGCACAGACAACAGTTCTGGAGCATATGCGACCAAAATGGTCGCAACTTCGAACCCTGGGATTCCTTCCAGGCCTTCTCCCTGGACCTCAAGATTTAAATGAAGCCCTAAAACCAAGCACATATTGTAAAAGTGAAAGTGTGAGCCTTCATTTGTAGATAAATTAAGACAATTACATTCTTAGTTTTCACTTAAAGGAGAGTTCGCACTTCTTTTTATGATTTATTGGAATGCTACGCATTCTGTCTTGAGATCAGTTTGCACCAGACATACTGTAAAATATCTCTGTCTCTGGTCTTCCCTTTAAAAGAAACTTCCCTTCACATACGTGTGTGTGTGAGCACACAATCACACACCTGATGGCACATTAATCATAGCATGCCCTATTGAAGAGGCTATAATACATTTAATAGTTTATGGGAAAACACAGGTGCCTATTACTGTAGATGCTTCACTGAGATCAAAACTACACTGTGAGGTTAGAATGGCAGAGAGAAATAGAAAATGAAAATTAGAGAGGATATACAAATTTACATGAATACCGTAAAATAGCTTTATTATGCAGTCTTTAGTAGACTTCCAAGGGAAAACAGAAACAAATTTACACAGAATGACATAGCTTGTCTACAACTCTCTAATGTGGTCACAAACCGCAGTAATAATTCCAAACTCATTTTCCACACAGAGTTACAGACCTATAACTGGCCCTTCTGTTTGTATCAACGCTGCCAAGCAACCATATCTCTGCTTGAAAGGGATGGCAACCTGCACTGGACTTAATGCAGCAATGGAATATTTACCTAAAAGAGAGCTTGAGCTTGACAGAAGACTAATTAGAAACTAGCTCTCGACTAAAAGGTCAGGTCACTTTGGTCATAGACACATGGTCTGGTAGAGAGGTCAGGGAAGGATTTTTGCAGTTCTCCTATATTGGCCCAAATGGATGATCTCGTTTTTTGCTTCCCTCTGGAAAAGTAATGTCAAACAAGTGTGTGTATCCCCCAATCCCCTTTTCCCCATTGTGAAACGCATCGTGTTGCACATGTTAATAAAGTTTGATTTGAAGTTTGACCTAATTTGGTCTATTTCTATATTCAAGTAATGTATGTTCATAGACAACCAAAATCAAAAGACCTTATTTATTTAAGTTAAGTTAGCATGTTAATTATATGTAAATGTAAAGTTCCTAATGTATAATTGGGTGTGTTTGCCATTAGCAAGGAGACCGTTCGACGGTTTAGGCATAATTAAAGTTTTTGTGGAAGTTAAGCTAACGGTGGTTATCGAGTTCTGGATTTTTTTCTGGAAATAATTATCAATCTGTAGATTGGGAGAAAACACCAGGCTTAGGTCTCAATCCTGTCTCTCTCAGCTCTGGAGGCCGGAGGACCATCTTTTATAGGGCACAAAAATGTAAACATTGATAGTGACAGTCAGGAAGTAATGACGTTACAACAGTCTCAGAAAAAAAGAGATTCCCAGTTCCCAGCCCATGACCACTCTAAGGGCAGAGAGAGAGATGATAGATGGAGCTATCCCCGTCACCGTCACAAGAGAAATTTACACAGTACTTTCTCCTGACCCCGAACATCTATTCAACCTGACAAACACAATCTACTCTTATAAATAGCAAACTCACATGAGAACATACTAACTAGTATCCAATGACTAGTAGTGAAAGTTCTATTGATTAGTGAATAATGTAAGTACACAGGAAATCCCAATTCCCTCCACACAAGCCACAGTCAGAAACATCAGGATGTCACACAACGCCACAACTTCACACCACAAGGCACACACAATACGATAGGATACTTTTCAGCTTTCTGTTAGCTAGCTTGTTTGTCTCCCGTTCCAGACCACTTCCGGGAGGTACTGTATTAGGCTACCAGCCTACGAGTGACAGGTAGAATGGCAAGTTATTTAGCTGTTACCCCGCACATTACACCAAAGCACCGAGTCGTCCAAAGCACAGAGTCTATCAGCCACCAGCTGGTGGTAGCCAGCTACTAGACTAGCTACAAGCAATCCTAGTAACCAGATAACAATTAAAAGGGACTAATTTCAACAAGCTTAATCAATGTCCTTTCTTATTAAACCGAAGTAAAAACACTGAATTGTTGATATTAGTAAACAACAGGAGATTATGGGAAGCTGGGGCAGCCGCAAGCACACCCCCCTCTCTAGTTAACTTACCACATAACTACCATAGAAACTTCTAACTATCCCATTAAAAGAGAATGTTGTGCTTAACTTTACAAGAGTTTGTGGTAAACCAGTATCAAAGACAACATCTAAGCCCAATGGAATGTCTAAAAACTCAGCTGTCTCTAAAATATTTTGTACACAAAAATTTATTTTCTCAAGAAACCAACCCAATTTTTTTTCACTGGTCCAGGTAGGGCCTCCTAGCCTGGTCCTAACCAGACCCTAGTACATTTCATTTGTACAGAGGGTCTGGGATCGCTCCATTGACAAGCATTAACTTCCTTGAAGGCGGGTACTCTGTTGAAGTTTAAAACTATTGGATCTGCCCAGAACCACTCTGATCTGCCATAACCAACCGTTAGCGTTCGCCTTAGCCAACTCCTTCACCACTACTGTAATGGAGCTAGCGGCTGTAGCTGGAAAAACTTTTCCCGTACCCTGTGGGGAGGAGGGCCACAACATCATGGCCACCAACAAAACTTAACAAAGATTGTTCTTGCTCCGGCTTTAACTTTTGGATATTCGGCAGCGTTGCCACAACGGACCGAATGAATGGCTTCGCTCGCATCTTTCTCCGCTGCCATTACTGAACTACAACTCAAACTAGCACACAACGTCATCGTTCTCAGCCACTCCCTCTATTCGCTGATTGGCCCTACAAAAACAATATTTGAGAAAACCAACTTATGTGCCGAATTCTCAAAATTCAAAAAATCCAAATTGAGCGGAAGTACGTAGGAGGGCAGAGCCAGGCTAAGGGCCTCCCACAATGTGACTTAACCGTAAAAATTCTGAAAGCAAACATGCAACTTTGGAGATAGATCTGGGTAGCAATGCTCATGATAAGAGGACAATTAGTATTAGAGAGAAGAGATGATAGTTGACAAGTGCTGCCATATTCTGCATTAATATCAGAGATAAAGCTTTCATTATTAAAGCTTTTGATCTGATGTGGGTAACACTCAAAGGATTAGACTAACAACCACAATTCCAATTCCCCTATTCTCACTTTCTGAAGTGAAAGAGAACCTCTCCTCGTTAGGATTACTCCTTACACACAGGTTTGGCACATCTGGGCTCAATGCAACCCAAGTTAATTACATAGGGTGTGTTTGGGAGGCAAAGAATAGAAGAGATAATTATAGATTTATGGTACATCAAATGACACGAAGCATGACAACTGATTCTATTTGGTTACAGCCATCAACATATTAAATACTGCAGAAGGTTGTTTGAGTTTCAGCAATTAACATCAAAGTGTGAGAATAAATAAATTGGTGCTCAGACGAAAGGGAGACATAACCACAATTCCTTACTCATCATAAGCTTTGGGGGACTAGAGGGAGTGCCTTTTACTTCATACTGAGTTCAAGGCTTTGGTACACTGTAATTTGAGATGGAGCAACAAAATTACTTCAGGGAACAAACAATTAATGTACTCTACCATTCATTAACTGTACCAGGCAGCCATAGTCATACAGTATATGGTTAAATAATACCCTCACATCTCAATTTCAACATCACAACATTGTCTTATGATTTAACTTCGTCCAAGGGAATTATGTTTTTGTGGACTTTAATCACTTAACTGCAGTGTTTCTCCACGTACTGTAGTTTAAGACATTTAAGAAGAATTATTCTCCGTGTTATCTCTCATAGCATAAAGGTTTAGGACAATGTCATGTAGTGTCTCTTTTCACTACATTGATGCTACAGTCTTAGAAATTAGCATGAAACTGCGGAGGATCCTCAAATGGTTTGGATAGATTAGTTCTATTGATGATTTAAAAAGCATCAAAATGTCAAACATGTTTAACTACCACTTTACTACTAGTTTGTGCGATAGACTAATGCGTTCTGCAGAGAAGGGAGACTGGCGTTGGTCACGGTTTGGAATGGAAGGGAGAATACAGGACAACGGCGGATATCGCTTTAAAAAATTTTTTTAACTACGACAACAACGTAGTTAAGGCTGCAGGCGTGTGTTGCTTAGGTGGCCGCCTTAACTGAAAAGTGCTGCGGGAAACACTGCAAAAGTTTTATTTCAGACCACGGACCACCAGCTGGCTAATTCAGACTACTGGATCTGCGTCCCACTCCACATCGCATGGCAGGGGAATGGATATCTTGATCCGCCATGAATAAGTATCTGGTATGTTCTCTGTGTCATTGTGTTTAATCCACCATTTGATCAATTGTGATGATCTGGAACCAATTTTAAACAGAGGCCACAATTTCTGTCAGCAACTGCAACAAAGCAACATCTCTGCTGGACAGGCTCCCACAACAGCTGACGCCAAGACTCCACAACACACCTCAACCCCAGCTTGCCTCCCAATGGGTTCTACAGCTTCGTCACGTCTCACAAACACTGATCTCATTCACGTTTCTACCAGGTTTTCTAATCTCAAGGTTAATCCGGAGCGGAGCGAAATACAGAACACAGTGCCTATGCATTCCTATGGTGCCGTTATACACTCTGAGCCAGTCATGCAGAAGGCCTTTGGCACAGTCAGTGGATCTCTGTCTGGTCGTCCGTGTGCTGGCAGAGTGTGTTGGTGTGTGATGCAGGTCGAGCCTGGGTCTGTCTGGTCGGAGACTAGTGGGGATGCAGTTGAACACTGAAGAGTGTAGGAATGACTCCCCAATGCAATGTGACGTGGTGTTATTCATGGTTGGGCCAGGACGAGAGATGTAACTGATCAGTATGATCTTGACAGTTGTTGATGAAGGTAAAAACTTATGTCAATGTCCGTAGTGGTAATATGACCATAATCCACTAGACATTATAACTATTCTCCCCCCAAAATCCCCACGCAAAATCCCCCCCCCCCATCCCATACATTATTCAGTATGTTGATAGGAATCTATGCTTGTCCCCCTCCCTTATCACCCAGAGGGCGGACCCAGGATGTACAGTAAGCAATCAGCCTCGTAGCTTAAAAGGGTGTCCGTGTTACCGACCCCTTTCATCTGGTCAAGTGTAGAGAAGCCAGCTCTGGCCAATGAACATGCCACACAGAGGGCTACCTGAGGCCATGCCACAGGCTGGAGCAGAAGTATTCCTTTAAAGCCTGCACAAGGCGGCATGTCTCTGATTTTAGAAAAGTAAACAGGCTACAACAGGAAAACAAAATATTTGCAGGGGTAAATGGTGGGCCAGTTGGGGACACATGCATCTGCCTGATTTACGAAAACAGTTGGTGTCTGTGAGCCTTTCTGCTGGGCCGAAAGGAGCCATTATGCCAGAGGCCGGGTTGAAAGCTGGGTGTGTAAGGCTGGAATGTTAAATACTGGAGGAATGTTATTTATTTTCACAAACAGCACCACCCGCCCCCAGCTCAAAACACATGAAACGCTTTATTAAAATAAAGAAATGTGTCCCCTACACAGCCAATATTAAAATATATCCTGCAATTGCTATGGTAGTTACAAGGCCACAGCATTTTCCCCTCTGTTTCACCCTGGTCCGGTCTTGATTTCTTACCCAGGTCCTCTCTCTTTCTACCTGTTATTAGATCAGCACAGGCTTGATATGCAGTCTTGTAGTAAATTAATGAAGATACCAACTAGGGATGCTCATAATTAACCGGTGTAACCGTTAACCGACAATACAAATGTTTACCGGTTAATACAATCGGTAAGTGTTGCTAATTTAGCTACTTTTTACTTTCCCTAGTGTCAAAAAGGTTGTATCTAGCGACTAGTGACAAATCTAGCAACTTTCTGCTAGTTTGGCAATCTCCGTTTTCGTTGTTGAGCAGCAGCATAATAACTGTAATTGTACTTCCGTGTTGTTATAGGTGCCAATCATGTAGGTACAGTCGGTGCTCTCGGATTCAATGTGTTTTCATTTTGTAAATCTGTTTTTGTTATGTTGTTGTTTATGCTGCTATTTAAAAAAAAAAAAACAAGACATTATAGGGGGGAAAAAACATTTGTTGTATAATCTTTTTTTTTACTAGTGCAAAGTGCCCGTGATGCAGCCGGTAATTAAGATGTCAGTGAAACACACAAATACAGATTCCTTGAGCTATAGATAGGGCACAGTGCCCGTGATGATGTCGGTGACACACACAAATTTATTTAATTATAGATAGTGCAGTGCCCGTTGGTGATGACAGTTCTTCTCAGTGGTTTTGGTACCAATATTTCTCAGATCACAATTGAAATTCTCTGTCATCTCTGAAGTACTTGTTCAACCTCCACATCTATTCTAGTAAAATTGCCAATGCTGTGGTAGCCTTCATTCATGCAAATTATCATGTAGCCTTCATTTGTCTGCTGGTTCCTTATGCTTATGTTGATAAAAAATTACTATATTGGTTCTCTGTTAAATTGTCTTACAACCACAAACAAACAGAAGTCATGACATGGCACAATGGTTGAGCCAGTTGTCATAATGGTACGTCTAATTCACCATACAGCACTTGTACATTTGCAATATGATGACAGTTTTGACATCAGTAAACACATTAATTTATGTAACAATATTCACTGATCTATACTGAAAGTATATCCACTTTATATTATCGTTCTGTTAGCTAGCCAGGCCCTTATAAAGCAGATGAATATCGGTTGTAAAAGCGAAATTTGCAAATTCGCTACTAAATAACTAAACAGAATTTCCCTATTTTCCTTACTATGTTTAATTTCATTGCGAATGGCTTTGTTAATCGCATTAGTTCAATTGCTGTACTGCAGTCCGTTGGATTATAAAAAGGGCACCTGCAAAATATTAACTTTGCAAAGTGCCCAGTTCTCAGGATGGCCTATTCGTAGGAAACTTGCTGCAGTCAGAGTGAAGGGGCTAGGTCGCGAAGAGAGCAAGCCAAACTGGCGGCTAATAATTTTGTCATACATTTACATTTTATCATTTACCAGACACTCTTATCCAGAGCGAATTACAGTAAGTACAGGGACATTCCCCCGAGGCAAGTAGGGTGAAATGCCTTGCCCAAGGACACAACGTAATTTGGCACAGCCAGGAATCTCTCTCTTGGAAGTCGCTTTGGATAAAAGTGTCTGCTAAATGCATAAATGTAAATGTAAAAGAATCAAACCGGCAACCTTCTGATTAATAGCCCGATTCCCTAACCACTCAGCCATCTGACCCCCCCTATTTGATGTTGAAATGCTTATCCAAACAACGTCAATTGCCGCACTGCACTGGATTATAAAGAGGACGCATACTTAGGGTTGGGTATCGGGGCTGGGCGGTATGGCCTAAAATGTTTATCACGGTATAATTCGTAAGCACTGACGGTAACGGTATATATCACGATATACAGTTAGGTCCATAAATATTTGGACATTGACACAATTTTCATCATTTTGGCTCTGTATACCACCACAATGGATTTGAAATGAAACAATCAAGATGTGCTTTAAGTGCAGACTTTCAGCTTTAATTTCAGGGTATTTACATCCAAATCAGGTGAACGGTGTAGGAATTACAACACATTTTATATGTGCCCCCCCCCCTTTTTAAGGGACCAAAAATAATTGGACAAACTAACATAATCATAAATCTAATTGTCACTTTTAATACTTGGTTGCAAGTCCTTTGCAGTCAATGACAGCCTGAAGTCTGGAACCCATAGACATCACCAGACGCTGGGTTTCGTCCCTGGTGATGCTCTGCCAGGCCTCTACTGCAACTGTCTTCAGTTCCTGCTTGTTCTTGGGGCATTTTCCCTTCAGTTTTGTCTTTAGCAAGTGAAATGCATGCTCAATTGGATTTAGGTCAGGTGATTGACTTGGCCATTGCAGAACATTCCACTTCTTTGCCTTAAAAAACTCTTTGGTTGCTTTCGCAGTATGCTTCGGGTCATTGTCCATCTGCACTGTGAAGCGCCGTCCTATGAGTTCTGAAGCATTTGGCTGAATCTGAGCAGATAATATTGCCAGAAACACTTCAGAATTCATCCTACTGCTTTTGTCAGCAGTCACATCATCGATAAATACAAGGGAACCAGTTCCATTGGCAGCCATACATGCCCACGCCATAACACTACCTCCACCATGCTTCACTGATGAGGTGGTATGCTTTGGATCATGAGCAGTTCCTTCCCTTCTCCATACTCTTCTCTTCCCATCATTCTTGTACAAGTTGATCTTGGTCTCATCTGTCCATAGGATGTTGTTCCAGAACTGTACAGGCTCTTTTAGTTGTTTTTTGGCAAACTCTAATCTGGTCTTCCTGTTTTTGAGACTCACCAATGGTTTACATCTTGTGGTGAACCCTCTGTATTTACTCTGGTGAAGTCTACTCTTAATTTTTGACTTTGACACAGATACGCCTACCTCCTGGAGAGTGTTCTTGATCTGGCCAACTGTTGTGAAGGGGTTTTTCTTCACCAGGGAAAGAATTCTTCTGTCATCCACCACAGTTGTTTTCCGTGGTCTTCCGGGTCTTTTGGTGTTGCTGAGCTCACCAGTGCGTTCTTTCTTTTTAAGAATGTACCAAACAGTTGATTGAGCCACACCTAATGTTTTTGCTATCTCTCTGATAGGTTTGTTTTGATTTTTCAGCCTAACGATGGCTTGCTTCACTGATGGTGACAGCTCTTTGGACTTCATATTGAGAGTTGACAGCAACAGATTCCAAACACAAATACCATACTTGAAATGAACTCTAGACCTTTTATCTGCTCCTTGTCAATGAAATAACGAACTCCCATGAGGGAATAACATACACCTGGCCATGGAACAGCTGAGCAGCCAATTGTCCAATTACTTTTGGTCCCTTAAAAAGGGGGGGGGGCCACATATAAAATGTATTGTAATTCCTACACGTTCACCTGATTTGGATGTAAATACCCTGAAATTAAAGCTGAAAGTCTGCACTTAAAGCACATCTTGATTGTTTCATTTCAAATCCATTGTGGTGGTATACAGAGCCAAAATGATGAAAATTGTGTCAATGTCCAAATATTTATGGACCTAACTGTATTAGTTATTCTTAAAATGTCATAACAATGCAATCCGCACCGCAGCGGCTAATCTACCGCACTCGGACGGATTTGGATTGGGTAACTCCGGTGTGCATGAGTTTGAGTGAATGAGTGAATTTTCCAACTTTTGCAGTGCTTTGCCAAGGAAGAGCGACTTTCGGCGTTCAACAGTAGCCTACGTTTATGGGATCGCAAGAAAACTCTGTTTAATATTTGTAGTGAGTTAGCTATAAACAATTATTACATGGCTTAATACTCGATTCTGTTGGCCTACAATAGACATTTCACAATTCTAACCAACCTGGCATTTTATTTGTTAACCCTTGTGTTATCTTCGGGTCATTCTGACCCATCAGTCATTGTGACCCACCGTCGTATTGCGACAGATTTACTGCATACAAAGACAAAGTGAAGCATTTTCTTTTAACAGCTAGGCTGTCTCAGACCCCCCACATTGCAAAGGTTAAAAGAAAATTATTTTAATTTGTTTTTGTATTGGGTAAAATTGGGTAAACACAACGATGGTTCATTATGAACCTTTGGGTCATGTGACCCGAAGGCAGCACGAGGGTTAAACGCATTCTGGTGGTTGTTCATATTCGCGCACATGCATGGCTTTCAGTTGGTGAAACACACATCACAAAATCGGCAAAGGGGAGACAGATGATACGTAAGGGGGGTGAAAGGAGTGGCCACCATTAAACATATTTCAAAGTAAGAGCTGTAGCCTAGGTGTCAGATATATTTTTTAATTTTCAGTTACCAGATCGTAAAAAAATATAGGCTATCGCTTTTAAGTTATCAGAGCAACAGACAAATAGAGCAGGCCTATTTATGTCCAAATGACCAAATAGTCATCTGACAGTTGTATTAAAATCAACGGAAAATATTTTTACAAAAATACATAGGCTTACAGGTTTGGACTGGGACTGAAAAACAGCCCGGGACTTCGCAGACCGGCCTACGACCGTGTATTATTATAATATATTTTTTTGCATTATGCCGCGGCCGTTTGACCGGCCGTTCAGGAAATCTCCCGACTCTCCCGATGGCAAGTCCAACCCTGGGCTATATGTATATAGACTAAACAACTATAACTCTATGATATCATATATTTATATCCTTTAGCCTATTAGAAGATGGATTGGTGGAATCTTTTATTTGCCATTTTTGTGTACACTACACACACACACATGCATGGTGACAAGGTTTTGTAATCATGATGACCAACAACGTGCTCCCCTGTAGATATGCTTACTGTAACATAACCCATTTATTTAACTCTATGTAGGCTATTGCAAAATATTAGGCTTGAATGGTTTTTTTTCTCCATACCAAATAAACTTTTTCTAAACTCTTAGTTAATTGCTTAACCCTTGTGTTATCTTCGGGTCATTCTGACCCATCAGTCATTGTGACCCACCTTCGTATTGCGACAGATTTACCGCATACAAAGACAAAGTGAAGCATATTCTTTTAACCGTTGGGCTGTCTCAGACCCCCCACATTGCAAAGGTTAAAAGAAAATTATTTTAATTTGTTTTTGTATTGGGTAAAATCGGGTAAACACAACGATGGTTCGTTATGAACCTTTGGGTCATGTGACCCGAAGGCAGCACGAGGGTTAACAGCACAAAGCTGCTGTGACATACAATAATGATGAATGATGAGGGACTAATTCAATTTAGACATTAGAAGTGTGATTTTGATAGGGAACATCACCAACAGAGGAAGTCAGGTGGCTGAGCGGTTAGGGAATCGGGCTAGAAATCAGAAGGTTGCTGGTTCGAATCCCTGGCCGTGCAAAATGATGGTGTGTTTTGAAAACCAGATTTGAAAACCAGATTTTGAAAACTAGATTTGAAAACCAGAATCGGAACCGGAATCGATCAAATTCTAACAATACCCAACCCTACACGTGCTGAATATGAACTTTGCAGAGTGCCTGGTTCTTGAGCTGAATGTGGGAAACGAAACCCATTCTAATTTGTGTACACACACACACATTCAACAACAAAAAATATTGTCAGTTAATGGTTGTTAAGGAGCGTCAGTTATCGGTCAAAAAATATTTTCAAAAGTAGCATCCCTAATACCAACAAGAACACATGCCTAGTTGCAGGGTAGACAAAGTAATATAGGACCATAAGACCATTAGTAGTCCTAGGTGCTACATTTACAAGTTAGATACACCCTATACCACTCTTAGTGTATAGGCGATGACAAAATAGTATTTCCTTAGCACAGATGCTACTATATGAGCCAGGCCTTGCCTTAAGCAATGTCATGTCTGGACTGGGACATTGATTTGTTCTGACTCAGACATGTTTGTGGGCAATGTGAAATGGAGCCAGACATCAGCTGAACTCTCTTTCATAAACCACACTGCAGCCCATGGCCACTGCCAGGAGGCACACTACTAAGATCACTGGGCATGACCACAGATTTTACCTTAACAGAAACAAAGTAAAACATTGTTGGCATAGCAGGTACAATCATGACTTCTAGTTTCAGGTTGTAAAGTAACGATCCATTTCCATATATTCATGTAAAATAATAAATGTAAATGTAAAATTGTGTTGGAACAGATAAGAAACTGTGAAAACACAGACATGAAACAATTCTGCAGTGGCCAAGTTTGGACCACTTGAACAAACATTTTAAGGAAACATCCTAACTGTAATTTCAAATTGAAAGTGTGTGTGTGTATGTGTGTGTGTGTGTGTGTGTGTGTGTGTATGTATGTGTGTCTAGTGCCTACTAGGGATTGTGATTCAAAATCTCCTGTTAACAACTTTATGAATGGAGGAAAAGTGATTGGGGGAGGGGCTTACAAAACAAAAATACCTTATGTATGTGCGTGTGCGCGTGTCTTTGCTGTGATAGAGAGCATGGTGCACAGTGCGTACTTAATGTTTGTGTTGGGACCTTTACATACGGTAGCTTATCATATTGCCTGAATTAAATGTTGACCATTAATATTATGAATCAGCTATAACATTCGTAATGGCTCCTTGCAATAAAATAACGTTTCTTTATTCCGGGGCAAGCATGCAACATCAACATCCTGTTCAAGTTAATCCCATCATTCAACAGCTGGGTAGGCTATATGTGGCATCACGTTGCTCAGCAGCAGCAACAGCTGTTCAAAGAGCCCACAACCTCAGCCAGATAAAAAGCGTACCGTTGCCTACGCAGCAAATAACTTTCCCATGCAGTTGATTGCAATTGTTAGTTCGTTGAAATGTTTTACTTTATAACACTCCTACCTTTTGATAAGCCAGCTGGAGATAATTGTAGGGGATACGTCTGTGAAAATCCTGAATGACATCCTCGCTGACTCTGTGCATTGACTGCGTCCCTATTTTGTTTTCAATGCATTCGTTCAGACAAGAAGACCTTCGAAGAATTACGTCGAAGAAGCGCAAGTCCCATGAAGAAGTATCAAATGGGTGCTGTTCCTGACACCTCAGCCAACATTGGACTTTAGTTTGTCGGACCTCTGCGTAGCTGCTGAGCGCTCCCTCCATGTATCGCGCCACATTTGTATAGTCACCCCTGTAAAATGCTTCGACTCCATTGTTGTATAATAGGTCGTAAGGCTCTAACGAAGCGAATGACGAGGACAACAAGACGGCTCGAAGGACAATTGACAATAAACCTCCTCTGGCAAAGTTGTCATCCATCTTCCTTGGTGTTGGAAGGCTACAGGGCTCCAAACATCCGCTTGCAGTTCACAGTTCTTATATGGAGAATGCCAAGACGGCTAACAGTAAATAAAAGGCTGATTCTGTGATAGTTCCGTTTACCAAGTCGCGATCAAGTCTAATTGAGTCCCATTTAAAAACCCCGTTGGTCACTTTGGAGTACAGGTCAGTAGCAGGGCGGAAATTTGACTTCTTTAGCCAGGGACTAGGGACACATTTTCTATAACGACCCCACTCTCACTCCGCTAACTCCTCCCCTTCTAGTTGAAAATGAATGACCACAACATCATCATTGAGCCGACAACCTCAGAATGTCACTTTGAGACTGTTAAAGATAGCAAGCAAATTATTTACTTTATGTGTTAGCCTATACGGAAACAACGAACAAACAATACCGTTTTGGTTAACAATGTAGTAACAATGTAACGTAACAAAGTATGGAGTAATTCAGTGGTCTGGTACATACAGCTTTTTTTTTTTTTTTTACTATTCTCTATCAACTTTAATGTCTACATAAATCCAAGAAGGTACTACACCAAGTTATATGTATGCAATAATTACACAAGTAATCGCACCAGTGATTCCACTTAATCTTTTTCTACTTTCTTAGTACTGACTTGTAATTAGGTTAACTTCAATAATTAATGTAAAATAGCCTAGTCTTTGCAACAAGAAATGAAATGCTTAATGTCTACTTTAGTAACCCCTTGCCACTCAACAATGCAACAATACAATGTCTCCCCCTTGAGGATGTAGGTGCTCACACTGATTCTAGCAGACTGAGGGTCTTGGGCAGTTAGTTAACCCTTGTGTTATCTTCGGGTCATTCTGACCCATCAGTCATTGTGACCCACCGTCGTATTGCGACAGATTTACCGCATACAAAGACAAAGTGAAGCATTTTCTTTTAACCGTTGGGCTGTCTCAGACCCCCCACATTGCAAAGGTTAAAAGAAAATTATTTTAATTTGTTTTTGTATTGGGTAAAATTGGGTAAACACAACGATGGTTCGTTATGAACCTTTGGGTCATGTGACCCGAAGGCAGCACGAGGGTTAACTTCTGTCCTTGAGGAACTGTAAACAGCAGAGGGCAGTCATTGAAGCCTACTGTATATGGGTTAGAGCCCTTAC
This sequence comes from Osmerus eperlanus, assembly GCF_963692335.1. NCBI lineage: Eukaryota > Metazoa > Chordata > Actinopteri > Osmeriformes > Osmeridae > Osmerus > Osmerus eperlanus. The sequence goes on from NC_085043.1 coordinate 1,419,641, forward strand.
TTCTGGTGGTGGAAATAGTAATACTGAAGCATAACATGTCATTCTAGACAATTATGTTCTTTAAACTATGGTAAACACTTGGGAAAGGTCAGGCCTAATTAAGTCACCTGACATAGTTCCCAACCTCAATGCTTTTGTGGATGAATCAAAATGAATCTCGCATCAACATTCTAACACCTTTTGGAAACACAATGACCATTAGATTTATTAGTTCCTATCACAAAATGTTACTTCCTATTACACACCAGACTATGTTTGATACAAGACTCATTGACAGACTACTGTAACACAACCTGAGTTTGCCGGTTCGATTCCCGGCTGTGCCAAATGACGTTGTGTCCTTGGGCAAGGCACTTCACCCTACTTGCCTCGGGTGAATGTCCCTGTACTTACTGTAAGTCGCTCTGGATAAGAGCGTCTGCTAAATGACTAAATGTAATGTAATGATTTAGTGAGTCCACGTAGTTCATATCAACTTGCTCTTCTGAAGTAGATTCCATTTTGGTTTTTCTGGTGCTTGTGTCCATATCTCAATCTTGTCACAGCAGAAGCTGAATATATATTAAGGAGACTGTGATTATGATAACCTCACTGATATGCTACATATTGAGTTGTCAATTTAATGTCAACTGCTGTAGCGTTTTGAATGTTCCTTGATGTACATGTAAATAAGAACCAATAATTATGACAGGTAAAAAAAAGACCAATTACTTTTAATCACACAGTTACAAGTTAAACATATAATACTTTGACCTTAAGATGAAGGTCATAAATAACAAGAACTTTAGGACACCAAAAACAATATCTATAACTTTTCTATAGCATTTCATAATTTAATAGCCTAATCCACTGCTCCAAATTGTTATTGTGCATGATACATTCTCTACAGTGGAAAATACATTAAATCCATGCTCTGTTTAAAATGTCCAAGCAGAGGGAGCTTTCTGTTGAGATTTATGACAGAAAAGCAATATAAAAGTACTGGGGAAAATAAAAAATGTAACTGAAGTATCCTTACATTTAGCAAAGTATGACCTGTTAGCAAATGCTCAAACAATATTAGTTTGACAATCTATGGTTAAATCACATTGGACTGAATGTGTTTTTTTTTATAACAGGAAGAGAGCACAATGACCTGTTCTTTACAAATTATTGTTTAATGCAATAAAGCTGGTGCAAAGAAACCGTTATAGTATTGTCTGTTGTTGCATTATTTTCAAGCTTGAATAAAGAAAATTTGTCAATTGTACTCCAGTTTCAAACATACATTAAGAACATATGTTCATCCATGACCATGGTTAGATGCTGGCAATATATGGAATCTTCTCAAGTCTGCACTAGCCTAGACATAGTCTGTACCTGATTTGGAAACAGGCTGGAGATTCTGGGGTCGAAAGGATGGCCTTTCACTATTTGCAGGGCACCTGATGCCAAGGAAAGCTCCACCGACCAGGGCAAGGACAGCCCCAGTCCAGCTCACAAACATGGCACTTGCAAACTCATACCTGTAGAGGCAAATTCAGAGACAGGGCTCAAGAATGAGGAAAAAAGGTATATGTCTTCTAAACTAAAAAGATTATTATTCAATTTTTTAAAGAAGCTGACACTTCTTGTTATTAATGGGCCAGTGTCTTATTTACTTATAAACCTACCTTTTACCCTGGTCGAAGGACTGGACAATGGTATTTGCATACCAAGAAGTAGTTGACAGTGACAGAAGACCTTGAGTGAGACGGCAGTGAAGAGAACAACGTGAGTACACTCTAAAGCATTGTGATGGACTGTTTCACTGCATATCAATTCATAACTAAGTCATTGTTAAAACAAATGTTTACAGTAGCATACCTGAACTCATAATGAAGATTCCTCCTGCCATGACAATGCGATTCTTTGCCAACCGGTTTCCATCAAGGCACTTGGTGCATTTCAACCCAAATGTGGTTAGTAACAGCCCACAGATGGACAGCAGAATATTGAGCAGCATACCTGCCCGAGCGACGTGCAACTCAACTGCACATAGGGGAGACGGCAGATCAATAAAATGGGGAGTTAAAGTATAAATGTCCATAAAATGTACTCATTTCAGATGTATTTTTGCTATTGGGCTAAATGAAGCAAACCTAAAATGCCTCATAATATGTTACAATAGCTTGACTTGACTTTCGTTTCAGTGATATATTGTATTACCTAAATCAAATTGTGTCAAAACATGGTGGAAATTATATTAAACAATGTATTGAGTAAAAAATTACCTCAACAGAAACCTCTGTTTTTATCTGATGCTTAGAGGAATATATGAAATAGGAGTGTCAGAAATGCTGGACTTACTTGTCAGGTGGATGATTGAAGTGTAAGGCTCACACCACCTGGTTCCTGTTCTGTCAACTGAGCATGATTCCCATAGTCCTGAATAATGATAATTCCTAGAATTATTTTCACCTTCCTTAGGTGCATCTCTTTTCCACTCAACCATGAAAGTGGCAGCGATTGAGGCAGCGAGACCACCAAGTGCCAAAACATAGCCGATAATTTGAATTCCTGAGTTTGCCATAACATTAGCTGTCAAAATTTGAATATGTATGTAAAATACAAATGAACTGTAATTCTGTTTTGGCACTCTGTCTAACTCCTGATTTTATAGCTCCTGGAAGATGAGTCGTTTTAATCAATCAGAGGATTGCAAAACTAAAGTTTCAAGGAAACTACCCAGCATTTCTCTTACTGCTGATCAAATCAGTGTACTTCCCTAAAAAACTAGAACCATTGTGGTTATTTTGAGAAGCCCAAAATGGGTTTACATATTTTTGGGTGACTGGAAGGATGATGTCTTAGCAGTCTAAAACTATAGGAATGTGAGGGGAGGGAGAGCAATTACCTTGGGAAACACCAGGTTGGGAGCTTAGTAAAAAAAATATTGATACAGTTGGTTGGCAATACAATCTATATTCAATTTAACAACAAAGATGGGTGAACTGCATTCCTTTCTCTGTGAGGAATTTATAAAATACTGTCAGGAATAGTAGTCTAAGTGTAAACGATTTCTGATGGTGTGGTTAGTTAGGTTGTGGCGTTTGCAACTTATTATAATCATTACAGTGGCAAGCAGAAGGGCAGATAGAATGGACTGAAAAGTTGCGTTTATTAAACTAGAATTGATTGATTATTTCCTATCATCTCTCATCTGTCACATTACTGGCAGTGGGTAGTTCAACAGGTCATGACCGGTGTCAAATTTAAAAATATTTGTTTTGTTTGTACAAATGTGTGTTTCATATTTTGATTCATTTTTTAGTTGACTAATAGCAGGAACGGTCAGATGGTCACTGACAGGAACAGATGACTAGGAGGTTATTTTAGCTCATTCTGCTTACTGACCAACACAACACTCCCATATGTACGCGAACAGGTGTGGGGCACACACACACACACACGCACACACACACACACACACACGCACACACACACACACACACACACACACACACACACACACACACACACACACACACACACACACAGTATTGCAGATTACCAATTGTTTAGGTCCCCATGTTTATAGTTTATAGATAGATTTTTGGGCAATTCAGAGCCACCGAATTTTGAGGATGACGATTGCGAAAAAACGCATACGAAAATTTCGTACTCAGTGTGCAAGGGCCTTTAGGCTTTGTTCAGTGGTATTTGATTATAATGTGTCTATACAGTGGTTGTTGATTTCTTATCTGAGATTTCTGGGTTTCATTAATTTATTTTGACACTGTGGGTGTCGAAGACTGGCAAATGGTACAGGGAGTGGCAGTGACACCAACACACACACTTCAAGTGTCCACTAAAGGAAACACATGCTCAACTGTCTCCTATGTGTCCGTTTGTCAGTACACAAGATGAAAATGATTATTAAAAAAATAAATTGGTGGCATTTTCATACAAAATCCAATCGAAACAGCCATATTGCTCAAAATGTAAAGTGGAATTCAGTGGTTTTCAGTAATTCATTTAGTATAACTAAAGTGATATTGCCATCTTGTGGACATTTGAGTAATTATCACGCTGATTTGATATAAGATCAAAACTGACGTTGAGACCATTGTTTGTAATGTGGCTCTTGGTACTTTCCTGGAAAATCATAATTAACTTAATTATTCTCCACTTTATAAATGGCTGTTAGTAAAACGTTAAACAAAACAAAACAAAAGTATTAATGTACATTTAAATGTTTCCTATTTGTCAGATTTGTGTCAACATAAAAAAACGCTTATCCGGAGTCGGGTCGTGGGGGAAGCAGCTCCAGCAGATGAACTTAAAAGTCATCTAATTTTTAAAAGAAATAAAAAACAACCTTTAAAAGATGTCAATGAACAGCACCTGGTGATTGCCTTGACGAGCATTAAGCAGAAACTCAGCAACCTCAAGACTGCAGCTCTCAAACCAGTCAGATGTCATTCCTGCATCAGGCAGAGTGCACTGTGCCCAGGGCCAAACGGCACATCTATTTTTACACGCAATGAAGGGAATGTTTGCTTTTCATTACACTCTCTGCTCACCAGCCTTTAACTGTGTGCGGTTGCATTTTAGCTCAGTCACTAATTTACTCCAGTCACTAATACAAATACTGGGTGTTTTGCTCATGTTTAAAGTTATGGGCCAACACATACTAAACAGTATTGTGTACACTTTTCTACAAAGGCTTCACATATTCTACATTGTGGTCCAAACTTCAGGTTCTCAAAATGTTCAAAATCTGGATAATATTGCTTCTCATTATAAGGAATTCATTATAAAGAACAGCAGTGTGTGGCCCTTCAACTCATAGATGTCCCGTCTGACATTAATGAAAATGAACCAGTACAATCTACAAAGATACTGGACAAAATAAATATAAAGAAAAGGCATCGTGAACGGCCAGGATCTATGTCATGTAAACAGTGAATCTCACTTAATCAGGTGGTTTATTTAAGTGGCCATATTATTCTGCTTCTGAGCACCTCTACCGGTTTTTCCTGAAGATGAGCCAAAGGCTTATTAGTTGAGGGGTTCAAATGTACGTGGAGAGGATTCACTTGTGAGGTATCGTCACATTTGGCACCTGTCGGTTGCAGCACCTATAAGCATTCTTGGTAGGGCTAGCCATCAGCCTAAATGTTTCAGCTGGTTTGTGAGAGAGGATGGTGAGTGTGTGATTTGTGCATGAAAGTTCTGCTGACAGCTTAGGGCGTGTATCTTTTCCGTGTCTTAACACAGTTTGGCGACAGAACGTCCACATCCACGCTTCAGGTAAGCAAACGAATATCAAATGATTAACTAGCCTACATTTAAGTACCTGAAATGGAAGATCATTTTCACATAGGTCTTGTACTTTCTGCTTAATGGATCAGCAATAACTGCTGACCTCGAAGCGCACGTGTAGGTGAGATATTTACTTTATCTGTCCATTTTGGCTGTCTATTTTTTATATGTTCGTGTCCTTTAATTGTGGGATTAATTTACATATTTCAGCTCCCGCACATCCCGCAGTTAGTAAAACACAAAGTGGTGATAACACGTTTTTAAAACCTCGCCGACTACAATATAGGCCTAACTTTGCCGGGGCAGAGAGGTGGTCCATTGTCTAGGTCTACCCCTCAACTGTAAAATATCGATAATCTAATAGCACTAAAAACTTTGATGGATGCTGTCTGACAGAACTTATCCGCACCACTATGGCAGTATTACTTAACATGGCTGTTATGTAATAGGCACTTGCAAAGACCACAGTAGCCTACATGATCAAACTTGAACCGTACTCCTGGAACACAGATTACTGCTTCAATCAATCATTAGTCCTGCTTTTCGTCACTTGTTACTCATGCTGCTAGAAACTTTAGCTGAGATGTTATAAACAATTTCAGTCATTGTTTCTGGTAGTAGGGGTAGCATTAATTTCAACAGCCACCTGTCTAGAGTCTGTAGTGTTATAGGAACTTAAGAAAACACAAAACATTTGAATGTATATTCCAAGATGATTGACTTCTGTAGTGTCCAGGGGCCTTTGGTGTGTGGGTGCCTATGTATACCTGTATCACAGAGCAGTGAGAGCAGAGTGGTGGTGTTACCACACGCTAGGGAACTAATGCTATCTCAGGTATGTAGGTGAACTTGCTCTGCAGAGAAACCATCCAGTTTGCTTCCTCATTCAACTCTCAAACCTGAAATAAGGTGTGGGACTAGTTACTGACTCATTCTCAGCAAGACATTGACAACTAGGACTATAGTATATACTATACATACATGTATAGTCACATAACACCATTTCCTATCCTGGGACCACGATATTAACCCGAAACCATAACATGTCCTGTAATGTCACTATTCAAACTTAATAAAAATGCATTATAATTGAGTTGCATTGCCTGAGTGCTATATCTGGTGAAGACGCTCCTTACGAGAAAACATAATTTACAGTTGGAACAGGTTTGTCTGGTAACAGGTGTCTCTGATTGACAGGAGCTGCGTTGTCTTGTGATGTAAATATTGATCTGTAATCTAACATGCCCAAGCTGGCAGATCCCATGTGAAACATTCTTGTTTTTCTTTCTTTACTGTTTAAATACAGTTTCTTTATTCAAATATGTGTACTGTTACATAATGATGTCCATAATAAAGAAAGACAAATCTGGTGATTAAACTTGGGATTCTTTTCAGGAGGAGCAAGGTGAAACCACATACAGTACACTTCAAACATGGTTTGGAAATGTGACATTGAAACAGATGACAATTTGGCATAACATTTGAATAAACCATTAACCATTACAAATATTGATACGGTTAATCAAGATGGTTAAGGTACAACAGAATCCTTTAATAAGTTCACACACAAAACTACAGTATTTGCCAACACACTTAATGTGCTGCTTTCAAATTAGTCAATTGCAAACAGACCCTGGATAGTAATTTGTTGTACGTTGGGAAGATAACACTTCACTTTGGTTAGTATTTCTTTTAAAACCAAAAGGGCAATCAATGCATATGAACCATAATCACAAATTTAGCTACTTCCTGATGACTGATATTAAAATCGTATTCAATCGCTCCACAAGGAGGCGCTATCATCAAAGAAGAATTTGACATCCAAGCATGGGGCAGGCCAGCAATCATCCTGTGATTAACTTTATATTGATTATTAATCCCCAGTTTTCCAAATGTCCCTGAAAAAGTTAAACATAAATGGCACAATGTCTGTCCTGTCAACCACAATACAGTTTACAGACATAGATATGTCTGCGAACATTATATACAAAACACATCTCTGTCAAAAAACATTTTAAAGCATTAACGTGACCATGAGAGTCCCATAAACAAATAAAAATACTATTATACACTTGGCTGAAGTTGAACAATGAGGGGAAAAAAACCAACACCATGATTCAACTGAATAACATTCAAAACATTGATAATTAAACACTATAATGTATGATGTGACTGAAAACCCACAGTATGTCAAAAATAATCATGGCAGTATAGTTACAGTATGCAAATGTCCCTTTAAGGGACAAAACCCCTTTAAGACAGCAGTGATCCTCTGATATGGTTCCCTATGTTATCAAGTGTGCCAATATCAGTGTATTCCACAATCCCACTGATTATCATCATGGTCCTTGTTGTCTATGACCAAAACGAAAAAATCTCTCACATTTAAAAAACTGAATTTCTCTCCTGGAAATGGCTGCAGCACACAGAAAGCAAATACACCACCACTTTGATCAAGAGAAGGAGAGCATTTCTGGATTTGGTATGGAATCTCAAGATAAAGTGAGAAGGAAAGGTAAATAAATAAAGATAATACAATTAAATAAAAAGCCCTCCTTTCCATAATCACTACATGTTACAGTACTTTTTGAGATGGGAGAGTATCCACAATTTGAAATAGACCCTTCAAGAACAAAACTGGTAAGTCCTACATTATTTACAATTAAATAGGTGATAAACAACAAGAAAATTAATGATCTGACAGAAAACATTTTTTTATCCATTCAAGCAAGACGTTTCGCTTTGTGTTAAGACTTGCAATAATTACAATGACTTCATACTGATCCAAACTATTTTCGTTGGGTTGTACGCCTTCTAGGTTGTAAAGGGTCAAGTTTCAAGCATATACAGATTCATTTCCATAAAATTAAGTGAATTTAGGACATTATGCTGAGTAACATATATCCCACTCAGTTCAATCACACAGACTTGATTTTGGCTTGAAGAGTAATCAAAGGTGTTGTGGGTAATTTTTTTTATGGGGAAAACATAAGTATACAATAATTCACTTTCAGTAAGCATGCACATAGAAACACAGCCGTAACGCAATGTCCCTTAACACGCCATCTGCACCAAATCCACAGTTGCACGTGGTCCAGTAATAGCCCCTCACAAGCAAAAGACACCAATGGAAGAAGTTCACAGCCAGACACAAACACAGAAGCAAAACCCCCAGCATCTTGATAAGTTTCCTTTTGCGTGAATACAATGTCGCTCAAAAAAGAATATAGCATTAAAAGGATGCAATGTGGTGCCTGTGTTGGTCTTGTTGTGTTGGATAGCATTGATGTACAGGGCCTCTGGAGGAACTGAGATTGCATATCCAGCGATACTCCTGAGTCACCACGAGCAAAACTCACAAAATAGCAAGAAGCAGATGATGGCGACTGAGAAACAGGACCTTTCCCCCCCATCTCTGCCCCCATCAGCTACTGACTGGGGACTAATGTTACAAGCCATCTCTTTTGGGCTGTCTTAAGTGTCGAGCCAATTAAAAGAAAAACAAAACAAGTGTGTGGGATAAACTTCTCAAGCTGCAAGCTTTCTGATTGGTAGGACCACTGAGATGGGGTTGAAAAACACCTCGGGACCCAGTCAGTAAATCCTTCAAGGCTCTGGATACACAGGGAGTCATCTTATTTTTGTAGACAGCCATGATGAGTCAAAATGAAAAGGTAAAAACAAGGGATGTCTGGACATCATTGGCAATCTGTTGGTCACTGCCTGTAATATGCACCTAGAACAAAATTCAGAGAGAGGAATGAGCAGTCATATTTAAAGTCGTATCAACAACTCTTTAAAGTGGTCTGATGTCTATCCCTTGACATTCTCGCTCCCCTGTCTGCCTAATGCAGGCATGTACAAAGTACAGTAGGAATGATTAAAAAAAAATCTATCTCTAAAGAGAGGTTAGAGGTCAAAGTGGGCCTCCAGAGGCAGGACTCACCTTTGTAGGCAGCCTCGGGTCTGGATGGAACGCGAGGAGTGAAGGGGTTCTCTGAGTAACCGTTGCCAGGATTGACGTTCTCGTATTCGGGTGTGCGAGGCCGAGGAGGCCTGAGAGAGAGATGAAGGGACGGGAGGTTTTGGAGCGCGAGGAAAAGATAAGGACGTCAGGTGCGTTTTTATACTGAGGTAGACTACATGATAACAAATCTTCTAAATATTAGTTATATAGCTGTTCAACAATCAGCAAAGAAAATGTATTTCAACTGGAAAGATATTTATTGTTGATATGTTAAGACCAATACCTGTCAGGCTTGTTGTGGTTCTTTTGCCTCTGGTATTCATATTCCTCTCTGGATCTGGGCCTTACCACCTCCTCTGTACTTAGCTGAATGAATGAATGCACGATAAGAATAAACACACGAAGACCCAGAAAAAAAACAGGAAAACAAGAGTTGACTGTTTAAATAAGTGTTTCCCAACCTTGGTCCTCGGGACCCCCAAAACATGCAGGGCAGGGGGTCCCGAGGACCAGGTTGGGAAACACTGGTTTAAATGACTGTAGTGGTAACTGGTATCTGAGCATGCCCTACAACGCTTCAGCCAATTTGTGTATGTTTGAGATGTGTCCAAACTTTTGACTGGTACTGTATATGAAATATGAATGTTCAAATCAGTAGCTGACTTTGTAGTCTCCCTCTGGCCTCCTCTTCTCCAGGGCCTGCCTCTCCTTCTCTTTGGACTTCTTATACTCCTTTTTCTCCTGCTCCATCAGCAACCGGGCAATCTCCTGTGAATGTACAGCACTCAAACTGACATACAGATTTTCACAGGCCTTGCACACACAAACAGGCTGCTGATGATAAATACGAGACACACATTTTCCGTTTCAGTTGTCCACACACACCTCATCTTGAGCTACTTGGGCGGCACGCTTGTCGATCTTACTGGCCTGTAAAAAAAACAAAAAACAGACAACAATTAAAAGAACAACTTCAAAGTCACATTTTCCCTCAGCACAGAACACCCTTTCCCCACGGTTCTCAAAGGAGAGGAAGTGACTCAATTTTGAGTGCCAGCCCTACTTCTAGACTAAGGCAAATGCAGCTATTAGAGGACAAACAAACCTAAAATACCATACACAAATATTGAACATTTGCTGTGGATGAACTGAAATGATCATGTCAAAATCACTCAAACTAAAAACATGTTCATGATGGTGAGATATGGCTGCTTTAATATATTCTTCCATGGGACATGGTATAGTGGCAACAACTTGAGAAAGAAAAAAAATAAGTGCAGAAAAGTTAAAGAATAAATACATACACAAATACATACACGTCTATTCTAAAACTCTGTGGAAGGGACACTACTAAATTGCAAATGACTAAACTACATTGTAAATTACGTCACTAAATTGTGTTCCTGGTAACAATAGAGAAATACAATGTTGTAACAGAGTCAGTAACGCAGATTGTCTTACCTTTATCTCCTCCTCCTGCATCTTGCGGGCAACCTCCAAGTCCCTGAGCTCCTGCTCTCGTAATTCCCTCAGCTCCAGACGGGTCAACCCCTGGGTGGCCTCGCCCACACCGTACTCCCCTCCTGCCAGCACAGCCGCACCTCCCCCCACGCCTCCTTGCACAACATGGCCTGCAGGGGGTGAGGGGTTGGTGGGGGTGACACACGTCAATAAGGATAGTGTTGTGTATGTACAGACCTTCCAATACTTTCAACCGACAAAGCTTCAGTGTCCGTTTTCAAAGCGTCTGTTTCAATGTAGCTCGGCCATTATTTTATTTTTTTTGTGGCTTGTTTTGTGCAAATGTGAGGCTTTAAAAACAACAACAAAAAAGATCTGGTGAAATAGTATGTGGCTTGTACAACAGAAAAGTTCAACATTTGGAATATCAACACTGAAGCCTTTGAGGATTTGAAAATGGTAGTCAACCAAGGAGGACATCATACACTTACTACAAGGCAGGTGACACGAGAAGACAAAGAATCCTGTCTGGACTACATGACACATTTCCACCAAAACATTCCACCACTGAATTGGTGTGATGTGATTCATCAACTCAAACCCATGATTCCTACATCATCCCAAAAACAGTGCAGCATTCAGTCACCTGGTTCACATAAGCAGTTTTCTGGGTTTCCACCATCAAGGTATGAATTTAGAATCAGTGAAGTCATAGTAGTAGAATTGCCAATATAAGCATGAGATCTCAACAGGAAGCGGAGCGTCACAGAAGGATGAGGAGTTAGATTAGAGATTAGCGGAGATTAGCAGCCCCACCATCACCCGAAGCCGCAGTTGAAAAAAAAGCAATCACGGATATACCCACACTGCAAAACAAACACCAACACACACACACACACACACACCCCATATCAGGACCAGGGGTGAGCCATACCTGGCTCTCTTGGGGGATGTCTGAGAGAACGTTCTCCCCTGGGAACATCCTTGTAAGGATCTTTCTCCTCTCTCCTCCTCCCTTCTCTTCTGCTCCGGTGCTCCTCCCACTGGTCCCCCACCACACTGGAGGGAACCACCAGTGTTCCCCTAACATAACCTTTACCGTCATCATAATCCTCCTCCTCCCCCCACGCTCTGGCGCGACTAGGGACGCGAGCCTCCAGCAGGAGTCTCTCCCTGCTCCTGGCCTTCAGATTGTCATCATCCTCGTCCAGACTCCCCTCTCCGTCACATGACTTTTTTCCATTCCTCTGTCGGTCATTCTCTCTGTCCTTGTCTCTTTTAGGTTCCCCCGCTCTGCATGCTTCTCTCCTCCCTTCTCTTTCAGAGGGTCTCTCCTGCGCCAGATCCGACTCCCGGTCTATATTCCTTGGTCGATCTCCATGTCTTTCTCCGGCTTTGTCTATCTCCCGGTCCCGGTCCCTCTCCACAACAAACTGTGGCGGCACTGGCCTGGGAGGTCTCCCTCTCCTCCTCACTGCCCTCTCCCCCTCATCCCTCAGCACTGCGTCCTTCTCTCTCTGGGTCTCTGTGGCCTGGTACTCCATGTGTCTCTGCTTGCCTTTGGATGGGAGCCTGTGTTCAGGGTATGGATCTGTCTCCATCAGCCGGTCATGCTCTGGGTATCTGGAGCGAGTGTGGGGGGACCCGGGTTTGAATTTGGACTGGTTTGGAGTCCTGCTGGGCTCATGCCTGACATCGTCCCGGGAAAGATCGTGGTGTGAGGAATCGGGGGGGGCAAGGCGTTTGGGTTTGTCTTGGTAGACTGAAGTATTGGAGAAGGGGAGAGTAGAGAGGAGATGTGGAAAGACGGTGGTAGAGATGGGCATGGAGAGAGGACACAGACATGTATTTACATGTATTGTATTTACAGACATGTACTGTAAATACATGTCTGTATTTACAGACATGTATGCTAAATGACTAAATGTAAATGTATTTATTTGTTAAGAAGGTTAGTGTGTACCAGGCTCCGCCAGTGCATCTGATAGGAGAGCAGAGTTAGGAGAGCAGAGTTATGGAAAACATTGAAAAAATGAGCCAGTCAGCAACAGAGAGGAACACATTCTAAAAGATATGTCTTGTTGACAGGCACTTTATTACCAGAAACTCCAACGTTTAGCTGTGGTTAGATGGTAGAGAGGAGGAATATTTGGAGACCAAATGTAACCTCGTCAGCAGAAGTTTCCATCCACAACTCAAGCACACAGACCATGTTAGAACAGCAAAAGCCCACGCAAGGCCTACTCCAGGACATGGGATGAATGGTTAGGAAATGACCATAGCATGAGTGGAAACAATGTTATGTGATAAGAATCCTTACACTACAGACACACTGTGGTTGTTTGAGCACACAACAGGTGTCAAAACTGTGGAATAGGTTTCAAAGCTCAGTCAGGAAGTCACGCCTAGAAGTCACAAAAATAACTACAATCCTTGTGACAATTCAACTGCTAGCCACTGGGCATTCAGCCGGGGCATTCAGTTCCTTCAGTGAAGCTTCTGTGGAAGCCTTATGTCACAATGAATGTTTTCCTGAATACTTTGAAATAAGATTAGTGTTGAAGTATCATGGGTGAAAACCACTTCTGGATAACAAGTAGGGGAAAGAGAAACATTTAAATTATTTTTGATAGCAACACTGCAAACACTACCTTATTTTTCGTAAAAAAGCTGAATTTTCTAAAAACCACACCCCACCAGAATGGGAGCTTTGTGTTTGTAAATCTGAGTATAATCCGCACTGGAATATATGCCGCACTTGATACGGGAACAATGATACCAAGCAATGCATGAGTATAGCCGATTTTACAGCATGCCGTTGTGTAACACACTTCGAAAACAAAAGTAAGTAAGTGCGTAATGTATGTTTTTGTATTGCCCAGGAATTAACCTTTAGATGCTGAGTTCTAAATATTTCCGACGGTCCCCAAAGCCTAAGTTTTTTTCCAAAACGGTAGCTATCTACTTTTAGTTAGCTTCCGAGCTAAGTTAGCTAGCATAATACTCGTAGCAATGCTACTAACATGCTAGCGTTACTTGTTAGCCTTCTCATCACATTTTGAAGCCATACTAAAGTGTTTGTGGCATAGTTTTTGTCCATCGGAAAATATTCAGTTGGAATGTTCAAAATCGCATCTAAGCAACGTTACGCTGTGAGACCCGCATTCGAACGATCACGTGTGCGACGCTACTCCTTAACGGGTTAAATAGCATTCACATCTAATAGCATTTTTTACTTTTGTTTTGTTATAAAAACGTTCTATAAGCCGCATCGAAATATAAGCCTCACCACCACAAGAAAAATGTAAAACTCATCCATCTGTGTGAAGACGAGAGACAGCCAACATTAGTTAAAAAACCAGAATGAAAACAATCGAGGAAGAAGGCGAAGACAGGACGTTCTGTTTTCTGTCAACTGAATGGAATTTCAGTCATACACTGACTGTCTGAGAAGCTAACCTAATCTGATCCACACAAACAACCAAAAAGAAAAAAAGAAAGAAAAAAGGGCGAGGTTACAAAAACTGTCAACTTAAATATTGCTCCTACTGTGTGAGCACTAGGATTATGAGATTATAATTTTTGGAGTCAAATTATGTGAATGTTGGTAGTAGGTGTTGTGGGGTGTTTTCTAACGCAGGGGCTACATTTAAAAATGTATTCCCAACATGAAACTTTTCACATGAATCTCTTCCACTCAAAACCTTTGGTAGGTTTACCATTCTGTATATTTTGTATAGCGTGGATCAACCTGACCTTTTAATCACCCAACCCTTACCAGACTTATACATTCTGTTTCATGTGACAGGGCAGACCAAGGCCCTTTTCCTGAGGGGATAATTTATGATCAATTTCAACGCGGCACAATAAAAACGATCCAACTATAACAAGACAAACATATCCTGGACAAGCCTTGCCACTTTCTACAGGCACTGCATCTCCTCTCCATCCTCTAGCTTCTCTCCTATCCCCATGTTGATGGTGGTCTTCATCCTAGAGTACTGAATAGTTTAATCAAAGGGCGGTGGTTATTCAAAGAAATACGGTATTACTAGTTTACCTGAGTACAGTACCGTAACGGAAACACCTGAGGCCCCCCTGCAGAATAACGCTGAGAGCCTCCCCCCCGCCCATATGTAAGGGATAATGTATTGTCCGACGGTTATTATCCAAAGATAAATCCCAAATACATATTTGCTGCGGGCTCGCCGGTCTGTGTGACCATCTGACCAATTTCGTCACGTCACTTACCTTGCTAACAAAGAAAGCACAATTAAATATACTTTTCTTTATTTTTATATCAACTCTGGAAACACAGACAAGACAATAAGACCATAGTGTGCATCGCATGTAATTCAAATTGGATAAAAAAATAAATAAAACAACTTTTTGCCACACGAGGCCCCCCGTGGTGCGGGGGCTGCGGGGGTAATCTCTACGGGCCTGCCTAAGGAAGGTTTTCCTGACAAAACGGTTTGTCAGACGTGGAGGGGCGGCAGACAGGCAGCTTGATAAACAACCCTCCCTCACAGGTGCTTCAAAGAGCAACCCTGGTACTACAGTACATCAGCATCAAACACTCACTCCATAACCTGGTGTGTGTGTGTAACCCTTCACCCACATGGATAATCTCTATCCAGACAGACGGCTGTGACCTCACCTTGACCCTCGTAGTACTCCTCCTCAAAGTTAACCTCTATCTGCTTCTGCCTCCTTCTCTCCTCCTTCATCTCCTTCTCCTGCAGTTTGCGAGCAATGGCCTACAAATACACACACATTGAATTACATACAAAAATCCATTGAGGGTCTTTCAACCTGTAAATTATGGCAAAAGAATTTACCACCGGGAGATTGTATTGATTTCAGTGACCTGCCCACCGTGAAGCATCAATACTGGGAGGTGGATGGATTGTGTTCTACCAGTGTACAATGTGAGTGTGTGTGTCTTACCGCATCCTTTTCCTCCTGCCGTCTCTGCTGTTCTGCCTGTCGGACCAGTTCCTCTTGAATCTCCTGGGCAATCTCATTATCCTGACGTTCACTGCAGGTGTTTGTGTGCATGCATGTTTGTGTAAACAGAACAAAAGACAACAGACCGTTGTTAGGATATGTTCAATGTTTTTTCTTTAATTCAAATGCATTAAAATGTTTCCCTGGGTATATAGCCTCTTACGAAATACTTAATAGTTCAACATAATTGAAATCAAGCGACAAAGGACCGAAACTTTTTATCTTCTATTGTGTGTCCTGTTACTTTTGGGGCAATACCCTGTCTAAAAGAGTTTCCTCAGAACTTGATCAGTACATGGCGGCTTCTAAAACATACTGGCTAGTTACCAGCAACATCGCTAGTTTTGTCACTTCAGATTTACCTTCAGCTGTAGACCATGCAGTAGAACAGAAACAGAGTAAGAATGTTGAAGGGATCTGAACAGACCAAACTAAAATGTTTCCTAAACTTCCCCCAAAACTATGACATCAGGCCAGTACAGAACGTGATTTGTGGTGGTTGATGGTCTACTGCCTGTTGAGGATGTGCACCAAAGAAACACCAATCAGCAAGCCCAAGTTCAGAGGGAAAAACGTTGCGCAAACCCCATGCAAACCCATCCAAACAAATGGGAAAAAAGTTCAGCAGCTGCTCCTTAAGATTTAAGATATGTTTTGAAATTAATAATAATAATACATAAAAACTGCAACAACTTTACATTTTTTACATTAACGACCATGGACCTACATAGCAAATTGTAAGTAAGTTCATAGAAATATAATGAAACATTAAGTATTAGGTTATCACAAAAGTGGACGTAAGCACAATATGGGGGTGGGATGTAAGGGGTAAGTGGATATTGTTAAGGAGCAGTTGAAGGTTATCACCTACCATCCACTTACCCTGGGGAAAACTCAACTCCCGTCATACCAAGTTTCATTTTCTCATACCGCAAAAATCGTAATGAAGTGTACCTATATAGCAGTTCCTAAGTAACTACAATGTTATTCCTGTAGGTATTGTAATATAGTAACATAGTAGTTTCTGTATCCTGAAAGTAAAGTTGGATGTCATTTTTCCTCATTCATCACTAGTAGGTTCTTTATTAATGCCTATGGAAGTGCTAGCCTTTTATAGAAGCAAAAAAGCCCAATTTCACAACTTCCAAAACACCATTTGGACATCTAGACGGTAGACCCAGCAAATAAAACTGGAGGTCTCACACTAAAATGTAGTTAGGTTTTTCCCTATGACCTATTTTTGGCCTTTTTATGGCTTCATTGGACATGTAAAAGGAAAGGTAGGGGAGAGAGGGAGGAAAACGGCCCAAGCCAGAGTCGATCATGAGCAACTGCATCCGGGCCTCAGCCTATTTGGTATGCACTCTACCCTATGATCCCACTACAATGTTGCACTGCAAAAACCCTTGCAAAATCCATAGCCAGTAGTCCTACTGATCTATCGTTGTAGTTTCCATTGCCTTGATGAGTGTGTGTGTGTATGTTAAGCAAGAGAGAAGTCAGAGAATGAGAGGCTAATGTCATCAGCATGAAATTAGATCAACAATGCACACTTCTTTAAAGACCACTCACAAGAGTCCCCATTCTTAACATACTCAAGATCATATATTTTTAAAAATTCTTTGGGTTATAAATATATTTTATTGGATACAACATTTATAGTAACCAGGATGGGCAGGGAAAGAGAGAGGGGCTTATGTGCAGGAAATGGCCCGGGCCGGAATCGAACCCAGGGCACCCTGACAATGAGAATTTCAAAAGGGGAGTTTTCCAGTATCACAGTCTACATGACAAGCATAAACCTGAGATGAACTACAAAATAAAATCAGTGCAGTTACTAGCCAATACTCAACTCCTCAGCAGGAGCTACCAACATGCACTCTTGTGCTCTCCTAGTCCATCTTTATCCCTCCCTCTCTCCCTTCCATCTGTCTCTCTCCCTCTCGCCTTACTATTTTCACTGCAAATTGAATCTGCATTTTCAGAAAACCAAAGACAACAGTATTGTTTAGGGTTAGCCCTAACCCTATTCTCCAAATTAAGCCAGGACTGAGGCTTTCAAATACGTGCTTTGTCAATGTCTGGTCATTGAGGTGGTATGTTAGGGAAGGGACTTTGTGGCACATGTCCCATTAGTGGTTTCTTGTTTTAGTTTCTTGGTCTTTCAACTCACATGTCTCGATACTGCCTCTTGCTCTGGGCCTTGGCTCTCAGATCCTCCTCCTCCTGCATGCGCTTGGCCACCTGCAGGTCCTGCTGCACCAGTCGACTCTTATGGACGTTAGAGGCCAAGTGGCTCTCGACTGTGAAAGCAAACACAAAAACAAACACCACGTTCAGAATGAGTACACAGCACTCTCGGACTGCAAACCCAATCCGTCGGTTGGTTTAGTCTGCCGGTGAAAGATGTTTTTGTAGTAGCGTACGGTAGTCACGCGAATGGTTTCTACTGAGAAGAAGTGCTGCCTTCCTGTTTATGAGGAGACCACTCAAAGTTTGAGGAGACCACAATCAATCATCCTGCAATCTTCAGGGCCTGAGTGACTGTGGTAAGCAAGAGGGTTTGCATCAGATGCAACACAGCGTTGACACGTTTTGTTTTTCCAAGGTCGTTTGACAGCATGTGACCACATGGGACGGGTTATCAATCCTTGCGAGCTGACAAATCATGCCAGATCAAAAAAGCGGTGGCAAACAACACGAGGATGCTATGAGTCAGGAAAACAAAAACGGATCAATCGAGTGTTGGTTTATGGCCCCTTACGGAAAAAGGCACAAACATTACGTCAATGAACAAGATAGGTGTGTCATTTATCCTCCCGATTGTTCAACTCACACATCCTTGAAGGTTTAATTTCCTTTGGGTGTCAACTATGTCAGTGAGTGTGTGTGTTTAGCAGGTGGAAGTGTGTATGTGTGTGCGTGTGTGTGTGTGTGTGTGTGGGGGGGGGGGGTAGAGTCAGCATTGCTTGTTGCTAAAAAAACTTGTCTTAAGAGAGCACAGAAAGGGACACCACATCCATTCAAAAGCATGAGTGAGCTCGGCCATTCCCACATCGGTGAGTCCATACACGGAAGCATCATGGGGAATACTGGGCCAACACAGACTATAACCGTCCACACCCATACTCAAACACAAAGCTGCTAGCAGTGTGACGCAGACGTAAACACAGACACTTGCTACAAATCTCCAACCACATTTAATCATCATTCCTAATTACATCATTTCGGTTTTTAAGACTGTGCCAGAAATTTTCAAATCAGTACAGAACGGTCAGACAAACTAGACTCCACACACTGCTGAAACAAAAGGAATGCCTGAATAAATGAGTGGAGAAATAAAACTAACACAGATGCTTCCATATAGGTGCACAGCATGACACAATTAAGCCATCATGCCCTATGGCATGTCAAAAAGACAAATTTTACCTACATTTTGGTTAAAATGGCAAAGAGGAAAAGATCTGTGACTGAAATACCATTCCCTGTCCAGGTACAGATAGCAGAAGATTCAGTAAGAGACTGCTCGACTGTCTAGTGTTTCAATTGGAACCATAAAGAAACAGCTGCATTTAGATCTATGGTACAAACTTCAGAAAATGGGGTCTGAAATTGTGGTCAATTAGGGTAAAACAGAAGAGCAACTCTTTTTCAGAGGACTGAGAAAGTCTAATCAGGTTCTAAAATGACAGTGAGCAAGAACAGAACTACACACTGTAGAGTTGCAGCGTATAAACACCAACACAAAGCCAAATACACGTTTGAGAGTTCAGTGGTTGAAAACCCATATGAACATAGGTGTGGGGGGAAAGGAGAGGGTCAGTCATCTTTCACCACATTCTCGCCAAGCGGGTGAGTTAAGCATACAAAGATAAGCATACACAGCCCTCAATGCTGTGGAGGGTATCTTCCTGGCCTGATTTGGGTCAACTTGTCTTAGAGGGAAGGGTCACTGCAAATCTATAAAAAGTTATTGATGAAACATTTCTATCCTGATGTGAGTGGTCTCATCCAGGATGACAACAATCCCATCCACAGGGCTCGAGGGGTCACTGAATGGTTTGTGAAGAAGGAAAATTATATCATATGGCTTTCGCAGTCACCCGGTCTCCAGTCGAATGAATGGGAGACCGATGTTCCAGAGTTCAGTTCCAGACTTGAAGAATCTATTCCAAGGCGCATTGAAGCTAGACTGGTGTCTCGCTTGTGGCCAAACATCTCAAGACACTTCACGTTGGTTTTTCCTTTATATTTTAGACAACAGTGTAATGGGATGATACACAAAAGTATCCCACAAGGATAGGCCAAGAAGTAGTTGAAAAATACCAAGCAGCATGTTCATAAAGTGAGAGTAAGACATTCTTTACATTTCTTTTCTGTTTTACTTACTCTCCTGCTCCTGCAGGTTGTGGGCCAGGCAATGATCTTCCAGAACTGCAAAGTCCCGACACACTGTAGACAGACCAGCACAAGGAGAAACAATGTGAAAATCAGTTTAAAAAAAATACAAATAAAGCTTGAGGGATGTTCCATATATTATTTGTCCCATTTAAGCCAAGTTATGCAGTATTCTTTCTGGTTGACATGTAGCATTTGGCCTTTAAAGCTATTAGTTGGTCGCATACAGTACTAACTTGGGACACATTTTCTGGTTCTACCGCATTGTTCCTTTGTAGGGAAGAAAGGGCAAATTCATCTGTCCAATTTTTCAGATGTGTAAATATTTCTGCATTGTTTCGAATATCTGTTCGGATCACTTTAAATTGGCCACTTCAACAGTCTGCTTACAAATTGTAACCTAGCCAAAATAAACCTAATAACTTGCATGACACTGTAAATGCATTATCTCAATGAAACAGAGCTACAGCTTGGCCTGAAGCAGAACCAAAACTCTGTATTTTCATTTTTGATTAAAAAAAAGAAGAACTGAGACTATTGGGCAAGCGCCACCTTTCCAGAAATAAGTGTCAGGCTTAATTTTTAATTATGGTTGCTTCTGTCGAAAAATAGGCTAACTTCAACAGCTTAAGACACCACCAGAACACCGTGAGATTGTAGCAAAGTCGCAATGCTGAATGAACTGTTTAGACTCAAGGCAATATGAGAGAATATAGGGGGAAATTAGATACAAAATTTCAATCAAACTTACAGAACTGACCTCGGCAACATTTTACAATAAGGTTACTTGAACTCCCAATGGTAACATTGTAGGTACATAGGAATTTCTATGTAATTAAATTGTATTAAGTGCTCCATCTTGCTAGCACTCTACTGCGGAAGCAGGCAAAAAAGCTAATCCGCTTGTCATTTGATATTGTTCATGCCACATCAGGTGTTTTTTCTTTGTTTAGATTTCTTTTGCGAAGCCTCCAAAGTTTGACACTATATGAAGCGTGTTAGTGGAGGCGGATGTTGGGAGGTGTCGTAAGCATCATTGCACTTTTACATTACTGTGGGTCTGGATATAGCACAAACAATTCACAATGCATACATTCCTTTAATGTTCAATGTGTCTTTGTTACAAACACTCTATAAGCCTAGATTCGCCAGGTCTAATTCATGCATTAATGTCAATGTAAATCCGGATTTATTTTTCAATTGATACATTTCTATGAACAAATTTGCAGTAGCCGATATATGTAATCCACAAATGTTCAATAGGATGTTCCAATTTATTTTCTGTTACTGTTGCAATCGTTGTCTTGGCTCGAACGTTGTCCTTTCACACCAAGTTGTAATGTCTGACATGTCTGTATTACCGGTAAATGTGTAAAATAACTTTGCACTTCTGCCTCACAGCAAGAAGGTCCTGCATTAAATTCTTGCATGGGACACTGTTCGGTGCACAGGTGGACTGTCTCCCGGGCCTTGGAGTTTGCATATTCTCGTGCTCACATGGGTTTCCCCCCCATTACAAAAAAATGCTGAACAGATTGATCTCTGTCCCTCACCAGGACATGGGTGAGCACTTTGACTTGGCCCTGGGTGCCGCTGATGTGGCTGTACAGCTCCTGGCTGCCCTGAGAGCAAGGACAGCAGGATGGGGATAAAGGCAGAAGCCAAATTCTCCAGTGGACACTGGCATACGTGTGTGTGTTGACTAATTTACAGGCAGTGACTCAGAGACTGAAAAGTGCACTGGAAATTTCAAGCAGATTTCTGTTCAACCAACGCACTTATAACACCCATTTTACAGGGCTTGAAATTGCGATCATTTAAGTCGCATATGCTTCAGAAATTGTGTCTGTGCGACCTCAAAATATATTTGAGAGCATATGTGCGAGTGCAAATAATCATTATGGTGCAACCTGTTATTTTATTTGATAAATAACGCTTGCTAATTAGCCTACTGTGCAGTAGGCTATGTGCCTGCTGTGAGCTGATAGTGACCGTTCCACCGTTCCATTCAAAAGTTCCATTACCAATTAAACTTCATCCTTACGTTCTAACTGTTTATGCAGATTTTAGATTAGGTTGGATTAGGTTAATATTAGCTGTCAGTCTCTCATGGTAACAGCACTAAATAAATCCAGGGCTCTCAAGTCTCACGCATTCGCCGGCATTTCAACCATTTCCCACGCTCTCATGCCTTGTATTTCACAGTAAGGGATAACTTGCTCGCTATACAATTAATGGACGAGGCACAGGCATACGGGGGGGGGGGGGGGGGGGGGGGGGAGTTTTCTGACAAGTTGATAGTTGTCTCGAGTTATACAGAATTAAATGGCACCTATCAGCCAACAAGCCAATTAGAAACATCACCAGCACCCAGAATTGTTGTACCCAAACGTTGACGGGTATGGTAATCTCATGCCAAACTTTTCATAAAACTTGAGAGCCCTGTATATCTATAACGTAATTTTCTTTATTGTGGTGCCCCTTACTATTCAGTGGGTGCTCCCAGATTTTTTCTGGTGCTCCTAACTTTTTTTTTGTTGGGAGCACCAGTGCCACCAAGTATAAAAGTACATTTCAAGCTCTGTTTTAAAAATAAAAAAATATTCCATAATTAATTTCTAAATCAGTCACAAAACATATTGGTTTGTTTGACAGAATTAAATACAAATATCTACATTTGCTTGCTATTCATCTTAAGCATGTGCCAAGACCATGCAGTAGACCAACACCCACAGGGTTATTTATTTTGTGAAGTCGTGATTGAGCCAGAGGACAAGCCATTCAATCATTTGTCATGTGACAATGTTTAAACAGAGCTGTGCTGTGCTGTGGCAGTGTTTCCAAGATAAAGTAATAGAAGTGATACGCCAGGGGAAATACACCATATGCCTTGGCTGCATGTAATCCTGAGGAGGCTAGTACTTCCAAACAAAACAGTTGTTGAAGCCATCAGCTGGCACTACAAACTTCCCTACAAGAAGTTTGAAGAAAACACATCCATCTGATTCTACCCTTTTCCATGAACCCAAATTTGAAAGATTTTCGAATGGTCACTCTGTTACATAAGTAGGGAGAGGGGAAAATGAAATAGGCCTACAGTTTAGTACTGTGAAATTTCCTTCCGCGATAGTTATTGTGTCATACTGACTCCAGTATGAATATTATGTTTTTGTTTTTACAAACCCATTGTTGGCCTGCTCCATTAAAATTTAGTCTACAAGTAGCTAAACATAAAAATAAAAAGATTCTAACTTTACATTTTGCATTTGAGCACCGTTTGACCAATGTCACTGACTAGTTCTATTTACATGTTCATGTCCTCCATTTAATGTCCTTCACATTTTATCAAATATTAAAGCATTTACTTGTAATTTATGAATGCGGGTTGCTAAAACATGTGGTCCCTCCTTACTCTCTGGAGACGGGGCCATGGGACAGTAGCCTAGGTTGTATCAATATGCTCTGGTCTACCCACACCCAAGCAGACAGGACAGATGCACTGGCCATCGTCCTCCTCTAATATAATGCTTTCAACATTGTTACCCCCTATTTACACCGTATGCGTCTGCGGCGCCAGAGCTGATCGAGGCCAATTGCGGCCAGTCAATGGTGCAGTTTTCAACTTTTGATAAAAATTGAGCCCTGCTACTACATTTCTGCGATTTAGTGCAAAGATTAGGGCCTACATTTAGCTGGTTTCACGTATACTTTTATTTAAGTCTTCCATCGTCTGTGTGTGTGTGTACAAGTTAAATTAAAACAATAATTATGTATTGTTCTTTTTAGTAAAAAACTAACAAACTAAGAATTGAAATATTTAACTTGTCACGTTACTGCTGGTCAAAAATGTTATATGTTGTTTAAAAATAAAATATATTGTGTTCAACCCAAAATATTTTAGAGCTGTAATCGCAATACAGTGATATTTTTTCTCAAGGTTATCATACCGTCAAGATCTGATACAGGCCCATGCCAACGCGCACCGAGCAACCCCCCCACAACCATCTAACTGTTGTTAGTTCCGCTTTTTGGGTTTTATGTTATAAACAGAAGAACACAATAAAAGAAAAAGAGGGAAAATAAAATTATCTTTGTTACGGTATCGGCTTAGTTGCATTTTTAAGGCAATTGTTAAGACATTTTAATGCTAATTAAGGCCTTATTTTGACATTACGGAATTTAACCCTGTAAGGCTCCAAAACACATTTGCAAATAAGATTTTTTTGGAATGACCACATTTACATAACCTATTGTCCTGCCTTGCAATGCTATTGGATAAATGTGGTGAGCAATTAAAGAGCTAAAGGTGACGTAATTTTACAACAACCCAGCTAACACATGACTTTGCTGCAACGTTGCCAGTAAGTGCTCAGATGGTAACCCGCGACGTTACCTTCTGGCAACGTCGTGGCAACGTCGTAGCAACGTTATATAGGGAATGTTGCCAGTTGGTCCCATGGACAACGTTGCCACGACGTCGTACCTTGGTCGGCTGGTTACGTTATTTTTAGACCCTTGGACAACGTTGCCGCGACGTCGTACCTTGGTCGGCTGGTTACGTTATTTTTAGTCCCATGGACGACGTACCTTGGTCGGCTGGATACGTTATTTTTTGGTCCCATGGACAACGTTGCCGCAACGTTGTACGTTGGTTACATTATTTTTGGTCCCATAGACAACGTTGCCGCAACGTCGTACCTTGGTCGGCTGGATACGTTATGTTTGGTCCGGTGGACAACGTTGCCGTGACGTTGTACCTTGGTCGGCTGGATACGTTAATTTTGGTACCATGGGTTCCGTTGCCGTTAGGTCGCTCTTTGGTCGGACAACGGATCTCGAGTGCATTATAAGTGGTTTATCCAGAGATGGAGAGATCACACTGGACTTCTCTCAGTTCTGACACTTTTGTAATGTAGCCATAGTCTACATGAATTTCAATCACACACACAATATTAAATGTTGCATCCCAGCACGTATGTAGACAATGCATGTAATTCATGTGCAGCTCAGCCCCAGCATGTCATTGGTCATCAATTTTCTCATGCAGAAACATAGCTTTAATAAATAAAATACTTCACTGATATAATTTAGTCTTTCATTCTTTACTATAAACATGTACAAAAGCAATCAATTTGTGATGTGTAACATGATTAAACAAACATTATTTGGATAGCACACCAAAGCTGTATGACACACAATGCAAATTTGTGCTCCAATAATTTTGTAATACAAAATTGTTAAATGTGACCAAAAGGTAAGCGACTCTTAAGAGTTTCGTTTCCAAAGACAAGTCATCACAGAATATTACAATTCTTCCTTAGCAAACCTGCCCCTCAGTCTGCTCCTGAGCAACAGTTGCGCATGCCCATTTCAACGCATCGCTGAAACTGGGGTTTCAGAAGAGATTTTGCAGGGGTTCCACCGTCTTTCACGTATTGCATTTTACCTGGAAATTAGCTACTTCAAGAGGTCAGTTTCTTTACAGAAATAGTTTTAAATATATAAATGTATTTGCAGAAATTGAATGGGGCATGCTATTACGTATAGGTTAGAAATGTAGGCTATTTAGCCTGTTTATCTTCTATCAGATTCACATTGTTTACGTTAGGATTTCGCTAGCTAGAGGTAGGCTAATAGGTTAAACCCTCCAGAAAGTTATGTTGAAATAGTGAAAATGCATATATGATATCAAAGTTTAGCGTCTCACAAATCACCCACAAAAGAATCAGTGAAAATAAACGTTCAGAACTGTTAGAAAACCTTGTTCCAAAATAGTTTATTTAGCCCTGAATTTTCAAAGACTGTGGAGCTAGCGCGTGGCTGATCACCTTTTGATCACAGTCGGTCATGGCACAGCAATATGGCGTTATAAAAAACTGCGTTGTCGCTCCTTAGTAAGGACCTTATATGTTTGAGCCGTCTAATTCAAAATCACCTTAAATTAATTCCGAAATGCTTTGCTATCTATATTACTCCTAAGTATTATAGCTAGCACAGAGGTGCAATTAGAATTCCCATTGGAGAAAAAAGTTTTCACGGCCATTCTTCATGAGATGAGTATGTTAAATTTTTTGAGGAATACTGTTTACACCGATGCAATAACAATTTACTGTAAAAGCGCTTGACTTATCTCTTCTCTTGATAACAGGATGTATAATGTTGTGGAGAAGGACTGGTTGGGATTGTAGCCCAATGCTGGAACTTTAAAGAAAATGGGGTAAGTATACTTTAAATCTATAAGAGTATCATGTCACTAATTCTTCCAAGTTGTACATTACATCTGTTTTTGGATTAAGTTTATTCGTTTTAATATCAATATGCTAATACTATTTACATAAACTACATTCCACTTTAATTTCTGTACAGATTATCCTACCACCGTCACACTGCCTAGCACTGCGTCCCTGGGAAATGATAGTAAAGTGATGAATGACCGTTTATAACAGTTACAATAATTGTATGAGCCATGGCAACCCTAAAGGCTATGTTTTGAAGCAAAAGCATGACTTAAAACTTTTGCATCACCAAATGCCATACCCCTAGGTGTCAACTCTGGTCTGGTGGAGGGGAACCCATTGGGGGCCCAGGAAAACAGCTGGCAGCCAGGCAAGTACAAATATAAGACACTCAAAAAAACACAAACCATTGCCAACTCATTGTAAGGCATACCTAAGTTGTTCTGATCGTGGGGGAAACATTTGTCAAAACAACAAATGTTGTCATACTAATGCTTTGTATACCCCATTCAGCTGTACCATCTTGGGCAAAGACCATTCAAGGTAACATTTGTTATTTACATTAATGTTACAGCTAATCTATAAGAACCACAGTGTATGCCAATCATGCAAACTCTTGTAAACCCGTTTTACTTGTCCGTAATTACAGACACATTACAGGTTATGCTCTGGAAGATGGAGACATTGAAGGAGAACCAGCGAGAGGCTCTCCTATTCAGACGACTACAGGGCAGACACACTGAAGAGGTGCCAGTGATGGACCTACAGGTGGCCCAAACACAGGCTGAACTCCAAGACCTTGAGGAGCGCCTTAAGGTGCTGGAGTTCCGAAAGAGAGTGGTAGGTGTTTGGAGATGCCATGAACTATGGCTTATCTATGGCGTTCAAATTGGTGCTGACAATAAGTTCATGACTTCTAATTGCAGACGCTGTGAAAAAGTGGAAGACGGGACTGGGAGAGAAGGCTGTGGAGCTCGTCATAGTGGAGACACTTAAACACGCCCCCGGCAGCCCATTCAAAACAACTTATTTTGTGCTTCATTGTCAGGGCCAACAGACAGGACCTGTAGTGGGGACTGGCAGAAGATTTTAATTCACTGTTTGGCACTTTGTTTGAAATAAAATGACTGAATGTCACATGGTAATGCTGCCTCGTTTATGATTAGCTTGAGTTCGGCTACACGTCACACAAACATAGTCCTCCTAAAGTTGGCTACCATGTAGCCTATTACACAAGAACAAGTAGCATTTGGGGCAAATGAGGTCTGCATATGAACCGCCCCAATATAAGGAGTAGAATTGAGAAATATAGATTACTTAATTAACGTCGCAGTTACGGACTTGCAACGTCACACAAATTACGTTGCCAGGACGTCGCGGTTACGGACTGGCAACGTCACAAGATTACGTTGCGGTTACCTTCTGGCGTCCCACAGATGCACGGTCCCGCAACGTCGCCAAAGACGTTGTCATCGAGTGACGTTGCGGCAACGTAAGGGCAACGTAACTGTTAGCTGGGAAGGGGTCTTACTGGGTTAAGAGTTTTTAAGACTAAAGGATCCGCAAAAGTTTCTAAATAATAGGCTACGATCATCTTATTTTGACTCAAATGTAATAATGTGTCGAACGTATTATATTACATTAAGCTCCAAAAAAACTGTACTTGCACTCAAGTTATTGCGAACAAATTGGCTCCAGCGCGATGTCCCAACCAAAGTTGATATCAAACTTGAGTCTCTGAACTGTACATATGATGAGCAAGGGCCTGTGCCCCAGTAGAGCTGCATGTCTAGCAACGCCCCTGATGTGTTTAATGCCAGACTACATCTTGTCCTGCCCTTTAACCCTATAGCGCTACCTAAAAAAAAAATGACCTAAGAAACCCACAACTTTCTGACGTCAAGACCGTCATGTAAGTTATCTGTTGAGGCACTGGCTCAGGCACTTTGAAATGCAAGCACTCTACTGAATACTTTGCTTGCACGGTCGGAAGGCACGCTTGCCAATTTTCCCCGACTGTCTTCTTGTTAGAAATATACACTTGGTTCAGAAACAAGTCCTTGCTACTCCTGTATCCAATTCGCTGTACAATTTCCCCAAGGCAAGGCCTAGATGGGTTTCCTACGTAGCTAGCATCGAGCTAGTGCCGAATACAATCGAGCTAGCTAGCTACATGTCAACTTAAAAACGGTGGCTCGTTAGCTAGCCATGATAAGTGAGCTTTAGCTAGTAGCAGGTGCGCTTGCGTGCTCTTGTCCCAGGTATCTAGCTAGATAGCTAGCCTAGATAGCTGTACGTCAAAAAATAAAGATACAGCTGATAGAAACGCCACACATACACAGAAACGGAGGCTACCACCGCTCACAAAAATGATTGACTAGACTAGCTAAACACAAAGCTCACAGATATTTCCATTACCTTCTTTTACTCCGGGTAGTTTTTTCTGATCAATGCTAAATTCAGCCATGTTGTCAGTGATGTGTCAAATCCGTTCAAGTTGAATTATACTTCCGCGACTTCCCGAAGGTTACCGGACTCTTGATTGATTGCGTTTTGTCATAAACACGATTGACGATTCAGGTACTACGGGCGCCCTTTTCTGTGATTAGTTTCGGTAGCTACTTAAATCGTCGCAGCTCGTCGCTGGGTAGCCAGATTTCTGCGCGCATCCCCACTGACCCTCCTCCTCCTTCCTATGCAGCTGCGGTTGTGGTTAGACTAGAATACAATTAAAAACATTGGGACCGTCGTTTAGTGTTATAATGTACACGCCGGTACACCGTGTGACCAAGTGCCTCATTGAACATACCTAATTGCATAGCATCTCAGATTATCTGCAAGTGAGGCATGTAGGAAGGGTATCTGAGCAAATTAAAAGGAGACATTTTTTCGTGGCCAGTTGTGTACTATGTAGGCCTATGTGGTATAAAAAGGGCTATGACTTGCTGGTGTTATTATAAATTGGGACTATTGCACCCCCTGGTGAATGAATAATGTATTTAGTTGGTAATGCATTCATGAAACTACATAAATTAACTTAAATATCCTATAAAGTAAATTCCATGTTTTGCTTCTAAGTACATTATATACGTGTGAAATGAGTTCCTGAAAGCATGTGCAAAGCGCTAAAACTTTGTCGCACTGAAATGTGGAGTTAAACCGAAGAACAGTTTCTCTTCCGTTTTCAGATCAAGTTTTAATGGGCGGAGCCCAAAAATGCCCTATCTACGTCATTTCGCCCCATCTACGTCAGATCACTGAATGGCTCTCCTGCTGTACTGTTATTGTAGCTTACATCAGCTAGCTAGCTAGCTTCAGGATGTCTCCCACCACCCGCAACTGCATCTTGCCTGGATGCAAGAACTCCAGCTGTGCTGCAACGCCATTTAAATTCCCTATTGATAATGAAAGGAAAAATAGGTGGATAGATTTTGTGAAGAGCCACGCTCATGGAAAGCTTCGGATAAACTCCAACAGTCGCCTCTGCGCCACTGACCATTTCACGGCGGACAGTTTTAACATGGACCAGAGACAGACGGGGTTCACCAACACACGGCTTCTCTTGCAGCGCGGAGCCGTACCGAGCATCGCCCCCCCGGCCGTTCATCCTCCGGTCGCACCTGGACCATCCACCGCCGCCAGCAGTTCATCACTCAGTTCTGTGTGCTTGTTATAATTATACTAGATAACTTTTCCAGAGGTATCTCTGCTATAATTAGTGCAAACCGCTAACTTGATATTAGGCTACTCGGTGTAGAATGATGGTATTTTGGTGAAATGGTAGCTAATGTGTTTGTGTGTGTGTGAAGTAGCCTAGTTGGAGAGCTCACTGTCTGCTGTCTCTGGTGTCCATTTTTACTGTACAGCTCAGGGGAAAATTTAATTTATATGCATCTGTATGTTTCACTCATTGAACAAATAAATTCAAATTCTATACGGTTTTGTTCGGCTTGACATAGCGTCCATTATCTGGGTTGGAGGTGCTTCAGCTCCTTCAGGCGACACGCCCCCCCAGTCTCAAGCAGAGAAGACTGCTGATTTTTTTGCTGTTCTATGAGCCATGATGCATTCTGTGAAATAGCCCAGGTTTTCTCCTTTTATGGTAAGCTCATGAATATATAGATGAGTTGCGTGCTGATTGGTTGGTTTACAACGAGACGCAACACGGCCAACAGCACTCGCTGAAACATCAAAGGTGGAGACTTGAAATAAAAACATACTTTTTGTAAATCCCGTGGAAGTACACAGAGCAGTGCACAGCTAAACTAGTGTCTGAGATCCTGGGCCAGAACACCAGAGGCCTGGTCTGTATGTAAATGTTGGGCCGTGACAAAGGTGATGATACATTTGTGACGTCACAAATTCAGCTTTTTCGAAACCGATCGTTTTACAGCTGCAGTTTCAAGTTGTGAGATTTGTCAATGGACTTTGAGGTTCACTGTATGTCCATTTTACCCACCGAACTGTCGTTATTCAACTATGACAAGGTAAAACCGGTTTTGCAATCAATGACCCCTTTAAAAATACAGCTACATAGATAAGAATACACTGCTGTTTTACTCTATCAATCCAATCTACTCACTACATATAGACACTAGTCAGCCAAAGGTTTATAGTAAAACAATGGATTACCCTGACCTCTTCACATATTGGTGTATTCAATAGTTTGGATTGGTAAATGGGCTTCAGTGGGTAAATTACTCTGATGTTTTAGAGCACTAGTAGAAATAATTCCAGCTCATTCAATTATCTTTGCCACAGATATGTTGCAATGCTATATAGTGCAAGATACTTATAGTGTATTTAGATCTCAGTGTCATCTGTGAGTTGATTTCTTAAATGGGTTGATCTTATTGAAGGTAGTCCTTCAGCTCCACATCCACCCTGTAGCCAATACCATCTCTAGGTCCAGTGCCGCAAGGGACATAACCAATTCACTTCTCCTCTCCTCCACACCGAGAAACTCTCCCCCTCCACCTTTTTAAAGAACTAATTAATATAAAAGAAATATACTCAATAAGCCAAGAGCACCTGTTGTAAATAACAGGTGATTGACGACTACCTTACTCCAGTGGATTTGTCCTGTCACAGTGATGTAGGGTTATTGGCCTTACATCTAACATCATATCATCACATTTCTGTCAGACATCACATGGTCCCTTGTGAAAAAGGTTGTCCATTGACAATCTCCACAACAACGAGCTATTGATTTAGTGCATTGAAAAGCCCCTCCTCTCTCCCTTTAAAGTATATAAAGGTATTGTTGGAATGGACCTGAGACGTTCGATCTCCTTGTCTGGTTGGACGGTCAGTAAATTTTTCTTTGACCATTTCTCTGGTGTCATGAACAAACTTGTGTTATATTGCCTGGGATTCCTGGGTTTGCTACTGCTGCAGGGGGTGTTTGGTGTGGAGGGCAGAAGCATCCTAAGTCCTGGTGAGTATACTGCTGTAGGCTGGTAGGGATTCATTTGGTTAGATTGCTCCAGTGAGTGTTGTCTTCACGTTTCACAGTTTATTGTCATGTGCTGTGAATAGACAATAATTCTTAATCAGTTTAATGGGGAGATGTTTGCATTTTTAATGGATGTAGAAATGATTGCCTCTGTTTGTTTTACTTCTCAATATTTACATTCTCCACATTTTAAGGAAACAATGTTATTCACACAAAAGAAGACACAGATGTCCAGAACAAGATTATTACATTGCTACTTCAAAAGAGCTTACTGCCTGTGGAGAAAAATGATGCTCTTGGTAATTCAATAACTTCTATGAATCTAACAAAAAACAGTACTAAAGAAAATGGGATATATAATAAGGGACTTTATTTTTCTTCTCAGGTCTAGACTTGGCCAGTAGAGTAGCAGAGCTAGAGGAGGTAAGGTCATATGTCTGGCAATAAGTGAATATGTACATGACACTTTTCTGTATGTAAAGCTTACACCACAGCCTATTTACTATAAGTATAGAGACAGGAACATAGATGCTCTGACCATCTCTGATTGCAATGTACATTTCCTTCAGCTGGAAGCTCTTAGAGATGATCTGGAGCTGAAGCTCACAGCAAATGCATTGTCCACACCTAAGAAGAGGGCTGAAGGTAAATTTGCTAATAAGCAAGTACTGTTAAAAATTATGCCATTAAACAGACAGCAAAACAAGTATTATTTGTGCAAGTATTTGAGCTATTTAGTTAATTTGTCTGTTTAGAAGTCTTAAAAAATAAATCAAAAATATATAGTTATCAAATGTTGTTCAAAATATGAAATGTAATGTTGTGCATTACTGTAACTTTTGTATCTTGCTTCGTACATTTGACAAAAAAGTGGTTTTAATGTTTCTCATTACAGCTTGTTTCTGGAAGTACTGTGTGTGACAGACCTACTGTGAAGCAGAACCTCTGCAAAGGTCAAGCTAAGAATTTGGCATAGCCTCATTCATCCACAGTCACCTCAGATGTTTCAATGTTCTCTGTCATTGTTAATGTTAACTCTGTATCACCAAAACATGATAATTTAGGAAATGTCTTAAGAGTTTAGCATGAATTTATGTATTATTTGTAAGAATTGCTTTTTTAAATATACCTCATTATTGCCATACTTTTAAATTATTATTTGAGTAACAAAAAGCGTTTTAGTCAAGTATTATTTGGAAATGAATCTTTTTAAAGCTGAATAATTGTCTTTTGTTTACATGTATATAATGTTTTGTTTCCCTCTACTGCTAATCCAGGCAACAGTATTGATGTCTGTTATCGACTGTATTGTTTTTTAAATTAAAGTTGTATTATTTCCTCATTAAATAAAAGCATTGACATGCTTACCTGATTACTAAATGACTATGGGTATATAATTTGTGTAATTATAACAAATGTGTAATAAATAAATAATAACATTCTAATGTAAAACTCACTTTATAAGTTGATGCCATAGGACACAAAAAAGCAAAGAAGCGATAATTGATAAAACACACTGCAATGTCAAGGAAAATTAGGTCTGCAAAGCCTTACAGCAGAAAAACTGTGACAATGTTTTATCTCACCAAGTTTGGTACCCAGTGGAACTGCTCTGGCTTGTGGTTGGTGTGTACGGCCGTGATAAGACAGAAATAGACTCTTATCCTGTGGATCCTATAATACCAGTAATATAAGGAACAACAGCATCATAGTCAAGTTGACTGCAGTATTGTGGCTCATCTGAAAGGTTGGTACTCTTTGTTATCCATCTTCTGTTATATTACTAAACTATATTACTGCTATGATCTATGTTTGTCTAGCCTGGTCATGTCACTTTTTATTAGGATAAATACTTGATGAGAAATTAATACTATAAGAAATTACATTCATAATTAGAAAATTTACTTTTTATTTTAAGTATGATAGTTTATTCAAGACTATGGAAGTCAGTAGATAATAATCTTTTGAAAAAGTAGAATGGTAGATAGAAGTATCACATACAGTGGTCAATATATCAACAATTGATTGATTTGAAGAAAAATACTTACATTTTCTATTTAACAGGCACAATGTGGCAGGTAATCCTCATCCTTCTGTGCATCAGCATCCTTCCAACCCAGACCATAATCTGCCCCAGCAGTTGCATGTGCAACGAGAAAGGAGCTGTCAAGTGTGTTGGCAACATCACAGATGTGCCTAAGACCATGCCTAACAGCACATACCTTCTCCAACTTAACGACACAAACGTGAGGGTCCTGAATGAGCAAAGCCTCGCCAACCTGCCATTAATGCTGCGCTTCAGCGTTAGCTTCAGCTCCCTGAGCGCTGTCCATCCCAGGGCTTTCTACGTGGCCCCCCAGCTCCTGTCGGTCAAGCTGTCCTTCAACAACCTCACAAGCCTCCCGCCCAGGGTTTTCAGCCCCCTGGTCTCCCTGGAGCAGCTTCATCTAGATGGAAACCATCTGGAATCCATTCCCTCCGTGATGTTTGAAGGTCTAGCCAGACTTATAGAGCTTGAAATGAGTCGGAATGCCATTGTCCATCTGGCACCAGATGTCTTCAGCAGCCTGAGCAGCTTGCGCTTCCTCAATTTGGGGAAGAACTACATACGAGAGCTGCCACCCACCGTCTTCCACTCACTGACGCGACTGCAGTTCCTTATCCTCTATAACAACCAGTTGGAGAGAATAGAGTCTGGAGCCTTTGACGAGCTTGCCAACCTCTTGGAGCTCAAACTCCACCACAACCAGATTGCCAGCCTCCCCTCAGAGGTGTTCTGGGCCCTGGGTAACCTCAGAATGCTTACCCTATCCTCTAACAGGCTTCAGGGTGTCCCAGAGAAGACCTTCTATTACATGCCCAAGCTCACCAAACTCACCCTCTACAGTAATCCTCTACAGTCGCTGCCTGACCAGCTGATGGGACAGATGCCCTTGATAAGTGACCTTTACCTGTATGGCACCAACCTCACTGTTGTCCCCTGGAACCTCTTTGCCAACATGAGTGGTCTGCAAAAGCTCTCCCTCCACCTCAATGACAAATTGAGGGAGTTGCCTCAAGACCTGTTTTGTTGTCAGCCGAAGCTCCAGAGACTCTCTCTAAAAGCGAATGACCTTCAGGTCTTAGACGGTGACCTGTTCTTCAATCTCACCAACTTGAACGTCCTACTGCTGAATGACAACAAGCTCCGCTCCATCCCTAAGAACATCTTCAGACGTCTTTCCAATCTGAATAGCATAGAGATCAACAATAACCATCTTAACACCCTTTCAGATGAGGTTTTCTCCTCCAATGTGGGTTTGAGGGCTGTGACTTTGGGTGGGAACCCATGGGACTGTACTTGCAGCATCAGAGATATTGTGGGTTGGATCAGACGCCATGAAGGTGTGGTCAGTGATAGGGAGGGCGTGAAATGTTACAGTCCCCAGCATCTAGAGCTCCGTAAATTGTATTCATTACAAGATGAGGAGTTCTCAGTGTGTGACACCACGCCATCAAGCTATCTACCTACAACCCCTCCCATAGAAATATATGTGTCCCCTTCAAACCCATCTTCAACCCTTTCATCCTCTATCCCCTTTAGAACCACTACTTCGATCATCACAGTATCACCAACAACAGCCTCACAAACGAGCCCAGACATTGTGCTTTTTGAGTCTGACAACCCATTCCAGCTTTTCACCGAAGCTCTCCCACCCCCGCAAGGTGACTCTTATTTCCTCTCTTTCCCTCCTTTCTACGACCGTCTGGTGGTCGAGCAGGGGCAAAAGTTTATCCACAACAATCGCATGAAGAGCTGGGTATATATCTGGAGCCTGTCTTCTGATAGTGCCTCAGCTGGTTTAATTATGGCCCTTCACATCCTGTTAGTAGCAGCAGGCGTTACTTTGATCTTGGCAACCATATATGGGATGTATCGCCTCCAACAGTCCATCAATGATTTCTGGGAGGTGGCATCAGGAAACATGTTATCCAACCAGAAGCAAAAGAGGACAGATAGACTGTAATTTCGACATGCGTTTCATTGTCACCAATTCTTATACACTTTTTTGGGGGAAGGCATTTAAGCACAAACTGTTGTTTACATTTTACATTAAAAATATTAAGTATATGGGTTTGGCTAACAGACATATTTCAAGCAAAAGAAATGTCACAAGTTAGTTTTCTTATTTGTTATACAGTAGTTATGTATCGATAATCAAAATCATTTACAAGCTGTAATTATTAGTAGCTATTGGTGAGGTCCAGGAAGTCCTCTAAATTGGACAAAATAAAAGAATTATAAACGACAGCATGGTTATGAGCAAAAAAACAATGTCCATAATGGGATGAATTGTTGGGTCTCAGGAGAATATGGTGTGAAATTATTTCAGAGAAAAGGGCACTCAGTGTTGTTTTGTCTACTCTTAGTGGTGTACAGTTTAATCTACAGTAGCAGAAATTGCTTTCCTGTGAGACAAAACTAAACAGCATTCCAAACATTCCCTCACGTGTTGACATCCTTTTGCAGGGTAGATAGCAGTATACATGTAGCCTTGATAGAAAAGCTGAATCTGTTACTTTCTTGTGAACTTTCATGGACCAGTAGGAAGATTGTTCTATCTGAATAAACAGGAAACTAAAGTGTGCTGTGCTGTTTCTCAATGTCTTAGTTTGTCATTGTTTTTCAAACTTTCCTTTTCGGAATTGCATTACAAGAACCAATTATTTTACAAACATCTATTGCACACAAAACCACAATAATTTAAGGACAGAAGGCAAGACTTTACATTAAGATTGCATTACTTACCATATCACTATGTATCAATTCCCATAGTAACAACATAGTGGGTACATAGGATTAAGTGTTAGTAGCTGTAGTGTTAGCAATTCCTTTGTTACTACAATGTTGTTACTATACGTATTGCTACAGTGTGTAGTTATATGGTAGTAAATGTAACAGGAATGTAAAGTGTTACCAGACAAGTTTAACTTAACTCGGTATAGTTTGATTATATTGTATATTATATTTTAAATAATTTTAAACTTTATTAAGAGCTTTGCAAAAACTTTGCCACAACTTTTCAGCAGCCTCAGGTTTGTAGTTCTTTTGATAATAGGTTCACATTTCACATCTCTGCAACAACCCTAACACTTTCTAAATTAAGATCATTTACTTTTTAACTCACATAACTTATCACATAATAACTCACATATTGCTCTCAATGATACAGCACATGGAAACTCTCAACATGCATTGAGCTAAAAAGTAGCATTTCAGGTCTGAAAAAGTGCAAAGTAAAACCTCATTGGTTAATGGCATGAATGTCATGGCAAGTGATTTAATTTAAAACAAACGGCAAACAAAAGAAAACCCAATTAAGTTCATCACCATGGCGACGGGTGATTAAGCCTTTCCGGTACACTGAGCTAACACAACAATGAGTAGCATTCAGACAACACACAGACACACACAACACACACATTGACAGCCACATTAGAGAGAATCAAGAGTGAGAGTGAGGATATTAAATTTACCCTTGAGTTTTACTTTTAAGTCATATCTGTGCCACTAAACGTTTGGGAAAGTTGGATTCATAACACTTCCAGTAAGCCTACAAGTCTTTGTTATTGAATTCTGTAACTGTCTGGGAACATCTTGTTTTTCATGATTCATGTTCTAATGTTCCAATGCAACTTCCTTACAGTTGGCAAAGGGGTTAATTTCATGACCCTGAACACAATTCGCATTAACATAATGTGGAAAAAAAACTATCCAGCACATTTACATTTAGTCATTTAGCAGACGCTCTTATCCAGAGCGACTTACAGTAAGTACAAGGACTTACACCTTCAGATTACTAGCCCAACTCCCTCACCGCTCAGCCACCTGACTCCACATGGTTTACCCATGTCATTGTGTATATGCATATCAGTTGTTCCGTACAAATCTTCCGTACAATGTTTGTATCCTAAAGTAAGGGTCCTGTGCTGCTGGTAGACCCTATAGTTTAGATGTTAACTCCACCCAGCCACACA
The DNA here is from genome assembly GCF_963692335.1 of Osmerus eperlanus. Classification (NCBI taxonomy): domain Eukaryota; kingdom Metazoa; phylum Chordata; class Actinopteri; order Osmeriformes; family Osmeridae; genus Osmerus; species Osmerus eperlanus. The sequence continues at coordinate 1,457,472 of NC_085043.1, forward strand.
TCTTGTTTTTGTGAAATCCCAACTCTTTCACTGTTAGATTATCTCCAGAACACACAGGCCTACTGCATCAGAGGAATTACAATGCAAATGTATCTAATCAAGAACACATGAAACTTTTAGGGCCTGGGTTTAAGTGGGGAGAATGTATTTAAACAGGCAGAAATAATACACATTGCCTTAAAAGTTACGATCATAAAGGTTCCAGGGAAAACATTATACAAACCAACATAGCTGACTGAGCAGTCTAACTGTCCTAAAAGTAGCAAATCAATTTACATGTTCCAAAAAGAATGACTGTCCCTCATCTCGTTCTACTGCAAGCATCTGGACTTAATTTTAAAAATCCACCCACTTATTTCACATGGAAAACACTTGACTTCTGATAGCACAGTAAATCTGCATTTCTATACTAACAGTATATACTGAATGATGCTAAGTGATCCATACAAGCTTTACCAAAAACATAAACAGGCACATATCAGCATGTATCCCTCATACTGAGTCTGAGCACGCACTCTTACAAAAACAAATTCAACCCAGATACTGAGCCAACCAAAGGGGTGGGACTTCATGAAAACTGCCTGTGAGAGAGACAGAATAAGGGAGGAACACAGTCTGACTAATGGAATCTGCACTAGGCTGTGGAGCTGAACTCCACTAAAGGACTTACATGCATCATGTGCACAGCAGAAAAAAAGATAGATGATGAGGATAGAATGATGAAGAGGTAGACAATGTGAGGAAGTGCGTAGATGGCTGTGGAATGTTTGATTGAAGCACTGGTGAAAGTCTGATTAAAAGGAGGCAAAGCATCATCACGAAAGAGAATAAAATTTACAGAAACATTTGTTTAGTTCAGATCAACTGTCGGGCACAGTATAAGGTAAGCAATTGAACAATGTAAACAATTCTTATCATTAGGAATACGTTATTGTATGATTGTGACTTTTTGGAGTAATTGATTAAGTAGAGATAAGTCATTGATTACAATGCTCTTCATATACAAAGAGTATGTTAAAGGACAGGAACATTTTAGTTGTGTGCCGTTTGTTTTTGTGAAAACACTTTAAGAACCTTTCATACGTTTTTATAAGAACTTTTCAGAAGTGGTCTATGTAACAAGATTATAATTCACAGACTGGGAAAACTGTCTTAAAATGATTAGGAACAACAAAATAATAATGGTTGGGACAGGGATATGTAAATCATCAACCTTTCAATACTTTTTTTTGTTTTCTTGTCATTCGGTTATTCTCGCCCAGTGCCAGTTAAATGGCACATTGGGTCCACAAATTGCTGTTTTAAATCAAGGAAATGTGGAAGGAAGGCACTGGAATTGATGGTGCTTTATTATTTTCTAAGGGGTTAGATCGAACTTTGGGTTTTAGCCAGGCCACTCTTGGGCATTCAGAGACTTGAAGCCACCAGCTTGGCTGTGTGCTTTGAGTCATTGTCATGCTGTAAGGTGAATCATCATCTCAGTCTGAGGTTGCAAACATATTTTGGAGCAATTTTGAAGCTCATAAAAAGTAACAATTGGGTTCTTTGGTCACATTCCTGACCAAGGCCCTCTTTGCCCAGTAACTTTGTTTGGCCAGCTCTAGCAAGAGTCTTGGTGTTTTCCGACATCCATTTAACAACAGCAAAGCACACTGTGCTCCTGGAATTATTCACTGCTTTTCTTAATCATATCCAGTCAATCATTTCACCACATCCTCGAATCAAGGATGATTAAGAGAAACACAATGTAGTGGAGATCAATACGGGGTCTGAATTCTTCGCAAAAAAAGCTATTACTGCAGGATGGGGGATTGTTTTTAATTTTTTAATTTAATTTTTAACATTTTAGATAAAGTCTATAACATTCCATAATTTGGAAAAAATGAAAGAATTAGCTTCAACTTTGCTTTGACATTTAAGATCTGACGATACCAAATAGATTGTTGCCAGCATGCTATATTGTGTCAAACATTATTTTATATATACAATTTTACAATTTAACTTTTTCACTTGCTCATGATTCAACTAATAAAGCTGTTTATTTTATTTCCAGAAAGACAATGGACCCGCCAATCACACTATACTGTTTTATCTTGCTTTCCAGCCTTGGTTTCATCCTGGGAGGATGTCCGGATAAATGCTTTTGCAATGAAAACCAAATAGTCTGCCAGGGCAAATCCATCTTTGATTTCCCCTCTGGTGTGCCTGCTACCACCTCCGCCCTCTATATTTCCAACACCAACATCCCTACCTTAAAACCAGAGGACTTTGCTAGCTTTTCAGAGGCCCTAGGCATCTTTGTAGTAAAAGACTCGAGCATCATGCAGGTCCTGCCTGGCACCTTTGACCGTACCAGTAACCTGGGTGCCTTGGGGTTCACCAGCACCTTTCTATCAGACTTGCCTGAAGCCTTGTTCCAGAATCTTCTGAGGCTGGAGTCTCTGACTCTGAGCAACAACAAGCTTGAGGTGCTTCGCTCCACCTGGTTAGCCTCACTTCCTGCTCTGAAGAAGCTTGATCTCAGTAAGAACCTGCTGACATCCGTTCCTGAGGAGGCTTTCCGTTATCTCACTCAGCTGGAACACCTGACCCTGGCCAGGAATAACATCTCCCAGCTCTCCAAAGAGACATTCAGGGGCTTGACCAGAGTGAAGATTCTCCGTCTCAATCGGAACTCTCTACGACAGGTTCCTGTTGGAGCGTTGGATGACCTGGTGAGCCTGGAGGAACTCTCTCTGCAGGACAACCAGGTGGACCACCTACACGCTGACCTGTTGTCTAAGCTTAAAAACCTGAAGAAGCTTTTCCTCTCCAGCAACCGCCTGACATCCCTACCCCAGGGATTGTTCTTTAACATGCCCAACCTGGCCCAGATCTCCCTCTATGAAAACCAGCTGAGTAGCCTGGTCCCAGGTGTGTTTGGCCCCATGGCTCTTCAGGAACTGTGGCTGTACGACAACAGGCTGATCCGTCTAGAGGACAGCACTTTCATGAACCTTACCCAGCTGCGTTTACTGGTGCTGAGCCGCAACCAGATCAGCTCTGTGTCCCCCCACGCCTTCAGGGGGCTAGAGCAGCTGGGAGAAGTGTCTCTGCACACCAACCTGCTCACAGGCCTGGAGGAGGGCACATTCCAGGGGATGCACGAGCTGGTAAACATATCGCTGGAGCACAATCAGCTAAACTCCCTTCCAAGCAAGTTCCTGGATGGTCTGAGCCAGATGGGCCAGCTAGACCTTCACAACAACTCCTTCTCCAACCTGCCCCCGGAGACCCTAGACACGCTCACAGCAGCTATGGAGGTGCTACTGGCCCAAAACCCTTGGAGATGTGACCAGGATATCCTGCCGTTGCGCGACTGGCTGAGACAGCACCCAACCAAGGTCAACCACAGTGTTGTGCTGTGTGCCACACCCATCGGCCTAAGTGGTGAGGTTGTTGCTGACCTAAAGGACGAGCAGTTTGGGGTCCTCCACCCATCCCTCACGCCTGACCCCCCAGAGGACAGGTGGGAGATCAGCACCCTGGCTCCTAAGAAGAGCACATTGGCCCCCACTGCCTCAGTTACACCCACCAGGCAACACACCAACAATGGGAAGGGGGAGGGGGTGTCCCGGGACATCCATATCATTATTATAGCTGTTGTATGCACCGCTGTCATCACAAGCCTCATTATCTGCTGTGTCTGCTGGAGGAGGAAGAAGAAAGAAAGCCACAACTTAGGGCGTAGGTCCAAAAACTCTGTTCTGTAAAAGTGAAATTGTGTCCTTAACAATCTTAAATGTCTCCTTGCATGGCAGGAAACAATCCCAATTGAACAAGAATCAGTAGGTTCTGTAATAATACCCTGTTTTAAATGATAGCCTGATTATAGCTTGGTCTGTTATTACACATCTCAGTTCAAAATGATTTATGATTATGTTATTGTAACTCTGTATGAGGTTCCACTAAAAGTAAAAAAATATATATATATGTTCATCACAATGTGATGATCTGCATCATCACAACTCTGTAGATTTTTCATTTAAGTTTTTTAATGATTGACATATTAACATTTTCACTGAATTCTGAACTTTTGTAAAAAAGTATACTTTTATACGTTTTTATTTGCTCTCTAATTGTTATCCTTCTTCACAAAATCACACATTGAATAAAACACATTGAATTAAATAAATGCTTAAGTCATGACATTAAGGAATTATTGATCATTTCTAGTGACCATGCTTTTTGAAAAAACATTTGGGATTCCACATAGGAAAGACAAGGCACTTTATTTATACAGCACATTTATACATGAGTCAGACTCAGTGTGCTTGACATAAAAACATGTTATGCAATATATCAGGATAAAAACTAAAAACATAGTTATGTAACCACCCTTTAAGCGTCCTGAGATTGCCTCAACCATGCCGTATAAATAAAATGCGTTATTATTATAATTATTATTATAGTGCCATTTCGCAACAATAACAACAACATGAACACTACATAATAATTAACTAACTAACCACTATCTTGGTACAGTAAAGAAACTAAAAGAAGCCCATGACCTTGTCTTTTTGATTGATGTTTGTGTATGAGGGGTTTGCCCTGATAATTCTCATGACAGGTTTACCCTGATAAAGCCATGATTCCATTTCAAGTTTATGAGCTCTGAAACTATGTAAACCTTTCAACATTTTTGACTGAAGGATAATAAATCCCCAAAATATTTTCAAAGTAGTAAAATGCTCTCTTCTAATGGATGCATCAGAAACGTCTGCCTATAGCATTCTGTAGCCCAGCTTTGTGAACTCACCTTAGGCCACATGTTGTATAAGCAGTAAACAGAAGTAGGATTGTTGAATTCAGAGTCAATGCCTTAAATTAGATATTAACATTGTTTTGATTGCACAGTTAGAGACAGACAGGAAATATATGGGAGAGAGAGAGAAAGACATGCAGAAATGCCCCAAGCCAGAATCGAAACCTGGCCGCATGGTACGTTATGGTATGTGCTCTACCCAGTGAGCTGCCGGTTCCACCCCCTCAAAGTCAAATGTATTTCTAAAGCATGTATAAAAGCAACCAGTGAGAGCCATAAGTCACCAAAATAACTAACATTTATCACAAAGACATGTACATATAGGATAACATTGCTGTGCTTGGATAGTATCATAGGCTAGGGAGAAAAAATGGGTCTTAAGATACTGTATGATTTTAAAACATAAATACTGGGAGTGGATCTAATATGGAATGGAAGACTATTCCAGAGCTATGGAGCTGCAACTGAGTAGGCATGATCCCCTTAGATTTCAAAAGGGATTTGGAATGGAAACAGTTAAAAGCTGTTTATTTGAAGACCTTAACGCAGGCGCGTTGCTGGACACTTCAGGGACATAAGTTTGATATCAGCTTTGGTAGGGACATCAATAGTTAATGTGGGCGTGCAATAATTTTTTCGCAATAACTTGAGCGCAAATACAGTTTTTTTAGCTTCTTGTAATAGACCTATAATACGTTGGACTCATGATATTATGTTTGAGTCAAAATAACATGATTGGTTGGCCTATTATTTAGAAACTTTCTTTAGTTTCGTTTTCTTAACCTACCTCAATTCTGACTTGTTTGCCGACACCTGGATTTACGTGTGTGCGCTGCAGTGGCTATTATAGCAAGCAAAGAAGAGCATGCATACATGGAATTCTATGGCAGGCATCAGTTTGTGTTTTCAACTGCATTGATTTTACAAGCGTTGATTGGGATACTGTGTTTCTTTTTTCTGGGATTATCAATGAATGCACTGAAAAATTAAGTAAATTTTTAAAACTTTTAAAATTAATTTTTTTTACTGGGGCACAGCTGACCTATACTGGTTCTTGAGCTGATCGTGGGAAACTAAACCCATTCTAATTTGTACACACACACACAGATTCCTGGCATTATTATTAGTAGAGATGGAGAAGAGTGCCACATGTGGTTTTTGAGCTCTCCCCCAGAGGACGGGCACCCCTGTTTTCTCAAAAGCCTTTTTTTTTATATATTAAAGATCCTGTAAAGTAAATTCCATGTTTTGCTTCTAAGTACATTATATACGTGTGAAATGAGTTCCTTAAAACATGCAAAACGTGCAAAGCGCTAAAACTTTGTCGCACTGAAATGTGGAGTTAGACCGAAGAACAGTTTCTCTTCCGTTTCAGATCAGGTTTTAATGGGCGCCGCCAAAAAACTACCTATCTCGAGGTCATTTCTACCTATCCACGTCAGATCACTGAATGGCTCCTCCTGCTGTACTGTTATTGTAGCTTACATCAGCTAGCTAGCTAGCTTCAGGGTGTCTCCCACCACCCGCAACTGATCTTCCCTGATGCAAGAACTCCAGCTGTGCTGCAACGCCATTTAAGTTCCCTATTGATAATGAAAGGAAAAATAGGTGGATAGATTTTGTGAAGAGCCACGCTCATGGAAAGCTTCGGATAAACTCCAACAACCGCCTCTGCACTGACCATTTCACGGCGGACAGTTTTAACATGGACCAGAGACAAACGGGGTTCACCAACACACGGCTTCTCTTGCAGCGCGGAGCCGTACCGAGCATCGCCCCCCGGCCGTTCATCCTCCGGTCGCACCTGGACCATCCACCGCCGCCAGCAGTTCATCACTCAGTTCTGTGTGCTTGTTATAATTATACTAGATAACTTTTCCAGAGGTATCTCTGCTACGAGTTAGTGCAAACCGCTAACTTGATATTATCGGTGTAGAATGATGGTATTTTGGTTAAATGGTTGCTAATGTGCTAGAAGTAGGCCTAGTTGGAGAGCTCACTGTCTGCTGTCTCTGGTGTCAATTTTTACTCCTGTGTTACAGCTCAGGGGAACATTTCATTTATATGCATCTGTACGTTTCACTCATTGAACAAATACATTCTAATTCTATGTTTTGTTCGGCTTGACCTAGCGTCCATTATCTGGGTCGTAGGTAGCTTACTTGAGAGAGGTGGCGCCTTACAGCGAGGGGACCGAGCTTCAGCTCCTTCAGGCGACACGCCCCCCCAGTCTCGAACAGAGAAGACTGCTGATTTTCTTACGATTTCAAAGCCTAATTTAACATACTTGTCGGTGTTTTTTTTCCATTCGAATTTGTATGGGTAGTTAATAACACATTATTCTGTGGTGTGGTGAACTTGAAACTCGTTTTTAATTCCACTTTACAGGATCTTTAAACCTTGTGTCATCACATCCGCCCAGTCTCTCTGGCTCAGAGTTTCAATACCTGGGGAAATATCGCCATCTATAGGTCCACCCTAACATTGTCATGGGGAAGGGTTGGTGTGAAACCAGACCCCCACGTTACAGCTTAGCAACCAAACTATATCGTGATTCAACTCAGCTTCAGTTAGCTAGATAAAAAATGACCTGCCAAAGATCTGGACAAACATGCATCGTGAATTGTAGATTTACATGTACGGGTTATTTATTCGAATGAAACACAGTCAGTCACATGAAATAACGCGTTAGCCCCAGACCCCCACCCCTTGGCTTGGGGCAACGGCCCCGGTGGATGTAGGTGGTATTGCATTTCCGATTTTCTACCCGACTCGTCCGGTCGTTTTTATTCTATTACAGTCAACATTTACAAAACTATCTCCCCCAATAATTTTTGTTCGATTCTCAAACCTGGCTCATACTACTAGCTTTTTATTTTATAAAATAATTTTTCCTGATTTTTGCTAAATTTGAAACCAATCCGAAATGGGTAAACTAGCACCCCATTTATTTGCTTACGTCAATAAAAGTTGCCTGCAAATGTGCTCGCGGATACTAACAGGGCACGAGCACAAAAGTTCACATTGGCCGATAGCCGATTTACCTGGAGCTGAATGAGCCATATTGAATGAGTACAGGGAGAAATGGCTTGAGTTGCCTGCCCTGTTGTAGCAAGTTTAGCAAATGGTTGTCACACATACATGAAATGTTGTTAATATAGTTTATTCCCGTTATTTTAAAACAGATTAGATTTTTCTGTCAAGAACCTTTTTACGTTCATGTCATGATGGCAAATATTACATTATGTTAAGCGTGAGCATAGATTGTTGACATGTCTATCAAATCAAATGTATTTGTATAGCCCTTTTTACACGCAAGCATGTCACAGAGGGCTTCACATATGCCCATAGAACTGCCCCTCAACCAACCTAAACCCTCAAGGAAGACAAGGAAAAACTCCCAAAAAACTCTCAACAGGAGAAAAAAAAATGGAAGAAACCTTGGGAGGAGGAATTCAGAGAGGGATCCCCTCCTCCAGAGACGGTTGGTGGGAGAGAGGAGCAGAACACAGGCTAAACATAGTCATACAGTGTCGATGGGTTTTTAAAACACCAAAATCCATTATTCAACTTTATAGATGTAGGACAGGACCGGGAGACTCGCGACCAGGTCCAGCGTTGGCTGACCGACGACCAGGCAGGTTCTGACAACTCAAACCCCCCACACCACAAGGGATGTGTGTGGGGGGGGACAGAGAGAGGAGAGCAGGGATAAAACGTTTCCGTCAGATATAAGTGGGGGTGAAACAGTCACTGAGGACCTTCATTGTCCCACAAAAGCAGTCTGGCTTGATGACACGATAAAAAAAAAGAATAATGGGTGTGTTTAACAAAAGCTTCTGAAGGCAAGACTAATCATATCTGGAGCAAAGACGAAGATTAATACTTTAACTGATAACAACAATAAGAAATTATATAAATATGATTAGTCTTGCCTTCAGAAGCTTTTGTTAAACACACCCATTATTCTTTTTTTTAATCGCTAATCTCTGAAAATAGCATGAAATCCACGCTAAACATCATAAGTCTTTATTACTGTGGTATTAGAAATTTATTAAAACAAAGACATTATTTTTAGTGCAGGACATTTTCAGACTCTCCGTCTGTTGCAGGTAAGGCATTTCCAGTCTGTTTCTTTTCTTGCGGCGTTGAACTCTGTGGGTCATGTCCAAGCACTCTGCATGATACCACCTCATGCATTCAGAGCATGCAATCTATATAATGTCAAGTAGAAGAGTATTAATGAGAGTAGCAATTGTTGTTCATTCAGACGTCAAAGGATTATTTCAAACACTATTCACTGAATAAAAACTGTGTTTAAGACATAGCAAAACTGTTCATTACTATGGGATTAACATCATCCAATTTCAAAAGAATAGTTATACTTTCTCATTACAAGCTATGCAAGGGACTATGCAATTTGTAATACTGTAGTCTGACCTTCATGCCAGAGGGAGATATGTTGCCATTATCACTGTATGTTTAGCCTGGTCTTTATTGTTTTTAAAGTATGTAGAGACTCTCCAATCATCTGGTTGCTTTGTAGTTACACATTTCTAGACTAAACTGATAGTCATGCAGTTCCAGTGGAGACATACATTTAGTCATTTAGCAGACGCTCTTATCCAGAGTGACTTACAGTGAGTACAGGGACATTCCCCCGAGGCAAGTAGGGTGAAGTGCCTAGGCCAAGGACACAACGTCATTTGGCACAGCCGGGAATCGAACCAGCTTCTGATTACTAGCCCGATTCCCTAACCGCTCAGCCACTTGACTCCCTTTACAATTTCTTCCACACTCTTCTTTCATTGGCTCCCTTGCATAGACCTGGCGCGCGCGTGTGTGTGTTTGCGTCATCAACCCTAGTTGAATCTCTGGTTCAGGTGTCGTAAAAACTCAACCATATAGGTGTCAAGCAATTGGTCACCAGAGTTTGCGTCTCCATCTAGCCCTTGTCAAACAGTATCTCTTTAAAACAAACAAACCCCCCTTAGTCCTCAGCCCCAAGATAAGGGTCTTGTGTGTGTACCCAGAGTTCAGATTTGGGGGTAGGCCTCTCTTTGCACACAAGGAAGAGAGATTAGCAAGGATTTCATGCTATTTTCATAGATTAGCGATTAATTGGAATTTTATTCAAAACTTTATTGGAAAAGTAAAGGGTGTGGAAGTAGGCCAGACATTATTAGAATAATCTGGTGTGTATTTGAGATTTTTTGAAACAAGTTTGAAAAAGATATTGAGATTAGCGAGGATTTCATGCTATTTTCAGAGATTAGCGATTTTCTATCATTCTTTTAAAAACATAATTGAAAAAGTAAAGGGTGTGGAAGTAGGCCAGACATTATTAGAATAATCTGGTGTATATTTGAGATTTTTAGACACAAGTCTGGAAAAATTATTGAGATTAGTGAAGATTTCATGCTATTTTCAGAGATTAGCGATTTTCTATCATTCTTTTAAAAACATTATTGAAAAAGTAAAGGGTGTGGAAGTAGGCCAGATATTATTAGAATAATCTGGTGTATAATTGAGATTTTTTGACACAAATTTGAAAAAGATATTGATATTAGTGAAGATTTCATGCTATTTTCAGAGATTAGCGATTTTATATCATTCTTTTAAAAACATTATTGAAAAAGTAAAGGGTGTGGAAGTAGGCCAGACATTATTATAATAATCTGGTGTATATTTGAGATTTTTAGACACAAGTCTGGAAAAGTTATTGAGATTAGTGAAGATTTCATGCTATTTTCAGAGATTAGCGATTTTCTATCATTCTTTTAAAAACATAATTGAAAAAGTAAAGGGTTTGGAAGTAGGCCAGACATTATTAGAATAATCTGGTGTATATTTGAGATTTTTTGACACAAATTTGAAAAAGATATTGAGATTAGCAAGGATTTCATAGCAGTTCATGTTGTTTAATTGTAACTTGTTTAACTACATGCTCTTATGGTTCTTCCCTTTGGCACTTATTTTGGTTGTTCACAATGTGTGCTTCATGTTTTGGCTACTCGCAATGTTTTGTGGCTATCTCGTTGTTATGATCAGTGACCTATGCACTTTGTAAAGCTCTCTCTTGGAAGTCGCTTTGGATAAAAGCGTCTGCTAAATGAATAAATGTAAATGTAAATTTCATGCTATTTTCAGAGATTAGCGATTTTCTATCATTTGAAAGAAAGTTTTATTGAAAAATTAAAGGGTGTGGAAGTAGGCCAGACATTATTAGAATAATCTGGTGTATATTTGACATTTTTAGACACAAATCTGGAAAAGATATTGAGATTAGCAAGGATTTCATGCTATTTTCAGAGATTAGCGATTTTCTATCATTTTTTAAAAACATTATTGAAAAAGTAAAGTGTGGAAGTAGGCCAGACATTATTAGAATAATATGGTGTATATTTGAGATTTTTTGACACAAGTTTGAAAAAGATATTGAGATTAGCGAGGATTTCACGCTATTTTCATAGATTAACGATTAATTGGAATTTTATTCAAAACTTAATTGAAAAAATAAAGGGTGTGGAAGTAGGCCAGACATTATTAGAATAATCTGATGACAGTTTGGTTTAAATATCCATAAAAATATTATAAAAGTAATCATTTTTCAAAATTGCATGGGTAATTTTCACCCGGTCCCTAACTCGACGCTGCAAAGTAGCGTTTTCCGAATGTGAGACGAATGTCGAATGTCGAATATGAAACTAACTTCACCTCGCTATTAAACTCATACTCCAGAGCAGGCAGAGCGTGCTGGTCTTAGTGGAAGCACTTCCCTGTCTCTCGGTACAAACATTACCGCTGCTGCCTGTGGGTGAAGGCGAGCATGGTTTGAATGACAGCAATCCAATGCAGCCTGTTCTGCAAACGTACCCCATGCGCATTTTCAGCCAAGGTCCTAGGGCATCGCTCTCAAACTTGGTTAGAGAACTCAGCAAAGCTACATGCATGTTTCTGCTTCCCCTGTCGACAACTTGGAGCCAGAAATGATAAAGGTCTCACTTTCACTAGACAAGGTTTTTACCAATTGGAAAACGGCGGCGGTTTATTTTACATAGAGCTCAAAAAAACTATTCTGCGCTCAAATGAATGCCCAAAAATTTCGCTCGCGCGCTATGCGCGCTCGCACTGTGGAGGATCCTGTCCAGCATCACATCAAACCCAGGATATGTCATGGGTTTGGGTTAAGCCCCGAATGTGTATAACGTCTAGCTCCGTGCCTGATTAACACTCGAATCGTTAAGCAGACTCAAAAATGATAACATAATGGTCCTAGTTCTGTTAAGCCCCTTTCAAAGGCAAATGTTAAATAAAGTATATTTTAGACACACTTCTAAAGCTTTTATTTATTACATTATTTCCAAGTCTTGTTAGATCACGTTATATCCATTAATAGGCGTTTGGTTTTGTAGAACATATAAAACACAGGCCACATTTCTACACTGATATGTAAATTGAAGGCAGTGTGAATTTTGTGGCATTTCGTTTGAATATATAGTTGATAGTAAGCTATGGTAAGTCTGCATTATGGAAGATTTCTGTTACCAAAATAACTATTGAGCTTTCTTTGCCTGGCCCTATATTTAGCCCTATAGCCTATTTCTAACAACCAAGTGAAAGGAATACTATACAATGACAGCATGCATTTACGTAAAGTTTGCATCATGTCTCTGATTCTTATCGGACTTGTACCCCATTCTGCCACTGCAATGCCTTAGCTCACACGCTCGCAACCATATAAATCTATGCTCACCACTGGCTGTCGCAAAGTATGACGTGTACAGCTAGTTGCAAGCGTGCACGAGGTCTCGGAGCTAGGGAAAAAAAGAGCCACTGTTTAAAGCTAGACCGGAAGAGTCGGAAGTGGAAAGATGGAGCGGTCCAGTTTCGCGCTCTCGCTTGCCTCACTGCGCCACTGAGCACTTTTCATAGAAATGAATGGGGACGCCATCTTGGAAGACAAAAGTTGCTTCCTCTAGTTATATTAACTCTATGGGATGAAGTGTGGAGTTAAAAGAAAAGTGCTGTTACAAGAAAGTTATCTGTCTCCATCTGGCTGTCTCTTCTTACTACAAGTGATCCAACCACCATATACCGAACCCTCACGTTACATTGGTTACAGCGTGGTGTTTTTTTTCTTTTTGGTGGTTTATGCGTTTGGTGAGTTGGTTGAGGATATCGCCACTTTTTGGTACCTATATAATTTTTTTTCTTTTTTCTCGTTCACTCTTGAGAGCGGCTGGCAACTTGAAAGCACGTTATTTTGGAGATATTACGGATTACCTTGCACTTGTTCCCACTTTTCATGCTTTTGTGATTTTTTTGGGGAACTGCACATTTTTCTCTCATCATGTCTAATGATGACAGTGACGCTGCGCTCGAGCAGCATCCTGCTCCTGCAGAACAAAGAAGGTCAGTGGATGTCACTGGGACTGGTGCTTCCCCTTTCACTCCACAAACTGTCCCCAGTGCCCTGAAAGAGGATCTTCCACCTGCTTTTAAAGGAGATGGGACAGAATGTTTTACCAGTTGGTCTCGACGGTTTGAGGTAGCAGTTCAGGCTATATCTTCCCCCAATGTGGATTTATCAGCAGTGATGGCCTCTATTCTCCCTACTCGCCTTGGTGATGCTGCATTTCTGTACTGGGACAGCCTGCCTCCTTTCACCCAGAGAGACTATGATTTGGTAAAAGGCAAACTCAGAGATGTTTTTTGGGCCAACCTACTCCCTGCCATTCTTTCAAACAAATGTTATTGCTCGCCCCTGCAAACCTGGTGAAAGTTTGGATGTGTACAGTGCGGACATCACTCGTCTTGTGCTGGAAGCCTTTCCCGACTATGACGTCAATGCAGTAGAAAGCGAAAAATTCTGCCGTTTTGTGGCCGGTTTGGACCCAACCTTGCAGTCAAAGCTTCATGAGATGGGTGCAGAGAACCTCGAGGACGCTGTGCGCATTGCAAACCGTTGTGAGAGGGCACGCACTGCGCTGCAACTGACCGCTGCAGGATCCCCACTCACTCTGCCTTTGGAACAGGTAGCTATGGTTCGTCGTTATCAGAATCAGAATCAGAATTGGTGTTTATTCGCCATGAAAGTTTGCACAGACAAGGAATAGAGAGCCTACCTAGGCAGCCATTTTCGGCACCAATCCTACTGACGACAAACTCCTTCAGGCAGTTGAGCAGCTGACTCTTACTGTGACCAGTTTAAAATATGAAGTACAGACTTTACGAGAGAAGCACAGTTACCTTGCTCAGCGTTTGGACTCCAGACCTGACGGATCCTCTTCCTGTGATACTCGACACAGCGCACGCAGTTCCTCTCCTTCACCCTACCATACCAGACAAAACCCCAGGGACTATTACTCACCTGCGCAGGGTTATACTCATGGTTCAGAGTCCCACTATGAACATCGTCCTCCGCTCCCTGATCATCAGAGATACAACAAGTGGAACAGCAGTGACGACCGTGACCGAGGTCGCTCTCCATCACGCCCGTCCTATCAGTACTCCAGGCAGGGTCACCGTGATGATGACATGAACAGATACAGACGCAGTCCCAGTCCAGCACCACTGAGACATAGAGATGCAAGTCCACACGCTAGAAGCGGTGTCAGATTCCAGTCTCCTGAAAGTCATGTACACTTAAGCTCCAACCGACAGGGAAACTTTCAGTAGCTGCTGTTGAGGGGCAAACATCAGCTACTACGTCACAGCCCAAGGCTAGTTCACAGTTAACACCTGACAACAATGACTCACAACCTAATGGCTTTGTTTCTTCTAGTATCTTGGATATTGTTGAAGGCATTGAAGTGTGTGCTTTAATTGATTGGTTCTTTTGTCTCCATTGTGAGTGAAGATTTTCGAAACTCTCATCCAGCTTTAAAAAAACGCCCTCTGACAGCATCCTCTGCCAGCTCGTTCAGTCAATGGCCAGCGCCTGGACATCTTGGGAAAGCTCACCATTGGCATCAGACTGGGAAAACAGGTATGGCAGCAGGAATTTGATGTTTTAAGAGGTGCTTACCAGCCAGTTATACTAGGTTGGGATTTCCTGGAAAAACACCATGCACTTCTCGATCTCAAAGACAAAGTACTGCAATTGTGGGACATGAAAATTCCCCTATTGCCCAAAGGACATGAAGTGGCCGCTTGCTGTAGATAGATAGATAGATACCTGAATTTCCCCACGGGATTAATAAAGTATCTCTCGCAGCTCTCATACCAACAACAACCACAGACAATATGTACAGACAACACGATACAACGGTAATGTGTCTGTGTTAGCTCTCACTAAGATTCCAGCTATGAGTGAGACCCTCATCACGGCCTGTGTGTCAGCAGCTACACCTGCTTCTCTTACACCAACGGACTACTGTGGTTTTCTCATGCCCAGCCTGTGACATCATCGTTGCACACTCCTTCAGTGAAGTTCAGAATGGCACAACTGTTGTTCGAGTTTTAAATCCCTCCAGGGACGACATTGAGCTACATTCTGGTCAACACCTTGGCGAGTTTCACTCTGCTTCATCTGTTGACATCATACCAGTTGACAAAACATGTTGTGCAACCATACCTGCATCTGATGGAGCTCCAGCTGTACAGATAGGTGAAGCCAACCTGTACAACTTCTCAAGTTCAGTCTCTGACATCACTGCTTCAGAAATATTCTGCAGTATTCAGTAAACACTCGGAGGACAGAGGTCGCACAATAAAGCATCATAATCGCACCGGTGATGCTGCACCAGTTAAACAGTGAGCTTACAGAGTAACACAAGAACAGAGAGCGGAAATACAAACACAAGTTGACAACCTGTTGAAAGCAGATGTCATTGAAGAAAGCTACAGTCCGTGGGCTGCGGCAGTTGTTTTGGTGCGCAAGAAAAATGGCACGTGGCGGTTCTGCCTGGACTATAGGAAACTGAATGCTGTGACAATCAAGGATTCACATCCTCTACCCAGAGTGGACGACGCACTTGATGCTCTCTCAGGCTCGGCCTGGTTCTCCACAGTGGACCTTCAGCATGGCTATTGGCAAGTTGAGCTGGAAGAGAATGACCGCGAAAAAACAGCTTTCACGACAGGCAGCGGACTTTATCACTTTGAAGTTATGCCAATGGGACTCACAAATGCTCCCGCCACATGCCAACGCTTAATGGAGATGGTACTTCGTGGCCTCCCATGGAAGACCTGCCTGGTTCATCTGGATGATGTCCTCATTTACAGCGCCTCTTTCAGCAACCATCTTCAGCATCTGGAAGAAATCCTCTCCAGATTCCAGTCAAGTGGCCTCAAGTTGAATCCATCAAAATGCTGTTTTGCCAGTGACCAGGTTACATTTTTGGGCCATGTTGTCTCCAAGAATGGCATTCAGCCAGACCCACGCAATTTGACAAGTGTTCAAGACTGGCCTACTCCACACTCAGCAACAGAAGTGAGAGCATTCCTAGGACTTTGTTCATACTATCGCAAGTTCATCAGGAATTTTGCACATCACAGTGTTCCGTAACATGAACTCACTGAGAAGAATGCACTCTTCCAATGGACTTCTCAATGTCAGGATGCATTCACTTACCTGAAACATGCCCTCTCAAGCCCCCCAGTGGTTGCATTCCCTGAGTTTACGAGGCCATTCTCCCTCTACACTGATGCTTCAGGCTCTGCTATCAGTTCTGTGCTGGCT
The DNA here is from genome assembly GCF_963692335.1 of Osmerus eperlanus. Classification (NCBI taxonomy): domain Eukaryota; kingdom Metazoa; phylum Chordata; class Actinopteri; order Osmeriformes; family Osmeridae; genus Osmerus; species Osmerus eperlanus. The sequence continues at coordinate 1,473,962 of NC_085043.1, forward strand.
CAGAGACAGGAAAATCAGGAGAAAGTCATTGCATATGCTAGCCAACAAAAGCAGAAAGAAAATGGTCGACCTATGACAGAGAACTATGGGCTATTGTCTGGGCGGTACGACATTTCCGCCACTACCTCTACAAGCAGCCCTTCGTTATTATCACGGACCACAAACCTCTTTTGGGTCTCCGGAAAATACCCATTGACAATGACAGGACGAGTCGTCGTGCACGCTGGGCTCTCGAACTTGACCCTTTTGAATGGACTGTAATACACAGTCATTCACTGGAAAGTTCAAGGTCAGAAACCACCATACTGGCACATGAAAAAAAGCACACCTGCTGAGAAAGCAGTTTGGCAAGAGTACCACAGACTTACCCTCCATAATGGTTTGCTCTGTCGAAGAGTTTTCAACCCATCCACTAAGTCAGTGCTGCATCAAGTTGTTGTCCCTCGCGCTTTAACCCTTGTGTTATCTTCGGGTCATTCTGACCTATCAGTCATTGTGACCCACCGTCGTATTGCGACAACTTTACCGCATACAAAAACAAAGTGAAGCATTTTCTTTTAACCGTTGGGCTGTCTCAGACCCCCCACATTGCGAAGGTTAAAAGAAAATTATTTGTATTTGTTTTTGTATTGGGTAAAATTGGGTAAACACAACGATGGTTCGTTATGAACCTTTGGGTCATGTGACCCGAAGGCCGCACAAGGGTTAAAAAACACTGTTCTACAGCTGCTGCATGGAAATCCAGTGACTGGTCATCTGTCTGCAGATAAATCCTGAAACGTGCTCAGCAACTGTGCTACTGGCCATTCATGTCACGTGACATCAAGATTTGGTGCCAGCAATGTGCTCCATGTGACGCAAGACGGAGTCCCATACCTCACCAGAGAGCGCCCATGAAAACAATTGTGGCTACTGAGCCATTCCAGAAGGTTGCAGCCGACATACTTGAGCTGCCCATCACAAATCGTGGCAACAGGTATGTTTTGGGAGCAGTGGCGGAACCAGACTTTTATATATGGGGTGGCCAAGGGGTGGCCAGGGACATTTCAGGGGGTCCACAAAACAAGACTGAAAATGTGTGTGTAACCTTAGCCTGGCATCTAAGCAGTGTAAATTATTCATATGATTGCTGATGAGAAATAGAAATTAGTTCTTCAGTGTGGCCTAGTATGGTCCACTAGGGTTACTTATCAAATTCTACATTTACTATGAATAGACTGTGTCTATACATCTGAATTGCAACTCATTTCTTTCTTACACACACTATACTGTACTCACAAACTGGAGAGACATTGGTCACTCTGTTTTCATGAATATATAACCTGGGTCTAACCAGGTTAGAGGTGAGATCCTTTGATGAATCTTTTACATGAAAACAAAACTATTAGTGTATACTCACACAATAAATGCCACAGTCATCAAAACAAGGACACTCATGAATCAACAAGCAACATTTTAAAGTGAGGCTTGAAAAAAAACGTCTGTGTAGGCTTATGTGTGGCCTACAAACACAAGCTAAACGCACGGCCGGGAATCGAACCAGCGACCTTCTGATTACTAGCCCGATTCTTTAACCGCTCAGCCACCTGACTTCCTAGTATGCTCTGACCTGGTGCCTGTAGCCTCAGGGAGGGAGCTGCTCTGCTCAAGGACTGGGGTCCACCTCAGTGCAAGGACCCCAAGTCTGCTACCTCACCCTTTCTTTTAATGTTTGAAGTGAACCCTAAGCAAAAATAACATGAAGGCCTACACATCCAATTACCCACATTTGAGTCCAATCTCAATCTTAAACATATCCCCATTATTATCTTCAATCAACTACCAGCCTTTAAGTTACTAGATCATGGCTAGCCCTACTTTGAAATACGTATTTCAAACAGGCATTATACAATCGCAAACAGGGTTGCTATCTGACTGCAGTGTTAATCTTTTGTAATGTTAATAGATTGATAAGGCATCTCATCAAGAAATCTTAGCAGTTAAAATACAAAAATAGTGTACCGACCCACACAGAAAGACGTGTTATATGTTAGGCTGTTGGTTGTTTACCAGTACCCAGTGTTCGCGGGGTCCGATATGCCAATCAACCTGCTGTCTGCCAATCACGGGAATGCCCGGAATGTTCGGATGCTGGGCAGCCTAGTGGTTGGCGAAGGGGCATGGAGTGGGGTTGGGCAGGGGGGATGGAGCATTCGAAGTTAAGACCAGGTTTGGCCTCTGTTCTTTCTGTTACGTCTGGGTTTCACAAGAGACGGTCACTATTGTTTTGTGGGCTACCTTTCTTTTATTTAGTGTGGGCTAGGGCCAAACAGCTGTTTGGCTTAGCCTGTGTAGGCTACCGTGTGGTTAATAAACATCAATTCAGGAACTTCATCTTATGCCTGGACGATTGTTCCTTTCTGACCTAGTCAGGTCATTACAATAGATTTCAAATGGCTAAATGATACTGTTGTTGTTTTAAAAGTGTTCTATATAAATGAAAAGGAAAAAAAAGAAATTGAATCAACTAGCCTACACCACAGCACGACAACTGCTGTTAGCTACGAAGGTAGTGCTAGTGCTAAATAAAAACAGAGGCATTTCTCTTATTTGAATCTGTTATGGAACCAAATTGCCAATATACATATTTTTCTATGGCTCTGCGGCCCAGCAACTCAACTTTCATAACATTTTGTTCAGGACGCCTCAACCCCAATGCTAAACCTTAAAACGATAGGCTAACTGTAATATGATGCTCTCATCTTCCGCCGCTGGCGCTGTATCAGACACTGGCGTAGTGATTTGTGACTGACTGGTGAACTGTGGAAATATCCTTGATTGAAAAAATGCACTGCCAGAAGTTAAAAAAATGCTTCTTTTAACAAGATAAATTAAATGTCAATCAGCATCCAATTGCCAGGGATAGCGAATGACATTTTGGGGTGGCACCTGGGGTGGCCAGTCTGATATCAGGGGGGTCCAGTGCCACCCCGGCCACCCCTCTGCCTCCGCGACTGCTTGGGAGTCAGGTGGCTCAGCGGTTAGGGAATCGGGCTAGTAATCTGAAGGTTGCCAGTTCGATTCCCGGCCGTGCCACATAACGTTGTGTCCTTGGGCAAGGCACTTCACCCTACTTGCCTCGGGGGAATGTCCCTGTACTTACTGTAAGTCGCTCTGGATAAGAGCGTCTGCTAAATGACTAAATGTAATGTATGTGCTTGTGGTTCAAGATTATTTCTCCAAGTATGTCAACCTATATGCCATTACAGATATGTGCTCAACGACAGTTGCAAAATGTCTGTTTGAAAACTTCATCTGTGAACATGGTGTTCCGGAAATGCTGCACACTGATCAGGGACGTCAATTTGAGTCGGATTTAGTGAAACACCTGTGTCAACTGCTGGGCGTACAGAAGACACGAACCAGCCCATATCATCAGCCTTTGGTTCAGCTGCATGGAACAGAGATTATGCCCACCTCCAGCAGAAACAACAGTACGACAGATGTGTCAAACACACTCCCTATGTTCCTGGGGACCTTGTGTGGTTAAATGACCCCACTATGTCAAGACAAAAACTTGCTCCTCACTGGAAAGGCCCCTTTGAAATAATGGAGTGCCTCGGATGTGATGGGGATCCACCTGGAGTGACGTATAAGATTCCTTACCTCCTGGATCAATCGGACAAGTCTCAGATTGTCCATTACAACCGTCTCAGACCTTTCAAGGCTCCTGTGCCAGATCCTGGTCATAAGACACCTGATTGTGACTCCTTGTTGCGGCCTCCGCTCCCTTGTTTGACTGCATTTTCAGGTGCTTTGCCCTTTAGACCTTCACAACCTGCAGTGACAGAGAGCTGCATTGTATCTGGTCGCTACGGTGCTCCCTCAGTGGCCCTACAGATCCCCCAGCCCCTGTCCCAGCCCCTGCTCCAAGCCCTGCCCCAGCCCCTGCCCCAGTCCCTGCCCCAGCCCCGATCCCACTTTCCCTCACCTCCTGCTCCTTGGACTCCGTGTTTGACTGCTCCCCCTTCCAGCTAGGCCATGGTTAGGCAGTCTCACACTATCCCCTCTGCCCCTCTTGATCAAGGCTCTGGTTCGTCGCTGCATCCCTGCAGACGTCCAGTTCGACCTCCCAGATACCTTATGGGCTATGTTCTACAGTGAGACTGTTCTTTTGTTCTCTCTAGTAGCAGTTGCTTGTGTTGTGTGCTTCTGTGAAACAAGGACATTTCTTTTTGTGAGGGGGGGAGGAAATGTAAGGTTTACAAGTAATGCATATATTTAGGGTCAATCTACTAAATATATATTTACAATGTTTACACAGAACTACTTTCATATTTGTGTTACACAGTTATTATATGGTTACGATAATCTACCTCTGTGGTTTCATTATATTTACCTTAGTTTAAGTCCTGCTAACGTTTGATTGGTTGGTTAGCAACATGTGAGCGGGAGACGAGGAAGTGTTGATTGTTATGGCACGGATGAAGTGTGGAGTAAAAGAAAAGTGCTGTTACAAGAAAGTTATCTGTCTCCATCTGGCTGTCTCTTCTTACTACGAGTGATCCAACCACCATATACCGAACCCTCACGTTACAACAGTATAGAATTAGAATGTATTTGTTCAATGAGTGAAACATACAGATGCATATAAATGAAATGTGTCCCTGAGCTGTAACACAGGAATAAAAATGGACACCAGAGACAGCAGACAGTGAGCTCTAGCACATTTCACCAAAATACCATCATTCTACACCGAGTAGCCTAATATCAAGCGGTTTGCACTAACTCATAGCAGAGATACCTCTGGAAAAGTTATCTAGTATAATTATAACAAGCACACAGAACTGAGTGATGAACTGCTGGCGGCGGTGGATGGTCCATGTGCGACCGGAGGAGGAACGGCCGGGAGGGCGATGCTCGGTACGGCTCCACGCTGCAAGAGAAGCCGTGTGTTGGTGAACCCCGTCTGTCTCTGGTCCATGTTAAAATTATCCGCCGTGAAATGGTCACTGCAGAGGTGGCTGTTGGAGTTTATCCGAAGCTTTCCATCAGCGTGGCTCTTCACAAATTCAATCCACCTATTTTTCCTTTCCTCATCAATAGGGAAATTAAATAGCGTTGCAACGCAGCTGAAGTTCTTGCATCCAGGGAAGATGCAGTTGCGGGTGGAGGGAGACATCCTGAAGCTAGCTAGCTAGCTGATATAGGCTACAATAACAGTACAGCAGGAGGAGCCATTCAGTGATCTGACGTAGATGGGTCAAAATGACGTAGATAGGTAATTTTTTGGCTCCGCCCATTAAAACGAGTCGACATATCTAAAACTACCCCCCATTTATTTGCTTACGTCAAGAAAAGTTGCCTGGAAACGTGCTCACGGATACGAACAGGGGAGGAGCACAAAAGGGAACATGAGCAAATCACTGAATTACCTGAGCTGAATGAGAACAAGGAGAAAGGGCTTGATAATCTACAGTTTAGGAATGTGCATTCCGGCTCTTTTTCGGGAGCCGGCTCGTTTGGCTCAGCTCACTGAAAAGAGACGTCTCTTTTGGCTCCCGAACTTCTCTTTAAAAAATACATGTTTTAACTATGAATTTTAGGGTGTGAAAACAATTTGAATAAATTATTAAATGAAATCATACTATACCTTAACAACAATGTCTTTAAAAATGCATTGATTTGTTATGGCTCTTCTCCGAGTTTCGACTACTCGTCTTACTGAGTGTATGTGAGTTGGCTCGGCCCTCCCTCATGCAGTATATAATTGGTTGACACCGCGTGTATGATTGACAGGAACAGAATGTGAGGATGATCGTGTGCGCCTTTAGGCCTGCAAGTATTTTTTTGTTCTTCGAATTAGTCAATTATTTTAAATACAATAAAAAATCATTATAATTTATTTTTATAGGCTATATTAATCGAGTCGACTCTTCAGATATGCTCCTGACGTTCATCTACAAGAGCCGGATCTTAGAGCCAGCTCATTCGCGAACGACCCATCACTACTAGTTGCCTGCTCCTGTAGAGTTTGTTTCCGTTATTTTAAAGCAGATTTAACCATTTTGAAATTAACGCTATTATGCTCATGGCATGACAAACGTAATTACATTTACATTTAGCAGACTCTCTTATCCAGAGCCACTTATAGTAAGTACAGGGACATTCCCCCCGAGGCAAGTAGGGTGAAGTGCCTTGCCCAAGGACACAACGTCATTTTGCACGGCCGGGAATCGAACTGGCAACCTTCAGATTACTAGCCCGATTCCCTAACCGCTCAGCCACCTGACTCCCTGTAATTATAGCCTAATATAATTAGTTATAATATTGTGACATGTTACGGCGTCATTATAGATTGTTATGTTCTTCTGGAGCAAAGACGAAGATGAATAAATCATGTCTGATAACCACAATATTGTTATGGTCGTTATATTGTTATAACTATGTCGGTTAACACCACAACGATAGCATTAACAATAACTGTAAGATAGTAATAGTAAGCAACACTCATCATCATTATAACAGTAACATAGGTGTAGGCTTAATTTAGCGTGCTTTGCCGAGCTATACGACACAATACTTAAGCAGACATAGGCCTACAAAAAACATAAAGCAAAAAAGAACAACGTATATTTGGTGAGTCTGAGTCGTATGTGGAACATATGTTCCATATAAAAACCAAGTGAAAGGAATACTACGGTACTAATAGCATTGATTTTCGTAAAGTTCACATGTACCTGCTTCTTGATCGGACTTGTACCACATTCTTCGTTTTCTGCAATGCCTTAGTTCCAGCTCACACGCTCACGACTGGTTGTCGCAAAGTATGACATGTACAGCTAGTTGCAAGCGTGCACGAGTTTCGGAGCTAGGAACAAGCTTCTGCGCAATACCGGACAAGTCAGTCTGGAAAGATGGTGTGGTCCATTGCGCGCTCTCGCTTGGCTCACTGCGCCACTGAGCACTTTTCATAGAAATGAATGGGGACGCCATCTTGGAAGACAAAAGTAGCTGTTTCTACTAATATATAAGTCTATGAACACCCCTGGTCTCCTTGGTACAGTGCATGCTTAGAACGAACCTCTCGGAGAGCCTCTCTTCTGTACAACTGAGCCACTGGTTGGTATGCTGTGACAATATTCACCAACAAGTCAGGTCATTCTACATACCAGGACAGTTTAAAGGGTGTCATATTATGGCAAGCCGTCCGTTATTTGACTGTTACTAGCTATCCCTTTATTTTAGCTAGCTGCCAATTTTCTCTAGCTAGCTTCCGATTCAGCTTGTTAACAGACATTAGTTAGCTAGCTGCCCTTAAAACCAAATTAGCTGCACTAAAAAGTATGGAGGAAATTGGGATGTCCTGTGTATTTACATTATTCTCTAATAAATATTAGTGCTGTCAAACGATTAAAATATTTAATTGCGATTAATCGCATTAATGACATAGTTAACTTGCGATTAATCGCAATTAATCGCACATTTTTATCTATTCTAAATGTCCCTTGATTTCTTTTTGTCCCATAATTTTTTCTCATTTTAATGCTCTTATCAACATGGAAAAGTGGATTGGATTGCTTAGTTAGTGCAAATGTTTATTTATTTTTTAAAACAACATTGCAACATTGCCTGGCTTTGACAAGGGGGCGGAGAATTCGCATCAGCTGTGTGATTGGCCATCAGGTGGTATTTCAGACTGGATGTGCTGCGATGATAGCTCAGTTCCCAACAACAAAACACACATCAATTTGGTCTTGTCAATGGAACCAATTGGCAACTTTTTAAAAGTAACCTTTCCATTCAGAATCTTATTGGCATCCATTTCGGCGTCTCACGCTCGCTATCCACTCAAAACGTAACGTTAGCCTACTACTCTTTAGCCGGCTCGCAAGCCCAAACAAGTGTGTGCGGTGTGCCTGTTGTTTTGTTTCCAGTCTAGCTAGATCCGGTGTGGTGTTGTAGTTTTTCTAACGTCAGTAGTCGTTGCAACAGCATGTGAAAAAAACTACTAAGTTTGCTAGGCCAAAAAGAGCGTTAATCTCGCAATAAAAAAATTAACGCTGTTAAAATGGGTTTGCGTTAACGCCGTTAATAACGTGTTTAACTGACAGCACTAATAAATATAACTTTTACTAATCAATAGAACTAGTCATTGGATACAAGTTAGTATGCTCTCGTGAGTTTGCTATCTATAAGAGTAGATCGTGTTTGTCAGGTTGAATAGATGTTCAGGGTCAGGAGAAAGTACTGTGTAAACATCTCTTGTGATGATGACGGGGAGAGTTCCACCTATGATCTCTCTCTGCCCTGAGAGTGGTCATGGGCTGGGAGCTGTGAATCTCTTTCTCTGAGACTGTTGTAATGTCATAACTGCATGACTGTCACTATCTATTCTTGTGCCCTATAAAAGATGGTCTTCCAGCCTACGGACCTGAGAGAGACATGATTGAGACCTGGTGTTGTGTTGTCATTTATTGTCAGAGGTCTGAGGCCTGTTCCATAAAGCGATTTTACCGAATAAGCCAGACTTATGTCAGTTAGTCTGACTCATTTCTAGTTCATTCGGTTCCATAAAGTTAGCTCAACGTGGTTCGAACTCGGTTACTATGGCAACTTAGGCTGCAAAACTAGTCTGGTCCGAGGCAGGCTAACTGTCAGGCTTAGCGTGACTTGGTGCTTAACCAGACCTTCCTGTAACACTGACCCAACGGGAAAACGATGATTTACCACGGATATTCTCATTTCCTTATTCTCATCAGTTCAATATGTTCAACATTGATAGAAAATCAACTTAAATAGCCTACATAGGCTACAACATTTAGCCTAATGCATTAAGCGATGATGAACAATGATTTGATACACGCCACGTTAAACGTAGCCTATGGCTTGCCTAGTTTGTGATTTCAAATGTTTAGGCATCAGGCATAGGCCTATCTCAATCTAAATTATTATGGAAGAAGTCACGTGGCCGTGTGCATTGCTTTTGCCGTGGTGGATTGTATGATCCATGTTTTACCTCTCTGGCTGCTTAAGAATAGGGTGCACGCGCAATTAGCTTGACTACTTAAATCTGACTTGAATTAGTAGGACTGCGTGAGCTGAAATTGGCCTTTATGGAACCGCTTTAGCCCCGCTTGACTTGTTAAGCTAATTCAAGTCTGGTTTGGGACTTTAAGTCCAACTTATTTGAGTGGCCTTTATGGAACAGGCCCCTGGTTTTCTCTCCCAATCTGCAGATTGATAATACTGAATCAATAATATTGATAAAAATCCAGAACTCAACTGAACTGGACACACTGGACTTGACTGGACACTGGACACTGTTAATGAAGGGACGGACAAAACACTCTTCATCAAAAGCCAGCTAGTTAACTAGCCAATGGCCTAAAACTTAGCTGTCTAATATTGTTGTTTATACTGTATGTAAAATGTTGTAATCTTTAAGTAATCCGATTATAATCGTGCAGTTTTTTCTTAACATAGAGAATAATAAAAATACAGAAGACAAGATTAAATAAAGGCAATATTAAAGGGAAATATTTAAATTTGATATTTAAATGATTCCAGAGTCAAAGGATGATATCTAAGAACGGGCTTCTCATTTTATACACAACTGAAATGTTTGTAAATGTTGTTTTTGAACGATAGTTTGACACCTGAAAGCAAATGCAATCTTAAGTACTATTATAGAAATACATTATTATTGTTCAAAGGTTAAGACAGACAAAAACCTACCATAATTTTACAAACTTGTCTACACCAAAAGGCTGGGAACTACTGGTCTATCACTATAGGAAATATTAGAATGTCAGTTTAAAAGAAAGCTATTTAAGTCCAAGTTCTGTGTCACAGATGGAAATTTGAATCACATTAACAGCAACATAATGTTATACCTTGTCTTATCTCTCTCAGCAGTCAACACCACACCCCCTCTTTACTGTAGCTCCAGTTGACCTCCAACCAGCTTGCTGGCCTAGATAAATAGATCTGGAATGAAAAACCTTAGGTCTGTAACTGCATGTCTGTTTCACTGTTTAAACGTCCTAACCCACAACTGCAAGCAAAATAACATAAGGTATGGTGTTCTTTTTGTATCATGTTAGAATTTTTTGGGCTGGAATGCTACACCGGTTCGTTGATATTAATAGTTTTGTTGATAGCCTTTTATTGATTTATTTGTGCTTTATTTCTATGTAATGTTATGCACCTACAAAATATTTTTATCTCAAATATTTTATCTGAATTTATGCTTGTCTATTCATCCATTAAACTTTGGTGTAGGTAAACATAATGCTCCATAGAACATGTTTTGCACATCCCATACTGTTTCAAGCCATTTATTTAAGAATTGTCATTGTTGCTGTGTACTTTCCATAGAGAATGAGGATGTCGAGTGAACACATTCTCTTCTGTCTCCTGCCTTTGTTTTGGAAGTATTCATCTCCAATGTGTGAGAAGGAGACTGACTGTCCCAAGGAAAACCAAGATGTTTATGGCAAGACTTTGACTGAGATCCCTGTGAGTTTGAAACCAGGTGCCACCGAAGTCTTTTTTGTAGACAGTCAGATTCAGACCATTCCAAAAGCAGCCTTTTACGAAACCCCCAATCTGGAAAAGATTGAGTTCTTAAACACCCCCACCGTCTCAATAGAGGCAGGTGCCTTTGAAGGTTTGTCAGACCTCAAACACATTGAAATCTCCAGTACCTCTTTAACACATTTACCCATTGGAGTCTTCAAAGACCTGAACAAACTTGAAAATCTTCGTCTCAAGCTCAACCAAATCCGCATTCTAGAGAAAGGATTGTTTGAAGGCCTCAGCAAACTGACAGAACTCCAGTTGCACATCAACAATATTGAGTCCATTGAGGAGGGGACTTTTGATGACTTGGAAAGCCTTCAGGTCCTCCACCTAGCTAAGAACCACATATCCTCTTTGTCCACTGGCATGTTTTCAAAGCTCCATAAGCTCCACACGTTGCGTCTTTATGACAATCAGATCCCTGCTCTCCCTCAGGGAATATTTGATAATTTACCAAACCTAAAAGAAATCTCTCTTAATGGTAACAAAATCCACAAACTACAACCCAATCTATTCCCACATAAAGAAAAAATTTCTAAATTATTGTTAGAGTCTAATCTTTTAACTGAGTTGCCTGCAGAATTATTTGTGGGATTCTCTCAGCTTAAAACACTGACACTGGCGAAGAACCAAATTACTAGTCTTCCTCCAGTTCTTTTTGGAGAACTGCCCAAAATGCAGGAGTTGAGTCTAACTGTGAACAATCTTACAACACTTCCCAAAGGAATTTTTAGCCCTCTTTCCAAGCTTAAAAAATTGGATTTATCAAAAAATAAACTGGTATCTGTGTCTCAAGAGAATTTTGAGGGCCTTGTGAAGCTGACAGAACTAAACCTCCAAACCAACCAAATAGCTTCCCTGGATGTCAACACATTTGAAAACCTACCATCTCTGACCACCCTGAAGCTGGCTCATAATAACTTGCAGACAATTCCCAAGGAGATACTTGACTCTTTCTCAAAAATCAAGAAAGTTATTCTAAACAACAACACCTGGCATTGCGACTGTAAGCTTGTGCCTATGTACCAGTGGCTCAAGGACAAAACTGCGGATTCTGAAGAGGTCTGTGAGTCTCCAGAAGATTTAAAGAAACAGAAAATCCTGTCACTCACTGAAGACCAATTGCAATGTCCCACCTCCCCCCCTACCACAGTCACTACCATAATTATTCCTGTGACCACCACTACTACACCAATGACCACAACTCTGACCACTACTACACCAATGACCACAACCACACCAATGACCACAACCCAGACCACTACCACACCAGTGATCACAACCACACCTATGACCACAACCCAGACCACTACCACACCAGTGATCACAACCACACCTATGACCACAACCCAGACCACTACCACACCAGTGATCACAACCACACCTATGACCACAACCCAGACCACTACCACACCAGTGATCACAACCACACCTATGACCACAACCCAGACCACTACCACACCAGTGATCACAACCACACCTATGACCACAACCCTGATGACTACCACACCAGTGATCACAACCACAACAACACCATTGATCACAACCACACCAATGACCACAACCCTGCCCACAACCAGAGTAGCCACTACTTTGCCAACCACCAAACCAACAACCATAACTCTTACTACAACTCAAATGACAACTACCCAGCAAAGGACTTTGACAACTATGCCAGCAACCAGTCTTCCAACAACTAAGCTGCCAACAACTACTCTGAAAATGACAACCACTGTCATTATAATGGAACCTACCATAATAACTACAACACCCTCCACTACCACCTCTGCACTTACCACTGCAAGTCCCCTTCTCACCACTGAAAGAAGAACCACAGCAATGACCACATTACCTCCAACCACCACCCTAGCCCGAGCCTTAACAGCTATAAGGACAACTCCGATTATTACCACAATCACCACCTTATCCTCCACCACCCAAAAACTGACCACAGTGCCACACACTGAGACCCAGTCATTCCCCTGTCCCCAGGCACCACCCTACCATGCCTCACTGTCCTACACATACATAAGGCAGAACATCATGGCTCAGTGCAAATCCAAGATGATGATCTACTCCACCCTGGTCGCTATTGAGATCTGTTGTTCATTGGTGCTGGCTAAGTTCACCCTGTCCTTATACAGACTGCTACAGAACCGGAACAAACGGCCCACCTGGGTTAACCTGACCAGTTTCTCCTACAGGAAGGAGGTCTCCCTCAGGCCCATCTGAGAGACATGTGAGATTCTGAGACCATGTCAGTAGGAAAAGGATGTGAGAACAATACCAAGTGTTGGATATGCCTTCAATTCTAATATGACATACCATTCTGTACATGGCTGTCTGGGATATAGTCTATTCATGTTGTTTACATAAACTATTAGATTTTAACAGTGTTAGGGAAGCTACCATATTAAAACAAAATAGTAGACTGCAATTAAGGGCTTGGTTGTTGCAGATTAGCAAAGATGTAACTGGTGTTATATTAACACTTTCATGGTAGTCTGAACATCATTGAAGACAATGATGATTTTCAGGACAACCAAAGTGTTTTGACAATATCTCTATTATGTCACGTGAGGTTATGACAAACGAGCAACTGATACCTCAGAACATGTGGTGCGAGGTCTGGGTTATTCATCATTCCAACCAATTGCTGATGCCTTTTGGGATTCTCAGTGGGCAACAGTCAGTCACAGCTTGTAGTCATTTGAATGGGATCGTAAATGACGACGAAAAGCATCATTATGGTATCAGACAAATATATATTTTGGGGGTAAAGGTCTATTTCACGGCTTCGAGTAGCAGGACTGCTACTATTAGTTTCTTGATAGTTACTTCTTTATGAAAGAGAACACATCAGGCGCTATTAAAATCAGAAGTTATCATGACATTTTTAAATGATACATACAGTACATGAGTAAACTCTTTTGCATTGGGAAAAATGCTAACTTGTGTTTGTTACTTTGTGCCACTAAAATGATATGTATACTGTATAGTAAAAAGTCAAGTTGTAAGTCACTTTCTTTGCAACGTAAACCTGAGTTTCTATCCTAGATTTTTTTTGTCCAGATATGTTTAAATAAATACATTATCTTATTAAAGATACACCTCCTTTTAACGCTAGCATAATCTACACAAATCTACACAAAATTAACCTCAGGTGATTTTTTTTGTATGTAATGTTGTCCTCAGAGAGAGAATATTGGGGTGGACTGGGCAGTAGCAAGGCAGTAATACATTTTGTTGTCCAGTGCCACCAAGAAGGTATGGAAATGAAGGTGAAGAGGGAGAAGACGTTGGCAATTCTGGGGCTATCAGCTCACAGCAATGGAAGGGTTGTGGTTGCAGCAGCACCTGTATCCTGAAGGAGGGGACAGTGTTGGGGACAGGGGGACAGTGTTGGGGACAGGGGGACAGTGTTGGGGACGAGGGGACAGTGTTGGGGACGAGGGGACAGTGTTGGGGACAGGGGGACAGTGTTGGGGACAGGGGGACAGTGTTGGGGACAGGGGGACAGTGTTGGGGACGAGGGGACAGTGTTGGGGACGAGGGGACAGTGTTGGGGACGAGGGGACAGTGTTGGGGACAGGGGGACAGTGTTGGGGACAGGGGGACAGTGTTGGGGACGAGGGGACAGTGTTGGGGACAGGGGGACAGTGTTGGGGACAGGGGGACAGTGTTGGGGACGAGGGGACAGTGTTGGGGACGAGGGGACAGTGTTGGGGACGAGGGGACAGTGTTGGGGACGAGGGGACAGTGTTGGGGACGAGGGGACAGTGTTGGGGACAGGGGGACAGTGTTGGGGACAGGGGGACAGTGTTGGGGACGAGGGGACAGTGTTGGGGACGAGGGGACAGTGTTGGGGACGAGGGGACAGTGTTGGGGACAGGGGGACAGTGTTGGGGACAGGGGGACAGTGTTGGGGACAGGGGGACAGTGTTGGGGACAGGGGGACAGTGTTGGGGACGAGGGGACAGTGTTGGGGACGAGGGGACAGTGTTGGGGACGAGGGGACAGTGTTGGGGACGAGGGGACAGTGTTGGGGACAGGGGGACAGTGTTGGGGACGAGGGGACAGTGTTGGGGACGAGGGGACAGTGTTGGGGACGAGGGGACAGTGTTGGGGACAGGGGGACAGTGTTGGGGACGAGGGGACAGTGTTGGGGACGAGGGGACAGTGTTGGGGACGAGGGGACAGTGTTGGGGACGAGGGGACAGTGTTGGGGACGAGGGGACAGTGTTGGGGACGAGGGGACAGTGTTGGGGACGAGGGGACAGTGTTGGGGACAGGGGGACAGTGTTGGGGACGAGGGGACAGTGTTGGGGACGAGGGGACAGTGTTGGGGACAGGGGGACAGTGTTGGGGACGAGGGGACAGTGTTGGGGACGAGGGGACAGTGTTGGGGACGAGGGGACAGTGTTGGGGACGAGGGGACAGTGTTGGGGACGAGGGGACAGTGTTGGGGACAGGGGGACAGTGTTGGGGACGAGGGGACAGTGTTGGGGACGAGGGGACAGTGTTGGGGACAGGGGGACAGTGTTGGGGACGAGGGGACAGTGTTGGGGACGAGGGGACAGTGTTGGGGACGAGGGGACAGTGTTGGGGACGAGGGGACAGTGTTGGGGACAGGGGGACAGTGTTGGGGACGAGGGGACAGTGTTGGGGACGAGGGGACAGTGTTGGGGACAGGGGGACAGTGTTGGGGACGAGGGGACAGTGTTGGGGACGAGGGGACAGTGTTGGGGACAGGGGGACAGTGTTGGGGACGAGGGGACAGTGTTGGGGACAGGGGGACAGTGTTGGGGACGAGGGGACAGTGTTGGGGACAGGGGGACAGTGTTGGGGACGAGGGGACAGTGTTGGGGACGAGGGGACAGTGTTGGGGACGAGGGGACAGTGTTGGGGACGAGGGGACAGTGTTGGGGACGAGGGGACAGTGTTGGGGACGAGGGGACAGTGTTGGGGACAGGGGGACAGTGTTGGGGACGAGGGGACAGTGTTGGGGACGAGGGGACAGTGTTGGGGACGAGGGGACAGTGTTGGGGACAGGGGGACAGTGTTGGGGACAGGGGGACAGTGTTGGGGACGAGGGGACAGTGTTGGGGACAGGGGGACAGTGTTGGGGACAGGGGGACAGTGTTGGGGACAGGGGGACAGTGTTGGGGACGAGGGGACAGTGTTGGGGACGAGGGGACAGTGTTGGGGACGAGGGGACAGTGTTGGGGACGAGGGGACAGTGTTGGGGACGAGGGGACAGTGTTGGGGACAGGGGGACAGTGTTGGGGACGAGGGGACAGTGTTGGGGACGAGGGGACAGTGTTGGGGACAGGGGGACAGTGTTGGGGACGAGGGGACAGTGTTGGGGACGAGGGGACAGTGTTGGGGACGAGGGGACAGTGTTGGGGACAGGGGGACAGTGTTGGGGACAGGGGGACAGTGTTGGGGACAGGGGGACAGTGTTGGGGACGAGGGGACAGTGTTGGGGACAGGGGGACAGTGTTGGGGACGAGGGGACAGTGTTGGGGACAGGGGGACAGTGTTGGGGACAGGGGGACAGTGTTGGGGACAGGGGGACAGTGTTGGGGACGAGGGGACAGTGTTGGGGACGAGGGGACAGTGTTGGGGACGAGGGGACAGTGTTGGGGACGAGGGGACAGTGTTGGGGACAGGGGGACAGTGTTGGGGACGAGGGGACAGTGTTGGGGACAGGGGGACAGTGTTGGGGACAGGGGGACAGTGTTGGGGACGAGGGGACAGTGTTGGGGACGAGGGGACAGTGTTGGGGACAGGGGGACAGTGTTGGGGACAGGGGGACAGTGTTGGGGACAGGGGGACAGTGTTGGGGACGAGGGGACAGTGTTGGGGACGAGGGGACAGTGTTGGGGACGAGGGGACAGTGTTGGGGACGAGGGGACAGTGTTGGGGACAGGGGGACAGTGTTGGGGACAGGGGGACAGTGTTGGGGACAGGGGGACAGTGTTGGGGACAGGGGGACAGTGTTGGGGACAGGGGGACTGGACAGAGGACAGACGGGAAAAACTCAAAAACATCAACCTGTGAGTAGATTTGAGTTTCAAGGGTGCTGTGCTAATACTAACTCAAACAGCTGTGCTGCAACTTCGCCATGAAGAGGAAGGT
Source organism: Osmerus eperlanus (assembly GCF_963692335.1). Classification (NCBI taxonomy): domain Eukaryota; kingdom Metazoa; phylum Chordata; class Actinopteri; order Osmeriformes; family Osmeridae; genus Osmerus; species Osmerus eperlanus. The sequence goes on from NC_085043.1 coordinate 1,490,666, forward strand.
AGATGAGAACAGGTGGACGACAGGAAGCTATCTTCATTATAAATGTGTGTGTAAGGGAAGGGCATATAGTCCACTGTCATCACAAATGACTGTGATGAAACCAAAATATAATCTGGCCTATGTGAAAAACGTTACCATTGGTGCAAACACAACACAGCACACTTTTTCAAATCCCATTTTTGCTATGAAGACTGGCTGTGGTAACATAACTTTTCTCTTCTCATTATGTGACCCAAATCGTCAACAGATAAAGCACACATCTAAAAGCATTGGCACAAATTGTAATACATCCTTAATATTGTGCATATATCTCCAGCAGGTGGCAATGTCCTCCCACTAAAATCAATAGAATTATTATTTTTTGTTTTACTCCTCCCAAACACACGTGAGTGATCACAGCTTTGTTAATATCTGCACTAATGATTCAGAAATTATGCATTTTATTTATAGTGCAACCTTCAAAGTCAAAGCAATTTCAGGATGCTACAAGTAAAAACAATCCATACAGTGTGCATCCCACCAGCTTTGAAACCACTTGAACTTCGAAGAAGATTTGATGTTTTCTGATCCTGTTTTCTGTTAATGTGATAGCAACAAAGAGTTTGTGGGACATTTCTGCTCTTTCCACATGCTTTGGAATTTTAAGTGTTGGAAGCATACATTTCCCTGTGAGAGTAAATTATTTCCTCATTCTACAGACCCACACAGTATTTCTTCATTATGTGTCTGTCCTACCACATTTCCGTAGGTGAGGGTTTAAGGTGAGAGGATATTGAAGTTGGTTATTTGTACATTATCAGGATCTTTATAAATTAAGCAAACCATAGATCCCCATCAAACCATACATCCCCTGTCTTCCTAACATGCCACAGATACATGCTGCAGATGCCTCATTGGATGTGAAGGGAAGGAATATGTGATCCTATCGTATCGTATCTTGATAAGTTCACTACAACATGCTATATTGCTCTTTTTCTAATTCAAGACAAGTTAACTCCAGAGTTTAGCAAAACAGATATAAAATAGATTGATTACTCCTCCTCTCTTTTGTGGGTTGAGTTTAAAAAGGCAAACGAATAGTCCCTGGCAAGCAACTTTTCTACTCCAGTGAGTTTCGACACAGCAGGTTAGGGTTAGCAGCACAGCAGGCTGCCTAGACGAAGGGGAAGTCAAAAATTGAGTCTGTTTGGGGGATGGGGGGGATATCAGGCCAGGTCAAAGGTTGTTGGCGGTGAGGTAATTGGAAAACTTACTTCAGGGAACTGACATTGACATGTAAATTCTATTAGTAAAAAAAAATGCATAACCGCAAATGTTTGTAGATTTGGGTGGGGGAAGACCTTAAAACATGCATTGTAATCTCAGTTTTACAGGTTTGAAACTAGTAAAGCACAACTCTTTACTGCATAATGTACTGTGATTTATCTTCTATCAGTGTAATCCGAATCACTTAAGTTGAAAGACTCATTTTATCCATATCAAGGTTATGCAGTTTCTATGCATTTAGATTCAACTGTCAATATCTTGCCAAAATTGTGCAACAAAAATTACATGGAATGTAATGTAGTCACTTAATGCGCAGTAGGTAACAGAAGTTGTGAATAAAAGCTTGTTAAGAATGGTTGTAATTTATTTTTTGCTTAGCATCAATAGCACATTGTTCATGAATAAAACTTTAATTGATTGAAAAAGTAATTTTATTAAGGTTTTTATATAATATATTATGACACACCTATTGTTCCTAGCCTATGATACTATATAAGTACACCAATGTTATCCTACACGTCTGTGTGCTTTTTTTTCTTATTTTTCAAAATTTTGGACTCAACTTGACTTCAAAGATCAACTGAAAATAGCATTATAATGTAATCATTGGGTGTGCTCAAGCCTTCGGCGCGAGCACAACCTTTGTTCTCTCACATATATATTATTGTGAGAATGCTGTTAAGCATTCTCACTATTGTTTTCCTGTTTCTCTTAAGCATTCTCACTATTGCTTTTCAACTTCTCAGTTCTTCCGCCGTTTTTTGGCCTTTAACTCGTTCTGCATACTTTAACCGATTCCTACAACTTTTGTATCAAAACGTTCAGCTCCTTCAGGAGATGATGGCTATGACTTTTGGTATTTCTCACTTTTATACTTTTTAAGACATTAAGGTTTTTGTGCAAATTATTCTCCCATTAAAAGTAATGGTAAATCCTTTCAAATCATTAAAAAGCTTCCTCCTCTTTCAAACGTAACTACTTCAGCTTACTTTCAGCTAGAGACACCATTCAACCTTTAAAATGTTCACAAGACATTCAGCTATTCCCAAATGATTCATCTTTTTCAAATGTTCAGCCAATTTTGAATTATGACAGTTTGAAATACATTAAAATGTTTGCTCCTTCTTGATTTTTATGAATGAGCAGCAAGCAGAGTGGCACACTCTGCTTGCTGCTCTTTTTCTGATATTCAACTAATTTGTCAAACAAATTCCTCTAACGTTCATATAGTTTAACTTACAGAAACAAGTTATACCTTAAAATGTAGGAAAAATTGTCCTCTTTCAGCCAATGTAACTACTAAAGAGCTCACATTTACAGATTTTAAGCTATGAGCCTTGAAGCGAGAGCAGCCTTTCAAATTCTCTCACTAACTTCAATGGAGAGGTGAGTAAAATCAGTCAGAGAAAGCAAGAAGGAACAAGATTTTGAAACTGCCGATAGAGTCGTATTTCTGACCGCACAGACATATAAAGGACATCTCTGGTTTCGGCAGAGTCTTGGGTCTCGGAAAATATCCTTATATTTTGGATTGGACGTATAGTTTTGCGTCTAGGTCAACTTGTTTGAGGTGTGGATGCTAGGTAAATGTTCGTTTTTCTCTCTGCCTAGCTCGTTAGCTATCACAGCTGCGCCATCACCGTGGCAACCAAACAAACAAGCACCAGGAAAGCAAAAGGAACACGTTTTTGAAACTGCAGGTAGAGTCGTATTTCTGACTGCACAGACATATAAAGAATATCTCTGGTTTCGGCAGTCTTGGGTCTCGGAAAATATCCTTATATTTTGGATTGGACGTACAGTTTTGCGTCTAGGTTATCTTGTTTGAGGTGTGGATTCTAGCTACATTTCTCTTATTCTCTGCCCTCAGCGCGTTAGCAATCATAGCTGCACCATCACCGTAATGACAGACACGCACCACTCAGTCTCTCACACAGGTGATTGGTACGTTTACTTGACCATGAGAAACACGATTACTAGCAATTGTCGGTTTATGCCAATAATAGATTACTCCGTTTACATGTGTAATTAGTTATGCGATTACTCAATAAACGCGTCTACATGATTCTTTTTTATTAATCGTTGTATGCTCCACGGCCAAAACTTGCACCATCATCCTTCTGGAACAAAGTGTCGCCGTCTCTTCCTGTATCGGCTCTACTGCTGTATGTTCCATTCCATCAACACATTGAATCCTACTAAGAAAGCCGAGTAAACACACTCAATGGTAGGCTACATCTGCTACTGCTATTACTATCCCAACTATAATTTCATCTGTTAAAACGATAATATTCTTGTTCCGACTAGCTAGCCTACTTCTTCTGTTTAACAGTTCAGCTTTCAGCTTCTCCCGCATTGTAGGCTATTTTAGCTCTTAGCTTTGTTAAGATGATGCAGATGATGCAGTTCAGCTTCCACACTGCCTCTTTTGTGTGACTCACAAATTTTTGAAATTCATTTCAGCTTGCGGGTATTTTCTCATTTCTCACTTTTATACTTTTTAAAATATTAAGGTTTTTGTGCAAATTATTCTCCCTTTAAAAGTAATGGTAAATCCTTTCAAATCATTGTTGGAATGCTGCTCCAGCCCCTTTCAAAAATACCTTTCGGTTGCTTTGAAGCTTCAGCTTATAACTTTCTACTAAATTTTCACTATTTTCAGCTTTTTTAGCATGGTCAGCTATCCCCATTCAGGTTTTCAGCATTCTCACTGCTGTTTCGCAGGAACAGCCTTTTCTAGTTATTATTATTTTTATTTCTTTTTGCCCCCCTAAAACTCAGTCAATATTTGGCCTACATAGACAACGTAGGTGTCAAAAGTTTCGTCTTGGTAGCGATTGAGTTGCTTCTATTGGAATTTACGTTCCGTTGCATGGTTTAGGCTGAAGTTAAGTTTTTGTGGCGAAAAGTGAAGCTAACGGTGGCTAATTTGCTAGCCACAGTTACTGACGTTACTAACGTCACTACGTCACTAACGTCACGAAAACACGCGTGACTACCTTTGGCAGAACATTCGTTTCGCATCTGTTAACTTGGGGGATAGCTAGGCTAACTATAGCTTTACTGCAAGGCAGCTGCAGAAACGCCACAAGCAAAGAGGCCAGGGTGATAACTATTTACTCATTTTACTTTGTGATATGACACACAATTGTCGTGTGTAATGTACAGTATAAGCTGATATTATTAAGGAAGTACATCTACTTTCGGAAACAGTAGTCTACTATTTCACTGAAGTATTAGCATCATGACATTAGCCTGTGTTGCCCGGGCAACACATACTACAGTGGTCTATGATGTAGCGTTATCTCTTTTCAATCGTTAAAATAAACATTCCTCACATATACATTTTCGTTGTAGGATTTATTCTGACATTAGTAAACGATTTGTTGGTGAAATCACCATTACCTGTGGTTTCAAACCAGTGTAGCTCACTGCAACGCTGTAGCTTACGCGAGACACACGACAAAAACATCTAACTTACACAGCTGTTTAGGAAGTCAAACGGCGACAGAACATGTTCGGCACTCCCCTTACTTAAATCAAAAGTCTATCTAACTACTAACCTGAACTTCATTGCCACAGCCTAAACGTTGTCAATCTGTTCATGAAAATAATTAATTTCAGCCTAAACCGTACAACGGAACGTTACATCCAATTCAACCAACGCAATCGCTACAGTACCAAGACGAACACAGCAGTAGTCTAGTACTGTACTGTACCGTAGTAGAATTTACCGGGGCAGCTTCTCCACACAGGGCTATATCGCATTTTGCGTTGTTACTGACAATGATCGCTACCAGTGAGCTTTTTATCAATGAGCGATTTTCCACTAAATAAATGTCAAGCTTATTTACGTTTTTGGGGGCATATTTTCAGTTAGCAGATGGTACTGTTTGAATCGCGATTCCATCTTCTACTGCCGGTAACGTCGTAGAATAATCTTCAAAGGGGGTTCTTTATTAATGAATGAATGCAATGAGTAGGCTAAATGCCTGAAAATATCACGAGAAGGGAAAACTTAAAAGGACGTTTAAATCATAGAGATTAGGTCAATTTTTACACCGCTCTGCCAAATTTATTCGTTTTGATTCAGCTATGAGGCTGCCTCTTGCAGGGGAAATGAGAAGACATCTATTTCATTCTACACTTCACTCGTATTTTGAGTTGTAAATGAGCAGCAACAAATATATGCTTTTAAATCTATGTAATCTTTATAAATAATAAGTATGCATTTTTATATAAAATATACAGAAATACGGACCCCTGTGCAACCGATGCAAGCAAGCACACCCTACAATTTCCCCAGAAATTGTACCCTCTCTAGTTTCATATTAAAATACCAGTCACTATAGATGGTAAACCTTTCTGGGAAAATGGTCAGGTGAAACAGGGATAAATAAAAAAAACTATATAACCTATTGTTTACTAATATCAAACAACCAAACATTCAAATAATTTAAATGAGTGTGCTAGTTTGTACAAGTTTACAACTGAAATTTCTGTATATTTTAAATAAGTATGTATACTTTAAATTTAGAATATTGCATAGATTTAAAAGCATACATTTTTTGCTGCTCAATTACACTTCAAAATAACAAGAGTGAAGTGTGGAATGAAACAGGGTTCTCTTCTCATTTACCTTTGTGCAAGAGGGAATGGTAATGTGGCAGCCTCACTTCAAAATCTTGTGTAAAAATGGTCCAAACCTTTATAATTTAGACCTCCTCTTAAATTCTTCCTTTCTAGTAATATTTTCAAGTATTTACTCATATTGCATTTATTAATAAAGAACCCCCTTTGAAACAAGCTTATTTTACTGTCGTTGGCAGTATCTTAACTGGAATCACGATTCAAACAGTACCACCTGCAAGTTGAAAATATGCCCCAAAAAACATAAATTAGTTAGGAAAACTGGCTAATATAACAAGTTTACTGGAAGCAATCATTACATGTCAGTAACAACGTCCATGTCACTCCAATCGTACATCCAGTGCTTTGGAGAACTGGATATCACAGCTACATAAGAGCACATTCTAGCGGGCATGATGTACCATTTTCCTCACCTGGTGAAGCCGGCTGTGCTCCATTTTGCTCCTAGCTTCAGACCTGACCCCCGTACCGGTAAGTACGTTTTACAGATGAGATAACTAGAATCAGAATCAGAAAGGGTTTTATTCGCCATGAAAGTTTGCACAGACAAGGAATTTACTTTGGCAGGAAGATGCATACATTGAAGATAAAGGAATCCTAAAACGTAAATATGTGGTCTAACTATACTAAAGGTACAAGTCTACCTAATACTAATAAAAAAAAATAATAATAAAGTAAAATAATTTACAATATAAAAATATATAAAAATACAAATAGTACAAGGGACACAAATAGTACAAAATATACAAATAGTGTAATATAGTACAATTGCAATGTGGCAAGGTGTCATTGTGCAGATTGTAAATTAAGTCAGTGCGAGCTCTTGGCCTTGTTGAAGAGTGTTTTTGTGGCGTGTGGTATTGGACCTGATGGACCGCAGCCTTCTGCCTGAGGGGAGTGGCTGAAACAGAGTGTGTCCAGGTGGGAGGAGTCGGCCACAATCTTCCTCGCACGCCTCAGGGTCCTCGAGGTGTGCAGGTCCTCGAGGGAAGGCAGATTGCAGCCGATCACCTTCTCAGCAGTACGAATGATATGCTGCAGTCTGCTCTGGGAGTCCTTGGCAGTGCGGACTCCACAGTGTTGACTGAGGAGTCGCACAGGGTGATGGGGGTGAGTGGGGCTGTGGTTTTCCTAAAGTCCACAACCATCTCCACTGTCTTAAGAGCATTGAGCTCTAAGTTGTTCTGGCTGCACCAAGTCACCAGGCTGTCAGCTTCCCACCTATAGTCAGACTCATCCCCACCAGAGATGAGCCCAATGAGGGTGTTGTCGTCCGCAAACTTCAGGAGTTTGACGGACGGATGACTGGAGGTGCAGCTGTTGGTGTACAGGGAGAAGAGCAGAGGGGAAAGGACGCAGCCCTGAGGATATCCGGTGCTGATGGACTGTGAGTCAGAGACTTGTGTTCCCAGCTTAACGCACTGCTTCCTGTCAGACAGGAAGTCTGTGATCCACCTGCAGGTGGAGTTGGGCACGTTCAGCTGGGAGAGCTTGTCCTGAAGCAGGGCTGGGATGATGGTGTTGAAGGCAGAGCTGAAGTCCACAAACAGGTTCCTGGCATAGAATGCTGGGGAGTCTAGGTGCTGTACCGTGAAGTGGAGGGCCATGTTAACTGCATCGTCCACAGACCTGTTGGCTATGTAGGCAAACTGCAGGGGATCCAGGATGGATTTGAGGTTAGCCAGCACCAGGCGCTCAAAAAACTTCATTACCACAGAGGTCAGGGCGACGGGTCTGTAGTGATTAAGTCCTGTTGGCCTTGGCTTTTTGGATGATGGTGGAGGACTTGAGACAGGCTGGCACATGGCATGTCTCCAGGGAGGTGTTGAAGATGTTGGTGAACACCGGAGACAGCTGGTCAGCGCACTGCTTGAGGGTGGCAGGAGAGACAGCGTCTGGCCCCGCTGCTTTGTGGGGGTTCTGCCTCTTGAACAGTTTGTTGACTTCTCTCTCCTGAATGGAGAGGGAGTCCACTTGGGTGGGAAGGGGTAGTTCAGGACAGTCCAATTGTCTTTCAAATCTACAGTAGAACTCGTTCAGGTTGTTGGCCAGGTGGGAGTCCGTTAGTGGTGTGGGGGGCTCTGGGCTTGTAGTTGGTAATCTGCCTGAGCCCTCTCCAGACAGAAGCAGAGTCGTTAGCAGAGAACTGTTCTTTTTGTCTCTGAGTACAGTCGTTTAGCCTCTGTTACCGCTTTGCTAAACCCAGGGCTCTCAAGCAGGGGCGGTTTTAGGCACGGGCGGACCGGCATTTTTTCATGTCACGTGGGGGGCGCAGGAGCATAAAATAAATAAATAAAAATCTCTGCGCCGCGAAGCGGTTTTCTCTTTTCTATCATTTCACTGTGTGGGGAATTGGCAAATTGGCGCCCCCTTCAGGCAGCTGCAGGCACCCCTGCTTGCTGAGAAGGTGCCGTGCACAGAAGCTGTGTGAAAAAAGGGGAGAGGGACAGACAGCTCATCTGACTGGGTCTCCCAAATGGAACGGACAATTCATAATATTATAAATATAGGCCTAAAGTTCCTGCACATTTTTGTTTTTTTTAATTGTGTGAAATGGCGAATTAAAAAAAATGGGTATAGGCTAATTCTTACGTTTGTTAGGCTTTTTGCTATGATGCTTGCTATGCAACAACAATATTTCGGTTTTAACTCAACAAACACGAGATAACATTTCACCATAATGTGTGCTTTGCAACAAAACTGTTACAAGTTCAGTTATTATTTATTTTCATTATTTAGGTTAGGCCCTGTAATTAGCCAACGGAATTTTCAAATCTGTAGGTAGTTTCAAAGACGAACATTTGCTATTTGCTACAACTATATTTCGTGACAAAGTATAGTTTAACGTCATAACTAAAAGTGTTCCTCCATAAAAGTTATATTAATATAGCATGTAATAACAGACATTTAGCTTGTAAGGGCATGTTTATGTAACCCTCCTATTATGTTTGGTGTCAATTTGACCCCAGGCTGTTTTAGCTGTATAGAACACAATCGGTCTTACCACAACAGCCTTTTGATTTCGGGGGGGGGGGGGGGGGCATCAGTTTTTCATGAGTGTCTTAACCAACAGTTTTACAGCCTGTTCACTGACAACACCTGCTCAGAACAAGTAGTTCATAGATGTAGCCAGTGTGTATCGGTGAAACTCACTCCTCAGGTATGTAACAGGCCACCCGCATCAACAGAGTGCCAGCTTTTCGTTGGCGTAGTTGGTAGTGGTGGTGCTGAGGATGTCAGAGGTGGCAGGTTCGAACACAGTGCGGGACGAACATAGGCCCGATACCTCTGACGGAGCTTGCATTACTTCGTCTGTTATATACAATTGGCCTAGTCTTATTTTTGTTATCACACAATGACTGACATATTGTCACATTATAAACATCTCTTTCCAAATAGGCGTGATAATTTTATTAGCACTAAGTACATTTAAGTGTTTTGCATAGTCGATGTTATAAGTCACTTTTAAAATAATGTCATATTTTATAATTATATGTTGGCCATGGATGCATTAATCATTGCTGCCTTTCAAAGATGTCAGGTAAAAAGCAATTAATTAATTAATTAATTTTGACCCCCTGACGACGACGACGGGGGGGGGAGGGGGAGAATGTCACTCTTGCCTGTCTTCAAAACTTGAGAGCCCTCTGTAAACCTGTACTTCGAATCCTTAAATCTGTCTCTATCCCCACTCCTAAAAGCTTCCTCTTTCTCCAGCCACAACTTTCTGAGCTATTAGACTACTGCTGTGTGGGATTGCTAACCAGTATGAAGGGCATACAAAAATACAGGGTGTTGATATCACAGCCTGTAAATATAGCTAGCTACATGTTATCACCCTGGCCTTTGCCTGTGGCGTTTCTGCAGCTGTCTTGCAGTTTTAGGTGGCTAGCTATCTCCCAGAAGTTAATGAGCTACTAAACTTATGTTCTACTTTAGGTAATCGCGTGCAGGTTTGTAACATTGTGATGTTAGTGACGTTTGTGACTGTGGCTAGCTATTTAGCTACCGTTAGCTTCACTTTTCGCCTCAAAAACTTTGCCTAAACCATTAAAAAAAATGTTTGTGGAGATAAAAACAACACAATCGGGACCAAGACGGACATTTTGACACCGAAATGGTCTTTGTAGTGCAAAAATACACTCTAAATGTTTAGGGTGGGAACATTATAATATTAATTAATTAATATTGTTTTTGTTTGTTTGTTTATTCGCATATATACAATGATTAAAACAATATAAAGATACAAAAGAAGAGAAAAAAAAACATGCAGGTGGGGCCAGAAACCTATGTGGTTTTTCGTGGGCCCCACCCCAGAAACGTATTAGTCAATATTATACATTAATCAAACTAAACTAAATTTTCCAAGATAAACAAATGAAGTAAGTCAAAATTTTACCATGAATTATCTATATGAATTATAAGTTAATTACACGTGTGAAACAAAAGTGAAAACAAAAGAGAATCGTTTAAATTTTACCAGAAAATATAAAATGAAACTCATTTTATATCATTGAACATAATAAATACGTGATCGATACTAAATATATTTAACAAATTGCAAAACAAATGAGTCGAAATGATGCATAGAAGTGTTTACATGTATATCAGGTTGTCAAATATCAAAGAAAAAGAAAAACAGAAAACCAAAACAGGGAAAACAAACCAAAAAAAAACTAAAAACAGGTGAAAGTAATGCTTGGATGTTCTATGAAATCTTTTTTTAGAAGTTTTTTGAAAACGGGGAATGACAAGCAAGATTGTTGCAGTTGGGTTAGATTATTCCATATGGTGGGGCCTCTAAACATTATTGTATGTTGTTTTATACTAGATTTTGTCATGATTGGTCTTAAAAAATTCTGGGGTCTTGTATAGTGGTGGTGAATATCTGAGTTGAAGTTAAAAAGACTTTTGTAATGTTGAGGTAGGTAAGCGCTATTATGAACAATCTTATGGACAAATAAGGCAATTTTAAATTTATTGATATCAAATACATTCATAACATGTCAATCATGGAACAGAGCTGCTGTGTCTGCTGTGAATGAGGCAATATATGAGAGAGAATATAGGTTTGAGCCTTGCCAAAGACAAGCACACCCAATAAATATGTATGAGAGAGAATATAAGTTGTTACCTATATTAAGGGTTACAACTCCAACTGCATTGTATTATTTGTCTTAAGAATACTGTGTGTAATTATACATTTTTAAGTCACTAAAGCTGTAGGCCTACCGTATTTCAGGTTTGCTATATAATTCAAGACCACAGTCTGTCCGAATCATGTATGCATCTCTGAAATATCTACATGACAAGATGGGGCTTATGTCATTGTGATGTCAATGGCCTTATTTGGTAAAATATGCGTACTTAATCTTATAAATGTATTAATTCAAATATAACATTTTAAGATTAAGATATTATGAATGTTCTGCACAAAGATACAGCTCTGGAAACAATTGACCACTGCACCTCTTTCTTTCATAAAAAAAAAGTTGAGAAAGACAATTTTGAGTGAGGAACAGAAGGGTAAAATGTAAGAGGCCACTGCAAATGTACCCTACTGTTCCTCACTCAAAAATGTCCTTCTCAACTTTTTCAAAAATTACATAAAAAGGTGCAGTGGTCTCAAATTTTTCAAGAGCTGTATGTTCCTTTCTTATTCTGAGACACAAAATGCTGAATGTCCCCTCTCCACTGTACTACGACCAACACACAAATACCAGGTAGGGGTTAGACTCAATGAAACCACATTCACTTGATGCATTTCAAGTAATTTGTATTAATCATGAGTCAACTTTGGATTAGTGCAGCAGATGAGGACATTAATCTTAAAACTGTAGGAACATGCCCAAACGTACATAAATAGAAATGATAAAAAGAGGAAAAGAAGTATAGCCACATCAGTCTGTTGATTTACCTATTACTATCTCTTACTAACATCTCCCAAGGAGAGGAAAAGGAGACGGATCAGGGTGTCCTGTACTGTCTGGCTGTCTGGTTAGTGGGATGGCTGGCTGCTGGTTAGTGGGAAGGCTGGCTGTTTGGTACAAGGGGAGACTGGCTGACTGGTTAGTGGGAAGGTTGGCAAACTGGCTGACTGATTAGTGTGGGGACTGGATGGCCTGTTAGTGGGAGGCTGGCTGGTTCATGGGGAGGCTGTCTGGTTAGTGGGAAGCTGGCCGGCTGCCACTGTGTCATCCATCCAGGGGTCAAATTGAGTTATCATATCAACAAATCTCTCATCAGGGGCCCCACGCCTGACAGTCCCAGAAAAACACCCAGAGGGAACGACAAATTTGGAGCAGCAGGATGCTAGAGCGCCGAGAGCTTGCCTGCCAGGCGGGATGAAAGGTACCTGTAGTCCCGGTCAAGCTCCCCTCTGGGAGGAAACTCACGCTGGGCGCCACAAGCCCTGACACGGTCCCACGGCGCATGGGTTGCTAGGAGCACGGGAGTCTGGGCAATAGAAGGTTGGACATTATTTAGCTTGACACACAATGAGGACTGAGAAACACAATGTAGTGGCCACAGCATGTTTGGAGGGGAGAGTGAAGCAGAGACCCCCTATGGCTGTAAAAAGGAACTTTGGGGTCAAAGATTTTGTGGCCCCTCCCTGAGAAGGGGGATAATGTACAGCTGATGTGAGGTCAGGGATGCTCATCCAAGGGGCCATACATCCTTACTGACAGCAGCACTCACTGACAATTGTTGCCAATCATCTGTCATAAATCTCCATGATACCACTGGGGGATATCCTGTCAGGAAAAGCTGTCGACTCCATCCATTTGGAGCACATTTGAATGTTCTGGACGAGCAAATAAAAACAGTGAGGAGCTGATTTTGGTTTGACTAAAACCAGATTAAACAAAGTAGTCTGAAAGACATACACAGGAAGTTCTGTGAGGTGGCCTAATAAACCAAAAATCATAGTACTTACCCATACAACAATGTCTCAACAAAAGTATGTTTAGCAAATTAGTTTTTTTGCTAGCTCTGTTGCTAAACATTTAAATATTTCTGGACTCACAAAAATCTTTGCTTGTGTTTCTCTTGCTGGCAGTGCATTAAGGGAAGAGACTTCCATAGAGACAAGGGTGTCACGATAAGAAAACAGATGGCACGCTTGCATAGCTCCATTTCATCAACATATACACACACACACACACACACATATGCACTGAAATTAACCTGCATACCCACCCCCATACCCCCCCTCACATCCACTACACGCACAACTCACACACCCATATCAATCCTTCTAATTGTCCATATGACATGTTTGAGGGATTTTGGTCCCATTATCAAACTTGTATCATCAAGTGCTGAACTCGACCTCTGACCTTATTCCCTCTCACAAGCCAATAAATAGAATTACCCATTTAGCTAAAAGTAGAGATGCCGAATTTGCTTCACAGCTCGGCTACCTCTCAATGTTAAGAGCCTCCTATATTCCCTGTTGACTGGTTTCTATTGTTGTTCACTCTCCCTCTCTCTGTATTGGATAATAAACTGCTATGCAGGGCAGGTATGGAACCTCTCAGAGGGGGCTCTGACCCTTGACCCCTCTCTACAGAAAGACTCTGGCCCATCCAGACTCATAATGCTCGTTGGACGCAGCTCTCCAAGTTGCCTGCTGCTTGCCACAATACAGCCCTTTGGCTGGGTCGCCCTGGACAGAAAGACCCCCTGGAGATACAGCCTCCATCCGGAGCTCTTTCACTGCTCTCTACTCACGCTCTCTCTCTCTCAATTTCTCCTGTTCAGCACCAAGCTTCTGGTCAGAGGGGGGGCTGTCACACAGAAAGAGAGGAAAAAACTAAATAATGAAGAAGATAGAAGAGGAACAAAGGGTTTTTAGAGGGCATTTTAACCCGCAACAAACAGTGTCAACATCTGTGGTAAGATAGACACTGTGACCACTCTAAGAAAAAGCCCTTTCCTTATGGGTAGGCAAACTCAAAAGGGCTACAGTGTTTTGGGACGTGTATGAGAGGGATTTGGTTGAGTCTTTGGACCCTTCTCTTTTCAGAGGCATTGAACTGCTCCATGATGCTCCACATCGACTTTGTCTCGCTAGAGAGCCAGGGCGAAAGATGAAGTGAATCTTCTTTCTTCTCATGGCCTCTTCTTTTGGAGGGTTGAAACAGATTATCGTAATACACATTAAGCAGAGGGGATGGGGCGGGAGGTGGTGGTGGTGGTTGTGTCAGCATCTGTGTTGTTATGTGTGTGGTGACCACACGCAATGCCAGTGTGTTCTTGTCTCAAGAGAGAATCTTGAGGTAGAGGTATCCCAGTTTTTCCATGTGTCTTCAACATGTGGTCGTTCCTCATGCTAGTATACTGTATCTGCATAAAGAACCTCTTCAAGTCCACCTCAATGTGAAAGGGATCATTGACTGTACCACACACGCTCTAACTCGCACTAACTTTAATTTATCAGATATCCCCAATTTGGTTAACTCAGAACTTGTGGTAACCAGGTGCTCAACATTAATTATGTTTGTTGTGGAGGGGAGGACAGGACAGATGAGGAGCTTGGTAATGTTCCAACACGTCAGATCAGGGGGATCAACATCCTATTTCCCACACACAAATACAACAAACAATAACTATATACCAGAACAATATTGTTGGGATCACTTTCAAAATATTTTTTTGCCAGCTGATGAACGCTGAAACATTGACAACCAATCAGAATCCATCTGAATTTAAAGCGCCCGCACATTTGAAATGGCAGACAACATTGAAGCTAATAGTTGAGTTTGGTGTGGACGCAAATGTAGTCATCTTTATAGTTAGAGTTCTCTCGTCCTTGGTGTGACTGTGAACGGGCCTTTAGACATGGGCTAAGAATTGTACAGGATTTGCACGAGGAAAACATGTTTAGATAATTTCTTAAGAAGCAACTTCCTCTGTGTTGAGCGAGATTAAGTCACATTGCTGTTTTCCTTACTGGTGATTCTTGATGTTTCCAGTGAAAGTCACTATTAGAAACAGTCCGACAATAACAGAAGGCCCTGGTATCCTGGTATAGGACCAGATGAACACTGGTCTTGGTGGTGTTACCACTGACAGGTGTGCTTAGTGTGTTTTCTCTCAATACACTTGCTTACTTAAACTGAGCGTAGAATGCAAATGAACTGGGTTGCCTGTTCCTGTACAGGGGAATAGCTACACTAACACTCAGGAAACAAAAGGTGTGTCAAAGAATACATCATCTTTGAGGAGCGGTAGTCCCCAGTCCCCTCTATCCACAGCCTCCCAGGATGGTAGAGTGCCTACTAGGCTTCTACATGCCAGTGAACCAGGCAGTAATGTTCATTACCCTGCCCAGGAAGAGAGAGAGGGGGACACTTTTGTTCCCTAACCCTCACCAAGGAGAGCCAGGGCATAACAAGAGATGGCTGACCTGTGGCTAATGTCTAGTGGCTGATAATCTCTTGTATTCCCCCTCCTATGGTGCTCCTTTATTTTCATAGCCTCATTGTTTCTCTAAGCTACTTATCCGCATATAACAATTATTGAAGGCAGGAGACCCCCTCCCTTTTACTGATTGCACTCCAAGTGGTAAAGGCCCCACATGGGAACATGGATGATAAAATGTCCCTAATATGCATATAATCAATGTTTCATTGCACATCAAGGACTTCCAGGAGACAAGTAACTCACTTGTTTTTTTATTATTGCATTTTGGTTAGAGGAATTGAAAATGTGTATTAAATATCAATAACTTGTTTGGTCAATTTGGTTGATCGTGGAAGAAAGTCAAAACTTTTTAGTTATGGAGAGGGTAGCCAGCTATAGCGCTAGCTGGTATTTTGGGAAGGAAATCTGTCTGCTATTCTACATTGCCCTCATAATTATTTATATTTCATATGCTTTATGTTTTCCTCTATCTGTAATAAAAGTGGTTGAAAAGGAAGTTGTCTGATGAAGTATGGTGGACGGAGAACATTTTTGTAAAATTGCAGCATGAAATCTTCTTGATAAAGGATGATTTGCCTTAGATAATCATACATATACTTATATAATTAGAAAGCCCTATTTCTTCAGTTTCTACAGTTCAGGTGTATGATCTAATATGAAAATTAATGTAAATATGAAAAATGCATATTCATATGTCATATTCGAGCATCAAATGTAATTTTCAGATTTTTGGCTCAGGCTGGAAAGGGTTAACCTTTCAGCATGGGTTTACACAGATTGCTTGACATTGCATTTTTTGCAGCACAACCCCGGTTTTAGCCTGGTCTCTGTAGAGCAGCCTGGATTGCCCTGACTGGGGAGCACACCTGGACCAGCTGTTAGCAGTAAAGAGCTTGTGCTGTCAGAGGATAATAAAACACCTTGGCGGCGGCCACATTCCTTCCATTCCCCAAATATTCAACGAAGCTTCTTAAAGATCCTGTAAAGTAAATTCCATGTTTTGCTTCTAAGTACATTATATACGTGTGAAATGAGTTCCTGAAAGCATGTGCAAAGCGCTAAAACTTTGTCACACTGAAATGTGGAGTTAAACCGAAGAACAGTTTCTCTTCCGTTTTCAGATCAGGTTTTAATGGGCGGAGCCAAAAAATGCCCTATCTACGTCATTTCGCCCTATCTACGTCAGATCACTGAATGGCTCCTCCTGCTGTACTGTTATTGTAGCCTACATCAGCTAGCTAGCTAGCTTCAGGATGTCTCCCACCACCTGCAACTGCATCTTCCCAGGATGCAATAACTCCAGCTGCGCTGCAACGCCATTTAAGTTCCCTATTGATAATGAAAGGAAAAATAGGTGGATAGATTTTGTGAAGCGCCACGCTCATGGAAAGCTTCGGATAAACTCCAACAACCGCCTCTGCACTGACCATTTCACGGCGGACAGTTTTAACATGGACCAGAGACAGACGGGGTTCACCAACACACGGCTTCTCTTGCAGCGCGGAGCCGTACCGAGCATCGCCCCTCCGGCCGTTCATCCTCCGGTCGCACCTGGACCATACACCGCCGCCAGCAGTTCATCACTCAGTTCTGTGTGCTTGTTATAATTATACTAGATAACTTTTCCAGAGGTATCTCTGCTATGAGTTAGTGCAAACCCCTAAATTGATATTAGGCTACTCGGTGTAGAATGATAGTATTTTGGTGAAATGGTAGCTAATGTGTTAGAAGTAGCCTAGTTGGAGAGCTCACTGTCTGCTGTCTCTGGTGTCCATTTTTACTGTTACAGCTCAGGGGAACATTTCATTTATATGCATCTGTATGTTGAACAAATAAATTCTAATTCTATACGGTTTTGTTCGGCTTGACATTGCGTCCATTATCTGGATCGAAGGTAGGCACTAGGCAGCGAGGGGCGGAGCTTCAGCTCCTTCAGGCGACACGCCCCCCCAGTCTCAAGCAGAGAAGACTGCTGATTTTTTCACAATTTCAAAGCCTAATTTAACATACTTTGTTATTTTTTCATTCGAATTTGGATGGGTAGTTAATAACACATTATTCTGTGGTGTGGCGAACTTAAAACTTGTTTCCAGGTCCACTTTACAGGATCTTTAACTAACTTTAAAACATCCTATATTAATTGGTCTTTTACCTCAGATGAGTTCAAAGTATTGGGCACATATGACACGTAAGGGATAATGCCCGACGAGGTGTACGTTATCACCTGTTATACCATGGTCTGGGTGAATACTCGATTCTGATTGGCTGCAGGGGTGTCCATTATCGGGTGATAACGGACACCTACTACGTAATTGCAGCAAAACTGTCTTTTCACGTTCTAAATTATTCCGCTGGCTACATAGTATATGAACCTTTATAATACGGGTGTATGAAATCAAGCATTCTGATTGGTTGAGAGGGAGTTCTAAGGTGTGCATTATTGAGCGATAAAGTACTGTGCGCCTTTTTAGATTTACCTTAAAAGGGAAGCGTTCCATATTAGTGCGCACTCAAAAAGTAACTGTACACCTGTTTACAATTAAGCTGAGGAGCGTTCCATATTGGTGCGTTATCAAAATAACGCGACCGTTATTAGTTGTCATTTCAAGCTTGACAGTAATCACATCAACAACACAGGGCTCTCAAGTGTCACGCATTGAGCGTGACAGTCACTCATTTCGGTCTTTTGTCACGCCCTCCCGCCACACATTGTATTTCTCACGCAGAAAAAAAATATTTATAATATATTTAATATGCCGCAGCACCCAACCAAAATTCCTCTGGCCGCGCCGCTCTCACTATGGAACCGGCAGGAATCAAGCGCGTCTCCCCTGGAGTTCTTAGTCGAGCCTGCCACTTATCAGCCAATCAAAAAAAAGAAAGGGTCTATACAATAGCCAATCGGAAAATAGCACCATTGTATCTGGGTAGGATTTAATGCAACAACCAATGGAAAAAAATCATATCCTGTAATGTTTCGTGATTCTGCTACAACGTCTTCTGAAAGTTTTGTTCACCTACAAAGCAAACCACTGGAGCTCGAGCATCACTTTGAGCACAGTCATGATCTCCTGTTTTACTGTTACAACATATTAACAACTTGTTCGACACAAACAATGACAACTAGACTGCTGTTAGAAAATGTTTACCAGATAATTAGCATCAGTTTTTCATAACCAACAGTGTCTTAACCAACAGTTTTACAGCCTGTTTACTGACAACACCTGCTCAGAACAAGTAGTTCATAGATGTAGCCAGTGTGTATCGGTGAAACTCACTCCTCAGGTATGTAACAGGCCACCCGCATCAACAGAGTGCCAGCTTTTCGTTGGCGTAGTTGGTAGTGGTGGCGCTGAGGATGTCAGAGGTGGCAGGTTCGAACCCAGTGCGGGACGAACTTAGGCCCGATACCTCTGACGGAGCTTGCATTACTTCGTCTGTTATATATAATTGGCCTAGTCTTATTTTCGTTATCACACGATGACTGACATATTGTCACATTATAAACATATTTTTCCAAATAGGCGTTATAATTTTATTAGCAATAAATACATTTAAGTGTTTTGCATAGTCGATGTTATAGGTCACTTTTAAAATAATGTCATATTTTATAATTATATCCTGGCCATGGATGCATTAATCATTGCTGCCTTTCAAAGATGTCAGGTAAAAGGCAATTAATTAATATATTAATTTTGACACCCTGACGGGGGGGGGGGGGGATGTCACTCTTGCCTGTCTTCAAAACTTGAGAGCCCTGACAACATGTTTCATGTTAACTTCGATCTGAGAAACGTGACATGAGAACATGAGACAGACATGAGATCAATATAACCAAATCTTAACAACAGCCTTATTCTATCGAGTAACTCGTAACTATAGTATAGCCTATACCCAGTGCCTACATTTGAATGATTTAGAATGTTTAGGCCTAATGTTTAAATTAAATATTATTTTATTGAAAGTGTCCCATTGTCATTGTTGTTATTTTAAAGGCAACTTTTATAAAATGAGCATTGAGAATTAATGAGATGGTGCGAGATCTAGCTAGGCTAACAAACGTGAAGTTCACAATGCTGTTTGTCCGTTGCATAGCAAAAGCCACACGTACGGGACTATTTGCTCTCGGCTACTGAAATGGATACACAACGTTTGTTGGCTATAACTATTTTGTGCTGAAAGACAGCTTACTATTTATTTACTATTTATAATTTCGCTGGTAACCGTAGCAATAAGGTACTTGTAAAGTACGTGTTCCAGGGTTTGCCTAACAACACCCTGGAACACGTACTTTATTGACGATAATGTACTGCCTCGAGTACCTTATTGCTTAAGTACAAAATGTCTGAAATAAGTAACCATAACAACCGGGACGGAGTCAAAGCCTCCATTTACAATTTTGAAAGACTTTAACAAGCTAACTTGTATTTACAACAATGAGTGAATTCAATATTTATTTTAACCTATTTGAAAAATGTTAGTTTTCTGAATGTAGTGTGTCAGTGTCACGTAACCGCTCATCTCACATCCCATTCGCTATTTCACCTCGCTAGTCAACCTACTTCAGACAGGCTACGGCCAAAACGACAGTAGCAGCAACTCTACACATGGCCGATTATTTTCTTCTTAAAAATCCTGATTTTATTTGGGGACAATGACATGGCTCGATAGCTGGCAAGTCATGTTGTTAAACATACTGTCAAATTATAATTACTGTTTGGAGAAAATGTCAACTTTGATGCAGTCATCTCACATCCATTTGTAGCCTAGTAGTACTAGTATAGTATGGCCGATACTTTGTTCGTGAAAATCTTGATATTGATTTTGGGACAGTGACATGGATGGTTAGCTATCAAATCTTATTGTCAAACATACTGTAAAATTATATTTACTGTTTGTCAACCGTACACAATGTTATTGCCTCTGAATCTTGCTAGCATAACGTTAGCTTTCGGGCTAATAGCTCAGCCAAGGGAAAGCCGGTGTTGGTTCTATGAGCTGAGCGCAGGGCCGGAGTGGGCCCACTTTTCAGCCCGGGAGTTTCAGGCCCAAGACCGGCCCTTTTTTTGTATACCAAACAGGGCCGGATGCAGCCTGCTTTGACTGTGGGTGCAGTGAACTTTTCTGGGTGGTATCATGATTACAGAAAGGGATTGTATTATTTTTTATATTGATACAATTTTTGAGACTGCTTAACGATCCGAGTGTTAATCAGGCATGGAGCCAGACGTTGTAAACATTCGGAGCTTTGCCCCAACCTAGGACGTATGGGTCTGATGTGATGCAAGATAGGCACTTCTACACTTAACCCTCGTGCTGCCTTCGGGTCACATGACCCAAAGGTTCATAACGAACCATCGTTGTGTTTACCCGATTTTACCCAATACAAAAACAAATTAAAATAATTTTCTTTTAACCTTTGCAATGTGGGGGGTCTGAGACAGCCCAACGGTTAAAAGAATATGCTTCACTTTGTCTTTGTATGCGGTAAATCTGTCGCAATACGAAGGTGGGTCACAATGACTGATGGGTCAGAATGACCCGAAGATAACACAAGGGTTAATGCGAGCGCGGAAAGCGCGCGAGCGAAAATTTGTGGCCATTATTTGAGCGCGAAATACTTTTTTGAGCTTTATGTAAAATAAACAGACGTTTTTCAATTGGTAAAACCTTGTCTTGTGATGCCATCACTCCGGCCCTGCTCCAATCTATCCTCCCTGACGTGTATCGTTACGGTAGGGACGCCCGTCCCAGATATCGGTAGCCGATCTGAGAACTTTTTGGAAAAGACACGCTATGGACCCAACCAACTCTATTTGGGAGGGGAGAACTCCCTCAAATGGTACAACCCATGCAGAGGCTGAGGTGTCAGAATGCGGAACGTGTGTAGCCTACTTTAAGAGAAGATAGACTAACGTGATAGACTAAGATAGACTAACGTGACAAAAAAATCCTCGACCGGCCCAAAAGTGAAGCGGCCCACCGGGAACTCTCCCGATTCTCCCGATTACCCACCCCGGCCCTGGCTGAGTGGACTATAAAATATCAGAGTTGGCTAACGTTAAAAAAACTTTAGATTTATTTTTGCAAAACGCCTGAAAACATAAATTAATGTTTGTAAAAAAAAAAATGTTGGCAAGTGACCATGGTATAAGCGGGATAATGCCCTTCGAGGTGTCCAATATCACCTGATAATGGCCTCCGCGGAAGCAACCGTCCGGTGATATTATCAGGTGATATTGGACACCTCGTCGGACATTATCCCTTACATAATGGACGATGCGGAGGCCTGAACCGTCCGACGCACAGCGGAGTCCATTATCAGATGATAATCTACACCTCGAAGGGCATTATTCCGCTTATACCATGGTCACTTACCAACATTTTTTTTTTACAAACATAAATTCATGTTTTCATGCGTTTTGCAATAGAAATATAACATTTTTCAACGTTATCCAACTCTGATATTTCTAGTCCGCTCAACTCATAGAACCAACACCGGGTTCCTTTGGCTGAGCTATTAGCCCGAAAGCTAACGTTATGCTAACAAGATTCAAAGGCAATAACATTGTGTACGGTTAGTACAGTAAATATAAGTTTACAGTATGTTTGAGAACAAGAGCTAACCAGCCATGTCGCTGTCCCAAAATCAATATCAAGATTTTCACAAAGTATCAGCCATATACTAGTACTCGGCTACAGTATGGCCGCAGCCTGTTTAATAGAAAATAGATGTGAAATGATCGCATGAAAGTTGACATATTCTCCAAACAGTAATCATAATTTGACAGTATGTTTAACAACAAGACTAGCCAGCTATCGAGCCATGTCATTGTCCCCAAATCAAATCAAGATTTTTACGAAGAAAATAATCGGCATGTCGTGTTGACCCCAGCCTGTCTGAAGTACTGTATATTGAATAGCGAAGTGAATAGCGAATGGGATGTGAGATGAGCGGTTACGTGACACTGACAGTAATTTCAGAAAAGTAACATTTTCCAAATAGGTTAAAAGAAATATTGAAGTCACTCATTGTTGTAGCTAATTACATGCTAGGCTTTGACTCCGTCCCTGTTGTTATGGTTACTTATTTCAGACACTTTGTACAGGCTCATACTATGTAGCCAGCGCAATCATTTAGAACCGTGAACAAACAGTTTTGCTGGAACTACTTAGTAGGTGTCCATATATCACCTGATAATGGACACCCCTGCAGCCAATCAGAATAGAGTATTCAGCCAGACCATGGTATAAATACATATAAACACACACAATATACAATGCAAAAGTTATAAACACAGCCAACAACACTGTTCTTTTTTTCCACCATAGTTCTCAGACTTGTGACACAACAATCAGTAAGGCTGTGAGAGCTTGAGGAATGCAAAGCATGGTTACCTGACTCAGGATCAGCATTATGTGCATTACAGCAGATTTGCTCATGATCAGTATTGCGCAGCTTTAGTTCTGCTGGCGTTCGTTGTACAGGCTGGGCTAAAGCAGAGCAGGGCCTGAGAACACAAGCCATGTCATGTGTGCTCCCATCACAGCACATGTCAACATGAGGAAGATGGACTGCTATTCCAGCAACGGCCTATTAAGCAAGCGAATGAATGAGTGCCGCAGAAGTTGTACAGGTGGGCGGAAATCTCAGAGGTGATGGGGGAGACAACACCCCCAATAAGATTTTCCCCCCGCAATATATCAGTGTTAACAAACTAAGTAATTTCATCAAAATATAAATGGACTGCATTTATATAGGGCTTTTCTACCTACTCAAAACTATTTTTTGCATCTCATTCACCCCCATATATGGCAGTGGAGCTGCAATGCAAGGTGCTCCAGGAGGAGTTGGGAATTGACCCACCAACTTTACGATTAGTGCTTGACCCTCTCTACCCCCTGAGCCATGGCCGACCCACAATATGCAATTGAAGGCACTTGTGCTGACACATAATAAGTGTTTTTAAGTTTAAAGTATACTATTTGTTACAGCACAACCTTTGGTGTGTCCCCCCAAAAAGGTGCTGTCTGAGTTACGAGACAGTGCTACAACAATTTCTCAAACAACATGCTCAATAAGGTTGGTTTCAACAGATAAGTGCTTCGTAAGGTACCCTTACTGTGCCACAGCAACCTTGAAATCATATATGTGTGCATTAACAAGTTAATTGAAGTTGAATAATTCATTTAGTAGTAGGGGTGTAAAGATACACTCAGCTCACAATTCGATACTTATCACGATACTGGGTTCATAATACATATCACAACATTTTGAACAACATTACAAACTGAAACTGAAATCAGTTTTATTTCCAAAACATTTATCATTTTCAATAACTTTTGTACATACAACTTAGTTAACTCATTTCAAGAGATTTCTGTGAATGTAGTGAATACACGGGTGACGCAGGTGCAGAGTAGGTTGCATGTTGGTAGCTCAACAATAGGATAAAACGGACGTCATTTTATAAAAATATTGCCATTCTCTACAATACATATTTCTAAAGTTTTGCATTGTGATTTATTGCACCACAATATATTGTTACACCCCTATTTAGTAGTAACATAAAAGTTAATTTCCCATGTAAATATTTTTGACGCAGTTATTTGTAAAGGAACTGAATTATTTTTGAAAGAAGTAGTAATTGTAACAAATGAGTACTTTTCAGTAACCATTTCACAGACACGTGCGTGTCTGTGAGTGAGTGAGTAGAAGTGTGACCAGATTCCACAAGTCATTCAACACATTTGTCTAGAAGGTTCCTGCCCTATTGACCCAACTTCGAAACAACATAAAGTTAGAAAAAAGAAAATCCTCAGTGTACAAAAATATTTTTGAGGAGTTAATATATCCCTTCGTGACCCAGAAATCTCTGAGAGACTGTCAGAGGATAAGGAGTCAGTAGTCAAGCACCATTGTCACACAGGGCACGGAAGAACCTGATGCAAATATGCTTTTGTATTGCTGTCACCGGGACCCAAATTTGTCTGTTCAAGCTTCAAACACTGCGCATTGAAGAGAGAGAGAAAAGTATAAATCCTCAGGCAAATTGTTGCATATGGACAAGTCACGCACAATTTCCTTTTTTATTGGGCTTTGGGCACCATTTCAGAGAATAACCTATTGAGGGTTTAGCTCTAAGTATGACGATCATTATATCCTAAGCTTATTCCTGAGGTTTCTCTGACCCCAAAAGAAAGCAAAAAGCCATAAAACCTTTTTTTCCATTACATACCTCAAAGATTTGCCCATTGGGGGAGTGATGATGGTGAAGAAAAAAATTATAACATTTATATTATTATCAATTACATATTAAAACAAATAATGTGATTTATTCCCTCTACTTGACTCCAAAATACCAAAATGAAACTTTCCTCTGTCTTGATGGCCTGATCAACATGTTTTCCTCTGTATATCTTTTTCCCCTTAATTACAATAAGTTAGTGCCATAATAGGATTGTCAACCACCAAGGACTGACAGCTTAAAAGAAATGCTTTCCAGTTGAAATGTGCCTTTGAGGGCCGATTTTCCAGAGCTTTCTTTCTTCTCATGAAAGCTCCATCCAATTCAGCACCCTTTTCAGTGTAACTGGGATACAAATCCATGCCACTGCAGCTATCAGAGGCCCAGAATGAGCATAAAAAAGCTGCATTAAATCTTGCCTCTTTTTTAAAGGGTTCTTTTTGGCTCATCCTGAGTAGGGCTCTCTCTTGGAATGAGCGGCCCACCTTTGGTCTGCCAGAAATCTTTGTTTTTGGGATCCATCATAGAAGAGTCAGAGTATCGTGGTGGAGACAATGCTAGCGGCAACCATTTTATCTCCAGCCCAGCCTCTCTTTCTTATCTCAAAAACACCATTGTCATTCTGCTGCCTGCCAAACAAACTACCCAAGCCAGCCCTTTAAAAACAACCACCCCTCTAGTGATTCGGAGTTAGCCTGAGTATTTCTGAGGCTCATTGTGACCTTCTCGCAGCTCCCTTTCCTCCAGTACCAGGAAGGTTTGACAGATTCCAGGAGTCACTGTGTTTTAGCCATGGTGTCTAAGCTGCTGTGTCAGCTAGCGGATGCTACCGATAACCATCCCTAGCCCAGGGCTACTACTGTGCCTGGGCTCCCATTGTGGACGATTTCAAGGCTCACTCACACTATCCCGCGCCATCCACCTTCCTGGACGCTCCACAAAAAGGACACATTTGAAGCTTCCCTGTGATTTCTTTTGCCTTTTGTTAAAGAGGGGAAAATCACATTCTGATGGCTCCAGAAACCCCACGGATCATTCTTAACGGTTCAAAAATAGATTGGGTCGAAGCAGAGACAGATGGGGGGAATGAGTGACAATGAGAGAGGAAGTGAGTAATGGGGCTCAGTGCAGATGCCCTGAGGCCTTTACTCTGACTTGTTCTAGTAGACCATCACACCAGACCATCAGTGTCAGGGTGAGTGCTAATGCTAAGCTCCCTTTAAAGGATGATTTAAGGAACAATTATTTAAGGACAGCCCCCCAAAATTATTTGCTTAGAAATATCACCGTAACTTTTGACAAGAAATGTAATGTGAAACGCTTCCACTGAAACATGGATCTTTATGGCTAAACTCAAAAAACAACTTGACAAAATGACACCTGTGAATAAATTACTTTCAAAATCAAGAAAGTCAGAAAGCACACAGGTGATGAATAAATAATAAGCATTCAATCACTTCTCTTTCCTTTATCCCTTCCTCTTTCTGTTTCTGCTAAACTCAGATTCAGGGAGGGTCATCCTGGTTTCTGTTTTATGTTCTCCTCTCCTCCTCTGACCAAGCCAGAGATTGAAAAGGGAACTAATAAAAGATAATCAACGTTCTCTTAGGAGGTCTGTCGAGAGAAAGGTCATTAGTCGACTTGACCCGCCCATCCCAGTAACAGTTTGATTACACAGGAGTGACCTTGTATCAATAACGTAACACTAACAACTTAATTTGGAAGTTAATTGTAGCACAACCTGGTAAGGCTCACAAAAAGTTGTATTCATCCTTCAGAGGAACACTATACATCAAGATCAACACTATACATCAAGAAAAAGAGACAGAAAGCATTAATGATTAAACCAAGGAAAAAATAGTAGCTTAGACAAACAGGACACAGGATAGAAGAGAGGAAAAGACAGGTGTGCAAGTTAGAATTAACACATTAAAGTAAAAAAGAAAAAACTAGGGAAGTGTGGGCGTAGGTGGTGCTGAAGTTATGCCAGACCCTGCAGCCATGACCTCAGTCACATCTCTTGGTGAAGCAGCCTTGCCCCACCTCACTCCCTCTCACCAGCCCACGGCCCTGCAATAAATACATTTTCAATTACAGGCTCTGGGTGAGGAGGAGGATGAGAAGGAGGAGAGAGAGCCCCCGAATGGTCTCATCCCCTGGATGAGAATTCCTCCAGCCACAAGCCTCAAACAACACCCTTCCCAGATCCCTACCCCGTCCTCCTCCTTCCCCCAACACACACAAAATGGCTGTGGCCTAGCCATCCCTGCCCAGCCAACCATTTAACAGGCCCACTGTCTGGGTCCAGGGGTAGAGGAGTGGGCTCGCTTTGGGCTTTGAAGAAACACCTGCAGTGAAACAGTATATTTAATAGCTGAACGTGAGCAAACCTCACAGAAAGAGAGATAGGAGAGAGGGTACACGTGTGTGGTAGTGAGTTGGGGGGCACTCATCCATATGTGTATTTTTTTTTAATCTTAAGTATAGACATATTTCTGTCTCTGAATGCATCAGTAGTCTAAAAAAGTTGAAAACTTTTCATTTCTTCACGTTTGGGTTAAAATTCAGACAGAAACCTAGGTTTTACACTGAATTAAGTAAAATACAAAAACTCAAAAGAACACAAGGAAAAATAGATTACATTATAACAACTAGAAAGTAAATAACAATACATCTAAACTATAAATAGTTTATGGCTAATCACATGAACAGTATGTCTCATGTTGGAGTTTTTTTATACTGTGAAATGACACAACATTCCAAGCAACATTCTTTACCATTTTATGGGGATGCTAGTAATATACCTCAAAAACATAACACAATGCACCAGCTAGCAGGCCAGCCCATTCATCAATTAAACTGACACTGAGGGCTAAATGATGAATTTGTCAGAGAGCAGTTTAATTTATGGAGCAAAAAGGGGCTATGGCTCAGTTCCATAGGGTGTCAGTAGCAACTGCCAGGGATCCCAGTCTCCACACTGAATACCGTGACTACTGCAGTAATTGCCTTAATTGGTGGAAAAGGTTTTGGCATTCCATGAGAGTTAGAGGGCTTGGTTTGTGTGGACGTAGAGACACTGGACTGTATTCTACTCCCTGGATGAAGGTACGTTTATTTCAGCACTCAGGGATGTCCCTGCTCAGATTTAGAGAGGGACAAGAGAGGTATGGTGCAGGTCAAGTAACGTTGGTGTCCATGGTCAGTTTGCAGTCAGTGTGGTCAGTTTATGGGCATTTAGTTTAAGGTCAGTGGATGTAGGAAAAAATTATTTTGGCTCGATCATGTTATCTATGGTATGATGTTCATACTGTGAACTTCCCATCGTCTTCCCTTTTAAAATTAAAACTTCCCTCTTCATTTTTTGGTATTTTACTCAGTATCTGCGTAAGGGTAAAATGTCTGCTAAAATGGCCTCAGACATTTAACAGTTTTTCATGTTTTGGTCTTATGAAAGATGGAGCTATTGTCTTCGTGCATAATGAAGTGTGATCTAATGAATTCGGCTTACACTTCAGAGTTTTATACATCCAGTCAAGCTATCCCTAAATATCTACAGTACCACACTTCAATGTATTCAGTATTCATCCTCTATCATAGATTTATTAGTCCCGTTATTAGTTACCATTACTGAGCTCACCAGTGCTCTTTAAAATTTGGACAGCTTTACTTGCACTGTCAAGTCTTATATTGTCAGACAAACATGAACACAGAAGGTCATATTACTGTGATGTTGCTAATAGCACTGAGCTATAGGGTTCAAGCACAATAGTGGCCTCGATGTTTGAGGACTCTCTAATCTGAAAGCTTTGTGGATTTTAGGTGGGTTTCTAGTTGTCAAGTTGTTTTTCATCAGGCACATTTATCTATCTGGAACAAACCCTGAAACATCAGTTTTTCATCTGTGGTCATTTGGGTTGAGATTGGGTGACTGCAAAGGGCATAGCATATGATATCCTCAACTCCATGTCCCAAGGTCAACCCCAGCCTTAATCTCAGCTCCCTGTCCCAGCCCCAGGCTCAGCTCAAGTCCCAGCCTGAACTCCAGTCTCAGCCCCTGCCTCAGCCCCAGTACCAGCCTCAGCCCCAGTACCAGCCTCTGCCCCAGTTTAAGCCCAATCTCTCAGCACCAACCCCAACTTTAGCTACACCTCCAAGTCCCAACATTAACCCCAGCCTCAACCTCGGCTCCATGTCCCAGCCCCAGCTTCGGCTCCATGTCCAAATATCAACCTCAGCCCTAGCCTCAGCCAGCATCTACTCTAGATCAGTCAACATGGCTAGCTAGATAGGATCATCAGAGCTAAAAACAACCCACCTGTTTCCACCATGGCAGCAATCTGTGGAACCAGAGGTGTGGAAGAGAGTGTGTTTATGCGTGCTTGTTTGTGTACTTGGTGTGTGTTTGGTGTGTTTGTATGGGATGTGATGAGAAAGGACACACTTATTGGCACGTGGTCATAGTTTGAGGTGATCGGGTGGTCATAAGACTAAAGTGGAATTTCGATGTCACCCAGATCCAGCCAATCAGCAAAGCTGGGGACCAGGGGGTTGTGGTAAAACATGTTCGGCAGCGTGACAATGTGATTTGGGGAGATGGGGAGGTGCAAATGGGTGGAAGGGGAGAGAAGTGTGGAGCCGGCCTGGACTGCTTTGGCACAAAGCCTCCCGCTCACACTGAGGTCTGCAATTACACAGGACATAAACACGGTCTCCCCAAGAACAAGAGGCCACGCTTTAACTACAGGCCTCTGCTCTGAGGGCTGGTGGGAACAGAAAGAGCTGGAGTGTGTTGGTGAGGCCGCAGGGTCGAGGAAAACACCCAGACACAGACATTACGTGACTTCAGAAAAGCATGAAGAGGTGCTTAAACGTTGATGTGGCTAGCGATGTGGACAGACAGAGTCTGACAAACAAACAATGCACTCCACATTTACCAACTGACCCAAGTTGAACACTGGATTTTGGTGTTTCAACACCCATTGACACTTCCCTGCTGTATGACGATGTTTTGCCTGTGTTCTGCACCTCTTTTTCACCAACCGTCTCTGGAGGAGGGGATCTCTCACTGAATTGCTCCTCCCAAGGTTTCTTCAATTTTTTTTCCTTGTCTTCCTTGAGGGTTTAGGTTGGTTGAGGGGCAGTTCTATGGGCGTATGTGAAGCCCTCTGTGACATTGCTTGTAAAAAAGGGCTATACAAATACATTTTGATTTGATTTTGATTTGATTTGACTCCATGGACAGACACTGACAAACACTGGCCAAACATGCTAATCAAATCTCTCCAGATTTTAGACCTTACCTTATATGCCAATCTGTGTCAGGAAGCTGCATAACTTGCCTCCCTCTCCCCTCCATACACACACACATACACACACACACAGGCTGTCACACACAGATCTGCACGCACAGATTTCCCGAAAAACCCCCATAAAGGAACAGACTGGGCTCAGAACAATTACCAGTTTAGGAGTTTGAAATCAACTGCTACACAGAAATTAGTGTAATAACTGTCCCTGTTCTTTACTGCAATACATTTGGGGCCCATTATGTAAACACAACTGTTCAGGGACTGCTAAATGAGCAGGATAAATGCCAGCGGATTAAATGGCTGTCAGGGAACAGAGAAATAAAACTGTGGTGGTAAGAACATTTTTACCCACCATTCATGTTTACAAAAATATAAACTTTCAAAATCATCTTTGAATGAATGAAGGAGTAGAGAGATAGTAGGTGATGTGTTTGTGTGTGTGTGTATGGGTTTGTGTGTGTGTGCACATGTGTCTGTAAGGAGTTAGTTAAGTGGGACCCTACTCAAATATAGAAAGTCCAGTGAAGTGTACAAAGGAATGGGAGCAGACAGAAGTGTGAGACAGGCGGTCAAATACACATAGATCACCCCAAGGTGTCTGATGTTAGCATAGTGAGATACACACACTTACACTCTGTATACATACACACACACAAATCTATTTGAGGTGAGATTTTTTGTGTCTTTGTCTTTAGGCTGACTAATCCCTGAGAGCAGGAGTGGAGAGAGAAGAGTGGAAGCAGAACGAGGAGCGAGGACTTGACTGCTGCGTGTTGAGACATTTTCACGGCATGCTCAACAACCAGATCAGGCTCACCTGCCTGGTGTGTTAGTGTGCGTGTGTATGTATGAATAGCTTCACAGCCTGATGGCTTGCCAAGTCAAACATGCTCCTGTTCCAGTTTACACATGGAGGGCAGAAATCCCTGTCTGCATGTGTTTGTGTGCATGTGTGTGTGTATTTGTGTATGGGTGTATATGTGTGTGTACGTATGTGTGTGTGCAATGGAAGGTAAAGATATTTAATATAGGTAAATATACATGGTACATTTTAATTGTATGTAAATAAATATTTATACTGAATATATTAATACAACACTTATTTTGTGTTTTCTTTCATTCACATGTAACCGGGTAGCTCTAGGACCCAGGAGCTTTAACTCACAGCTGGCGCTCATTTCTTAATGAGGCCCGCGATAGTTTAAGTAGGAGTAGTACTGGAGGCAATTGTTTGCTGTTTGAGTAACCTAATGCCTTAGGCATCAGTTCCAAGGTCAGCGGGATATTGACGGTGATCAAGTGAGTTGCGGGGTCTAAACGCAATAGCAGTCGGTATGTTTTGATCGTAAATTATTAATTTGTAAATACTGCTGCTATTGTATTACTAATACATGTATCTTCTACTACAGGTGTTTAGTGCCTGCCACTGTTTTTCCCACATTTTGATTTATCTTTGTTTTCAAGTTGTTTGGTTTGAGCAGTGGTTTGTTGTGCTTACCTAGTGTGCTTTGGTTTGCCGTAAATTATTTTTATAATGTACTATTAAATACCTTTGGATTTTATTATTGTGCATAAAATAAAACTTTGTATATTTTTGATACCACAGTCTCTGTACAGTTCATTTGATTGGACGGGACACAAATAGTAGTTATAGTATTTCTAACTAAGGGTCTCTCATCTGTGAGAGTGGCGTAGTCAGTCTTCCCCGCCACATATGGCGTAGTCGGCAGGATACAGAGGCTGTGGTATTTTGATTTCTTTCGTTGGTTTACCTATTTTGTTGTAATATTCGTTTAGTGGGAAAAACAGTGGTGGTCATCTGGGGCCTCTTCGCCCCCTGGACAGCCTTCGGGTGGACTGTGGTGATCCAGTGGACATCAGTACTCTACTGGGCTCTGAAAGACTGTTAGTCATGTCGGAGGACAATGTTCAGGAACAATTACGAGCTCTTGCCGAACAGGTACGACAGCTTCAAGCTGAAAACAGCCGCCTGAGAGGGAATGGGGGTTCTCAGGAGGACGGTTCCGCCCCCTCTACCAGTGGGATGCCAGCTGCTGTTTCTTCACAACCGGTATCTGAGCATTATGTATTTGTTCCTAGAGAGCGTAAATGCCCTATATTTTCTGGCAAACATTCTGGTGACCTGATGTCTGTTGAGGACTGGATTGAGGAGGCTCGTAGGTGTCTATCAATTAGACGCATGCCTCCAGCTGAGCAAGCTCTGTTTTTGTTTGATCATTTAGATGGGGAAGCAAAGGCTGAGATGAAATTTCACTCTGTTAGACAGGAATACCCCAGATAAGGTGTTTAACATTCTTGTAGAAAACTATGCATGTTCACAGGTGTATGTTCGTATACAACAACAGTTTTACTTGCGAACACAAAAGGAAGGGGAATCTGTTAGTGTATTCTCATGCACTTAAGTCTCTTATGGACATTGCTATTCGTAAGAGTCCTGAGGGGTCTTTTCCTAACGCTGAACGCACTTTACGTGACCAGTTTGTAGAACATCTGCGTAACGACATGCTTCGTAGACATTTAAAAGACAAAATGGTTGCTTCTCCTACAATGTCTTTCATGGATGCTCGTCGTGCATCTCTGAGTTGGGTTGATCGGGGTAAACTTATGAGTGACCAAAGGGCTCGCGCACACTCTTGTGATACCTATGTGAGCAATGAGGCAGAGGCTAACATTATTGTTGCTAAACCTGATGGGGAGATTGCTGAGGTGAAAGAGGTCTTACGTCAGCAACAGTTACAGCTTGATGCCATTTTAAAACATTTGGGTGCCTCTGGGCCCAGTGACAGAGGGAGGGGCCCTGCTAGGCCACATAGGTTTCGGCCTGATGGTAAGCCAATTTGCTCCCGTTGTAACCAGGATGGTCATATCGCCAGGTTTTGTTGATTTAAATCGTCACTTAAGTCCAGACCCTAGGGCAGGCCCCAGAACATTCAGTCGGAGTCAAACCACAGGAATAGCATCTAGTGCTATGCAGCCGTTGGAAAACTAGCGCCTTCTGGTGTAGGGAGCCAGGCATCAGAAGGGGGTCTTGGGTGCTCCAACCGTATTTCATCTCAGCTCATAGGGAGTTGTCCTATAGTGGAAGTTGGTATGGGGGATGTTGTAGTCCCCTGCTTATTAGACACAGGATCAATGGTTACTACTATTACCGAGGTTTTTTTTAAGGAATATTTTCAGTCACAGGGGGTAGAGCAGCTGCAACAATGCAAGTGGTTACAACTAAAAGCAGCTAATGGCTTGGAAATTCCTTATGTTGGTTATGTAGAACTGGATGTTAATGTGTTGGGCAAGACCCTACCAAAAATGGGGGTTTTAGTAGTAAAAGATTCCCCAGATTTGTTTGCTCAACAACAAAAATCCAAAGTGCCTGGTTTACTTGGGATGAACATCATCCGCAGTTGCTATCATGAATTGTTTGGTCACAATGGCTCTGCCTTTGATCCTCTTTTTGCACAAACTGTTAGCCCTAACTGGGAACAAGCACTGTCTGAATGCCATAGCATGGAAACGTTATCAGAGAGAGGTTGTATTGGCAGGGTCAAAGTCCAAGGTCCAGCTATGTGTATCCCTGCAGGATCTTTAAAATTTATCACCACAGCTTGTCCTCAGGTATCTAGGGCCACTCTCCCCTCTAGTATTTTTAGAGCCCTTGTTTAGGGAAGGTCAACTTCCTGCAGGCTTACTCATCTCAAAGGCTTTACTTGCGGTTCACAATGGTCAGGTCACCCTACCTGTTGTAAATATAAGTGTGCGGGATGTGTGGCTTCAACCCCATACTGT
The DNA here is from genome assembly GCF_963692335.1 of Osmerus eperlanus. Lineage (NCBI taxonomy): Eukaryota > Metazoa > Chordata > Actinopteri > Osmeriformes > Osmeridae > Osmerus > Osmerus eperlanus. The sequence goes on from NC_085043.1 coordinate 1,524,372, forward strand.
TTTAGGTGAGCTCCATGTAGTTCAGTTAAGGCAAGAGAGAAATTCTATCACCATTCAGGAAGGTGGGGTTCAGGGTCAAATAGCTGTCGTCCAATCACAGAGGGCATCCACCATTACCCCCCCCTGACCTTGGAGCTGTTTCCTGGCCTACCCTAACCTCTGAGCAAGAGCAGGAGTGTAGGGCTTTGTTAGAAAGGTATTGGGGTGTGTTCAGTCAAGGAGATTGGGAAATAGGCTGTACTCGTTTAGTGGAGCATGAAATACCTTTATTGGATGAAGTGCCTATTAGGCAGCATTACCGACGACTAATCCCAACCCAGTATGAACAGGCCAAAGCTCACATATATGAGCTGTTAGAAAGGGAGGTGGTTCGGCCAAGCTGTAGCCCTTACTCTTCTCCCATTGTTATCGTGCAGAAGAAAGACGGTGACATACGGCTGTGCGTGGACTATCGGCAGTTGAACGCTAGGACCCGAAAAGACGCTTATCCATTGCCACGGATCGAAGAGTCCTTGGACGCCTTGACAGGTGCTCAATGGTTCAGTACTCTAGACCTGGCCAGTGGTTATAACCAAGTTGCCATGGCGGAGAAAGACAAGGCAAAGACTGCTTTTTGCACACCCTTTGGGTTGTTTGAGTTCAACCGTATGCCTTTCGGACTTTGTAATGCTCCCAGTACCTTCCAGAGGTTGATGGAGCGCATATTTGGAGATCAGAGCTTTCAAACCCTCTTGCTGTATTTGGATGATATCATAATTTTTTCCTCCTCCTTCCAAGAACATCTGATAAGGTTGGAAGTTGTCCTGGTGCGCCTCCAAGAGCAAAACCTAAAACTCAAACTGAAGAAATGTCACTTCTTTCAACAGGAAGTGAAGTATTTAGGCCATATTATCTCTGCCACGGGAGTAGCAACCGACCCAGATAAAATCAAAGTGGTAGCTGAATGGAAGCGTCCTACTACGACTACTGAACTGCGTTCCTTCTTGGGCTTTGCCTCGTATTACCGGCGCTTCGTGGAACGGTTCGCACAGTATGCTGCCCCATTACACCAACTGGTGGCAGAGCTTGAAGGTAGTAGAAAGAAAACAAGAACTAGGGGGAGGAAGACACTGGAAGGGCGTTGGAGTGAAGAATGTGAACAGAGTTTTGCAACGTTGAGGAAGCTCCTGGTCAGTGCTCCTGTTCTCGGGTATGCCGACTTCTCCAAGCCCTTTGTATTGGAAATTGATGCCAGTAATGCTGGCTTGGGTGCGGTCTTGTCCCAGGAGCAAGAGGGTCAGCGAAGACCCATCGCCTATGCCAGCCGAGGCTTAAGGCCTACGGAGAGAAATATGTCAAACTACAGCTCCAGGAAGTTGGAGTTCCTCGCCCTTAAGTGGGCTGTCACACACAAATTCAGAGAATATCTGCTCGGAGGAAAATTCACCGTCTATACAGACAATAATCCACTCAGTTACTTACGCACTGCAAAGTTGGGGGCGGTAGAGCAGCGTTGGGCATCAGATCTTGCCCTGTTTCACTTTGACATCAAGTACCGTCCTGGACCCTCTAATCGAAACGCAGATGTACTTTCAAGGCAAAATGCCCAAGATTCCATTGACGCAGTAGTTGCTGGCATTTCGATACCGCAAGAGGTCAAGCAAAGACACCTAGAGTCTAGGACTACTCTTACTGTGACTGCGTCTAGCGGTATGATTGAAGCCCTCCCTACCCGCCAAAAGGCAGATTTAAAAACACTGCAGGCTGCAGACCCTATCATTGGGCCCTTCCTGCACTACTGGAGGAGCAGGAGGAGGCCCTCCAAAGAAGAGCGGAGTAGGGAAGGTGTAGAGTTCCGGCATCTGGTGGGCCAATGGGCCAAGATAAGGGAAAAAGAGGACGTCCTGTTCCGTCGAATAATCCAACCCGGTGGGGGCAGGGAAGTGCTACAGCTCGTATTGCCTCTATGCTTGAGGGACGAAGTGTTGAATAGCCTCCATGACAACCATGGCCACCAGGGGGCAGAACGAACAACAAGTCTGGTGCGTGAAAGATGTTATTGGCCCCGCATGTGGCAGGACATTGAAAAGTATTGCCAAGAGTGCAGTCGATGCGTAGTCTCCAAAGCTGTCCAACCCCGAGCAAGAACATTTTATGGGCAACCTCACTGCCTCCAGGCCCCTGGAGATCATTGCTATAGATTTTACACTACTGGAGAAAGCTAGCGATGGACGAGAGAATGTGTTGGTAGTGACAGACGTGTTTTCAAAATTCACCCAAGCATATCCAACAACTGATCAGAGAGCCAGTACGGTAGCACGAATACTGACAGAGAGATGGTTCTACACCTACGGGGTCCCCAAGCGGATCCATTCGGACCAGGGCAGGAACTTTGAGGGTGATCTGTTAAAACGCCTCTGCCAATTGTATGGCATCGAAAAGAGCCGCACCACTCCATACAGACCAGAAGGAAATGGGCAATGCGAGCGGTTCAATCGCACGCTGCACGATTTGCTGAGAACGCTCCCCCCAGAGAGAAAGAAGAAATGGCCTGTGTACCTACCCCAAGTGCTGTTTGCGTACAACACCACAGAGCACCAATCCACAGGCCACTCCCCCTATGAGCTGATGTTTGGCCAGAAGGCTCAGCTGCCTATCGATTTCCTCCTGGGGACAACGGAGGAAGACACCAACTTATGTTCTGTGGGAGACTGGATTGGCGAACACCAGCACCGCCTGAACTCAGTTTACAAGCATGCCAGGGAGCAACTGGAGGCAGCAGCAGAGCGCCGTGGGCGCCAGAACCCACCCAACGTGACTACTATCCTGGAACCAGGCACGCTCGTCTACAAGAGGAGCCATGTCCAAGGACGTCATAAAATCCAAGATTTCTGGGATTCCACCGTCTATGAGGTACTAAGAAAAATGGATGAGAATGGAGCAGTTTATCAGATCTTCCCTGTCAATGGCCCTCGAGGGCAAGAGAGTTAAGAATACTCCCAAGCGGGGCTGTAAGTGAACCCCCAGCACTATTAGTGGCTCCCCCCCCAGTGAAGTTGGCACAAGGCTTGCCAACAGTGGGCGACTATTGTGACTATCGTGAGTATGGAGGTCTACTCCAGTTGTTACCCCCATCTAACGAAGCCCCTCCTGGCGGGCAGGCTCCTCAAAATCTCCGACAAGACGAGAATGCTCTAGAGGCTGAAGAGCCACAACCAGGACCGTCCAGTACAACTACCAATGCACGTGCAGTTGTCCTTCCGGTGGGGGAAGTACAGCAACTGGCTGACCAGGGATTAGCAACTGCCCGAGAGTCAGTTGGAACTATTGGACAAGCATTACGCCGTACGCCGAGAAGTACCGCAGGCCAACATGCAAACCCTTTCAACCTCCCTCGCTCAGCAGCTGGGATGCAGGAACGGTCCGAGGACCAGTTGGGGGTTGCAGCCCAGCCCATGTCCAATCAAGCCATCCGAGCAGGATTTAGACCTTGGCTTTAGGTTATGGTAGACACTAGCCCTGTCACCGGGACGGTGAACTTTGAAAGTGGGGATGAGTGTAACCGGGTAGCTCTAGGACCCAGGAGCTTTAACTCACAGCTGGCGCTCATTTCTTAATGAGGCCCGCGATAGTTTAAGTAGGAGTAGTACTGGAGGCAATTGTTTGCTGTTTGAGTAACCTAATGCCTTAGGCATCAGTTCCAAGGTCAGCGGGATATTGACGGTGATCAAGTGAGTTGCGGGGTCTAAACGCAATAGCAGTCGGTATGTTTTGATCGTAAATTATTAATTTGTAAATACTGCTGCTATTGTATTACTAATACATGTATCTTCTACTACAGGTGTTTAGTGCCTGCCACTGTTTTTCCCACATTTTGATTTATCTTTGTTTTCAAGTTGTTTGGTTTGAGCAGTGGTTTGTTGTGCTTACCTAGTGTGCTTTGGTTTGCCGTAAATTATTTTTATAATGTACTATTAAATACCTTTGGATTTTCATATTGTGCATAAAATAAAACTTTGTATATTTTTGATACCAGTCTCTGTACAGTTCATTTGATTGGACGGGACACAAATAGTAGTTATAGTATTTCTAACTAAGGGTCTCTCACCCCATCTGTGAGAGTGGCGTAGTCAGTCTTCCCCGCCACACACAGTTCACATAACATTAATTAATATGAATTATTCACATTCAGTTTTACACCGGTCAATTTGATAACAAAGTGCTTAATTTCTCTAGATATTAATCTGTAGTCGATCTGTTGATAACCATAGAAATGTCTATCCATGATTCTGAGACCATGATCCATGAAATTATGTAATGCACATGTGCTTCATTACTCCAAAGAGACTTTGGTGCTGACATGACTTCCACTCAAAGCCCATTCTAACTCCAAGAATGGAGCCGGCTGCAAGTGAAGAAGGAGGAGGAGGTGGGGGAGAGTTATTTCCTTCTCTCCAAGTCCAAACGTCCTCCATTACTCTTTTTAATACTTATTTTCAAATCACACTGTTCTATTTTCCTCATTCTTTTGTTTCTCTGAAACCTCAGCAGGCTTTCAGACACTTCCTCCCACAAACTTTTCAGACGCGCACATGTGCATACACAGTCAAATCCTCATATACACTCTAACAGATACACGCGCATATGTTTACACACACACACACTCACAAATGTGTGAGTACACCCACCCACATTTGCACAAACACTCACTTGCTTGCACACAGACACACGCGCAGGCACGTGGTGCTTCTCTCCCTCGAGCAGTCTGGCTGTAAAGTGATACTGTGTCTCGGAGCATTTCGCACATGCCTTCCCGGACAGTTCCCACACTCCCGGCCGTCTCTGCCTGTCTGACCTTTGCCAAGACCGCTCTGCAGCCCCCCCTAGACCTCCTCCCTCTCTGCTCTCCTCCCCAGGCCTGCGGTTTGGACAGCTGCGGCCAAGCTGGCTGCTCCACTCGTGGAAAACATCCGCCACACATGTAGAACCCCGGCATGGACTACCCCTGGCCCTCTCTTCTTGGCTGCCTGGCTGACTGAACGGCTGTGGAGGCCTGCTTCACAACCCCCGCGGACAAATGTCTGACCCCTGCTAACCTCCATTCCCTACCCCTCTCCACCCCCCTCAAAACCTCAGACTCCCAGGGTTTGCAGGCCTAATCCCCTGCAGCATGGCTCCAATTTAGGGCCTCCCCACCGACAGGCTGTGGTGCATAAACAGGCCCAGGTTACATGCTGCTGCCTGCTCTCCTGCTCCCCCTTCACCTCAGGCCCTCGCTGGTCCCAAGCCAGACTTTACATCTGAGACTGGTTCACTTCTGAACCTGGACTCTGCCAACTGCACAGCTCAGAGTTATGGCTTTCAGAGTAGCACTGACTAAGCATATACACATGGGTGCTTCCTCAAACACACATTCGTTGACAGAGAAGCCATGCTATACACATTGTACTTCTGTGGATAGCCACACAGGCAAATGCACAAATAGAATTTGAGAGACACTCACAGACACACTGTTTCTCTGCTCTACGTCTCCAAGCCGTCTCCCTCAGTCACAGTGCACCTTTACTAGTACAGTACACACACACACTCCTTTCTTCAGTTTATTTTCCTTATTGTCTTCACAGGTACAAAACGAGCTATGAGTAATACATACGTTGTATAATACCAAGTTAGTGGAGCAGTTAGCTGTTATTCCTGTGTACAAAGTATTTCAAAGTAAACACATTCTTGTTTATGATGCTGACTCCAATCTAATTTACTCATTGTTTGAAACAGGATTATGTTGAGATTCTCTCTGTGACTTTGCAGAGTGGACAGGGCATGGGAATGGTTCCACAGTAGTGGTTTTTGGAGTAATAACTGGGTCAGTCTGGCACATGAACACACACTGATGCACAGTAGACAACAAATAGGATGTACAACCTCCACAAACAATTGATTTAGGTTTATTATACTTTAATGCATTGTTTAAATAATGCCAAAAATATGTGTTTTATCATATGACAGATAGAACAGTTATTTTAGCTACTCCACTACACAGCATTACCCAACAAACAGCTTTGCTGGCTCAGTGAGAAGTGCAGGGTGATGGAATCTCTCAGGAGAGGCTGTAGAAGGCTGCACACCCACGGCAAGACCAGATCCTCCCCCCAGCCTTCTGCTCCCACCCACCTCTGCACCGTCCTCTCCCCCTCCCTTCACCATGCATCCCCCACAAGACCCTCTCGCTCCAAGGCTGTGGTAAGGCTGCTTAGAAAACCACCAAAAAAAACATACAAGAACAAAAATTTTCCGGAAGAAGAAAAAAACCAAGCGTTTTTTCCCTCATTGCTCAGAGCTTTTGGTTGAAGCTTAGAGCTCCCTGGGTGCCAGAGCCTTTCATCATTTGGCAGCCTGGTGTTGTTGTTTTACCTCCTGGCTGCAGGCTACAGAGGCGCACCATATACTCTCTCTCTCTCTCTCTCTCTCTCTCGAGAGAGAGAGAGAGAGAGAGAGAGAGAGAGATGAGAGAGAGAGAGAAGAGAGATGAGAGAGAGAAGAGAGAGAGAGAGAGAGAGAGAGAGAGAGAGAGAGAGAGAGAGAGAGAGAGAGAGAGAGAGAGAGAGAGAGAGAGAGAGAGGAGAGAGAGAGAGAGAGAGAGAGAGAGAGAGAGAGAGAGAGAGAGAGAGAGAGAGGAGAGAGAGAGAGAGAGAGAGAGAACACTTACTTTAATGTTAAAGCACTGGAGTCATCTATGGATAGAAATGGGTTTCTGTTTTTGGGCCCACTGTTGCTGCAGAATAATGATATATGATTATGTAATCTCCAGTGATGGGAGGAGAGCAAGGAAGTAAGGTGACCTTTGATGAACAGAATCTCAGAGGTATCATCACATAAATGTGCCCATCTCCCTTCCCTAATAAAGTTCAGTGTTTTTTGAAAACAGTCTGCTTGCTTGTTGGACGTAAATAAAGTACATCTGTCTCCCTTTTAGCTCGATCTTAAGACAGTCGATTATTATTCCCTCCGATGTGCTGTAGTGTTTGATTCTTGTGATTGCTCAGTAATAAAACAATTTGAATCGTGGGTTCACCAGGTAAAAAGCATCTCACATAGGCTGAGGGCTTACCACCTAACCTGAGTAATTTACAGCATATCCTCTTTCTCTCTATTCCTGCCTTTCCTGTCACTCTGTCACTTTCAAAATAGATCAAACTGAAAATGCCCCAAAAATAAATAGATAAAAGATCTCATACTTTCCACGTTTTAGATTCCACTAAGTGAAACCACAGCACAATCTGGGTGCAATAGTTGTGTAATTGATCAAGTAAAATGAGCAGCAATAAATTACACATTTAATCACACCTCAGGCAGCCACTAATCAAGCCAGCATGAAATGATCAGACACAGAGCCTATTGTTTATTCACTCAAGGCTAAGTGTTTGGTCTGTCAGAGCACTCCAGTAGTGACTTTGAACATAGGTTCCCAAAGAGACAGATAAAGCCTGCTCAACACATTCCTTAACCTTGAATATGCCACCATAGTCAGGAGACATAAGCATGTCCGCCTGCCTCAGTGAAAGACCAATGTCTCCTACCATTAGGGCCTCGGTGCTCCTCTGAGTGTGTGTGTGTCTCTCTGTGTTGGCACAGCGGGACCCTACAGGCACCCCGCTTGGAGCACTGGGACCTAAGCATCTGGTATCACACACACATGCACTGAAATGTTTAGATGTGCACTTAAAACACACATGCATGCACCCACACACATGCACAAAATGTTTGGACGTGCCCTTTACACACACAAATGCACACACACACACACATGCACTGAAATGTTTAAACATACACTTTTAACACACATGCATATACACAAACACAAACACACACACACATGAGGGTTCAACACTTATGAATCCCAAGTGCTCAGTTTTGGCTGACCAGCATGCTTTTAGGGAGACGTTGAACTTGTTTAGTGGTTGCTAATTGGGAGATGGAGGCGTGTGGCAGCCACCACAGTCATCTCCCTCAGCCAAGAATGTCATTTAGAGAGAACTGAATGTTGTGGGTGTCTCAGAAGGAGAGATGAAACTCCAAAACTGACAGATGTAGCTTCTCAACAACAAGTTAAATGTTTCTTGATCTAAATAACAGGTTGGACAGCAAGAGCCGTATCCTTGAGTTCAGTTCTACTCATCTTTTATACTCCTACAGCCAGGATTGACCCAGTCCTAGGGTAGAGTTACAGTTAAATCATAGGACCCAGAAAAATTATCTTTCTGTCAGGCACTGCAGACTAACAGGCATTCCTGCAAAACCATCAGAGGTCTGGTTGTGATAGATGACCCGTCCCAGATACCTGCCACGACTCAAAGAAGACAAAACCAGAGGGCAGGGCCAGAACTAACTTAATTCTTGTCATCCGCCCCTTTGCAAGGTATGGGAAAAATAGCCTATACTGAAGTTCTAGGGATGAGAGAAGGGCCTTGAATGGATAAAAAAGGAGAAGGGGGCTGAAAGAAAAAGTATCCTGGTCAGTGGGAAATGGGCTGGAGAGTATGAATGCCTCTCATTCCCTGGTCCACAGTGTTGATATTTCCCTCAATGGCCTCTTCTAAAGTGAGCATTTTAAGCCACCCCGACACACTAAATTTGCCCTTTGTCAGGGGAGAGGCCCCTGCCTGTCGAGAGGCAAGGTGAGGAGGCGCTGGAAGCAGATGGAACCTGCTTGTCACCTCAATGGTCCCCTTTCTGGCCGCCGACTCCCCTCCCCGCCCATTGCCGCCATTCAGGCTGAGCCTCAGTGTCATGTCTCAAGACCCCGTGCTTTGGGACAGCCCCATATAATGAGCCCCTCTGGCATGGTTGAATGTGGTGTCATTGTTCGACCCAGGGCCATTAAACCACCTCCTGGGCAAACAAGAGCGTCCCTTTTCCTTTATGGGGGCCGAAGAGGCGACAAAGAGAAGAGTCATTGAGACACAGAGGGGCTGGCCTTTGTTTGGTGTCCTTTCTGAAACATCTGAATGCCCGTGCTGGGAAAGGGGAGGCTTCTGTTCAACTTTCAGGCTCTTTAACACTAGCCCTGTATCACCAACGTTCCTTGTTTTGCTAGAAGTAGAGATATGAACTTAATTGACTAAGTGGCCCCAGTGCACCACACTGCAGATTACCTGGAGGAGAGACAGAGTCAGTATTGTGCGTCCTGATGTAAGTGAAGAGTGGGTCAAGGAGCAGGGCACGTCTGGTCCCCTATCTAGCTAATGTAGTCCTGGAGAATGTGAGAATATCTGAATAATTCTGGTGAGCCACATTGACAGACCGAGATCCTTGAAAAAGACCCAGATGCAAAATGTTCTTTGAAATATGTGTTTGAATTTGAAGCATAACTTTAAGATCTTCATTCTTGTTCGCTGGTAACTAACGTATTGATCATGGCAGAAGTTGCCCTGCTCCCCACATACCAGAGTTAATGAACACATCAGAGATCTCTGTCACATGACAGGGAAACCCAGCGACACTTAATCCCTGAAGCCACGTTTTAAAAGTTAAAATGTAATTAGTCTTCATTAATCTATCTATCTATGGGATAAATGACAATTAAGACCATTAAATAATAAACACATAGTGAACGTCACCATAATGTGTGTGTTTACATAATGTCTAACCAGCCCCTGATCCTAACCCCCAACTTCTAAACCTTTACCAACCTTTTTATTCTGGACAGAACACTCTTCAAACACAGTGATAAACTGAGGACAGGTGCAGAGCACTAGTCACCTGATGAGAAGTTCAGCAGAAAGATCAGCCCCCCTTTTCCATCTCGGGAAGCCTGGTCATCTATCTGTCTGGCTCTCTGCCACCATGTCAAGTACCGCAGGCTCTAATCGAGTTATCATCCCAACAAATCTCTCTTCATGGGGGCTCAGCATCTGACACTCCCAGAAAGACACCCGGAGAGGGACAACAAATTTGGAGCAGCAGGATGCCGGTAGCAAGGCGGCCGGCTCGCCAGGCCGGATGAAAGGTACCTGTAGTCCAGGTCACGCTCCCCTGGGAGGGGACACTCACGCTTAGACACCACGCTGGGGAGTTATTTGATTATGCTGCGCGTTAAGTGGGCAGCCCTGGAGCCCAGCTAGCCTCCCACTGGGGCATCACTCTCTAGTTACTATGGGGAAGAAGAAAGAAAAGGAGCTGGAATCACAGGCATCCAGGCCTTCTTGTTGCAACATTTCAAACTAAACAACTAAAACACCAGATGTTTTCTGTGGTGACTTGAGATTTGTTAAAAGCTTCCAAATAAAGGGAATTATGTCAATTTGACCACCGTCTGGAATAGAGTAATTGGGAGAGAAGGTTTTTGGTCAGGGAGGTGACCAAGAACCCAATGGCCTCTCCAACACAACTCCAGAGCTCCTCTACAGAGATTAAGAAACCTGTCAGAAGTGCAACCATCTCTGTAGCACTCCACCAGTTAGGCCTTTATGCCACTTATGTGGTAAGACAATAACCAAATCACTCGCTAGGTGAAGTCAGTAAAAATTTCCCTTCAGTAAAAATGAGTGGAGTGACATCGAGTCTTTTTGCCATAATGGGCTGTAGCTTAAAAAAAAAATATATAATATAAATATACAAAGCTTTCACTTCATTTTGAGAGACCATCTGTGCAAGCTCACGCCATCAACAAACTATTACTCAACATGTCAAGTAAAGTTCTGCTGATATTCAGTCAATGATAAGAGTCAGGGTTGTGGTTTTATTCTTTTACATTATTAGTTTTTTTGTTGTTTTGGTTTTTGTTTTAAATTCTCACAGTGTTCCAGTGTCGACTTGTATGATCCTTTATTCACCAAAGTCCTGCTCCCATCTGAAAAAAGGTTATTGGTAAAAACACTAACTGAAAGTAGCTAGTCAAATCAGAAGAAATTTAATTCTGCCTAGCTTCATTAGCGGTAAGGTGATGACTCGTTACTAAGTCATTGAAATGTGCAAGGTTAATACGAATTACCTCTGGAATACAATGGGATGGTTGATGAAGCAGTGTTAATTTCTGAGCTATGTGTCTTCATAATTGAGACACACACACACACACACAAAAACACACACCCCAGAGTTGACCTGACAGTCCACTGCTATCTGCTGGCAGGGAACAAAGGGATCCCAAGGTGGGTCACGCTGGGAAGAAAGAGCTTACAGATAATGAGAGGGTGCTCCGTCATCACAGAACCAGAGACCTACTTCTATAGCCATAGACCCCTCTGTCAGCCATGAATACCATTGACGCCATGGGAGTGTTTTCCTGACAGATCCAGCGTCCTTCCCCACCCCCCTTCTAGAATCTCTCATCTTCGTTTTCCACTCCTTGCTGACTGAATCTGAGCAATGTGCCCTAAAGCATTACAAACTGATTATACTTCTAAACATTTATTACATAGCAGCAGGGGGTCTGGTGATGGGGGACCGTGTCAAAGGTGCTGTGTGGAAGTGGGAAGGGACTAGGTCCAACATTATTATCCTCCAGTAATCATTCTAATATATATGCTGAATGGTCAAAGGGAACATGACTGTATGGCTATCACAATAGATGACTTAACTCTTAAATTATTTTAAGTCTACCACTTCATGAAAATGGCCGTTATCCATTACCAGATAATCATTGATTGAAGACGAATTTACTGATGTTAAAATTAGAAAGTGTTGATTGGCCTTCATTCTGACTGCTTCATCTGTGAAGAATTCCCTCCAGTCAGTGGCCTTCTCATAAATAGAGTGTGTGGGGGAAGCCCTCAAAGCCCTGCCTCCACATCCAGTGTCAGAGTTGCTTGGAGATCAGCCATCGTCTTGAGACAGCCTGACACACGCACATACACACACACATTATCTCCCACCTTACCCAACACACTCACCCCCGAGCCTGAGAATTCCAGAGGGCCTTTTGTGGTCTGGCCTTCTTTAACTTTCTCTCTGTTCTGTTCAGGTTTCAACTTGGGGGTCCAAAGTTGCTGAAGTCTGCTATCCTTTCGCATACTGTACTCCTGAGCTGGTGAGACAGGGGTGGGATTCAGGGGGATGCTCTTTCATAGATGCTTCAGCCCAGGCACAGGACAAGATGCCAGCCCTGCTTCACTAATAGCCTACATCAGCAAAAAAACAATAGAGGCTGGAAAGTTATTAGTTTTAAAGGCCAGCAGGAATGAAAGGGGAAGTCTAAATTAAGTCATTATACATTGACTGAAGACCAGAAGGTCAGTGGAGGTTCAGCTACCTACAAATAACCAGCCCCGGAATAATTAACCAGAAAGAGCTATTCATCTTGACAAAGAACAAAGCCTGAAACAGTTGGAACTAACCGATCATGAATGGTCACATCCACACTCTGGAAACAACACACAGCTGTGTGAGCTTCCTGAGAACACTGGGATGCTGCAGTCTGGGAGGGATGGAGAGGACTGGACAGCACAGCACAGGAGAGGGTGGGAGAGGAGATTACAAGACAGGACAGGAGAGAGGACAGGACAGGAGATGACCGGACAGGACAGGACAGGAGATAGAGGACAGGAGATGAAGGGAGAGGATGAGAAAGACAGGAATGGACAGGAGAGGACAGGAGAGATGACAGAAGAGGACAGGAGAGAGGATAGGAAATTTACAAATGCCATTCTTGTACATATGGTAAAATGCACATACACATGCAAAAGTCAGTTTTATCTTGTAGCTCTTTACCCTTGCTCCAAGTGACTTTTGCCACATGCCAGACAGCCATTGAAAATGATAACTTTTTCAGATTGACTTGTCTGGATAAATAAAGGTTGAATAAAAAATGAAATACTGCAAATAAAAAAATTAAGAATTATAATACATTGGATGGTGTGAATATCCACTTTCTCACATCTTAAAAACGACAAATTGTCTTTCCTTTTTCATCTACAGCTAACCACAATGGTGGTTATCTAATGTCATATAGTTAAATTGAGGAAGAAAACTTAGTAAGTGATGACTTCATGTAAATATAAGTTACTGCAAGGCCATAATCATTATATATATATAATGAAATAAAAATATAAATGTTCGACAGGCAACCACGCACACTGTCCGAAATTTTCATAAAAATGTAATTCGTCCCCCCCAATGTTGACTCCATGGCTACGGCCTTGAGTTACTGTACAATATAAAGTGCTTTTTGTTGGGGTCTAATTTTACATTCAAAGAAAGAAAACATTTATCTAGTATTGTCCAGTGTCTCTTGATCTTCTTCACAGGCAAGTTCTATTGTGTTGGGGTAATGAGAAAGCTCTCTACATCGAGCACCCTGACTGCCTGTGTGGATGGTGGGAACTGAGACCCACTGTCCCAGACCTTTGTGTGAGGCCATGCAGTCTGTGAGTGTGTTGCATGACAGGCCAGTGTGTGTAGTCTTGTATTCGTGGGCTGCTTTAAATGTGAAAGGGCACCCACCTGTGCAGCGAGCGGTCCATTCCTCAAAAGGGCAGCGTCAGGTGTGTGGCACTGAACCAACACAGGGAGAGAACACTGTGTGTGCAAGCGTGCGTGTTAATTTGTGTGTGTTGTCTGTCGTGTGTGTTAGTGTTCATTCGTTTTTTGTGTCTGTTGTGTGTTAGTGTGTTCATTTGTGTGTGTGTGTGTGTGTTAGTTTGCTCATTTGTGAGTGTATGTGTCAGTGTGTTCATTTGTGTGTGTGTGCTAGTGTGTTCATTTGTGTGTGTGTGTGGTTGGAGGTTGCCTGACGGGGGTTGGTACAGTATGTGGAAAACCCCTGGCACACACGCCAGCTTCACTTACCACACTGCTCACTCTCCTGCCCCCCCCCCAACCCCTCCCCCCCCCTTCCCCGCCGCCCTCCTCCTTGTGCCGTTTTATATGCCCGCATAATCTCACAGTTAAAAGGGGCTATGCAGGTGGTCCTATTCCCCCCTGCCAGCCTCAACTGCCCCTTGTGTCTCTCTATACTCTGGCTGCAGTCCTCTCTCTCTCTCTGCACTCGGGATGTGACTAAGCATGAAACTCCCTACTTGTCTCTTCTTCTCTCTGTCTGTCTCTCTTTCTCTCCCTTTCTCTTTATCTTCTTCTCTCTCTCCCTCTCTTTCTTCCTCTCTCTCTCGCTTTTTATCTCTTTCCCCCTCCGTCTCTCTCGACTGCAGACTGCTGCCCGAATAAATAGTAGTGAGGGCATTTGAAGTTCTCAATGTCTTCAAAGCTACGTCTGTGTTGGGTAAACTTGGAAAATTGAAATTATAATTATTAAGGTGTCTTTAAATCACAACAGTGTAAATCAATTTCTTGGTAACACTTTATAATTAGTGTTAACTAATAGTTAGTTAATCCTTTATAAAACATTTTGAAACATTAACAATACATTATTAAATAGTTAATACGCTTATTATTAAAAACTATGTTAATCATTAATAAACAATTTTTAAAATTATGTATTTGATTCATAATACAATTAATAAGGTGTTTGATAACTGCATTACCATACTTTATAGACAGCTTGTTAATATAATTGCAAACCAGTAGTTTATAAGCTGTTAATGGTACATGAGCTGGTATAGAAATCATTAGCAAATGGTGAACAAACCATTTACATTACCTTTACAAAGTAAAGGTAATGTAAATAGCTTAAGTAAATAACTAACAACATATTTACTTATGTCTTTAATTAATGTATGTATAAAATTACGACTGTCTTGTTTTGTGCTCTACACAGTCCTGTACGGACTTATGAATTGTATTATGAATCAAATACATCATTTTTAACAGTGTTTATTAATTATTAACATAGTGTTTAATAATAAGCTTATTAACTATTTAATAATTTATTGTTAATGCTTCAAAATGTTTTATAAAGGATTAACAAACTATTAGTTAACACTTTGTAAATGCCAAAAAGCGTTACCTATTTCTTTCATGGTGCAAGCAATGCTTATTTTGGGAGCAAGTAAAAGATCAGTTTAACTTTTACATTTTACTTAGCAATTTAACTAGAACTCAAGTTCACTGTGTCAATGTAAACAAAAATGACCTTTTAGAAGGTTATTGTAATATACTGCCAGGAAGTAACTCGGAAGTAACGTTGAAAGTCACTGACATTGACAAGCATGGAAGTGTCATCCATCTCTTGTAGGTCTGTTGGCTGCATTTTCTTTCTGTGATATGTGTGTTATGGCCTTGTACAAACTTTAACTATGTTGCTAGATTGTATTACATTTATGAAGAGTCAAAATAATAGAACTGTATTCTTCTGAAATAACACAGTGCCTTTCTACTAAACATTTTGCTAACTGTGGGCTGTGTTTGTATGATCAAGATGGCACCTACTACCTTAGGGTGCAAGCTTTAAGCTGTAACAACACCAAAGAGTAAAGTGTGTGCGTGTGTTTGTGTGCAAACCTGAACCCAAAAGACTTCAAGAGTGAAAGTAGACAGAGGCCAAAATTTACAGGCCAAACCCAAAAGCAAAGAGCCAATGGCAGTAGAGGACACATTCGTTTTGCACCCTCCAGCAAAACAAAGTTTACTGCAATGACAACAACCCCCCTCGGCACACACATACACACACACCCCTCACACAGCTGCACACACTAATGCACCCGCACAAAAGTTAACCTTTCAAACAAACCAAAATAAGAAATAGTCTGACATTCCCCCTCAGTGCTCAATCAGAGCATCTAAGCAGGGCAGGGGCAAAATGGAAGACATCATAGGACCAGGTCCTCTTAGAAGAGGTCCTCGCTGCTGGTCACTCTGAGAGCTGAACGATGTGTCACTGATCAGGTCTCACACTTCTGGGAGGTAAAAAGAGAAGGAGACAATGACAATGTGAGAGAGAGAGATGGAGACATATGATCAAGAGTGAAACAGCCTACCTAGTTTGTACTGTGACAGAAGAACAAGCCGAGGAGAAAACAGAGAGATGGTGGTAGACCGGGGATGGTACACTTCACTACGCACAATGAAAGGAACTCATTGCCTACCAGCAAAGATCCACAGGGATTCTTCAGGCTCACTTGAGCAGAACCATACTCCACGCCCACCCCTTGCATCACAACACAATCAAACTGCCCCTACCCTAGTCCTGCCTTTATTACACACCTGAAAATCTGTGTCTTTCCATGCAGATACTGTATCTGCCTTCTCCCATACCCACACCACCACCACTGCCACACACACACCTCGACACATACACACATGCCGTCTCCACATACACACTCACACACGCCATCTCCACACACAACTCCACACACACACACACACACACACACACACACATTTCTCCCACTGTCTGGCATGTGGGAACCAATCGTATCCAGTCCTTTCACTCTTGGTCTGTGTGTCTTCCCTGCCTGTCCACATAAAAAAACACATCCGACACACACACAGAAGGAGACAATGTCCTGTTTTTGTAGGTCCTTCATTTTCCAGCCACCTATCTCAAGACACACAACCATCACAGACCATAGTGGGACAAGGAACTGCACAGGGAAGCTGCTGTGGAATTGGACAAAAGGTCTGATTTACAGGGCAGTCTTTAGTGCAAGCCATCAAAATTGACTGTGTCATGGAAACATTTATTTAAACGGTTTTAGGCCAATTTAACAGAACATTGTGAAAGGGGGTACTCATAACTTGCCAATTCACTTGAAATATCTAAAAGTGTGGAAGAGAGAAAAGGTTTCTTTATTGATCGGCATGGTTCCATTTTTACTTCTCTCCGGCACTGAGGCCAAGGAGGAAGCCATGACGCCTCTTTTGTTTGCACATCGCTTGTTGCAGACAATGCTTCATGCGTGTAGACTAAAGGAATGTCCTTACTGTAGACACTGTGTGTTTGTGTGTGTGTGTGTGTGTGTGTGTGTATGGGTTTGTCTGTCTGTCTCTCTTTCTCTCTGTTTATCCCTTTGTATGCCCTTGAGTGTGTGTTTATTCCTTAGAAAATCCAATGTGGGAAAAAGTTCTGCCTTTTGTGAATGCTTTACGTGCATTCCAAAAGTGCTTCCGTTCTCTGACATCCAACTTGCGACTGAGAATGAAGTGTAGAACATATACAAATCAGTTCTTATTAGTTTCATTCATGCATAGCAGATTTGTAAATGAAATTACAAAAAAGAAGGGGGTGAGAATGAAATCTCTGTGCAACAATCCCACCGCCTTTCACAGCCCACTGTCTGCGCGAACTGTCACCAACATTCCACAACCCGGGGCAAATATATTCTGACTATTATTAATTATACTGACCATGGCAAAAAAATATAAACTCAACGACTCAGCATAAAATATGTTAATCAAATGGGATCCCTAGAGGACCTCAAAGGGGCCCTAGAACACAAATTGAATATTACTGATGGCTTCTGAGGAGGTACGCGTCTCAAAAGAGGAGCCCCTAACCCTGTTAGTCACACGGCCTGCAGCTCAATGATGCTGCATATTTCCAGTCACTGTCGATTACTCTGACACCGTCTGTGGCTGGGGGAGAGAGAGGGAGAAGGCCTTCGTTCACCAGGCCTGAGCTGCACATGGGGTGTGTGGTGGAGGTTTCCCATGCATTCACTCGCTCATTCGTTAATTCAAGTTCTTTTGATTGCGAGAAATGCAGTATTAACTTGGTTGTCTATTTGTCATTGCGACTGTCGGCATGCTAATTCTGATCCCTGAGGAGGGAAAATGAATCAGAATCAGAATGGGTTTTATTCTCCATGAAACTTTGCACAGACAAGGAATTAGGACACAGCTTCTCACGAGTCTACACCTGAAATTTGTTTCCTTATTTATCAATTTGTTCTGTAAAATGTATGTGTTTTGGTACTTAAACTGTGAATATCTCTGTGTCTGTAGGAAGTAGATAGGAAGTAACATTTATTTCTTGAACATATTTCATTGTTAATCATGAAATATGTTTTTTCACCCAGTGGCCAGTCAAGAGTACAATAAAGGTGCGTGAAGCCAGCACATCCCTCCCTGACACTGACTGCGGTTCGAAGCACTGAAGTCACAGTCAGAGAGTCACAGTCAAACTAATTAAACACAGTTTGATGCATTTGCATTGAGTGTGTCATAGGCCTAATCCACAGACTGTCCACTCAGGTGTATCTCAGAAAAGTGTATTCTCTTGGTTCTATTGCAAAGAAAATTTGCTAAAATCTTACGCCACGTTTTCTCCGCAGAAACTTTACCCCAGAATTCACTACGTTTCTCCCACAGGAACCAGGAACCAAATTGAGTTCTGGGGACCAAAACACAGGAACTTTTGGGGTGGGGCTTGCAGCACTGCACATTTAAAATTGGTTGAGTATTCGCAGCAGCCTATAGTATTTCAACTGACAATTCAACTGTCATGCTTCTGCGTCCGCAAAGATGTATGATGCGTTTGTGCTGCGTCTCCAGCTGGACCCTACTCACTGCAAGCACACACACAGACCATGCCTTTTTACAATATTGATGCTTGAAGCAGTTCTATATGCATTCTCTGTTTGGGTGGTGGAACATAACATGATGGACAGGCAGAGGGAGATCAAGTCGCCCATGCAAAGCGCCCTGTCTTTTAATAGTCATGTAGTATTTCTTTCCCAAAAATCTGGTGATTTTCAGCTCTCCTGCAGTCAGGCCACCAGGGGGCACTTTCCATGACACAAGTGACAAACAACCTTAAACGATTGGTCAACGAGGTATTCTACAGCAATCAGATCTTTTGACGCTTAATTATGTCTGACACACGTGAACTACTTACAGATACCCAAAATATAATCCCACACTCCAGCTGTGATCACGATCACAACACAACCACACTCGAGCTGAATCAATTTCAAACAGACACATTTTTGTAAATTCTAAATTGATCCAACTCTTGCTCATGTTACTTTTGAGCTCCTTCAATGATCTCCTACAGTCACAGACAATTTTAGGTTTACAAGCACAGACACACATGATAAGCTTGCTGGATTGGCCCCCAACAAACCATAAATTCACTACAGTAATAATGCAAAAGGCCAAACAACGGTGTCCAGTGAGTGTGTGAGAGAACACACATGACAAAAGGTAAAGTTAAACAGCTTGGAGAGGTGGGGAGGCCCTTTATTATTTTGTAACACACATTCAGAGATGTGAAAACACAGACACAACCACATCCTTTGGGATGGCATGCATCGGGACTTTAGTGGCTCGTCACACCCCAACCCTATCTCAGAGCCCAGCTCCTGCCACTGGCTTTATGGAAAAAGAGGATTACTGATTGGTCCACAGGAGCCATGGCAGGCTTAGGCTGGTTTGCGTGGCCGGTGTGAGAGGGTGGTGGGATAATTCCATTTCATGTCTCTCTGTTTCAGACCTTGGCATGATGCAATTTATCTCTACGGAGACAAACGAAAGCATAGGGCAACCAAAAACCCAATATACCACAAAAATGCATCCCCTTACTTACAGGAAATTGCCTCAGGATCTTTTTTGGGGCGGACTGAAGTGTGATATATCCCTCAAATGTACTTAAATGTGGGAGTTTACATCAAGGCATGGTGCTTACTGATATATGCTGTCCATAGGTTGATTGGACAAGAACAAACCATATTCTACAACAACAACAACAACTGTTTTTTTTATTTATCTGATGAAAGCCTTCTTCTGAGCAGCAGGTCCTCACCTAGATAGATTCTCCCAAATCAATGTGTTCATACGACACACTAACGCGCACACACACACACACAAACACACACTCTCTCTTACTCAAACACACACATACTGCACACATACTGCACAAAAATGTGTGATTGCTCTGTTCTTAACACTCCTAACACTTTTTTACGAGAGGACTATGACATTGTTTTTGGTAGAGATCAAACACACTAAGTTATCACAACTGTCTCTGTGTGCGCTCAATGGACATCCGGACTGGTTTTGATGTTTTCAGGGGTCAAACGAGCGGACTCTATGACAGAGAACTCGTTAAAGACAGGAAAATATAAACTGCCAAAAGAAAGCGACTTGTGGACCAAGCCAGATCATGTCTCTGAGTGTGTGTATTCTGCTCCACCTTAAGGCTCTATGAGTTTTCAAGGACCTAGCTAATTGATCTCACTTTCATGTTTCACTTTAACTTTTTCGTAATTTCACCAAAAGCCATGAAACATGGAAACAAACAAAACAGACTGAACCACATTTCAGTATGTACAAAACAATACCCAGTCATTAGAGAATACATTTTGAATACATAAAAATAGCCACACATGCCACACATACAAATACAAACATTCTAAATGGTCTGTTACAAACTATATGTTCAGAAAGAAAATAATTTTTGTGTTTTATTAAATGTTGCTTCAGTTTAATAAAAAATAAAAAACTTTTGTTTTAGGCGTGTTTTCCTGGCAAAAGCACAGAATGTTCCTCCTTAAACACTATTAGAGGGCTGAGTGTACTTAAAGACTCACAAAGGGACTGTGACAAGGTCATCACAGTCACAGTAAAAAGCAATCTGACGTGCCAACATTCTGACTGACGGCCCACACAGTCGCCAGGTCCCTCTCCTCGCCCTAAACTCCTTCGCAAGATGTTTACCAACTAGCAAGAGACACGGGGTTAACACTAAAGAGGGTTTCGAAAAGAAACAACTTCTAAAGGCTCCAGATCAAAAAGGAATAAGTAACTAACGTCAACGGACCACCTTAGCTGGATACTCTTCTTTGTGGTTTGGCTGGTGAGAAAGCGCTGGTCCACCAATGCTGATTTCCATAGCCATCTCAGACTTCAAACGCAGGGGCTGACATCTGAATGGGGCGGCAAGGAGGTAGAGGGGGGGTATTTGGTGGGCCATTGTGGAACCCCGGGATGGGGCGGTGAGGTGGGTGGTTGGCTGGCGAGAAATGGGCATAGCATAACCTAGATAGGACTGCTGGTAGAGTTGTTATTGTGTGTGTGCATGTGTGTTTGCTTGCATGTGCTTGTGCATGTGTCCATGCGTGTGTGTGTGTTGGCAAGCAATTTGTATTTGTAATTTATGGTATTTTATAGTTTACTTGTCAGCACAATTCCTGTACAATATCCATGAATTGATCATTCTATTTAAGAGTGTTTTTCCCTCTTAGAATAAAATCCTAGCAATCCATACATTTTTAACTCTTCCAACAGTGAATTTAACGCAATCAGGTCCAGTATAAAGAATGGGCAAGGAGTTCACATTCAGTGAACAATCTGAAACAAGAAATGTTTTACAATGTTTTGCATAATTTCAGTAATAGTTAGGTTAGCATTAGCCACATCTGAAGGGATAGAAAGTTGAGGACATCTCTGCACCTCTCTCTTACAAAATGCCCCCCTGAGAGAAACAGCAGCATGTGAGGCTTTTCAACTTTGAGTCTGCAGCATGGCGGCCATCGAGGTCTCTCCTGTCACCACTCCTCTTCACACCTTTAGGGGAAAAAGTCACAACTGATGTAACCCTCTATCCAAGGCCCGGACATATGATCCAGTTCTATACATTTCTGGGATCGCAGCTGGATCCAAGTTGAAAGGTATTTTGACATGTGCAGCGAAATGCTTCGTTATTGCCGGCCTTGTAGGCAGGTAGTTTTGTAATTTATGAAAATGTTTTGCTGTGTTGCACAGTCTGGTGTGTAAGGGGACAGAGAGTCACTGTGAAGCTAAACAGAGTGATAAAAAAAGGGCCAGCTCCATCACCAAGGAGACGGCACAAAAAACACTGCAACAAGAAAGCAAGTCATAAAATGTAGAATGGCCCTCACTCCACTGTGTTCTCGTGGGGCAGAGAGTTTCCATCAGTGGACAGTGGAACCCAACTTAAGCCACAGATAAACATCTACTTCTTACCTGCTGCCATTACGGCCGTAAATAATAAATGTGATCTCTTTACCACAGACTCTGCATGTACATTTTGTCATTTTTTTATATTTACATTTACTGTACCTATATGTAAACATTGTTTTTGTTGCATGTCTTTTTATTTTCACTCACTTTCTCTGGTAGATCCCCATATTAAACACACTCAGGGAGGTCAGTGTTACATCTGTACATAACATGTTGCCCAACAGCATGTACGATTTAGGGCAGAGTAGGTGTGAACTCGATCCAGCCTACAGTCACTACAAACTTCCTGTCACCCTCTGCCCCCCCCCCCTCCCCCTACCTCCGCTGCCCATCATCGTACTCCTCCTATTCCTCTAAGTCCTCTCTCTCCTCTCTCCCTTCACTCCCCTCCACCAGTCCTGCTCGTTTGTGGCTGCCGCCTTGTCTGTCAGGCTGTCTCCAGCCGGCCCGGGTCTGGCCAACCCTGCACAGGGGAGGAGGACGGGCCAGGGGCCGGGGGGGAGGGGAAAGAGGAGGGGTGCGGGGGAAGAGGCGAGGAGGCGCAGGAGGGGGGAGGGGGGGGGGAGTTGACGCGTGTGTCAGAGAGGAGCTCACACACATTCCCCCGGCGGCTGGCAGCAGGCCGGGCCTGCTGAGGGGGGTTCGCCTCTTTCTCACGACCTCTCAGGTTCCTGTGCTCATCTGGGAGCTATTCATTTCCTGCCAGAAAACAGCCTTCCCCTGCAACTACAGGAGGGGTGTGGGGGGAGGGTGAGTGGAAGGGGGCGAAGCAGGCGAGGGGGGGGGGGGCAGTGTTTGGCTTCAAAATGAATCCAGGGCTTGGTACAGCAAGCCCCAGGCTTAAATCATAAAGCTCTCGCTTGTCTGGGCTGCAATCAAAGGCAGCCCCAGTGACGGGCTGTTAGAGGGATGGGGAGAGGGAAAGGGAAAGGGAGAACAAGAATGAGAGATTCAGAGAAAGGGAGAGAGGGAGAAAAAGACAGAGGAAGGGAGAGAAGAGAGACCCAGGGAAAGAAAGATTGCACCATATGGTAGCACTTAGTGAGCAAGGAGGAAGCATGGAGGGACTTTTTTCCCCCCTCCATTCGTCCCTCCCTCCTTTCGTTCTTGCATGCGCACGGAGTGTGGGAAAAGTGAATGGACACGCATGGCAGCTAACCCCCTGATGGTGTTGTGACATGTGTGCGGTCAGTCCGGCTGAGCAGCCACTGCAGCAGGGTAAGAGGAGAGCCCAGTAAAGCTTCCCTGCTCAGGAGGGAGGGAGGTGGTGGCTCGCTAATGATCATGATAATGGGGAAAAGAGGGAGGGAGGGAATGGAGGGAGGGAGGGAGGGAGGGGGAGCTGGATGTCATCCAGCTGTGAGCCTGGAGTGGTTAAGAGAGGGCAGGAAAAAATCACAAACATATCCCCCCCATACACACACACACGCACACAAACCTACCAGTCCAAAAGTATGGACACACGCACAAAACTTCTGACCCACCACGCCCACCTCTGCCACCACCTTTATCCCGAGCAGACCCCTAGCCTCCACACCAAGGCTGCCCTGGCCTCTACACTGAGGCTCCCTCTACACACATGGCCCCAATCTGGAATCCCTGGCCCCCTGTAAAAAGGTGTGATGGAAATTCAAAATGATGGCACTTATCCACACTTTGTGCCTCTTAGCAGATTGGTAATTACAAACACATGCCCCCACCCCCAGAAGAGTGACCACACTGGAAATGCTGGAGGGGGCACACCTGGGCAGAGTGCTCCCACGAAGCAATGGAAACCATCCTACGTCTAACACTCATCTCCATAAAAGGGACTTCACAGAGCTGGTTAAAAGAACATCTTGTGTCATCAGGATAGACGTGCCCCCAGACCAAGGCAGAGGATCTTATTACACATTTTTTTCTTAAGATGCACATGAAATAGTAATATAGCCTGAAGTTTACATTTACATATAAATGTTAATGTAAAATGTAAGTTGCAGTTTGCTAAAGTAAATTTAGGGCAATTCTACAGTACATCAGTGCAGACACCAGGACAACCGATTCCAATGGAACAATTCTAGGCCTAGGCTACTTTTCAATTTTCCAACAAGCTCTTGAAATCAAAAATCAAGAGACAAAAATTCCTTTCTACTGGAAAATTTGTATCTTTGTTTTGAAAAGGTTTATCCTTGCTGCTATCTATGCATAAGGCCTGTTATCTATGTAGACTGTAGAACTTAAAAACATAATCTAGCCTTTACTCAAATTCTTATATACCATGTAAAAACTTTTTGTTGTGTTAGCATTTTGTTGTCTACTTTAATGATCCCATTTTGTGTGTGCCAAACAAATTAAAAGGACCAGTTTGCAGCTGTGTGTGTGTGAACACAATGGTTTGTTCATTGATCTGATTGCAGTTCTTTCCTGGTGTACTAGATGGCGCATCTGACCTCCAGGAAGATGAGTGTAATAGATAGGCTAGTTAACTGAATTGCCTCTCTTATGTGTCAGTTTCCTCAGTACATTGTCCACAGTCCATTTGATATGCACGTCATGATTGTAAGTCTTGAAATGATCATAGAAATTAGTGGACGCTAAGACCTGGAAAATTGTAGGCTATACCATATGAACTTCTGCCCCTCAATGGACAGAAACAGGACAGCCTTACAGGTCCGTCACAATTCTTGTGGTAGAGTCGTTCAGTGACCTGACTTTTCTTCAGAACATAATGTAGTCTGAGACTTGTGCAAAGTGCTTTTATCTTTTATCATTTTTATACACCTATTAATTTGACAATAGGCCTACATTATCTCAGTGAACACTAGAAGTTGAATAATTCAATTTTAATACTCCCTCAAGATATCACTAATTTCAAATTTTCCAGGGTTTGCGTGAAACAGACATTGTTCCATCCCAATAATATCATCTGCCAATTGTGCAGATTTTTCTAATAATTTAACATTTTCACACACACGGACCAACAAAGAGGACCACATAGCATACTTGTCTTGGATTATTTATAATATTATGACCAAACTGACTAAATGGCTGTATAGGTATTTGATAACAATTTGAAAAGCAGTAGGCCTTTAAAGAATTGCTGGGCAAATTTCCAGAGCAAAATAATGTCACTGGAAGACAAACACAACAAAACAACGTTTGTTTTCCAAATCTTTACAAATTTATTTTGTCTTCCAAAACGAAGAAATAAGAGCATTTGACATATCTTTGGCATCAGACAGTAAAAATAGACACCTCACATAAAAATGCAGTGAACATGACTTAAACAATACAAATTTCATTTCAATATGAACTTCACTTCCGTATAGTCTATACAAATATAGTGCATACATCTTTCATTTACGCATTGCAATACAAAAACGATCCAAACAAACTCATGTAACATTGAACAAAAAAAGAGAAGTGTCAACAAGTTTTTCAGTTTAGTCCAGTGATTTTACCAGGGTCGCCACACAGAGTCTGTATTGCCTGATGGTGCGCCTGGGGAGACCGCAACAGGAACCGGTGTGCTGACATTGTTGGCGTACACGGGGATAACCGGACCATTTGGCGCAAAAGCTGCATTCGGGATCAAAAAGGCAAACTGTCCATCTGTGGCAGGTACAATCTGGAAGCCTCCGTACACTTTTGTAGCGTCTGAAGGTAAATTTGATGGAGAGCTGCCTTTGCAAGGCATGGGCATGACGTTCGCTTGAGGAGAGCTGGGGATCTGTACCATGGACTGGCCAAAAGAGGGGTGAGGAGGGCCAGCAGGGATCTGATGTTGGGTAGGGTAGTTCATAGCATTGATCTGCGTCATGCAGCTGGCCAAGTGACCGAGAAGCCGTGTCCTGACCTCAGTGTTAACCCCTTCACAGGTCGAAAGGAAACGTGTGACTTCATTCATGCATTCACTGAAACCAGCTCTGTATTTCCCAAGCACTGTGGGGTCGGTGTTCAAGGCAGCTGAAGAGGAAATGCAAAATATGTATTACTGGAATTATAAATCAAGGAACACGGTGATGGTCTTCTCAAACATTCTGTAAACTAAAATGTATCTCTTTTTATTAATGATGCTCTAACTAGGCTAGCTTCATTCTAACAATTTAGATACCAAATGTGCGCCAAATGTAGAAATACACTACCAAAGCGTAACAATAGAAATCTTCCTGAGGCTTAATCAAAACAGCTCCAATGACTTACCCGTCATCTGAGCTCTCTGAAGATTCCGGAGATGTTTCACCGTCATCTCTAGGATGTCCGCCTTTTCAAGTTTCGAGTGTCTGGAGCTCTGCGCCCAATAAAATACATAATAATAATTAAGGATCGTTAAGACTGAGAATTGTTTTCTGATTTAGATTGTATCCAAAAGTCCTAAGATCAATAGCATGAGTAGGCTAGTATGCCATTCGTAAAGATAATATATGCTACTTACATCTTTTTTCAGTGCATCCAAGATGAGTGTTTTCAGCTGTCCCAAACTTTCGTTGATTCTGGCTCTTCTTCTTTTCTCCATAATAGGTTTAGAGGACTAAAGAAAAAATATATAGGAAATTGTTAGAATGTGCTTCTTGTTTGATTCATAAGGTTTCAGTTTTTAAATTAAGGTTTAAGGGTAGATAAGTAGAATTTCAGCCGGGTTAGACTCCCATTGCCTACCAACCTTTCTGTGCTCTGAAGCAGTCTTGGGTTTATCAGGTGTAGTGTTCATGCTCGCTGGTGTTGCAGCCACCGGAGAGGATGAGTTTTTTTCCATCATATCGGCAGGCATCTTGAGTCACAAATATCCCAGAAGCGCACCACTGCAAATTGATAAAATTGTCCACTGCTGGTGATTAATGACGGGGAACAACGTGCTTCCTGAGTGTAGTCTTGTTTTAAGTCCAAATCCTGTTGATACAAAAATCCGCTCTGGGTTGAAATGCGGAAGACGGGTGTCCCGTGAATGAGCGACAGCCTAAAGGATGTCACTGAATCTGAGATCACCGGCTGCCAGCGGACGATGCGTCTGACTGGTTTGGGCTTCGTGTGGGTCTTATTTATATCTGGAACTGCACGCGAACGGCTCGTGTGAAACTTCCCAAACTTTCTTTCCCACAGTAACTTTGTACCAATCAGCGTGAGGGACACGCGGCCCGATGGGAGGATGGCTCGTGGTCGGCGCCCCTCCATTGGTTGTTTGGTGTTTGAGCGGGCGGCCAATGGCACACGGTCTGGTTTAGGACACAGCCGGGGCTGCCTTCAATCATGCCGTTTACATATTAACACTTGAGCCTCCGACTACCACCCCGGCAGAAAGCGAGCACTGAGCTGACTTGACCGGGCATGTTGATCCCAATCTGGAGTGAAACACGAACAGAGAAGAGACATCTGAGATAGCGCACACTGCATGACAGCAATCCCAATAGTTTATTTCACAATGTACTTTCATACAGTATAGCTGTAAACGTACAGCATAAATTGTATCTACTTATTTAGAATAATAAACATATAGTATAATTCAACGTTTTAGGATAGGCTACTTGATATAGTAATTATGGTGTCTTCTATGGATTGTTTATGCAGATTAAATCGTAGTCCCCCATAGCCTAGTAGAGTAAAAGTGGTCTATTGAAATGTGAGTCTTCTCTTAAAGTGTCAAAACAAATTCTCGTCCTAATCAATCCAGTTTTAAGCAATATTTATTCAATGCGTGCGACTTCTGTACAAATTTGCCTTTTTGACATCTGTCGACATGCGAGCAGTATTGTGAATGTGAAGCACGTGCCAGGATGTTTTATGAGCGCGGTGGTTGAGGTTTGGCTGTCGGGCTGGGCGGGTGTGGGGGTGGTGGTTGAGGTTTGGCTGCGGGGCTGGGGGGCTGGGGGGGGGGCGGTGGTGGTTTACATTAGAGGGAAGGTAAATAGCAGCTGCTGTTTTAAAAGCCTGGGAAAACCACGCCTACCGAGAGCTCGATCGGGCTTATCGGAATGTGAGCCAAAGCAGAGATATTTCAGTGTGAGCACACGATTAGAGCCTGTGGTCGGGCAGCAGTTGGGCGTTGAATTTCAAGTCATAATTTCGTTTCCTTATCTTTATCAGAGACAGAAAGAGAGAGAAACGGACTCAGGCATGACCAGTAAAGTTAATGGTTATAATAGTTTCATACAATCGTATAATATTCTGTGTAGCCTATAGTTCCGGTATTCAAGAAAGTAAACACAATGTCTATGAAGTAGGTTTATAGCCAATTTATTGTTCAACGTTAAGTTAAATAAGTTCTACAGTTTATTACACTATTAGCCTATACGTCAACAGTTATAGACATATAAAGACAGTGTTGGTAATTAGCCTAAATAGCCTAGGATATCTCAAAAGGTTGATAATGTTACAAAAATGGTCGATCCCAAGTATCATTAAGTAGGCTACGATCTACTTTCCAGCGTTACTGGGAAAATGTCTTGGCCTCCTTCTGTTAGGAAACAGCAGTTGAAGACAGCACTGTGTCCGCTCCTTGACGGACTTAGTAGGTGAACCTTCACGGGCGGGATCTCCAGCTGTTCCGGAGCCCGCGACACGTGGCGCGCAAGCGACGGAAAGCACTGCTCCTCTCGGCTTGCCGCCTGCAACTGCGGGAAGTTGCTCGCAGCTGCCCACAAGATCGTGGATATGATAAGCTCAATTGTGAGTGCTGTTTGGGACACAACAACTGCAGTCTCCATTGAGCACCACCAGAATACATGTACTCACTTCATACAATACACAAAAAAGGTAATATATACCGCAAAATATAGATTTTAGTTAACTTACAGAAAGTGAGATCACTTCTTAGCCTACTCGCATTTCTGTCAGACCATTCAGCGTGCTTGCTAGAGGACGGCTAGACTGCATTTTGGGGGCTTTCTGCTGGCTGGAGGCTAGTTCTCTTGTAGGCTACATTTTACCTATAGCAAGACCTCTAGATATTTTCCTTCGGCCTTATAAACACTGCTCTTAAGCGGCATAAGATAACCTATTAAAATTCGGTAATGAATAGTCACATGTATTTAACGTGTGATGCGATGTGGTTTAAATGCCCTAAATACTGCAGTACAATATTATAATAATAAACTGTTTATGGTTCAGAGTCTAACTCTTCTGAACATCCCAACTAAATAAATAAGAAGGTTCAGCCGAATAGCATGCAGGTTGACTTTATACTCATACAATCACTTTCTCTTTTCATCATGCTTTTCCAGGCATGCACACATCTCCATCAATTTACATCTAATTCTTCATTCCATTTACGCTGTCAACTATGTTACTTCAACCCTGGCTTTTGGTCTTCAAATACAAGCATGCTGTCTTCTCCATCTGTTGGATCTCTGCTTTACCTAATATTCCATACCTGTTCCAACTTTTGTCCATAAACATGATTGCAATATTTCTCTATAGGGACATAAGAACTGCTCTTTCCACATATCTTATCCCCTCTCTACTCATGATTATTAATTTACAGTTCTCTTTCTTCTTTCTATCTTCTTTCTATTAATCACAAGCACACAAAAGGTATTCCTTGTTAAGCATACAATACAAATGCCCACTGCCAATAAGGGATGCAAAACAAACCTGTGAAAAACTAAGAAAATACGTTGCGTCACCTGAGCAAGGTATAATGCACACCAATAGCATGTCTTATTGTTTGCCGCTAACACCTGACTAATTCCGTCTTGCACAAAGGCACTGACAGAGTTCCAAAACAAATGTATTGATGTTGAGAAGACAATAAAGTGCAGGTTTTGGAAACCTCTCTGCCTGAATGACTTTCTCACGCTCATGTTGCAAGAGGTTCCTGCACTGAATCGAGCCTCAGTGCCCTGGGTCTCACAGTCACTCCCTTTTCCAGTGAGTTTAGCTTCTTATCGGCTGCACCTGGTCGCAGTCTGTCTCAGGAGTACTGCCTGCTGCTGTGTGTCAGCTCCACTATCACACAGCTAGCACTGGGAAACAGCTTCACCACTGAAACAGATAGGCTATTAACAGAAATTAATATCTTATCCTAAGAATGATAAACATATGGTAAATTGTTATTGTTTAAAAAGAAAATTCTATAATAGAAAGTTTAACAAAGAAAAATAACCCAACAAATTTATTTCGCATGAGCTGCAGTGTTGCGTAACACCCCTTCCACCCCTAAATCATTCCTTCATTCATAAACCATCCCATTTCCTCCAGACTGCCCTGACCTAGCACCCCTATATCCCTGACCTACATCCATACATTCCATCCCTTCTGTACCTCTCTTCCACTTTTCTCAATCCTCCACTCCAGGCTCTTTCCCAAGCCGATATCTTTGTTGACGCCTCTCTGCTGTGGACCTCCGTACTGCAATAATGCACTCACGCCGCGATGATTGCGGGGTTAAAGTGCGTGTGAAAGTGGACGATATTGCGCTCACAAACTAAACTAGACAGTTATCAAGCTTGTGTTTAATGTGTAAACCACTGGCAGCCGTCTCTGCCAGCAAACAGGAACGAAAGATGGCGTAGACTCGTGCTGAGGAAGGTTGAGAAGGTGCCAGTGTCAGGGCTGGCTGGTGTAGGGTGGTAAGGGAGGCGTGGGGGTTGACAGACAGTCAGACTGTATCCAAGCTTAAGATTTGGACTGGTATGCTACCCACGAGGTGGGCTCTGCAATAGAGGATAGTGTGTATCTGTGTATGTGGGTGTGTGTTTAAGTTCACACAGTCCAGTTCACCCAAACAGTTCACCAATGCAGGCTACCTAGTAACTGATTTTCAACTTCAATTTCCAGTAAAGCCTTTTTTAAGGAAGCTTATAAAAGATCCAGCTAAATGAAAAAGACAAACAGTTGGTATGTGTATGCATACGGGTATGTGTGGTTTAAGTAAGTATGTGTACCACTTGTGGGAGGAGAGGGAGACCTGTGCTTGGCTGCTGTAAGCAAGTTAACCAAGGCGGGAAGAAAAGGGATCAAAGCAGGGACTCAGAACGGAGACAGAGAACTGAAAGATCCTCCGAGCAGAGACAACAGAGGGAGAGGAGAGAAAGAGGAGAGGAGAGAAGAGGGGTCTGGAGGCTCTCCAGATACAGACTAACATATCGCCCACCTCCCCTCTCACTTAACCGCTCAAGAACACTTAAGCATCACAAACTTACTACACACACATGCACACACATTGACACACACATGCACACACATTTAAACACACACATACACACACACACCAGGAGAGAAGAGGAGGCCTGGGGGGGCCTGGGAGCAGGAAAAAAATGCAAAGCAGTGGTTCATGCGCCAAGCACACACAGATATACATACACAGCACACACACATTCAGATCAGCATGGGTCACCCTCAGCCTTGCAGTCATGAGAGCTGGGGTGTGTTTGGCTGGCTCAGAGAGAAGCCCGGGCCCCATGCGTATGGATGGAAGATGTGTGGAGCCTCCCCAGGCTGCTGCTCTCTCCTCCTCTGAGGAGGGGCCCTCAGGGTCACTATCTCTCTCTCTCTCCTCTCTCTGTCTTTGTTTCTTTATCTGTCTCTCTTTCCCTCTCTCTATTTCTCTGTCTCTCTTTCCCTCCCTCTCTCTCTCCCTCTCTCTCTCTCTCTCTCTCTCTCTCTATTTCTACCTTTGTCTACCAACCTTGTTTTTTCTTCCTCCCTCTATCATTCTCTCTTTTTTACGTACTTCCATTTCCCCCTTGTTCTCTCTCTTCTCCCTCGGCTCTTGAAGAAGGGCCTGTACAGTATTTGCATGTGTGGGGGAGGCTGCCAGTGACTGGGTCATCGGTCATCAGAAGTGAGTGAAATAGCCGTGAGAGCAGAGTGGGGCGGTGGGGGAGCAGACCGCTCAGTTGGCCCGGTCTGCAGCTTCAGCCTGAGGCCTGGACTGGGAATACTGGTGAGGACCTTCTAAATATGTTGTTTTAAACCGTGTACACCATAAAAACCATGAAACAATGGATTCAACCTGAGTGTTTGTAGTGTGATATAATGCATGTACGAGGTATTTGGTAAATCATGAATGGATAACTGTCACAGGAAAAAATAAAAACTGCAGTTGAGCTTGACTGTGGTTTGTCCACCCAACGTACAATAATGACAGGCATTTCTGCAGAAATGATTTACAGTGTATTTCACTCCTCATCCTTGTATCAATTCAACCACCTAGCCACGAGGAAACGTGAGCCAGAGTGTCTTCAAGGTGTTGTGGGGAGAGTCGTGGCCCATTTCAAACGCAGGTGCAAGAAGCCTCTCCTTTTCCTTGTCGTAAGCACACACACCCACTCCCAATCTCTTTGTTGACAGTAGATAAGAGAAGGGCCTTTGAAGACAAGGCTGCTTCTTTTAACTGATGGCACGGTGCTTCAAATCATTATCTCTAATAGGCCTTACTCAGAGTAAACAAAAACTGGGCAGCAATGTGTGTTTGATGAGGACCTGGCCCATTCAACTCACTGATCCCACTCATATCCCGACCATTATATCTAAATGAAACACGTCAAATGTTCAACTGATGCAGATTTGCATGAAGGCTTAGGAAATAGGACAGAAACCTATGCAATGTTTCGGAGTTCTTGTTAGTTTGTTCTTGTGGAAGTTTGTTGGAAATCACTGAGCTGAAAACCTGCAACTGTGACCAACACTGAATAAACAAGTTCACCAACAAAAAAGTGTCTGCCAGCCACTGTTAACCAACACCAACACGGGCATCACCCAAAGCAACAATGTCAGTTGAAGGTTGTGTTGGGGTCAGGATTACAGCCCGGAGCATTAGCTCCTCCACCTCCTCTCTCTGCTCTACCTCTTCCCATGGCATTTTAAAAAGCATGAATATCCTGGAGACCTGAACTGGTCCCCTGCCAGGGACAAGGGAGATGACACCCATCACTCCCTTAATCCCTCTCTTATTCTCTCTCATCCACACAGGCTCTCTCTTCTGATCACTGGCACATTATTCCAGTACTGTTTTCCCCTTTTTTCCCTTTCCCAGATTTTTGTGTCAAACTTTCCAGTTTTTTCTTCTCTCCCTCCTGTGATTGTGACTGAGATTAGACTTTTTCCTTTCTCAACCTCTCTTTGTTTTCCTGCCATCCCTGCCATCATGTCTTCGACAGGAGGCAGGGAAGGGGGAAGAGAGGAAGGAGAAGGGGGGGAAAAGCAGCACTGTTCACATGATCTCCCTACGCCACCGCTATTATCTGTAGATTGTCGGGCTGCCAATTTCAATTTAGCCGCCCTATTATCAACCCCGAAATAAACGGCTAATTTGAAAAGTGGGAATCAAACTGTCCCCACAGGAGGCATGACTGACGTTGATTGCAAACTAACTGTTTGGTGGCAGAGTCGAACACTTTGTGTGTCTTTTGTCGCTGCCTTCTCTTTTCCCCTCTCATCTCTCTCTCTCCCAGCTCCACGGCTGTCATAGTCCTTTAGAGCTGGAAAGGTCAAGTGCTGCTTGCTGCCACGATGATCTGAGAGCCTGCTGGGAGATTCATCCCCTCTCTGTATAGAAGCAACAATGCTGCCCCCCACCCCACCTCCCAGCCCCCACCTCCCACCATTACATACTGTTTTGCACAGGAATGTGTTTATCCCTATCGTTTAGCCTCCATGTTGACTAGTTTTCAACATGCAGGAGATACCCCCCATCCTAGCTTAGGGGCTAAGACAAATCTTAAAATATAGAGAGAATTAAACAGAGACCAATTATTGTCCATTACTGACATGAGTGAATTTCATTGCAAAATAGCTAGTGATGCTATTCCACCATAGTTGACTGTAAGATAGGAAGGCTAGCAGTCCCAGAGCTAGTTGTTGCATTTGTAATCAGAACTCAAATAGTATAAAAAGCTTCAAAATGTATTTTACAAATGATAAAACTGACTGTTTACTGACTTTTACTGACAGCAACACATTTACTTCCAGTAAATGTGTTGCTGGAATGGTTTGGATGTTCCCATGACATCATCCCCAGCTAGCCTTGAGGGGTGGCAGCGGATACCTTTTGAGGTTTAAACAACACACACACGTGCACACACACCCACACACACATCACTACTGCATTCACACCTGACTCCCCTTCTCTCCCTCTTGGTCACCTTATCTGCCACCTTTCCCACCCCACCCAGCACAGCCCCATTGTTTCCTAGTCAACATGGCTGTTCTCTCATGCAGCAGCATCAGCTTTCAGTCATCAGACAAGCTTAACCCCTGGTGTCAAATCTATCTGGCTGAAGGCTCTCCACCTTTACACCACTGGTCCCAGTCATCAGATTCACTGCTCCACCCACTTTGTTTTCTAACACAGTTTTACTACAGATAAAGGAATCCTATCACATTGGCTGTTATCAAATTATACAGTATATTAGGCTACATGCTTATTTTTACCAACAGAATTATCAACATAAATGTTCATGTTTAGAAGTTTGAAAAGTGTGTAAAGCAGAATTCCAAGCCTTCAAGATAACTGAGCAGCAGTTTAAATGAAGGTTATGTTAACTATACACAATATCTACATAGCATTACCTATGCAACCAACATTTTAGTGACAAAAGTATCGCTAGGTCATTACATTTTGTCAAGTCTTAGCTGTATGAGTATGAGGCAGTTGAAGGTTTTGTTTGCAAAACAAGATCAATGCTTACATCCAGCTACCCTTAAAAAGCTCACCTCCCCCAAATCAAGTTTCACTTGTATAACACCTTGAACCTCTAAACTGTAATAAAGTGTAACTACATAGCAATTCCTACGTAACTACATTTTGTTGTCATAGCTGTTGCTATGTAGTTACATGGTAGTTCATGTAACCTTAATGTAAGCTCGGCTTTAAAAAACTCCAGGGCTATTATGTTGAAATTAAGAAACAAGCACAACAAAAGACTGCCAGTGTATGTAAAGACACCAAGGCACACTCGCAGTAGCCTGCGCTCTGCTTCCCCTGAGTTTTGAGTTAATTGGTTTCACCTAATTGGTTCCCTAATTTTGTTGTTAAGTTGTTTGTTGTTACTTGTTACTCTTTTATTAAAGTTTGTCTGAACATTTGTCCCCTGAGTCTTGTCCGATCGGTGTTACTGACTTTTCGGTGTTACTGACTGCCTTTTGACTACTACTATTGGATTGGATTGATTGGATCTGATAGTACTACCTTCTGCCTATTATGATTTTGGATTACCTCTATTCACCTACCTCTAGGGCAATAGGGCCTCTGCCTGAACACCAATCTCTGCCTGTTCCTTGACTACCCTATTTTGTAATAAAACCATCTGCACTTGGATCCCTTGGATCCCTCCTGAGTCTGGTCTGGTTACAGAAGACTTTGCCAATCCAGCGGAGGTGGCTTCCTTGCACTCGGCGATAGCAGCACAGGGAGTGTTAGGGAAGCATGCATCCCAATTGTGCCATGTGACTCACCTCCTGGAAGAGCTCCTTACACACATCCCACCACCAGTCACTTCGGAGATGCTCCAGCCTGCTCCTGTAGACCCTTCTCCACCACCCGTGGCAGCTGCAGCTGTGCATGCCCGGGTAGCATCAGCAGAGAAGTACGACGGATCTCCCGACCAATGCAAGTTTTTCTTTTGCTTTAGTGCTCCCTGCCGTTTGAACACCAGTTGTCTACCTACCCGTCAGACTCAGCCAAGATAGCCTTCATCATTTTGCACCTCACAGGCTCTGCATTAAGGTGGGCTACGGAAGTTTGGAAACAACAAGGTAGGTCTTCGATCAACCTGCTCAGAGTAAGGATGACGGGGAACAACTCCTTACCCCACAACAGGGGGTTCAATCAGTGGCCCAGTATGCTATGGCCTTCCGTATCTTAGCCGGGGGTAGCAGGTGGAATGATAGCCCTTTACAAACCACCTACCGTTGCGGGCTTAACACCACCCTACAGTGTAAAGAGGTGCTTCGCGATGCCAAGTGGTTCACCAAACTAGACCTTCGGAGCACATACAATCTCATTCGGAGGTTGGAGGATGAGTGGAAAACCGCATTCCAAACTAGGGGTGGGCACTACTAGTACCTAGTAATGCCAGACGCCCTGGTAAAGGCCCCTTCTGTCTTCCAGGCATTTGTCAATTAGGTCCTCAGGGAGTTCTTGAACAAGTTTGTTATCATCCTGATCTACTCTCCATCCATACAAGAGCACATCTCTCAGGTCCGTACTGTGTTGTCCCAACTGCTACAGAACAACCTTGGGGACTGGGACTTATGTCCCAGAATCAATCTGGTCCCAGCTCCTTCACTTGGTTCACACCACACCAAGTTCTGGACACCCGGGTATTCAGAGAACCCTTTCCGTAATGGGAAGCAAGTACTGGTGGCCTCATCTTACACATGATGTGACCCAGTTTGTCAAGGCCTGTACAGTCTGTGCACAGTCCTAGAGCCCTCATCAGCGCCCATAAGGGTTCTTGGAGCCTCTACGAATTCCTCAATGAGCCTGGTCACATTTAGCCATTGACTTTATCACTGACCTTCCCAGGTCTCAGGGTAATGCTACCATCCTGGTTATTGTAGACCGCTTTTCTAAAGCTTGTCGTCGGCTTCCTCTTCCACACTTCTCTATGGTCTTGGAAACAGCAGAGTGTCATGACAGGCTGTAAAGAGGATCCAAGCGCGGAGTGCTGAACTAAAAGTTTATTAATGAGTCTTGTTCGGTGTTACTTGACCTTTTTGCCTTCCTTTTGACTACTCCTATTGGATTCTCAATTTTGCCCTGTTAGCCGATATAACAACCTTCTGCCTGTTTTGGAATTACGATTTTGGATTACCTCTATTGCCCTGTCTGCCTGAATACCGATCTCTGCCTGTTCCTTGACCACCCTGTTTATTAATAAAACCCTTGGATCCCTCTTGAGTCTGGTCTGGTTACACCAAACAGAAAGCAAAGCAAGTTGTGATATTATGCTAAGGCATTGTTTACTATTCTAAATGATTTCATGGACAGAGGCGTTATCTGTCCTTGTTCTTTCTTTGCTAGTAATAAGATCTTACTTTAACTACTTAATGGATTTTTTTTGGATGCATGAACAATTTATTTTGTTTCCTACTTCCTTTATTATACTCCCACTTATGTGACTGTTGCATGACCAGGAACAATGTTTTTCTATGGAGGTCGGTTAGCCATTTGGAACCTTGCTTGAGAGGTGCAGTTAGCCACACTTTGGGGTTAGACATGTCTAATGTCTAATGAGCCACTTTACCTCTTCTGATAGGACTGTAACTAACTCCCAAATGTAACAAAAATATAAGGGCTTCTTGAAATAGTGCTACACATAGCAATACCTATGACCCAAATATAACATTTTACAGCAGCAACACTCTAAATTCTAGTCCTTTTTTTATATATTGAAAGTATTACATGAATTGAAACGTACTGCACAAAGTGTACAACATGTGGTGTGGATGTTTTCTTTACATAAATATATATAAACATACTTCCTTAATCCAACCCCCTATGCATTTTTCAAAATGGCACATGGTTAGAACACAAAAGATTGTATCCATTATATCAACAACACATACATAATTAAAAAGATAGAAAATGTTTTGAAAATGTAATCTACTCAGTATTTCTTTTTCACATGTAATTAAAAAAAAAACTTGCTCTCATCTCTTATTGTAGAAAACTCTTTCATCTGTAAGCCTGTATGAAATTCCCTAACAATGACTTCACAGCGATCAATACTTATTCCATGTAATTATTCTGTACTTACTAACCCTGACCCTGGACCCACACATATAACTGTTCCTCCCAGTCCTTACCTTAGCATTCTACTTAGTACTCTTCCAGTACCAGCTTCCAGCCTGACTCTCTTCCTCCCTAAACCTAACCCTCTTCTCTCCACACCACCATTTTTTTCAACTAAGTAAGTTTAATTGTCCTGGGAAAATCACAGTTGGCCCACGGAGCGCAAAGCTCCAGGTCCTAATGAAAGTTACCGAGAGGGATTATGGGAAGCAGTGGGTAGTCTGATGTGAGAGGTTCTGACATAGAGAGTGTGTGATCTTCTTGCCTGATCCAGAATGAGTGTGTGTGTGTTTAAGAGAGATAGTGAGTGGAGAAACTCCCTGTATAGGACGATTTTGCTTGTCATCATATGCTCTGCACAAACCCAAACATAAGCATAGACACACATGGAGAAAAATCACACAGACACATTTTCAAAATGCATAAGAACTGACATTCATTTGAAATTCTTGTGTGTTTATAAAACTTGGGCTGAGTGTTCTCCATTCGTGGAGTTCATGCCCACCTCACACCCTCTCTGGGGGGTAGGGACCACTAGCTCCAGACAAACCAGGTGTGAGGATGGGGGCAATACACATCAAAACACGCAGCCCTGCCCTCCACCACACATACACGCACACATGCAGGTTCAAGGTACACATATAGGGCCCTATCTTGCACCCAGCGCAATTGACTTTGTACACCGACGTATGTATCATTCCTATTTTGCACTCGACGCACAGCGGACTTTTCCCTTCACAGACGCACGTCGATAAATTAGGGAATGAACTTGCGCTCCCGGGGGCGATTCAGCGAAAAGAGGAGGCGTGTTCCGGCGCAAATGTTCCCTGGTGCTATTTTGCAGTTTCAGATTTGCAGTTTGCTTGGCCCGTGCGCACTGCTGGGCCAAGGAGGCCAGGGTCTTTTTCCTGCGAAGCTGGGTTAAATTGTTTTGATTTATTGTATGGCTGTGTTACATTTCTTTCATGTCAATGATTAAAAAGATTTTCATGAGAAATCTCTATGTATGTGAACCTGATTTGTAACAATTGTGGCAATTTCCTCCCACGCCTGTTTAACCTGTTTACGCTCCTGTTTCGCCCGCGAGACAAAAATGCTGCCTCCCCCTTCCTCAGTTACGACGCACTAAATTCTAAAAAATATATTTTTTAGACGCTACACATGTTATACATCGTTGGAAAGCTACGATTCTTGTGCTTCCATTGAAATAAACCAATTCAAGATCAAGTCGCAATAGCAAGCAAAGTCAACGTCTTTTTCCGGTGAACATTCCTTCAACAATGCCAAAGAAAAAAGTTGTACTCACCCTAAGTTGTTCAAATAGGTCCAGGTGTGCAAATCATGCCATCAAAACTTGATCTGCGTAAGTCCCAAGGGTTCAAAGTATCTAACCATGTAAAGTAATTCGTCCAAATACAATGTTTTACGTTCATGAATAGCCATTATCCTTTGTTTCATTATGCAAGTTAGCCGACGGAAGAAACAACTTGTTCACATAAAAGTGTTATTTTCTCCGATTTATCAACGGAGTATTTACAAAATGAAGGTCTCAAAATGTCCGTTGAACCCTCCCCTTTTGATTGACACCTTGTTCGACCCAATAGGAGCTTCCATGCCCCGTTGACAGCCCTCTAAAGCCAACTAGGTCTGTGCGTCCTGCCCCCCCCCCGCCCCCCCCCCCCCACACTCGTTCTAAACAAATTTCTCGAACTGGCTTCGACTGGCTCTGAAATTAGCTCGTTAGCCTTGTAGCTGACAGCTAGCTGAAAATGCCAATACCTCATTTGTATGCGTCTGTGGAGCCTTCAAAATAACAGTCGATTGCGCAATATGGTTGACAGAATCAGTGTTCTTTGTGCGCCAATCCTTGGAATCAGATAAAGCACTCCAATGTGTTCATGCTTCAGTTTTTGTGTTTCAGTATTACTAATTAGGGATTTAGCTATTATATATGATATTTCTAAGTACCAGAGATGGGCCAGAGATAACAATTATGAAAAATAATACCTTTTTATTTGACCTTGACCTTGGTTACAAAGGGTCATTTTGGAGTCTCCAAAAGACCCTTTTAGAAAATTCCTGGATGTACTCTTATAAAAACATGTGTCAAATATGAATATATTGTGGTATTATGTTTGACTTTTGATTTGAATTGGGTAAGGCTTCAACCTGTGGTCCAATTTAGTCTTCCAGATAATACCTACCACCTCTAGGCCTCTTCAGGCCTCTGTTTTCAAAACAAAATCTAGGCGGAAATAGAAATTTTCACTTTCCTTGTGTTCAAGCTTCTATTACTCAACACTAGAAGGACTGACAGGGGTCCTGACAACAGGGGACATAACTTCAGAGTGTCAGCTTTCAAAAGAGATCATTTACATGCATGTACTCCAAATGGTTCAAGAACAGCTTCCAATTTACTTTGGGTATGCTGTTTAGGCGTTTTCAGGCAAATTTAACAGGAACATGAAAAGGTTAACCGAAGCTAATTTGGGTGTGTTTTTTCTCCCATCCCCATACAATGTCACTTCTCTATCTTTTACGGCCCTGACGAGAACGTCGGTCTCCTCGGCTGTGAACTGCTCCTGGCGTGCGCCTGGCAAATCCACCATTACAATAGCAATCCACCATGGAACAAGCGCGCCTGCTCTTAAAGGGAATGTGAGATGACACTGATTGGTTTATTGCACGTTACGCCCAAACCACACCTATGAGTAATGTAGCTACTTCAGACCAACCCATTTTAGATTTGCGTCGGGCGCAAGAGTCATTTATCCCGCTGGTATAATAGCAACAGCGCCGGAGTCCCACCCACAAAGTTACTTGCGTTTCGCATTTGATACTTGCGTTTAAGATCGTTAAAATAGGGCCCATTA
The DNA here is from genome assembly GCF_963692335.1 of Osmerus eperlanus. NCBI lineage: Eukaryota > Metazoa > Chordata > Actinopteri > Osmeriformes > Osmeridae > Osmerus > Osmerus eperlanus. The sequence goes on from NC_085043.1 coordinate 1,564,746, forward strand.
AGTTTCCTACATGATTGTATTAACGAGATAAATCTCAGTGAAGAAGATGAGGTTGAGAAGGAGGAAGAGGAACGTGTGGTGGAGGGGTTGTGTCAGTTCATGCCACCTGGCTCCCACGCGGGAGCTCAGCTGCCTGTCTTTCATCACCAGCATCACAGATCAGAGCAGGGCTCACACGTCCCCTCCCCCTCAGCCTGCATGTTGCATTTGTGTGAGGGAGAGGGCACAGACAGCCTGCAGCGCCCCCCTCCCCCATCCCACACAGGCAAGAGGGGCAGGGCCTAGCAGCAAGTACAGGGTTATGTTTACGAGTGTGTGTCTGTGCGGGATGGAGTGAGTCAGCCAACCTGGGCACATTTCGTATCCTCCCTCCCTCCCTCCCATCACCCTCTTTTCAAAATGTTCCCTCCCTCCTTCCGTTCCACCCCCCACCATTTCCCTCACATACCTCTCTCATGCTTAGACAGCAGTCAGTAGCCGGAGGGGGTGTGTGTGCTGGTGTTGAGGTTATCGATCCTCTCGAGCTGTGGGGGTGGATGTGCTCCCCCTCCCCCAGCCCTCTTTTAGCCCATCTCGGCCCTCCTAACCCTGGGGGGTGGGACCAGGCATGGAGGGGGTTCAGGGTTGAACCTGCTCAAACTCCTCAAAGGCCTGTCTGGCATCCCTCTGTTCCCTCTTGTACCCCTGGAACTCCTCCAACCCCCCCCCCCCCCACACACACACACACACACACACACACACCCCAACACACACACGCTCATGGGTCCTTACATGGCAACAGTTTGTGGAGTAAAATTTTGTTTCAGTTGCTTTTGGAATGTCTTTCATAATGAAACCCCATTGGAGAGTTGTTTCAAAATTGAGATTTATCAACGCACCATCAAGCCATCCAGTAATGACCAAGCTACTTTTCATGTGCTAACAGGACACTGCTATTCATTTACCCTCACCTTTCTGTGTGGAACAATGTCTGTGTGTGTGTGCCAGGCATCCTCAGTCCTTCTCCATCCCTGTTTCCGCTGAACACACAACTGTTGGCTGTTCATACATGTTTTTATCCACTGGCCCACTCTGTTGTTTTGTATTCATGGCTGTTTTTTTCTGTGAAAGCTTTCTTGCACGGCTGTGTTTGTGTGTGTGTTAGTGTAGCAGCCAGTGACTACTGTAGTCATTAAAAAAACGAAAAACATTTACATTCAGCAGAACCGTTTTTATCCAAAGCATCATCACATCATCTTTTATGCCATCATCATGTGCCACACATTTGAATAGTTGCACCATTCAACAATTATTCATTGTTGTTATTAATAATTCAAGTAGCATTTCCACTGCTCAAATAAAAACAACTGTCATAAAGCTCACTTCTTCTCTAGCATTGAAGACATTCCCAAACAGGCTGACCTCATATACACACACATAAACACACAGAAATATACACCCATAGCGCAACACACACATATATTGGCATACTTAACTCTGGTGTGATAGCAGCTTCTCAGGATCTACCCAGCACCCTGGACTATAAGACAGCCGTCCATCTGCCTGTGTGAGAGATGTAATCTTGTTGTCTTCCAAACTGCTACATGGTCCCAACACTTTATAATAATCGAATTGCGGCAAAACAGAACGCTAACGTGTGGACAAAGACAATAACATTCATGACGGGGAAGAAGTGGTTAAGAAAAGTAAACACGCACACAAACATTTTGAATATCACAGTATATCTGGAAAATGCATTCTACGTGCTCAGGACTGAGATGCAGGTATTTGCTTTTTTCTAATATCCTGTATTGTTATTTCTTTGAATACTGGCCAACACACACATACACACATATTCTCTGTCTTTCTTGCTAACTGCGTATTTTCACACACACACAAACACAAACACACACTCACAGAAATGCACTTGTCTCCTCCAAAAGGAGGTCTGGAGGGCTATACTCTCATGTACAGCGCTCATTCTCTGTGGCAAACAGTGCACACCCACACACACGCCCTCAAACATACACAGTCATACTTGCCAGCAAACTAATGCAAGAACAATTGTTTGAGATCCATATATACATACTGACAGTACGTGCACTATACTTACACTGTACACACACACAGATACTACACACCCAATGAGCATGCACACACACAGTAGATCCTCCAAACTCCTTAAGCTAACACATCTCCTCCCCTTCCCACAAACTAAATATTTACCCATGTTTAGATGTTTAAACCCTGAACAATTTCCACAGTCTCTATCTTCCTCCTCGCTCTCTATCTTCAGAACTCCCTTGAACCTCACATGTCCCTCCAATACACACACGTCGTTCCAACCCACAGAACATCACATGTCCCTCCAAAACACACACACACATCTCTCTCAGAGACACACACACACACGTCCCTCCAATATACATACAGTCTGTCCACTAACAACATCAAAGGTTGTGCATGTGAATCTGCTTAGATCGGGCTGGCAGTGTGGGACAGGGAAGACCCCCTGGCACCCCTCGCCTGGCTGGATAGATGGGGAAAGACAGGGGGAGTGAATTGTGGAAAAGGAAGGCCAGCCACGTTGTCCTGCTCAAGGCCTTGGCCCCGAGCGATAATTGGGCCCTCCACATCAAACAGGCTTCATTAGAAGGACTCAAGGAACTCCTAATCCCCGCCGTTCACACAGCAGGGGCGGGCTGTGTGGGTGTGTGTCTGTGTGAAGCCTCGACCAACACAACAGCTCAAGAGCACATCAAAGCCGGCTGCAGAGACGCAAGGAAGAATGTGTGTGTGCGTGTGCATGTGTGTGTTAGGCCCCCTGTGTGACTGCCATGTTCAGTGCACCTTATCTGGTTTGGGTGACAGGCAGACAGGAGGCTTTCACAGGCGAGTCATCTGGAAACAAAAGAGCATTTTGTCTCCTAAAAAAACGTAGGACAGGAAGGGACTGGTCAAGACAAGGTCCCAGAGGGGCCCACCTCTCTCTCCCACTGACCCCTCTACATGGGCTTCACTCTCTCTCTCTTTCCCTCTCTCTCTCTCTCTTTCCTCTCTCTCTCTCTCTCTCTCTCTCTCTCTCTCTCTCTCTCTCTCTCTCTCTCTCTCTCTCTCTCTCTCTCTCTCTCTCTCTCACACACACACACACATACACACCACACATACACACACCACACATACGCCACACACATGCATACACCACACAAATAAAAACAAACAAACACACATACATACACCACACACTCACATACACAATAACATACCACACACACACATATGTGCACACACATACATACACATTCCTGCACACACTCACACACAAAAATTACACTGAACCCTAGTGACCGCCCGACCAGGGAGGTCGGGCATTCTTAGCGCCCTACCGGGAGTGAGTAGTGTACACTACGATTAAGCCCGAGTGCAGAGATCGGTCTTGCCTGACTGAACTTGCGCAAGCTTCATTTAGCAGACGCTCTTATCCAGAGCGACTTACAGTAAGTACAGGGACATACCCCCGAGGCAAGTAGGGTGAAGTGCCTTGCCCAAGGACACAACGTCATTTGGCACGGCCGGGATTCGAACTGGCAACCTTCAGATTACTAGCCCGATTCCCAAACCGCTCAGCCACCTGACTCCCAGTACAATATTGTACTGGGAGTCAATATTGGAATATTGTAGAGAGAACTTGTGTAAAGTGTCTGAAACTTACTAGCCTGTGTTTTAGGTATTTATACCCATGGAATAACTTTATACTGTACAGATATCCACACACATATACACATGCAAACACAAACACGCATGAATGGATCAGGGCCAGATCTCAGGTTTGAGTGAGTTGGTCTGTCCATTAACTGGTTTAAAAGCTTATTTGGAGTTTCCCTCATCAAACAAATACCTTCAGAAGTACAATGTTTTCTGCTTCTGTGAATTATTTTTCCTTCTTTTTCTCTCCATTTCTTCCTTCCTTTATTTCTTTAAACGCACCCTGACAACAACTGAAGCATTAACCCTTAGCAGAGTGAGTTATTTCTCCGAAATGGTAGCTTGCTAGCTTTAGTTAGCTGCCGGGCCAAGTTACCTAGCATTATACTCTGCTACTACCATGTTAGTGTTACTTGTTAGCCTTCTAATTAGTAAACTCTGAAGCCATACTAAAGCATTTGTTGCATAGTTTTTGTCGAACGGAAAATATTAAATTGGAATGTTAAAATCACTTATCTGTGACGCTACTCCTAAAAGAAACAGTGGAGGGAGGGAGAATAAGGAGCTAGGGTAGGAGGGAGGATGGGGAGGGAGAATGGGAGGGAGAATGGGAGGGAGGGAAGATTTGGAGGGAAGGGAGGATGGGGAGGGGGAGGATGGAGAAGGAGGGAGGGGAGATGAGAAGGATACGGGATGAGGTATACCTTAATTGGCAATTCACGAAGCTCCGTGAAGGCAGGTCCTCTTGAGTCTGGAATAATTCTCTTTTATTCATCCCATCCTATTTTTTTTCTCTTTGGATGTCTCTTTGAGCGCTCTTTTTTCATGAGTGTTGCAGGGGGTGGCAGGACACACAGACCTAGTTGGGTTTAGAAGGCTGTCACCAGGGCACGGAAGCTCCTATTGGGTCAAACAAGATGTCAATCGAAAGGGCAAAGTGTAGCGGGCATCTTGACACTCTCCAATCGTAAATATTCGAAGCATATCTCCTCCTATGAGCGATTGTGCGTGAGAGACTGAAAAAAATTAATTGGCGAAGGCAGAATGAAGCAACAAGATTGTGGCTATGTGTGGATATAATTCATTGTTTTGGATAACTAATCGACATGGTTAGATCGTTTCAGTGATGCTTCTAATCTGACCACTTTTTTCCGTAACGAGTAATCTAACACGTTACTATTTCCAAACCAGTAATCAGATTAAAGTTACTTGTCCAAGTCACTGTGCGTTACTATTTTGTCATTAATAGTAAAAAATATATTTGATTTATTCTTGCGTCTCTGGGAGTGAAGTCATGTATCCTATGCGACAATTAAGTCATGTTTTCAGCATGAGGGTCACGTCACGCATATATACATAGACCTACCACTACCTCCCAGTGACTCTGAGTCGCCACTTTACTCAAGCCCCTTTGCTCCGGTGCCATCTCGATTTGATTATATTTGACAAATAAGAAAGACAAATAAGATTAATAAACTATTACATGAACAAATGCAACGAATCAAAATCAAATGCAAATCCATCTTTTTTCTAAAAGTAATGGTTCGCAAATGATCTCAGATTTACTGTGCCAGAGCATTTTATATGGTTTGTTTTTTTCAACAAGTAGGCCTACGACTTGTGTCGTTTTTCCAAGTGCGTTCTTAGGTCAACATTTCAAAAGAAACTCTTGTCTATAAATTAACAAATCCTAAGAAAGTAACTTGTAATCTAATTTAGTTACTTTTAAAATCAAATAATCTGTAAAGTAACTACAGGAGTAATCAGTAATCAGTAATCAGATTACTTTTTCAAAGTAACTGTGGCAACATTGGATAGTTTGGACCTTTGGGAATGTCATGTTTTGCATACCTAGACCACGCTGAACGTCGCTGGGTGAGTAGAATCGTTTGCTTTTGCTTTGTTTACATATTTGTGACCAGAAAAAGACGTTGGTTAAACTTGCTGTTGCGACTTGATCTTGAAATGGATTACAGCAATGCAAGCACGAGAATCGTAGCTTTCCAATGATGTAAGGCATGTGTAGCAGTCAGTTTTTTAGTATTGAGTGTGCAGTAACTTGGGCAGGAGGGGGGGTCGGTTCCGGCCCGCGGGCGTCTCGGGACCGGCAACAGTTTCCCTATCTCTGTTCACTTCCTTGGAGTAGCAGGTGCTGTAGTCTGACGTGTGTTTAATTGAAGACGATGAAACTGGTTATTCTTTCCTCTTGATGAATGGATTTATTTACCAAAATGAAACAAACATAAAACTGCTATATAAACTTAAGAATAGTCCTTTCAAATGATCTTTCTTTGTTCCAAGTGTCTTTGTCTTGGCATGGAGCGCCCCGTCCGCACGTTGACCCGATGACACGGTCAATGACTGTTTCCGCACACACCTGCCACACCCCCGGCCTGGGTCACTGCACCAGGTTTCTCCTTGGAAAGGGAGGAGTATGAGGGGTTTCTGATAGAGGGACACCCATGCAGCGGTAAATGCACACTAACATAACGTAAATAATAGTATAATAGTTAATTGATATAACTTAAGTCTATATCACATATATATCATATATATTTAGAGCTCTTATAGTTTTTATCCAAAGTAAATGAATGGCTCCTACACACCGGCCCCTAATTGTGTGACTAGGCATCAATTATTAACAGAAATACTGCATAAGGAACCATACTCTAAACACCATAATTTCGTAACATAACCAAATGTTACAAGGTGAGAACACAGAAAGTTCACGTATCTCTATATCCAACTAAGCCATTTGAGTAACAGTTCTTGTTAGACCCTGTGAACCAGGATGGACTTCGAGTACCCTTCCCAGAGGCCAGGATCCTCGCGGAGCTGTGCTGTCGACCACCATTACAACATCTCCTTTCTGGAATCCTCTCCTACATTTACATTTACATTTAGTCATTTAGCAGAGACTCTTATCCAGAGCGACTTACAGTAAGTACAGGGACATTCCCCCGAGGCAAGTAGGGTGAAGTGCCTTGCCCAAGGACACAACGTCAGTTTGCATGACCGGGAATCGAACTGGCAACCTTTGGATTACTAGCCCGATTCCCTCACCGCTCAGCCACCTGACTCCCCTCTCTTCACAGTGAGCCACTTCTGTCTCTCAATAACGGTAAGTACTCACGGGTCCATCTTTTCCAAAACAAGTCAGCCAAGTACTGAACTTGTTTCCAACGTCTTAATCCAGGTGGGAGAACAGGATGAGTTTTTTAAAAGGAGAATGTGGTTCGGAGTCAGTGTAACGCATTCGTTCAAGTACAACCACAAAAAAACTAACCAAAACATTCCCAAAAACCCATTAGTCTTACATTAAGACTTAAATAACATTACATTAAGACATGAAGACTTACATTACAGTAGGCTAAGCTGAGGAAACAGAGCATTCCCCGAATAAGCTGTCTCTCACGGGCAGGAAGGGGTTAAGAGAAGCAGTGTGGGAAACACACACACACATGCACGGACACTCTCCCTCCCGTGACTCTACAGTGGTTGTGAGTGCCAATGGTGGCCCCCCTCCCAAACCCCCCCCTCCCTCCCCCCAGACCCCCCTGCCCGCCGCCCCCATGTGCTGATGGTCCAGTCGGCTGGCTGCGGGGCTGAGGAATGTGTGAGAGCCATGTGTCAAATCCCCAGACTGTGGGAAAGTGCTGCTCTCTGCTGAACTCGGCTGCCTCCCACCCTCCGCTCCTCCACTCCTCCCTCCTCCTCTCGTTTGTCAGTTTTTTCACTCTTCGGGCAAGCGGTCTGCCCCGCTCCGTCCCCGTGAGTGTGTCTGTATGTGTGTGCCTTGCTCTGTCCCCATGTCTCTGTGTGTGTGTGTGCCCTGCTCCGTCCCTGTGAGTGTGCCTCGCAGCACACAGGAAGTCTAAGGAGAGCGGCTGCCAGAGGCATGCTGCCTGGAACTACCACTTCCTGCAGACGGTCTCTATGCCAACAACCCCTCCTCTTTCTCACACACAGACACAAACACGCACTAACACACACATACACACACAACCCTCTCTCTACCCCAGCCTCTTCCTCCTTGACTTCTTGACAGGAAGGACCTCTTTGCCTGAGGAGGGAGGTCCACACACACACACAGAACACACATAGTATTCTTTCTTTGCTCAATTTTTCTCACTTTATCTTCTCTTTTCTTCTCTGTTCCACTCTGGTGTTGTCTGTTCATTTTTGGTTTGATCCTATTCAAGACATCATAACAAAAAAGTAGAAAAAGCCAGAGATAAGACTATCCTCATCACCGAAAACTACTCAGAATACACAAAGGAATGTGCAGACCAATGACAGAAGTATGAATGCACACTCCACACACTCCCCTTGCCATGGACACAGAGCAGATGAGACTGTTTCTAACATGGATGAGTAAACATCCAGGGTTGCTGTATGTTGTATCTTGTAGGATAATCATGTATTTTAAGAGATACAATAGAGTGATGTGACAGTATATAGTTTAAACAATATACGCATACAGTACATACAGTATATAAATACATACTGTATATTGACAGAGAGAGAGAGAGAGAGAGAGAGAGAGAGAGAGAGAGAGAGAGAGAGAGAGAGAGAGAGAGAGAGAGAGAGAGAGAGAGAGAGAGAGAGAGAGAGAGAGAGAGAGAGAGAGAAAGTTCTTCATCAATCAAGTTATTCTCCTCTGGGGCCTAAAAATACACTCTCCTACACCTGCTTGGGGTCACCCAACTTCCTCATGAAGCATTTCCAACACACACATACACACCCTTATGCACGTAGACACTCCCACACAGAACACACAGACGCACATACAAAGCTCATAATCTAAACAGGCAATGCTTTCAGCCTGCTAATATTTCTCTCACTGGAATTCCTTTTCGACTCGGAACCACCAGTGTGACACATGCTGACATGAACCCTTTTATAAGCACACATACACATTCACCCTGGCTGTGAGTCAAGAGCAGCTCTCCGATTCTGCCAGATGTCACTTTTCCATAAGCTTAGGGCCAAAGCTCCCAAAACAATACTACAGTTAAGTTAAGAGGGAAAATTATTATTATAGAGTAACCCAGGTCTTTGATGGGTGTTCTGGAGGGTGGCAAGGTTCAGAGAAATTACAGTTCATGTGGTCCTTCTATGGTATGACAGCCAGAGCTTGTCACACACACAATTCACCTGCACTGACTTGGGTGCAGTTTAACCCAACCTGGGACGGATGGCTGGTTGACATGCACATGCTTGCCCATGCACACACACATGCACGCCAACACGTATCTATGAATGAATATATTCATGGATACACCAGTGGGTTGGCGCTTCACCCACCAGTTGAATAAGCACCCTCTGTCCTTGGCACTGCCCCCCTCCAGCCCTGGCCCTTGTTGGCATTCTAATCTCATTCCCACACTCCTGTCACTGCTAGAGAGAGGCCAGTAGGATTCCCTTACAATCACTGAGATACAAGCAGGCAAACATACTTCACCTGCTCAACTACCATTTCATGTGGAGGATGGTGATTTTCTGTTCATGTAAGGTTTTGAAGATTAGGTTTTCATCTGGCAAAGGTTGTGTGCATTTGTAATTGTAAATAAGACAAGAGAGAACCATAATTTAATGTTTGGATAAGCTTGTATATAATGACAATGTACATGTTTTATAATAGTAAATGTACCGTATTTCTTTGAATAAACGCCGCCCTAGAATAAACGCCGCCCTCGAATAAACGCTGCACCAAAAATGAACGTTGTGTAATAAACGCCGCCCTCGAATAAACGCTGCACCAAAAAATCTGAAAACTGTTATTTAATTGGTTAAATTCAACCCCAGGATTTATTACACATGTACATAACTTTCTGCACAGCTTTCTGTTTGAAAGCTAACATGTATGAACATTTTGGCATGCTGCTTCAGATTTCTACACAATGTAGAACACTTGTATTTGAGACAGTTGTAGCCTACTACCCAACGCACACCTAATTGATAGCCAATGAGAAAGGGAGTTGCCGCACTCACAGACAAACAAAGAATAGACAAGGAGGTCAGCGGTAGTAAATGAAACCTGCGTTTTTAGCTGCATGATTTGTCACAATGCCAGCAACGAAGTTGTCTATGGCTGCACTGCAGCTACAATTCACGAAATCTCTCTTACTAATTAAACGCCGCCCTTGAATAAACGCCGCCCTCAACTAAACGCTGCACCCAAAATGAACGTTATTTACAAAACGCTGCGGCGTTTATTCGAAGAAATGCGATACTTCATATTCTGCTTAAAGCACTATATTCACAGTATAGTCCACAACACAAAATATGCTTTTGTATTTAAAGTTTTTACTTGTGACTACAGACTGGACAAAAGGATGTAAGTGATTATTAAAAAAACCCTGTAAGTTCCCATCCATTCATCCTCATATTTCCAATAAAACACAGTTATCTCTCTTGATGTAATCTCAACATCTCTATGACTCGTTTAATATGTTGACATTAAACCTGCCAGGTCTTACTGCTTATTTACAGCAGTGGCTATAGAGGTTATAGGTTAACTACTCTAATGAGATAGTGAGTGAGTCATTTCCTTCCTCCTTTCCTTCTCTGTGCCCCATGCTTTTTGATATACTGATTCACACCAAAAAAATACACTACATGACTATACATGAACACACCTGTATAGGTTTTGAGGAAATATTTGGATATGTACTGAACAAAAGACAATATCATCTTTTACAGTGCATATTATTATTCCAATGATTGCCTTATTATGTATATATGTGAATATGTGAAAGTGTTGGAGGGTTTTCCAAGGAATTCAACCACCTAAAAAAAACAAAAAAACAACACCTCTCAGGATTCAGTGTGACACACAGTCGTCATTTCAAATCCCCAGAAATGACGCACTGCAGACGTTTTCAAGCTCTGTGGCATGTCGGCGGCTCAGTGAGAGATGTGGAGTTAAAAGCATCTGGACGACTCGTCTCTCTCTGTTCATGAATCCTCCTGAGGGGACCCTGAGGACTGTGCCAGCGAGCGACGATCCTCTGTAACTGTGTGAGAGGGCAGAGGAGGGCAACCTATTTATAACAAGGGAGTGCCTCAGCATGGCTGAACAGCAGTATATTATATGAAAACAACGCTGGTAAAAACCTCTACCTCCACACAGTCACCATTAATTGATCGTTAAATCATGACTTTGTATAAACAGTTATGACATTTCTCCTTTAAAAATGCACCCAATTGTGTGTGTGTATGTATGTATGTCTGTCTGTGTGTGTGTGTGTGTGTGTGTGTGTGTGTGTGTGTGTGTGTGTGTGTGTGTGTGTGTGTGTGTGTGTGTGTGTGTGTGTGTGAGAGAGAGAGAGAGAGAGAGAGAGAGAGAGAGAGAGAGAGAGAGAGAGAGAGAGAGAGAGAGAGAGAGAGAGAGAGAGAGAGACAAGGAAGGCCAATTATTTGATATTCTAAAAGTAGTGGAATAAACTGTGAAATGGACAAAACGAATTCCTAAAGCTGCTGTTTTAATGACTTTAACCTTAGAGGCTTGATATGGGACACCTTGTGTATGGGTAAGAGGTTCCGAGTAACCACCCTCAATGCAGAACAGTGATGGATTCTAGGGAAATGGTAGATATACTGCTCTATCCAACTGAACACCAGGTCTTGCACCAGACTAATTTGGGCCATAGCACCGAGCACATGTTTTGGTCCAGGACTTATAGGGAGCATCAAAGTACTGACATCTTTGAACAAACTTTAATCAAAAATGATGATTAATGATCCAATAAATCAGATCCGAGACACAGAAACAATCAGATCTGAGACATGGAATTTTGAACTGACACAAATTAAGCCTAACGAATCCCAACATGGAAAGTTAGCTTCTAAAGAAGGTTCTGGAGGAGGAGATTGCACCACTCAAATCAGCACCATCTGCCATCATGACCACACAACTTTGACCACCAGTCTATTGAGACAAGTCAGCAGGTCCACAGATACAGCCAGACACACTGTCATTCATGTATGTCTGCTGTCACACTCCTCTCTCTGACAGGTCTGAAGAGGGGATCGTCCCACCTCTAGGGAGCCTAGCTCAGACCGAGGTCTCCTTTGTCAAACCCAGTTTTCCGGCTAAATCACATTCATTCATCATTCATTCATTGTTAATTTGTCCAGGAATAATGGCCTTCAGATGAACAGTCCCACTGCCAAACCCTATCCAAAACCCACTTCCAGGTCCCGGCCTTTAGTCAGGGGACTTTTGGGCTGTTCATCGTTAGTTGAAATGGCAAAGTCTGTGCTTCGGGGGAAACACAATGTGTTCAGTGGAAAAAAAGGTAAAAATGAGAAAGAGATAAGAGAGGGTCCATGGCCGTCTTATCGGCCCAGGGGGCCAGGCAGCTTATCATATAAGTGGGTCTGAAGTGTAGAGGAGAGTCTTTGTTGTACCCTGTGATCTGCGGCTTTGCTTTATGGCACGCTCCAGATCATTATCAGTGTGGGAAAGACTTCAGGGACAGAGGGGTGAGCACTGTGTGTGTGCGTTTATGTGTGTTTGTGGGTGTGTTTGGATGTGTGAGCGTGTGTGAGCGTGTATGCATGTGTGTGTATTTGGATGTGTGTTTGTGTGTGTGAGAGTGTGTGTGTGAGAGTGTGTGTGTCATTGCTACTGGAGGACTCAGAGGGCTTGCAGTACCTGATAAGGACTATAAACAAGCAGAGCCAACAGCAGGCAGGCAGGTTTACTCACACACGATAAGACAGAACTTTGACCCCTCATAAGCTAAACCGACCATTCAACAAAAAAACACACACAGTACACGTACACATGCACTGCCACATAAAAATACATATGACTGTCTTATGGAATGTACATTATGAAGTAAATAACCAATGTTCCATAAAAGAGTCAAGGTAAGATAGTCCAGCCAAAATATTTCTACTCTAATGATACTACTGTACTTCGACCATCAAATGTTCTAATGAAACACCATCGCCTTGCACCATTTCTCATACACGATACTCTAAGAAGTCTCCTGAAGTATATGAATGTCTTTTTATGAAAAGACATTCATATAATGCCACTAAGCGAACGTGCAGACACACACACCTCGTTAGTAATGTCTTGTCTCTGCTCTCTGAGCTACTGACCATTTCTCATCCCTCCTGGCATCACGCTGACTTCAACCGCCAGTAACGGGAGTTCAAGAGGAATGACTTCTATGATGTCATAGAGTGTGACCCATGAAATGAGGTATGGGAGATATGGGAGGAGAATAAGAAAAAGAGAGAGGAAAAATGATGGGACCTTGGGACCTACAGGGTTATGTGTCCCTTAATAAAAACCTTTCTAGGGGAGGATGAGGTCATGGCTAAATGGATTTAAGTCTCAGCTATTAGCTAAGGCACAGATGAGTTCATGGGAGAGGACTGCTTACATGGGGGCATGGTATAACACCCTTCACTTCCACCAGACAGACACACAGTCAGGCCATGCACACCCACATTTACACACACAGACCAGCTCCTGGTGCCTTAGCCATGCACACACATTGATACGGAGAGTCTGATAGCACACACACATAGATGTGCTCAAGTGTGACACCCCTGAACAATACCAGAGTGAGCTAGTGTGTGTATGGAAGTTTGTGTATGTGTGTGTGTGTATGTGAGTGTACATGTGTGTGTGCCCTCGGGTGAGTGCCAAGGAATAGATGTTGGCTCCAGTGATGTCACCAAAAGGAGACAGTGAGAGCAACGTCGCCTGGTGGACTGGACGCTGTGCTCCCATCTTGATTGAACCTTTAACCTGTAACCTTTCGCTTGGAGTACCTGCCACAGCAGTACCTCATCTGGTGATGACAGAGAAAAGACAGAGAGAGGGAGAGGGGGCAAGGGTTAGGAAGTGGGGGGCTGTGGAAGCTGTTGAGGTAGGCAGGTCACGTTCTAGTTGGGCTCCAAACAGGAGAAGGCCCAGTGAGAAGAGACTGTCCCTACAAAAAGCACCATCCATTTCCCATAATGTCAATCATAGAGACCTTAACCAAAGTTCTGTTTGGTAAGACCTTTTGTGCCAACCATGGAGGGTAGATGGACAACTCTTAACTTGTTCCTGTGACGCAGAAATGCATTTTCTGTGTGGCTGGGCTTGAGCGAAAGTTGCTGTGACAAGATTTTCCTGACAAAATACCCGTGCCTATTGAAGTGACAATGTATGCAATCACATGTTTATTTAACATATAACACATGGCAGCCAAAATGAAGGTAATACAAGTTCTGAAGTATTTTATTATTGCTGACTTTACAGCCCAGCAAACAAAACCATCTGACTATCCCAGTCAATTAAATTAATACAAAATGGAGATAAAGAGAGATAGAGGGCGATCGAGAGTGATGTAGAAAGAGATAGAGTAGAGAAGAGAAATCTTTATATTCCCTCTGGGGCAATTCATTTTGCAGCCAACAGTTACAAAATGCAGAGAATAGTAAGATTTGCTGCTGTGAGGGAGATTGAGATAAAGAGATGGAACGAGATATATAGAGAATAAATACAGAGAGAAAGTTGCCCTTGTTACATTCCAATTGTCTCAATCTGGCCCTGCCTCCGGTTCTCCCTTGATTTACGTAGAGTTATTTCATTTCCAACCTGACATACAGACCACATTTATAGTGAATTGAACGGAAAATAAAGAAATAGATACTAAAATATGTTTTAAAAAAATATTAATCAAAGTGAAAACAGAAGTGAGATTCACAGTTTTTTTTTTTTTTTTTACTTTAATCATAATTGTACAAACATACCCAAACATGATTTTGAGCATTCATTTTGCTATTGACATGGGGAAAACACATGGGCCGATCGGTGCACACTGCTGGTCTTCATCAACTCGACCTGCAAAATATAAATTACCTGTTTGTGAGTTATCATTCAGAGTTGATGCAAATAAACCGAATGTAACGCAAAGCCATCTCAATCCAAGGCTGAAGCGGCCTAAAGCTGAAAGCTCAAGCACAACTACAGCTGCTCCAGCATTGAGCCAGGGTCCTAGCAGAGGAGGCCTGGAGGGTTGGACACTCGCATGCAAGAAAGCTTTGTGTATCTCAGGTGGTTTCTGCTTGTCCAAGGTTACACTTATCTGAGAATAATATCAGGCACATTATAACCAAACTGCATTTCTGCAATTAAGGGTCTGAAGGCGGCCGGTATCCTGATAGCTAAGAAATTGCCTTGCAAAATCACAGAGAATTCGATATTCTACCTCAATTTGGTTTGTGAAGACTTCCCCAAGTTTATGGTATCCTTCCGCGTGGCAGGTTATGCTCCAAAACCCATCATGTTTGCCAAACCACAAAAGTATTTTATTCAAACGGGCACTGCACTAGGTACTCATGACTGAGTAAGAGAATAATAATGCATTCTATGATATCATGCACTATAAAAACTTACGCTTGGCACTTATTTTAGAACCTGTGTTAAAAGGTTGACAGGTTGCTATGGCACCACCATGAGGCATTTTGGGTCAATGTTTCTTACGATGTCAGTTGGTGAGGATCTGGAAATGTCTACAAAAGGGTAAAATATTTAACTGCTTGTTGGTCAGAAGGAACAGAATAACTGCTGCTTAGACTTCGAATAACAATACAGATGAAAACAAAAGGACTGTGCAGCTTCTCTGCTTGTACCTCAAAATAGATGACCAAAATCAAATAGATGCCGTTTTACCATGTGTGTGTAGAAGACAGTTTCGGTTCTCCATTTAGACTCATCATAGACAAAGATTCACTGGTGGTATTGTGAACATGATAGAGCAGTATTGAAAGAAACATGTTGACAGAGTGGATAGAGATGGAAAGCTGGTTGAAATCTCACATCTGTGCTTCATGCTGCTACTGTTGGCCTGCCAGATTAGTGTGTCAGTGGAGAGGGGTGGTGGAGAGACTGAGTGTTCTCAAGTGTCTGAAGCCAGGCTTTACCCCCTCACGGACACAAAGTGATAAAAAGGCAAAATCAGAGGAGCATCAAACATCAAAACTGGTGTGATATTTGGGTTGAAACTGCGTAGAGCGATTAGGTGTGTTTGAAGTGTGTGAGTGTGTTCGAACTCCCCCTCACCAACAACCTTAAACCTCTTTCCATCCCACACACAATTGGACAGAAACAGTACACCTCACTAATCTGCAATGCCATTAAAAAGGGGTGCCAGCGTCTTTTTCTAAGGTAGCCTTGCCCCTGATTCCATATTGGTTGTTCTCTGTATAGACTGCAAAAGAGTACATTTGCATACTAATATGAGCAGTGGTCTGCTAAGCCCAGCTCAGCCCTGAGCTGAACAGACCATTCACAACTCTGTGAAACTACAACACAAGGTTTGAGAAAATAATCCACCAACAATACAGGCCAATTCACAACTATGATACCTCAATTACAGTAATGCCGCCTTTACAAAAGTCTGGAAAGACAGATAGCCCAGCCAGTCCATAACTCACAATCAACAATTTATAGACTCAGAATTAATATACTGGTCCCCTGACAATCTGAGCGAAAAGTAACACAATCGACAACATCCATAACACAAACCAAAAAGCCTTAGGCCTACTTTAAATTACAAAATAGTTTTGTTTGATCAACATTTAATTACATCACTGTGTATAGGTATGCACATGTACAGTATATTTCCCAGACAGAGATCATTTCTACAGCTAAATTGGTTAAACAATTCTAGCAAGATTAAAGATATCCATTCTCTTTTCTGCATCTTTAATGGATTCTTGTTATCTTCCCTCCCTATTAAGAATCTTCTTCAAGCCTTTGAAACTAGTTTCTATTTCATGTGAGGTTTGCACCTAGGTTAGGAATAATTGCTCCGTTTTAAATTTTAACCAGAAGAATAATTCACAGATATTTATATTTTCAGCATAAATATACTTAGATCCCAACGTTGAACCATTTATCAGTTGTTAATAAAACACAGCTTAGAGTTTGACTGATTGTAATGTTTTGGTTCAGTGTTTTGGTTAATAAACATTTAAATATTTAATAGTTATCAATACTGTAGCCGAGGCTATAGTTGTCCCAAAAAATAAACAATGATGCATCAAAATAGTGACTTGTTTTTTGTAAAAGTTGTCCAAGCTTTTAAAATAACCCGTTCAAATCACAAGTTTCTTGCATGTCTCAGTGCCAATGTGGTAGGACAATTTATTATAGTAAATTGGATATTGCATCGATATCAGCCATCAGTATTAGATACATTGGGTATCAATATTGGCCCAGAAACCCATTGGTAGATCACACATTTTGATGCTTCTGTCCACATGTTGTTGCTCTCGCACAAGTGTTCCTTGTCCACTTTTCAAAGTAGTTTGCCACTTCTCCTCAGGAGGAATAAATGGCCAAAGTGGTTGAGAAGTGCCCTTGTGTATAAAGGACTTTAAGGTAAATAGACCTCAATCGATGCTGTTCTGTGTTTTATTTTTATTTGGGAATGTAGAGGTCCTTCTCTTTGAGATTCTGAAAGAGGGAACACTTAACAAAGACTCTTTCTCCTCGGTGGGCTGATCGACTAGTTTCCCTCCACAATGACTTTCTCCCCTCCACCCCACTTTACAATAAGAGACCAACTGAAACATAACTGGCCCTGGGTGAATTAGCATGCCCACAATGGACAGTGGGCACAGTTCCTCCGAACTCACACACTTTATAGTCTATCAGGCCGAACCAGTGGGGCAATCACCCTCCTCAAGACCCACCTCTTTACATGTCTATGGAGCAACTCATTAGCTAAGTAGAAACCCCTCTTTTTCACTGCACCTCGCCTCTTTGTCTAAGAGGTAGTCTTTGTGTCCTCTAAATGATGCCCAGCCAGGCCCATTTTCTGGTTAATACATATTTACAGCCATGTAAGGTTTGTGTGGGGATCCTGTAGTTTTATTTTGTAGGTTGTCAGTCCAGACCCCATAAAATCATTATCAAGCTGTTTAAGGGCAATTGTTTAGCCATATATTATTTCTATTCGTAGATCTCAATGAGTCAGCGTCTTTTGAGCTGACAGATGGCTGGACAACAAATGTTGGGGGATTCCCAGAGAGGAGTCAGTACAGTGGAAAGCCTGACTAGGACAACACTGAACAATATTTGAGGTTAAAGAAGAAAATCTAATTAAAGCATGTCTAGGATTGGAAAATTTGGTTTAGTTGACAAAATGGGGACCGTCACATTGTTTGCTAAAACAGAAAACCTCTAACATTAGTCTTTTTATATTGTTCTCTGGGTGGCTGTGAGTGTTTTTACAGTGGGTCTGTTAAAAAGGGTCACCATGTTTCCTCAGTGAATTAAGGGAACAGCTGTGACACCACCTGACAAGGCGAACATGAAGCAAAACAAAACGAGAAGTCCTTTACCCCCACCAAAGACAAAAGAGAAGCCGAAACCTCACAACAACTCATAATCTACAATGGGCCAGCTCCTGTAACAAGCAGGATCAGGAAGATTGGTGGGGGGCTAATCCAGTCTAGCCACAGATTTCAGTGCAAGCTGGTAATTCCACTCTCCTTAGCGCACAATTAATTTCACTCACATGCAGCAACTCAAAGCTGAGCAGTAATAAGAAATCTCTGACACAGAGGCCCAGATTAAAAGGTGTACGTTTTGAGGAGCTTGAAAAAGATGTCCACAGACCCAAGGCTTGGTTGTCTAAGAGGCCAATGATGAGAACAAGTCAACTAGGATAGATAGTCAAAGCCAAGGAGGATGGTCATTCCAGAACCTACAGTACAAATAAACAACTGGATTTATGCAATACAATGACTCACTAAGTGTTAGTTAAGTCATTTGTGATCTCTTAAAGGCATAAACAAATAGTAAATATGTGCGAAAGTGTTTTTGTTGACATGCCTGAAAAGAAACGTAAGAAAATCCGGACTTTAAATGTTACTGACAACTTTGTAAAACAAAAAATAAACAATAAAGTTATCCAAGCATACCACGCTCCTGCTGACTTTTCCATTTAAGATAATGTGGCCCCAGTTAACGCTTGTAGCGGCTTAGGGCGACAACAAAAGTATTCAAACCGCAGGGATAGCTAATGGCCACTACAGCACCTGCTGAAAACCCAGGAGCTCAGGAATTAGAAAGGGGTCTCTCCTAAAGAGGAGCCCATGGTTCCAGATTAGAAGCCTGGAGGGTAGACATCTCCTTGACTCCCCTCATCCTGTTTTCTAATAGCTCCCCTGGGGGGAACCGGGACTCATCTGATAAGCCCTCGTCTGATAACCCCTCCAGTAACAGTTAAGCTCTGGACACACCGAACACACATGCAACGAAGAAGGCAGGTCTGTTTAAAAGTAAATCAGTTCTAACAGACTGTGGCTAAACAAACTGCACCAGCGGTGGTAGTCAGCTCATCAAGTCGGTTGGTGAGTTGTCTGACAGAAATCAACATTTAAAACAAAGGGACCAAATCTTCTCTGTCACATGCTGTTTTTAACAGACTGACGGGTTGATGTGTTTAGCCTTTTAAAGGCAGAGAACCACCTGTTTAGAATAACACCCATGTCTGAAGACATTGGATACATTTTCCATTACATTTTCAACTATTCAACATAGATTTTCAAGATACATTTGCTGTACTGTACACCAGTCTTTTCTGATGTCTCCATAGGTCCATGTGTGTGAAGCCTGGCAAAGTTGCATTCATGGGCCCAAGGAGGGGTTGAAAGCATTGACCAGGGCCTGACCAGTGACTAATGTTCCGCACCCAATCAATTTGCCGCCGGGGGTCAAAGATAAGATGTTGGGGCTTCTGGTCAGAGGATGCCAGTGACTTTCTTCTTCTTTCCCATCCATCACTGTCCTCATGTCTTCCTTCAGTATTTTGTTGCCTTATCCCTCCATTAAGCTTTGCTTTTTTGACAAAGCAGACAGATGCTGCTATTGGTCGTGCTTCAGCTTGCTATTGCTTCAGCTTGGGCTGCTGTGTCACCCCCTCCCTCTATATCGTTTTTTTTCTCTCTCCCCATCCTGGTATTATCAAATGACGACATTGAATATAGAAGACTTTACACCCCACGCACTGCCACAAGCACCATGCAAGACCTCAGATCTAACCAAATTCAAAGATGACTTTTGGGAGTTATTGGTGGAATGTGAACATGCTTTGAAGACAATTTTGGATATCAGTGGGCGAACACAATTCATTCCCTGGGTTGCCAGATTTGTTTTACTTTGTTTGAGAGGGAATTATTTTATTTAAACAAATTAATATGTATAGTTGAGTATGGAATGTATGTGAATGTATTATGTAAAACTGTTGTGAATAGGAATATTGCTTGGATTCCTATTGATGTCCACAAAAATGCCATCAAATGCTCATCAAATGTTCCCCTCAACCATGATGTGATTTATTAACTGAGGAGAATCCAGTTTCCTTTCTTAGACAGCCTTACTTTCGGAAGCAGAAATTAACTAAGGCTGCTTGCAAAAATTGAAAGACCACAGCAACAATCGGAACAGTTTAGTAGTTTTACTTAAACAACATGAATGTGTGAATGAATAAAAACAATTGAATGTTTAAATACCGAGGCCGTCCAGGCAGGAGAGTCTGGGTGGTTTAGATGAGTCTGGGTGGGTCTCAGCCTAATTTCCTAAAACTCATCTGACCCCCCCCCCCCCTCCCCAAGGTAGCCAGATTGCTAGGAGAGAAGTGGATTACAGAGGAGAGAGGTTGACAATTGTGGCTGCAAGTGGCAGTGGAACACGGTTGTGTTTACATGGACTACTGTCTATTAACTGTTCTCAGTTCAGTCAAGACACTCACGTGATTGATTTCACCATTTATTCTTACACATGACAAATGGTTTTACATTGGCGGAATGGATGTACATGGGGAAGCGCTGCCCGCCTTCACTGCAGCATGCATGACATGAGGCAGGGAGCAACGAGTTAAATCCCCCACGGGGAGCACAGACAGACAACACGGGGGTGAAGGGGACGGTGGTGGGTGGCAGCAACGCAGACGGCAGGTTCGACAATGCGTGTGCGTGCATGGAGCGGCTTTATAGCGCCGCCTATCGAGCTACGCCTATGCCCTGAGGGCACGGCGATGGGTGGTATGACGCGCGCTGCCCGAGTGCCTTGCCTGAACCTGCTTCGCTCATTTGTATATCACATGGGCAATACGTGTGTGATACGGAAATTGACAGAGAGAATTGAGGTGTGGTGTCTCCTCCCGAATCTTAAATACATTTTAACTCCATTCAAGCCCAGAAGTCTCAGCCCATGTTAAACAAGAGGTGTCTAAGCCTTCTGTTCGTCAGATGCTTTTGTTTGCTTTGAGAATCGAACTCTGCAGGCTTACGAGGATACTAATTGCATTGAGGAGTTCCTCAATCTGGCACCTTTCTCATAATGGAGGACCCAGAGTCAGGAGAACTGTCATACCCTTTCACCTGCCAGGCAGGTAGGGGTTGAGACACATGGGGTCAGCATCCTGCAGAGGCATTCTTAGTCTGGGTTAGTCTGGGTTAGTCTGGGTTAGTCTGGGTTAGTCTGGGTTAGGGTTGGTAATTATGCTGCCAGCATGAGCCTGGGAGCTGACACAATACGGATGATGTAACTGTCAATCTCAAAAAAAGCAAAAGTGGTGCAAGGCTGATGCTGGTAAGTCTTGACAATTCTGTTTCCATTTGAGTGGATAGTGAGCTAGAAATCTCTACTCAAGTAGAAAGTAAAGAAGTAAAGTGGCCCAGAGGATTCTCACTGTCAGTGGAAACAATGTAGTGTGAAGTGCAGCCTCTTAAAAAAAAAAAAGTATTCTTATCTCTTTCATCTGAATGTAATTGCATAAAAGTATAGTGTACACGAAAAGTCTACATTGTTATTGCTGGAATTTTGTTTTATAAAGTATTGTGATTTTCAAAACTGTCCCATTGTTCACATCATTTGGGATTTGATTGTTGAAGTCTTATAGAGCAGTGGTCATCAACCCTGGTCATCAAGGCCCACTGTCCTGTATGTTTTAGATGTTCCCCTGCTCGAAACACACCTGATTCAAATGAGTGGGTCGCTATCAGGCTTCTGCAGAGCTTCATAATGACCTTTTATTTGAATCAGGTGTGTTGGAGTAGGTAAACGTCTAACCATATGGGACAGTGGGCCCTGAGTACCAGGGTTTAAGACCATTGCTATCGAGGGTTCTTTGCCACATTGTTTCCTAACTTTTAAAGTCCCTCACCTTCCCTCTGACATCACCAAAATACTCACCCTTATTATGTTCTACTGTATGAACAAGGTAAACAATGACACATTTCCAACCATTTCCATTATGTTTCCTAAAGTGCTTGACTGGACTTGACTTAATCATGGCCGCTGGTATGTTATCTGGTATGTTATCATGACACTCAGTACTGTACACGTTCATGTTTATCCAAGGAACCGAGGCTGTCGGGCTGGTTAACTGAAGATCTGAACCTATAGTAATTAATTTACATACAACAGCCATATTGTTTGGTATACAGTCAGTCATGATTGTTAGTATAAGTGAAGTCTTGTTGGTTGTGTAATTTCTATAGTAAACCGCTAGAAACTGATGCACATAACACCATATAAAATGAGACAATTACCTGGTTGATATTACATTTTTAAAAAGTATGCAAATATTTGCTAAACCTAAAGGTATAACTGACAGCAATTGTTGTAGGCCATGATGTAGGCCTTTCTTTGAAACAATTCTCATGGAACCTTTAAAACAGTGCCTCCGTGCCGTTTTGATAAGGTCTCAAGCTGTTCAGCACTTAAAGAAAACCGTAAAAGCCCAATATGGTGATGGGAAAAAAAGAAAAAAAAAAAAGAATCTGTGACACAATATCAAAAGGCCCATTTCTCGGTGGAATCAGAAGTTGTGGTCAGTTCTGGCTCCAATGGTGAGTGGTCATTGGAGTGGTCAGCGTGAACAATTCCCCATGCTCCATCATTCTGAAGGCTGTGTCTAATTGTATTATCCCAGATCAGCAGGTAGCCCAGGCTGCTAAGGTCTCTGTTCTGACTGGCTTACCCCACTGGCTCTGGCCCAGGTTCATGGGTCAGGCCCCTGCCCGGACACAGGCCTGACAGCCGGCCATGGGGCGAGCCGGTCAGCGGTGGTCAGTCTTACAGCTAGTCGGATGATTTATAGGTACTCCAGAAGTGGTAATGGTGAGAGGTTGCGCTTATTTACGTGCCTGGGCATTTCTTCAACTTCTTCAAAATACATTTTATTCATTTGTAGCTTTTCCTCCACCAGCGCAATCCACTTAAACCTTTCTGCAAACTAACTATTTTGCTTTCAGCCAATTTCACAAATATAAGGATATAGTTTACTTTCTACTTCTGATATTCCTTGCACATGTATCCCCTGAAACATTTCACTAATTAAACAGACTAACTATCTTTGATGGATCAGCGTTTAACTTAATACAAATATGGTTTCAAGTGTTTATTTGCGGGTGAAAAAACGCTTTTTCTCTCATCCTTTTGGCAACTGTCTATCCTCTTCCAATGTATTTAAGTTTAAGTTGAGTCTCAGTAGACAAGCTCTGTTTTCCCAAAGGGTTTTTTGTTCTTGTTAGGATTTTTAAAACAGGTGTACTTCTTTCTCAGTTGCCCATATCAAAGATGACATTTGTTTTTCATGTTGGATGATGTTATCCCACAAAAGAATCTAATCAAAAGAGACAGTATTATATTGTGGATCAAGTATCTATCTGTGAATGTTTATGACTCACTTTACCACACTAGAAACCAAATGTAAATACTGATATCACATTTCATCAATGAAAAGAGCTGAATAGTTTACCCTGTACCAAAAAGTAAACATTACAAGACAACAGAGCAAAAACGGTTACAGTTTTATGCCAGAAAGTAACCATTTGGGGGCCTCAATTCTAAATGACATCTGACCTCATACATCTGCTTTTAGCAGCTTATTCGTTGATTTCATTTTTTGAGACATACATCAGAGCTCACTGCGTTGTCCTGGACACTCTCTGACAACATTCTATGCTCAGATTCCCAGCTGCCTTTTGCACGTGGGAGGACAATTTGCCTCCAATAGCCTGTGGAGCTGAAGCTTATGACCAAGAAACCCCTGTGCCCTTTCAGCTAATTGTCTGTGGGTTGCCTTTAAATGTATTGACAGTCTATGTGATATAGTGCTACCATTGTACCAACTGCCCATTGTGCTGCTTCTGTTGTCCAGAGCATTGTGTCTGACTTGGGGCCAGAGAGCAGCTTGGTGCCTAAAATGAGAGCAGGCTAGGCTAGGAGGCCTCTACAGGTGTCTGTCCTCTAGGGTCGGACTGGCCGTCGGGAGAGTCGGGAGATTTCCCGAACGGCCGGTCAAATGGCCGCGGCATAATGCTAAAAAATTATTATAATAATACACCGGTCTGCATTTCAAAGTCCCGGGCTGTTTTTCAGTCCCAGTCCAGACCTGCTGTCCTCCCATCTTAGCAACACACCCCGCTGCTTTAAATTTGTCATCTCCTTCTCGGAGTATCTTTAAGAGTGCCAGTTGTTGGCCCCTGATAACAGATTGGTTGATAACTTGATTAGAGGCCAGGATTACTGACAGCACACTGGGTTCCAATCCCGTCTCTTAACCTCTCTCCTCAGAGACAGTGCTCTCTGACTCACTCTGATCACCAATCACCATGAACTGCTTACCAACCCATGGAAACAAACCTTATAATGAAACCTGCTATAAACCGAGGTAGCTTCCATAGAGTTGAAACAAATGTATAGTCCTAATTAACAGCAACCCAATTTTCAAAACACTGAACTAAGACCGATGATAACATTTTAGGACTATGACTTTCATTAACAATGAATTAAATTGCTTCAATGTGCTCTTCATTTGCTTCAAAAAGTAAATGTGCAGCTTAGAAGGACTTGAAGATAGAGTTGCAGAATGTGAAAATTAGGTAATTCATTTTAAGCCATCAAAGCGTGGTTTATTTTGTCTGTGGGAGGATGGATAGGGGTGGATCCCAGGTAGAGAAAGAAGCATTACTGAGTAAGACTATGAGGATACACTGGTGTATCCACCCTGCTTTGCTTCCAATAAAAGATCTTTACAGTGTCAGAAAGGGTTGCACTCTATATCCTTTACCCTTTTCTTAAGTTGAAGACTCAAGGTGGATTTAAATCAAAAGACATGTTTTCCCTTGAGGAGTCTGTCTATAACTCCTGTGCGTATATACAGGTGTTGAAGGGTCAATGAGCAACTCACCAGAGAGTTAATTAGAGCTAAAATGTGTTAGCAATGAGGCTTGTGTCTTTTACACAAGCTTAGGCACACCTAAACACAACCTTTCCAGGAAATCCCCACATAATACACAATATAAAGAATGTTAGAAGTAGGCTTATAGTAGTTTTGTGTTTTAAATGTAGTTTAAAAAATAATCATTTTTGTTTCACTCCCACATTCTAATTCCATGTATCTTAGTTTTAGTTCATTTTTTGGCTTTTCTTGTTGGGTTTTTTTAAATGTTTTTGTGTTTTTTGTGACCCGGTTTAAAATTCACTTTTAGCTCTCCAAAAAACACATTTGCTATTTATTTATTTTGAAAGACAACATTTACATAGCCAATGGGTCCTATTGTCTTGCCTTGCAATGCCATTGGATAAATGTGGTCTTTCAAAAAAAAGAAATTAGCAATTAGAGAGCTAAAAGTGACGTTGTAATTTTACAACCAGGGGTCTTACAGGTTGGCTCTTGTATGTTTATCGTATGCACCTTCCTGCCATAGTAAAGTCCTTGTTTGTGTAAATCTACTTGGCGAATAAAGCTGATGCTGATTCTGATTTTCAGATCAACTCTATTCCATTGCGGAAGCCCTTGATGATTTTTGAGGTCAGCTTTCTTAAACATACAAAAAATAATGACATTCAATTACACAAATTATGGTAAAATAATGATTACAAAATATATATTTAGATTATTCTTGCTGTGTGAACTCCTAGCATTAAATATCCTGTAAAGTGGAATTAAAAACGAGTTTCAAGTTCACCACACCACAGAATAATGTGTTATTAACTACCCATCCAAATTCGAATGAAAAAAAACACAGACAAGTATGTTAAATTAGGCTTTGAAATCGTAATAAAATCAGAAGTCTTCTCTGTTCGAGACTGGGGGAGCGTGTCGCCTTAAGGAGCTGAAGCTCGGCCCCCTCTCTCAAGTAAGCTACCTACGACCCAGATAATGGACGCTACGTCAAGCCGAACAAAACAGTATAGAATTAGAATGTATTTGTTCAATCAGTGAAACATACAGATGCATATAAATGAAATATTCCCCTGTAACACAGGAGTAAACATTTACAGCAGAGACAGCAGACAGTGATCTCTCCAACTACTTCTAGCACATTAGCTACCATTTCACCAAAATACCATCATTCTACACCGAGTAGCCTAATATCAAATTAGCGGTTTGCACTAATTATAGCAGAGATACCTCTGGAAAAGTTATCTAGTATAATTATAACAAGCACACAGAACTGAGTGATGAACTGCTGGCGGCGGTGGATGGTCCAGGTGCGACCGGAGGATGAACGGCCGGGGGGGCAATGCTCGGTACGGCTCCGCGCTGCAAGAGAAGCCGTGTGTTGGTGAACCCCGTCTGTCTCTGGTCCATGTTAAAACTGTCCACCGTGAAATGGTCAGTGGCGCAGAGGCGGCTGTTGGAGTTTATCCGAAGCTTTCCATGAGCGTGGCTCTTCACAAAATCTATCCACCTATTTTTCCTTTCATTATCAACAGGGAACTTAAATGGCGTTGCAGCGCAGCTGGAGTTCTTGCATCCAGGGAAGATGCAGTTGCGGGTGGTGGGAGACATCCCGAAGCTAGCTAGCTAGTTGATGTAAGCTACAATAACAGTACAGCAGGAGGAGCCATTCAGTGATCTGACGTAGATGGGGCGAAATGACGTAGATAGGGCATTTTTTGGCTCCGCCCATTAAAACCTGATCTGAAAACGGAAGAGAAACTGTTCTTCGGTCTAACTCCACATTTCAGTGCGACAAAGTTTTAGCGCTTTGCACATGCTTTCAAGAACTCATTTCACACGTATATAATGTACTTAGAAGCAAAACATGGAATTTACTTTACAGGATCTTTAATATCCTACATGGTTGAACTACAATTTTTAGGTCCATTTGTGGACAAGGGAGATGAGAGTTATATTCAATGCTTAAGTTAAGACCTCACCAAAAATCATAGTTTTGGAACTGCAGATATTGTTTTACTTTAATTTCAGTGTTTCAACAGAACTTTTGCTATATACATTTGTAGGGAAAGCTATTGTCAATGCATTATGTAAAGGCATGATGTCTCAAGTTATTACATAGTTATAGGGGAAGAACTCTTCAAGCTACAAATGTAATATTCAAAACACAAAAACCTTGATTATATATAGCTGTTTGTTTTTTATTTTAACATTTTATTTTGCTCTGATATTCTGGTATGTGTACTGTATGAACCTTTGCCATAGAATGTAGCCTGCGTTTTTTAGTATTTCAGAATAAACAAAAGGGAAAAGTAAAAACATTTTAATTCAACAAAATACTTTTTACTGTTGTGGCAGTGTATTTTCAAGAGATTTTACTAAAGTATATTTACATGTACAGTTTTTCAGTTTTCTCTGATTAATCCCGCAAATCTCAACTGAGTGTACATGTCCATAGGCACACACAAGCAGAGACATATCCTTATCCACATATTTCACAAAGGCACGCACACGCACGCACACGCACATCTCGCCCTCCACACTGCTGAGACAGAAAGCCAGGCCTTTGCCTAGACAGGAAGTAGCACATGTGTATCATGTTAGGCAAGCCTTCCCAGACCCATGGATGGCAATTAGACTGGTAGGCTGGTCTGTTCTAGGGGCCTGCTGCGACCTCCAACACTGATATTTCGCACATCCCTCTGTCCCAATAACAGGTGGGAATGTCGTCAAACAGCCCAGCTACAAGAAACTCTGTTGTGGGAAGGCTGGAGGATAGGGGACGTCATTCAGTGGGGCCCACAGGCCAGGGAGACCTCCTTGGGCTCAGGCCAGGGATGTAGAAAAGGTGACCCATCACAGCTGCATTAAAAATCTTCCAGCAGACAGTCTATGGAAGCAGTGCAGGCTCAGGTGAACATTCCACAGGGACAAGACGGTGGTGTTAAAGGGAGTAAGTGAGCAATGTTAAGTTCCAGCTAGTCACCCCTTAGGTCAGGGATGTAGGCTTTACTTATGGTATCTGTTTAAGTGTGTGGTTAACACAGTGAAAGATTATTGTCGACAGCCACTGAACAGAAAAGCGTAATCATATGGGATTTGAGAAGGAGCACCACATTGCCAAGTCCCAGAAAATGATTGAAAATGTTGAATTAACACATGCAATTTTGCCGTCTCTACGAACGCTGTTCATTCTGTATTGTGGAGATTTTCATCAGTGCATTTACCACAAATTCAGAAAGCCGCCACCTGCCCACTCTAAAACAGCACCCTCACTCTCATTCTCACACACTCTTCTCTCATCAACCACACATGAGCTTGTGCTGCCGTGACGCAAGGAAAAAAACATCAAGTAGCTGTGGCTGAAAAGTACAAGATTAATCATAACCTACCCATACTTTGCATGTATTTAGAGGCAACAATTTAGAGACATGCGAGCAGAGCTTTGGAAGTAGAGGGGGGGATCAAGCGTCATTGCACCCAAAGCTGTTGAGAATCTTACTTACAGATTACAGAATTTATGAATGGGGTATTCCAGTGATGATGAGGTACATTGAGTTGTTGAGAAGACACAAGGCAGGAAACAGTTTAGCTGTTGGACATTGGCTGAAAGGACAACATGAACAGTGGTTGACAGGGACTATTTGGCAAAACCATGCATGTATGGTTTCTCTGAAATGCTGAGGATAATGATATGTGTAAATGTAAAAGGATTTGGGCTAAACGATCGCAAAGATCTAGGACTAAAGTTAAATGAGCTAGGCAAGACAAAAACATTTCAGTTTTTAAACACTTAATATTGCTCAAGTACTAGGATGCTTATTACTAGAAATATCAAATTTTGTATTTTAATAGTTTTTATTGATTAAGTTACTGGAAGTAGTTTAGCTCTGGCAAATATTTGCTCTTTTTGAGCAATGGTTTTTAGGGGTACATCTTAAATGAGGGGTCAGACAAGTTAGAGCTTGTCCTAAAACTGACACATGTTCTCTATTGTTAGACTTCTTTCCCAGCAGTGGAGATCTATATGACCTGTCACAGGGCACCCACTCACTGTCAGAGCTCAGAGTGATGGGCCAGCAAGCTGTCTGTGTGTGTTTGTGTGTTTCTGTGAGTGTGTGTGGGCATGAGTGTGTATGTGTGCGCATGAATGTGTGCGTGTGTTTGTGTGTGTCTTTGTGCGTGCATGTGTGTGTCTGTTTGTGGTGTGCCCGTATGTAGTGAGGCGTGGTGGGAGGAGGAGGAATAAAGGATTGGAATGTTAGGCTCGATAAAGGATAGAGGACTTTTGAGGTTTGATTTTATATTGGTTTTTGGCGGTGGAAGTGTCCTGCAGGTAGCCTCACTAGGAGGAAGGGGTGAAATTGAATCAGAGAATATATAGAGGGAGGGTGGTGTCACAGTCTGAAGGGCATCTATTGCATGTTGAGTGAGAAAGATATTGAACAACACTTTAACACTACATTAGGGTTACATTAATATCCATGTTACCGTATTTTCCGGAATATAAGTCACACTTTTTTTTCATAGTTTGGCTGGTCCTGCGACTAATAGTCAGGTGCGACTTATATATCAAAATAAATATAATTTAACATGTTTTTAAATGTTAATTCATATTGACTGACATGAACCAACGAGTTCAACGAATTCAGTGATGTGGAATGAGATCGGGAGCTTGGTGAACTTACCGGTAACTTGCTTGTTGGACGCGCTAGCTTGTTATGTTAATTTAGCCTATTCATACCTCCCAGGTATGTTCTTTATGCTATTGTGTAGCTGAATAACTGTTAATATGTTACGTTAACATACCGGACACCTATTCAGTCTGTTGTTCTGTGTGCTACTGTGTAGTTGAATAACTTGCCTTTCCAGATTAAATGTCTGTTCTTGGTCTTGGATTTTGTGAAATATATTTTGAAATAAATGCGACATAGTCCAGTGCGATTTATATATGTTTTTTTCCTCTTCATTACGCATTTTTTGACTGATGCGACTTATACTCTGGAGTGACTTATAGTCTGGAAAATACGGTACTAGGCCTACATAACAATATTGTGGTTACATAAGAACTGCTATGAAGTTAGACTTCATTAATGTTTATCAGTAAAAGTTATTACAGGTGAAACTTGGCTTTACAATGGTCAGAGAATGTTAACATTTTGTTGTTTCAACACCCATTGACACTTCCCTGTTGTATGACTATGTTTAGCCTGTGTTCTGCACCTCTCTTTCACTAACCTTCTCTGGAGGAGGGGATCCCTCACTGAATAGCTCCCAAGGTTTCTTCCATTTTTTCTCCTCTAGTGAGTTTTTCTGGGATTTTTTCCTTGTCTTCCTTGAGGGTTTAGGTTGGTTGAGGGGCAGTTCTATGGGCGTATGTGAAGCCCTCTGTGACATTGCTTGTAAAAAGGGCTATGCAAATACATTTAGATTAGATTAGATTTAACATTGATCTTGTTTTGGTAACACAACCTTCAACTGCCCCTTTACAACACCCACTTACCCCGTACACCCCCTCCCCCATACTGTGCCTTCCTACACTTTTGTGCTAACCTATACCACTAACACTGAATACCCTGTAATAACAATACCCATGTTCCTACACTTGTTTTACAATAGGTGTTGCTATGTGGTTACATGGTACTTAATGTAACCTTAATGTAAAGTAGTATCAGACATTGTGAAAGAAACAATCTTAATTTGAGCGGCAATTATGTCTTAAAGCATACAAATTCATTGAAATTACGCCAATTGGAAAACGTGCTGACATGGTCATGCATAACAATGCGTCACGCCCTCCTCTCACACTGTTCTCCTAATGGTGATATCGTTCAGGATGGCAGGTATATGCTCATCTGTCAAAGAGAGAGGAAGGAGGCAAGTGGCCATTACACTGGTCCAATGTGAGCCCACACACTTCCTTGCCTCTTTTTTCAAGTTGCCTTTTTTCACAGCACGTCAGCACTTTTCTAATGCTCCTCATCTCCTGCTGCCATAACGTTGCTCTATTAAAGATTCTTGGCTTTTTTGTGACCTGACTTGGCCTCAACTAAGCCTGTCAAACGACACAAAACCTAACATTTTGTGTCGTTTTTTAATTTGGACATTCCCCCCATGGTCATTGAATCATCCTTTAGTAACAACCGTGTATGTTAAAATATGGGAGTTGATGGGGTGGGGACAATCAAATGTTATGTACATGGATGGAATAGATGGAAGTATACCATTCCAGTTCACAGTGTTCATAAATCTCAGGAAAACCGGATGTGTAAAGATTTACACCTGTTTCTGCACACACTTTTTCAAGGAAGAATATACACAGAGTTTAATACTGTTAGCCCCTGCACTGTTAACAGTTCTATCAAATCCTGCAGGCCTCTCAGTGTGTCACTCATTGTGCTAGTGTGTGTGTTAGGTGTGTGTGTGTGGGAGGGGGGGGGGGTTGTGGGTGTATTTGTGTTTGTGTGGGTAGAGGGGTGTGTGGGAGTATGTGGGGTTCCTGCAGTTTCTTGACTGACAGCTTTCCTTCCCTTCTTCTATGCTAGGCGAGGAAACAACATCTGCTTGGTCGGCCTGGCCTGTTGACACATGCTGCTCCTTGGTGTCCCACATTTGCCCCACAGTGAGGAGGCATGAAGGCCCTCACCAGGAACACACTCCCAGAGGCACCCCCCACAGCCTGATATCTGACAGGGGCTAGATAAGGACTAGGGACATACAGGAGTTACTGTATATCAGGGGTAGGACAGACCACAGCTAGAGAAGTGGTAAGACTGACAAGGGCCATAAGAGGGGTCAGATGTGAGTGTTGATGGTTGTACAAAGATAAATCTGGGGATTCGAAAAGTTGGTAAAGGGCAGGACAAGTGGACGTTGGAGGTTTGGTGAGGCAGTATATGGGACTAGCAGGACAGGTGGGACATAAGCATGACTGAGTGACACTTGGTTGAAGAGAATGTTTGCAGGAATCTTTAAAAACATGGGGTGTGGTTTATACATAGGGCATTACAGTAAGAACAGGGGCTCGCATGGAAGTATGGATTGGGAACTAAATTTAAACAATGTTATACATATGTAATAGAATGAAAAGAACCAACAACATTTTTTATAAAAGTCACACAGCTAGGGCCATTTATTCTAAAACTATATTTGAGACCAATAACACATGCCAACATGCAACAAATATCAGGTGAAACCCTTCTGGTTTATGGAGATGTATAAACACATTTTTGCAGTCTACACACCTCAAAACCTACATCCCTACACAAACCCTGCCACAGAAACATCCAACTAGCCACCATCAATCTTCCCAACCAACCAACAATTACAGCACTCACCCCCCCGCACCTCTCTCTCACACACACACACATCCACCCAGCCAAGATTGACCATATCCCCTTTTCCCCCTTCTCCTCCCGCCCTCTCCCTCCTCCTGCCAGCCTCACACAGCCATATATTAACAAGGGGCTGAGTCAGCACCTCTTCTCCAGGGTGGGGTGTGTGTGCGACAAGAAGGGGGGACAAGGGCCGCTCCGCCCAGTGAGGGGACAGATGGGTGAGGAGGACTCCTGGGCAGGTAGTCATCCACAGAATGTGGGGGCGGCTTGGGGGGTCTGAGGGTGTTGAATGGCCCCTAACTTCTCCTCCGCCCACACCCAGGGAGAGAGATCAGAGGGAGGGCTATTGTCAAGGAAGACCCCAGCCTTCCATCTTCTCATCCTCCTTCTCCCCCTTTTTTTCTAAGCCTGGTGCATTCCAGGGATCGCACTACCTACATCCTGTTTACTAAACTGAAATTAACCAGGGAATGATACAGAACCAACTCTGCTTTTGCTGGATGTTCAAAGGGAGAACAAGAGGAGAATACACTGATGTGGTGGAAGACTTTGAGGAGTGGCGAATACAGAACTAACTACAGCTCAACGCAGAGATGACCAAGGAGAAGGTGGTGGATTTCAGGACAAAGACCCTGCTGACAGGGGAGCACTTGGACAATTTGGGCAGGAAACACTGATGCTCTGCACTGCTCTATTCTACTTTACTCTACAATACGTTGCACTACACCACACTACACTCCTCTACTGGACTTGACTTTTCTCTCTCTACAACGATGAATTTAGTCAATAAGTCAATATTTCAGTAGCAGTACTGAAAGATAATTTCGTGAGACTTTGTGAAATGTACATGAAATAGAAATCTGAGATCCAATTACAGAGGTTAGTGATTTCCTTGGTTCCTTGTGGACCTGAGGGAGTTCTACTGCAGGGTAGACGGACAGTGTCATTATGTGGGTGTGTTTCAGGAACGCCGTCAGCCCAGACGGACATAACACACGTGTCAGGAGACACCCACGCATGACACACAGCAAGTGGCAGGCTGTGACACACGAAGCGTGGTGAGGTGACGCTCGCAGAGCCAAGATCGGTGCCTCTGTGCCACATGTCACCGGGGAGAGAGGATGCAGACAAACACACGGAGAGGCAAGCACACACACGGATATGCATACGCACAAGGACTTACATGGTGGTGTCTCACGGTGGTATCTCACCCTTTCACTTCTACTGTTTTTCCCCTGTGGCATGTAGACAAATTAACCTGGTGAAATCTTCAAGCAGACAGTTTGTCATCTGAATCAGCCAACACTGCATTGTTTAATACAAACAGCAGACGTGTTACTTAGAGAGTTGTTTAGTGGTTGTACTTTATCGGGTCGGAAAAAAAAAACTGCTAAATGTATTGCTAGTTGCAACATAACAGTTCTGTTGTGTTCTGCTGTAAAGGAAACTCACTTTAACCCTTCCTCCCACTCTACAGCACCACTTTCCTTTTCCACTGCAGAATCAGACAGGTTCATAGCTTTCATTAAGAAACTATTTTTATAACTTTTTCTGACATGATTACTGAGCCATAGCGAGTCAATCTGCAGGTGGAATTTAGGCCTAGACCACTATGGTTAGCAACTGGTTACATTGTAGAGATATGTCTTACCAAAGAGTTACATAATTTGAACCTGAACAATCTCTGACATTATATTTACAAAATCTACATTATATGTCAAACTTCTTTAAGGAGTGCATGCTTTAGTAATGGTAGACTCCATAGTTAACTCAGTCAGAGACAGCCAACCATAATTCTTTTATGTTTTTGCAATCCTATTTGGTGTGCTTCCAATTCTTTTGTTTTTTGTCCATTTCACTCCAAAACATATTTTTTGTATAATTGTTGTTTTATCATTTATTTTATTTTACATTTAAGGTAGCAAATGGTAGTAAGTGGACATCACTGTCATCGGATGGTGCCAGATTACTGATTGTCTTAGTTTGCTACTTCATCAGTCAAAATGGCTTTACATTTAGCCTTGACACTACTCATCTACCCAAGACCAAAATGCAAGGCCTTATTTCGCTTACAATTCTAAACTCTTTCACATGTTTAAGCTATCTCTCTTGGAGATAAATCAAATTATTTGGATCTTACATGGGCATCCCCCTGACAAAGCCACTAAGTCATTGGTACTTGTCAGTGAACCCAGCACCACATGCTCCCCTCATGGTCCAGAATTACTCTAATCCACTGAGCCTAGCGGTACAGCAGAATGAAGGGCCCACACAGCCTCACTCCCAATCTGTTTACTTACGCATCTGAGTCAACAAGCACCCCAGAAGGACAAACATCTAAGACAAGACAAACACAGAGACTCCAGCCATTGCCCAGACTCACCCCAGTTCCCTGGTATTCTTCTTAATATATGGAGCTGCGTGTCATCATCAGACCTCCACCCTTTTCTGTTGGTCTCTGGTTTCTCTCTTGTGTGTTTCTATGCAATCCATGGAGCAAACATGGACAGACATTCTGATTTCTGAGCATGGTCTACTAAACTGTATCTCCCTGCTAGTGGATGATAATAGGAATATTGTCATCCTGTGAATCATCTTGTGAATTGACAACAAGGCCCTTTTTCGACTTTCTCTCATGACTTATCACTCGTTACAATCTCTCATCACTCTGAATCCACCCAGCACTCCACACGAGGACCCAGGGTTCGCTCTTCTCAGTGCTGGCTCTCATCTGTTTTGGCAGCACCGTAGTGCAATGACCTACCCATTACTGTCAAGATGTCATAGTCTATGCTTATCGAACATCTTATTCCAGGGACATAGATTTTTGTTTTAAAATGTGGGCAGGACAGCTTTCTTAATAACTGAGGATGAGGCCATTAAATAAAATGTCCTTCCCAAAAAGTGGGAAGGACAGTTCTGCCGTTTAAAAAAAGTGTCCCACCTATGTATAATGAAACCTACGCCTTTCTTATTCCAAAATCATGGAGTGAGTCTTATGAAGGGGTTTTCACGTACATCTGTCTGTGCAGTGATATGGATAGAAAAAAGTGGATGTGTATTATCTTGCACTGTCTGCTAATGTTACTTGTTTTCAATTAAGTCATATTGCATGAATGACATGCTAAATTACTCACATTTTATTTACAAAAGATAATTTGAAGTAGGTAACATTTTCCTGTTCATAATATAGAGGCAATTTAAGTTTCAAAGGCCATATTTCAAATATGATCAGAAGTAAAGAAAGGTTTTCATTCACATGCTATCCTTGCATTTCTGGTAGACTTAGATGTGAGAGTATAAGCTGCAGGAAATGTAACAATCATACAGAGAGAGTTTGACTTTGTTCAACTTCAACTAGTTCATAGTCATAATTATTACAGCTACCAGTTAATTTTGACACCTCTCAAGACTTTACTGTTTGTATAAACTTTTTGAAAT
This sequence comes from Osmerus eperlanus, assembly GCF_963692335.1. Taxonomy (NCBI): domain Eukaryota; kingdom Metazoa; phylum Chordata; class Actinopteri; order Osmeriformes; family Osmeridae; genus Osmerus; species Osmerus eperlanus. The sequence continues at coordinate 1,600,435 of NC_085043.1, forward strand.
CGCAGTGAACACTCATGTCATAGTTTACTGGGTTTGTTGTTTGGGAAAAACAAGATTGTTCAACCTGCATCAACTCAGTGCTAATAAATAAATAATTATGATGCATGCTACTTTTAGGTTGAAAATGTAAAAAAAGCCTGCTGTTGATGGTCTGAATAGTGTGGCAAGTGTCCTCCACACAGAGGCAATACTTAAGAGGCTACATCTCCCCCTTGTGGCAAAGGTATTTAGGGAATTGTCCAACAGTGTCTTCATCTCTGATGATCTCTGGTGAGTGCTATTGCAGCCTTAGAGACCATTGTCGCTCACCCAAACAGGTAGTATCTTTACTGATCTCAAGGTTAAATAAATAAATAAACACTCTCTACATGCAAACTCAAACTAGTTTTCTGCACACACCAAACCTATGTAGATGCCTAGGGTCCCTACGGGAATTTCCTTTCACCCAATCTCTATATGTCTACTATGACAGTCCAGGCTAGGAATTCTGATGTGGCATGCTGGCTTGGATGGTGGGGCTGGGAAGTATTAGGGTCACTGGGGGTTGAGTGGGAGGAGAGAAGCTGAATGCTTGACCATGAAGGATGTGTGAAGAATTGGTTAACTACAACCTCAAATAACTAAATGTAGTGTAAAACTGAATTTAATCTGATTGAAAGATGTGTATATTTCTTGAACATTTTCTGACTTTTGGGCCAATTTCATCTCTTTGGGTGACATCATCAAACCTTTCCTGCTATTGTACCTAAAAGCCCCAGAGCTGCCATGACGAGCTAGGAAGGAGGGTAACATTTTACCAGTTACAGAGTACAGAAGATATACAAGAAAGATGGGGTTCATTAGAGACAATGGACAATTTGTCCATGTGTGCCTTCGGACCGCAGAGTATATGAGTGCAACATTCAAGATGACTGAAATGGTACTTTCTGTGACTTGTTGAGTTTGTGTGTATGCCCTCAAAATAAAAATCGCTACAATGTAATGTCTTGATTTGAAAATAGAGCCAATTCAGCTTGATTCACATCTCATGTCTCTGTGGGGCTCTGAGGAGTTTTTACATTCAAATCAAAAATAAAATTGTCATAGATTAACTAGCCTATATGAGTGTAATAATTCAGCCATGTTGGGAGAGATCAACCTAAGGAGACCCTACCATACTACTCGAATATACATTCGGAAATGTTTGGCGCTTAGACCCCTCTGGGAAATCAATGATCAATGGGCGACAGCCCTGCAGTCGGACAGAAATCCCCACATGGAGTCCAGACACTGGTGGCGGCAGCCGACGACCCAGCCAGGAGCGAGGACGAGCCGAGGGATCGGAAGAGACAAAGCCACCGGGCGGTGACGGGGAAGTAGGGTCCCTTGCAGTGGTAGCATAGACAAACTGAAGAGGGAGAGAAAAGTATTTAACCCTTGTGTTATCTTCGGGTCATTCTGACCCATCAGTCATTGTGACCCACCGTCGTATTGCGACAAATTTACCGCATACAAAAACAAAGTGAAGCATTTTCTTTTAACTGTTGGCAGTAGCGGAGCCAGAGGGGTGTCCGGGGTGGCACTGGACACCCCTGACATCTGATTGGCCACCCCGGGTGCCACCCCAAAATGTAATTCGCTACTGGAAATTTGATGCTGATTGACATCTTATTTGACCTCTTGTTGAAAGCATTTAGTTTGCTGCATTGCGGTGCATTATTTAAATCGAAGAGATACGTTTGTTGTGAGATACAGAAGAATAAGAACAGACACCAGAATATAGAATATTTCCACAGCTCCACAAGCTCTTTTCGCGATTGAAAAAGGCATAATATTTTAAGTACGTTTTAAGGTTTGCATTGGGTTTAGGTTTCCTGAACATTTTTTACGAATAGCAGTAGCTGTGTAAGTTGTCCATTAACAGACAAACTGAGACAGTCAGTAGGCTTGTACTCCGATTTTACAGTTATCTTGTGCGTGTGCGGTTTATATTTCGAAGCAGTTTATAATCCGGTTTTAGAACAAAAAAGTGGCTTCGTCTCAAGATCTCTACAGACCGTGCAGCTAATTTAATGCTCAACACTTGAACGGGGGCTTATTACTTGAAAGATCAAATCAAATTTATTTGTATAGCCCTTTTTACACGCAAGCATGTCACAGAGGGCTTCACATATGCCCATAGAACTGCCCCGCCAACCAACCTAAACCCTCAAGGAACACAAGGAAAAACTCCCAAAAAACTCTCAACAGGAGAAAAAAGGAGAGCAATTCAGAGAGGGATCCCCTCCTCCAGAGACGGTTGGTGGGATGAATTATTTAGGCTACTGTGTTGTCTCAGTTACACTACCAGGGCTTGGAAATACAGTGACTTCCTAAAGTAGGCAAATGGCTAGTAGAACATAACATTTCATAATAATTTCAGTTAATCAAACAGCTGCAAGACCCAGTGAAATGTTATAGACTAGCTAGCTCTAGCAAAATAACGCTAGCATCGCTAACAGCACTAATTCAACTTTGGTAGTGTAACCGAGCTCTTTGTAAGTTCGTTTTAGATCTAATTGTATATGATCGTGTGGACAATAAGACACGGAGGCGATGTCTTTTCATAACTTGTATTTTACCACTGCTCTTCTTGACATCGCTATTCGAACAGCCCTCACTGATTTCACAAATGCGTTCAGCATCAAGCCTACGGCAACTCCCGAGGGACAAAACACCCTTGTCCGTTGTCACATAGAAAGGTCTGCTACAGTAGGCTATCCTCAAGATTTGCAAGTTAGCTAAACTTATACTATATCTAAAATAATTTTGTAGACATAACAGTGGATTCTGCCACTAAATGAGTGACTTGGCTTTGTTTCTGGACATACTATCCACAACCGAAGTGTGTTACACAATGCTGTAGATCGCCTATACTCGTGCATTGCTCTTGGTACGCAGAATGCCCTGCGGCAAGCTGAAAACCTTCTAAGTTAAGGGCATTAGCTTAGTTAAATAACCATTGTTTGGAGTTATATAGTTGTATTCGTTCTGTTTTGAAATGTGTAATGCTATGGTCTTAATATCATTTGAGTGTTCACCCTGATTGGGAATGTTGTCTAGTTAGATGTCAAGTAATCAATCGTGAACAGTGGTCCGCTCAATGTTAACCGGCGCAATGGTAACGTTGTTTGCTTTCAAAGTGCATTTTATATTCCAGTGCGGTTTATACTCCGATTTACAAACACAAGGTGCTCATTCTGGGGGGGGGGGGGGGGGTGCGCCTTATGCAGCTTATTTTCCGAAAAATACGGTAATCAGATAGACGAGAGGTCGGTTCCCAATTTAGCCTAACATTGTGTTTACATCTGTGTTAGTAGGTATAATAAATAATACCTGCATTGTGTACTAGCTTGTACACTGACATTCTAAAATTATACATCCAAAGGGTTTCTTATCACACAGATTTAACCCTCGTGCTGCCTTCGGGTCACATGACCCAAAGGTTCATAACGAACCATCGTTGTGTTTACCCAATTTTACCCAATACAAAAACAAATTAAAATAATTTTCTTTTAACCTTTGCAATGTGGGGGGTCTGAGACAGCCTAGCTGTTAAAAGAAAATGCTTCACTTTGTCTTTGTATGCGGTAAATCTGTCGCAATACGACGGTGGGTCACAATGACTGATGGGTCAGAATGACCCGAAGATAACACAAGGGTTAATGTGGTCTTGTTTAGGCCAATTCCCAAACTTTTCTTTGCTATTAGTTAACATAATATATATGAACATAAATATTATACTGTAAATTTGTAATGTTTTTGGGCACCAAGTTATTTATATGTTTCAAGTCCATTTCTGCTTGATTTCTGCTACCTGTCAAGTCAAATTGCTGTTTTTTTGGGTGTGTAAATTCACTTTGTTTTGTAAATAAACTATGCACTGTGTTATTTCTGTAACACAGAAATGCTATTGTAAGTCCCTGGTGCTTGAGCTTTTTTTCCGAAAAATATTTTGGATGTTCCAGCACTTATAGACCCAGATTATACTGTATATATTAATGAAAACAGTGACCCAAGACTCTGGACTATGGACCCCCTGAAGTAGCCTTGGCCACCCCATGTATAAAACTCTAGTTCCGCCACTGACCGTTGGCCCCCCAAATATTTTTATTTGTTTTTGTATTGGGTAAAATTGGGCAAACACAACGATGGTTATGAACCTTTGGGTCATGTGACCCGAAGGCAGCACAAGGGTTAAAGGCACGGTATCAGTAATAATCGGCTAGCGGAGGAGGCATGGCACTGCGCTAATTGATAGAGAGAGCGGCTAATCGAACATAGAACTACTGTACGATGACAGCGCCGGCAATAAGGTAGAGGGAAAGGAGAGAGCGTGCGTAGCGAGGGGAGTGAGTAGTAAGACAAAATGTGTATGGCCCAAGCGTGAAGAGTTCGTGAAGAGCCTGACTGAACTTGCGCTAAGCTTAATTAGTCATGACTGTTTAGATAAGGTTTGGGGTTCCAGTTATATCCTGTATAATGTAGCCAGGTGAGCAAGGGGTAGGGATTGTTTTTGAGTTGTTAAATACCATTGTTTGTTTTATTTGCTTGAATAGCGGCTTCTTGGTTGGGGTTACACTGTCACCTTAAGAGCAGTTCACGGTTAGCTCACGAGGGTGGTGAAATCGCGTTTTATGTCACAAGTTAGTGCGGGTAGAAGACTTCAGAGCTAGCTTCCGATACAGGTGTGTATTCTTGCCGACAAAGTTAGAAATAAGGATTAAAAACTTTTATTTTACCTTAATGGGCTATCGATGTTGGTGGATGAGAAGACTGCAAATGTAACGGGCCAATATTTGTTGTCGATGATTATAAATTCATGTAGATTTAGTCTGGATGGTGACTGCGTGTGAGCTGAAGGAATATACTTACCACAAGGTGGAACGTATTGAACAGCGGGATAGCGTAAGCAATTAAACACAGTACACTAGAACATATAATTGTTCAATATTGCATAAGCCGTGTATACTAATAAATTGTGTTTATTTTCATGTTCTTGCCTAATCCAAAGGGGAGATATTGCTGGTTGTATGTCTAATTTCCGTGTGTGATTTAGCGCACAGGCTGTACACCGGAGAGAAAGTGAGTTTGTATTTGAAATGTCATGAACATGGTTAATTGTCAAATGTTTTAATTAACCAATGTACTAATGTGTGGCTCAACCATTGTATTTTTTTTTTTTTTTTTTCATTATTCAGAAGAGCCACTACTGTTGCTTTTTCCTGTTAATCGCTATCTATTACATATTAATTCATTTATTTTGTCTTTCCCGATTTAATCTACACATGTATAGTCTTATTTATACGTTTACTCGGCTCGGCTTTCTTCCTTGGAACTTGACGCTACTGTACCAGTTCGACTAGCCAACTTCAACGCTCTTGACAAATTCTCTTGGCTGGCTTAAACTATTAACGTAATTATAATGTCTCTCACCCACTCACATTGTCCTACATGTGTCATTTTACTCGATAGGTTGACTCTGTTAGAGAGTCGTGTCCAGTCGCTCGAAGAAGAGAGTAAGCTAGTAACTTTAGATGCGACTGGCGCAACATCACCGACAGGGAGTTTTACGCCTGGGACACACTGGCTGCGAGGCGCCTGGTAGGGCCGAGCAGCGCCACGATCGGCTACGACTGAGCAAAAGCTGTTCACACCAGACGCGCATTTCTCCGCGCCGGTCACCAAGCCTTTCAGCTACTCTGAGCTTTCCTTTAAGCTGACATGGTACATAAACATGGCATTGGCTATATCCCAGCATTGAGCCTTATCTACGTTGTCCTTAATTGTTGCTGGGGGTCATACAACTCCCTGGACTTTTCAACTTTTCAACGAGAATTCATTTGATGCTGATTTTAGAAATCGACTTGGGGGTTCTCTCTCCGTAGGCTATGTCTGCACGCGTGTGTGTTGTGTGCAACGCGTGACAACTCGTTTCTCTCAAACAAAACAACTACGGGAATGCTAGCTCTACAAATCAATCCGTTTATTTTCATTCGTTTTCATCAGGGTATCCACATGTAAAGGCCGTTCGTTACCAACATTGTGTAATTATAAAGTCTACAACTTTACAAATGTTCACCGTAGTCTACAATTAATGGAGTAAAATCTTAATAACAGGTTTTGTTATTCAAATATATCAACTATTATGGTGTATTTCATCATCCTGCAGCCAATTTCGCAAGCGTCTGCGAAATTCTCAATTTGGATAAAACAGAGGTGCACATTTTTGGTCCTAAAAAATACAGAAATAATTTATCCAATCTGACCTTAGACTTACACGGCATCTAAGTCTCTCAAAGCCAGCTGCAAAAAAATCTAGGATTCACAATGGACCCAGTATTATGGCCCCGGCCTGATCCGGGCCAGGGTTTCTGTTTTCCCCATGTGCCGGCTCCAGGTTTCATGCCATACTCCATTCCTCCTGAGTAATTGACACACATGCAACCCATCCCCTCATCAGCACCACAGTATTTCAACCCCGGTTTATCAGTCACTCATCGCCAGTTCAACGCTTCATCCAGAAGTTAGTATCGGCTCCTAAGTCTATGGTAATATATCTAGCCCATCCTAATATCCTGTTTTCTCTCTGCCTGCTACAGACAACATCCTCCGGTTCATCAGCCTGTCTGCCACACCTGCCTGCCAGCCACACCTGCCTGCCCCACCGGATCTCCTTCGTTCTCCTTCACCTCAGTTTCAATAAACCAGTCAACCATACCTTCAGTGGAGTTGTGCATTTGGGTCCCACACCCCAGAAGCCAGTTGGTCCAACATAAGTTTGAACTGGCCATGAGCGACCCAGCCGACTCGGACACCGATCCTGTTCGCAGGGCACTCGGCCACCAAGGTGCAGTACTGGAACGTCATGAGGAAACCATGCAGAACCTCTCCCGCACCCTCGCTGAAGTCCTGGCTTCCCTGGGGTCCTTACAGCCTCCCCAGGCCCCTCCTGCTCCTCCGGCCGCGTCCCCGCCTGTCGCTGCTCCTTACCACCGAGAACCCCATGTCACAGCCCCAGAGCGCTTCACCGGTGAGCCAGGACGCTGTCATCCATTCCTGCTTCAGTGCTCCCTGGTATTCGAACAGCAACCGTCATCCTATCCCACAGACAAGGCAAGGATAGCCTATGTGATCGATGCTCTGTCTGGAAGGGCGCTTTCCTGGGCCACCGCGGTCTGGACCGCTGGGGGCTCGCTGAGCTCCTCATATGAGTTCTTCACTGGATAGCTGCTGAAGGTGTTTCATCACCCTGAAGGGGGGCCGGGTCCTGGGAAGCGCCTCACGTCACTCCGTCAGGGTCTCCGTAGTGTGGCCTATTACACCATAGAGTTCCGGACACTCTCGGCTGAGAGCGGCTGGAACGATGCCGCGCTGCGGGCCGTTTTCCACCAGGGACTGACTGAGACCATGAAGGATGAGTTGGCCTCCGAACCAACCGACCTGGAACAGCTAATTTCCTTGTCTATTCGGTTGGACAACCGGCTCTGTGAGCGCCGCCGTGAAAGGGTTCCTCGCTCCCAGCCACGTCCCTTGTTCCCCCTTAGACACCCACAGTCACCCCCGCCTCGAGCACCGGCATCCCCTGGTACCCATCTGAACAGTGAGCCTGAGCCCATGCAGCTCGGGCGTGCAAGGTTGACTCCTAAGGAGCGGGCACGCAGAAGAGCCGAGGGTGCCTGTCTCTACTGCGGTTAACCTGGACACCTGGTGGCCACCTGCCCTACTCGCCCGGGAAACAAACGGGCCCACCAGTAGTAGGGGAGTTACTGACGGGTCGAGCCTGCTCATCCCCTCCGCGTTCAACCCTTGGCGTCACACTCGCATGGCGCACAGTCTCTACGTTGGTCTAAGCCCTCATCGACTCGGGAGCTGACGGCAACTTCATTGACCGGGAGATGGCCAGGCAACTGGGATTGGACTGTGAACCCGTCAGTCCACCTATGGTAGTCAGAGGGCTAAGCGGCCAAAGGATCGCCCACATTGAGCTACAAACCTCCTCCTCCTCTCAAGCTCCTTGCTGGCAACCACCACGAAACAATCCAACTCCATGTCATCGACTGCCCACTGTCACCTCTTGTGCTGGGATACCCCTGGTTGCAGCTCCACAATCCCCACATCAACTGGGTTACCGGGGAGATTACTTCCTGGGGCAGTCACTGCTTCCAGCGCTGTCTCAGGTCGGCTGCCACCCCGGACTCTGCCGATTCCCCCACCTATGTGGCTCCTCCAGACATGTCCACAGTACCACAGGAGTACCACGACCTTGCGTTTGTTTACATGACGTAGAGACGTAGTAGACGTACAGTAGGATGACGTAATGTACAGTAACGGTTAGCGCCGCTCCCATGTTAAACGACAAAAATATTAGCTAAATGTGCAAATGATGGTGCACTTCTACACAGCCATCATTGAGTCCATCCTCACCTCTTCCATCACCATCTGGTACGCTGCTGCCACTGCCAAGGACAAGAGCAGACTGCAGCGTATCATCCGCACTGCTGAGAAGGTGATCGGCTGCAATCTGCCTACCCTCGAGGACCTGCACACCTCGAGGACCCTGAGGCGTGCAAGGAAGATTGTGGCCGACCCCTCCCACCCTGGTCACTCCCTGTTCCAACTACTCCCCTCTGGCAGAAGGCTGCGGTCCATCAGGACCAAAACCTCACGCCATAAGAACAGTTTCTTTCCATCTGCTACTGGCCTCTTCAACAAGGCCAAGGACTCCCATTGACATTCATTCACTTATTGAACTATTATAAGTCCATCTAATGGAAATTCAGTATGCATAAGCCACTTTATCTCAGTATCCGATTGCACTATGTTGACCACTCACGCTGCTTATTCTATTATTTTTATATATATTTTATATTTAAATTGTTGTATTCTTAGATTGTTTAGTTCTTAGAAATAGTTAAACTTTTGTACTTTTACTTAATTTAAGATCTGTATATGTTTAGTGTTTTGCACCTCCCTGCCACAGTAAATTCTGTGTTTGTATAACATACATGGCGAATAAACCGGATTCTGATTCTGAAATATGAAGCAGACATATAAATCTGGTGCATGTAAACGAAAAGAAAGGTTAGAAGAGCAGCAGAGGAGGAAATCTGTAAAGTATGCCCTGACAAGCTATTTTTGTAAACCAAATGTTGCTAACGTAAATGCATCGGAGGATGAAGCGCAAGCTAGCGAGGTGCTGCTCAAATCTACGGACTGCGCTGAGAGAGACGAGCCCCCCTCTGTCCAAGGAGATGTTGTTGAGAATGGGGCAGAGACAAGGGACACAGATCAACACTGTCAGTCAGAGTCAGAGGATGTTAACTGTGGTTCGCCTGGTAATGTAGGCCTACATGAGGCTGCTGCTAATTTTGATAATCCCACACCTGTGCAGCCAGCACAGTCTACAGGTGTCTGCTCATCCCCTTTAGACTTAACAGAGTCGTACCCCACAGATCCAACCTTTTTAGAAATAAGACTCTTGCCACCAGCACAATAAGAGCTTTGCTAAAACACGGGCCATGTCAGCCAGGACTGAATGACGAATACAATGACTTCCCATTTAATTCTGACAACAGACGATTTAAAACAGCGTGGTGCAAACGCACCGTGGGTTGTTCGTCTATCAACAGACAGTGGCTGGTGTATTCCCTGAAAGGGCAAACTGCGCATTGCTTTTGCTGCTGGCTGTTCTCCAAAGCGGGTGGTAAGTGGGCACACCCGTCGCTATGGGCGGGCCATAGGGGGCCAGGCCCGCCCCCAAAAATGCTTGTGCCCCCCCACTTGAGGCACAGATCTGTTAAAAAATACAGTAATTTTATATTATCATAGTTGCTAATTTTGTGTTGCATTAATGTTGCATTCTTTATCATTAAAACATTAAAATATAAAGAAACAATGGTGTGATTAAGTTTGATTAATGGGAATCTACACTGCAACAGCCTATCACGGCCTTACTAAAAAGAACGTTAGGCTACGTACGTGACGTTGCCTACGTCGCTCAACAGTTACCGCACATTTTTAAAAACTGGATGAGTTTTCGCTTACTCGCTTCAGATCAAAGACAGTATATAAGAAGATGGATATCCGTAAGTGGTTGAAAAGCCCAACAACAGTCTCCTCTGCCACAATTGAAACGATACCAACGCCTGATGTTGGAGAAGGAGACCCTGGACGACAGTCTGAGCCTGATGCTAGCTCCGTGGAGCCCGACCCTGGGCCTAGCAGGTCAAGTGCAACCGCGACTGGGGCTGCATTTGGGCCACAACAACTGCCTGTTGAATCAGTGGGTGTGAGTAACCTCGGCACAGACAAACCCAAACAGGTTGTGTTGAGGAAATATCCAGTTAAAATGTTTGGTTCAAAAAAGCGATAATTTTCCTATAGCTGGTATTTGAACAGGGACTGGCTTGAGTACTCGGTGGAAAACAGCAATATGACCAGATAGCCTATAGCCTACAGTATAGGCTATCTGGTCATATTTCTGTTGGTTATGTTTAACGTGATGATTATGTGCTGCGCGAATAGAGTATACGATTATTATAAGTATACGTACTGTAGGTTAATAATAAGTGTGCCCTCCCATGCATTTCATATGCCCAAAAAATGCCCTATCTACGTCATTTCGCCCCATCTACGTCAGATCACTGAATGTCTCCTCCTGCAGTACTGTTATTGTAGCTTACATCAGCTAGCTAGCTAGCTTCAGGATGTCTACCACCACCCGAAACTGCATCTTCCCTGGATGCAAGAACTCCAGCTGTGCTGCAACGCCATTTAACCCTTGTGTTATCTTCGGGTCATTCTGACCCATCAGTCATTGTGACCCACCGTCGTATTGCGACAGATTTACCGCATACAAAGACAAAGTGAAGCATTTTCTTTTAACCGTTGGGCTGTCTCAGACCCCCCACATTGCAAAGGTTAAAAGAAAATTATTTTAATTTGTTTTTGTATTGGGTAAAATTGGGTAAACACAACGATGGTTCGTTATGAACCTTTGGGTCATGTGACCCGAAGGCAGCACAAGGGTTAAAGATCCTGTAAAGTGGACCTGGAAACAGGTTTTAAGTTCGCCACACCACAGAATAATGTGTTATTAACTACCCATCCAAATTCAATGAAAAAATAACACCGACAAGTATGTTAAATTAGGCTTTGAAATCGTGAAAAAATCAGCAGTGGCGCAGAGGCGGCTGTTGGAGTTTAACCGAAGCTTTCCATGAGCGTGGCTCTTCACAAAATCTATCCACCTATTTTTCCTTTCATTATCAACAGGGAACTTATAGCGTTGCAGCGCAGCTGGAGTTCTTGCATCCAGGGAAGATGCAGTTGCGGGTGGTGGGAGACATCCTGAAGCTAGCTAGCTAGCCGATGTAAGCTACAATAACAGTACAGCAGGAGCAGCCATTCAGTGATCTGACGTAGATAGGGCGAAATGACGTAGATAGGGCATTTTTTTGGCTCTGCCCATTAACACCTGATCTGAAAACGGAAGAGAAACTGTTCTTCGGTCTAACTCCACATTTCAGTGTGACAAAGTTTTAGCGCTTTGCACATGCTTTCAGGAACTCATTTCACACGTATATAATGTACTTAGAAGCAAAACATGGAATTTACTTTACAGGATCTTTAAGTTCCCTATTGATAATGAAAGGAAAAATAGGTGGATAGATTTTGTGAAGAGCCACGCTCATGGAAAGCTTCGGATAAACTCCAACAGCCGCCTCTGCGCCACTAACCATTTCACGGCGGACAGTTTTAACATGGACCAGAGACAGACAGGGTTCACCAACACACGGCTTCTCTTGCAGCGCGGAGCCGTAGCGAGCATCGCCCCCCCGGCCGTTCATCCTCCGGTCGCACCTGGACCATCCACCGCCGCCTGCAGTTCATCACTCAGTTCTGTGTGCTTGTTATAATTATACTAGATAACTTTTCCAGAGGTATCTCTGCTATAATTAGTGCAAACCGCTAACTTGATATTAGGCTACTCGGTGTAGAATGATGGTATTTTGGTGAAATGGTAGCTAATGTGCTAGAAGTAGTTGGAGAGCTCACTGTCTGCTGTCTCTGCTGTAAATGTTTACTCTTGTGTTACAGCTCAGGGGAATATTTCATTTATATGCATCTGTATGTTTCACTCATTGAACAAATACATTCTAATTCTATATTGTTTTGTTCGGCTTGACGTAGCGTCCATTAGGTTCGTAGGTAGCTTACTTGAGAGAGGCGGTGCCTTCCAGCGAGGGGGCCGAGCTTCAGCTCCTTCAGGCGACACGCCCCCCCAGTCTCGAACAGAGAAGACTGTTGATTTTCTTACGATTTCAAAGCCTAATTTAACATACTTGTCGGTGTTTTTTTTTAATTCGAATTTGGATGGGTAGTTAATAACACATTATTCTGTGGTGTGGTGAACTTGAAACTCGTTTTTAATTCCACTTTACAGGATCTTTAAATATCTAGCGCGCTATGATGCAATTACGGAGCAGCACCTGACAAATCCTGGTAGCCGCGTCACTTATTTAAGTCACCACTCACAGAATGAGTTTATCTCTGGACTGGCAAGCGAAACATTGTCCACTATTACCAAGTATGTCAAAGCTGCCAGACATTTTTCGGTGATAGTTGATTCAACTATTGACATTTCAAACATTGACCAAATGTCTCTGTCTTTGAGATATGTGGATGAAGCGGGTGCGCCTATGGAGCGCTTCATCAAATTCGTGGAGCTTCCTGACGGTCATTTTTTGACATCCTGACCAACACACTCTCAAATGAACTGGGTCTTGATGTGAAACTAATCAGAGGGCAGGCATATGATGGTGCACGGACTATGTCAGGTCACTTGTCAGGGCTACAGGCCAGGGTGAAACAGCACTGTGCACAGCACAAAATGCGCTTTATGTGCACTGTTGTGCGCACAATTTGAATTTAATCCTTATGGATGCTGTGAGCTCGTTGAACAGTGTGAAGATTTTTTTTGGAGGCCTTGAAACACTGTACACCTTTTTGACCACTAGTTTGCCCAGATACAAGATACTAGAGGAGGAACAGCAGAAAATGCTGGACGGAACTGTTCTGACTTTAAAGAGACTGTCTGACACACGGTGGGCCTCTAGAAAGCATGCGACCGATGCAATCATACAAAGCTTGCCTGCCATTGAAGAGGCCTTAGATCGTATAAGGGTGCATCGAGGTAGTTCTCCAAAAGCTGCTTCCGAAGCAGACGGTCTTCTGAAAAAAGTGTGCACGTTTGAGTTAAAGCTAATGCTCACGTTTTGGAACACACTTCTAAAGAAAACATTTGCACTGTCTAATTACCTACAACAGGAAGCATTAGATGTAAACACAGCCGTCCAGCTTATTGATGCATGCATGCTACAGATCACAGAGTTGCGGTCACAGGAGGCATTTGTATCCATGGAGAACACGGCCAGAGATTTGGCGACACTGTGTAAGGGAACGACTGACTATCTGCAGGACAGGGTTAGCAAGAAAAAACGTTTCTATCCGGACTAGAACAAGGATGAAATTATAGAGGATAGTAGAGACCGTTTCTGAGTGGATGTCTTTTACTACATACTTGATGTTCACGAGTTCAGTAATCACACCATAGATTGAATAGATAGCTTTTATTGAAGCAGAGCTGGTAGCAGAGCCAAGCCCGATGGTGGAGGAGGCCGGTAGCAGAGCCGGGCCTGGTGTCTGGGCATGGACTCGGGGTGTGGCGGAGAGTCCTAATGGGTCACGGCCGAGCAGCAGCTCAAGCAGATCCCCTGGGAAGCCTGGATAGATGACAGGGAGAAGCAGAGAAGAAAGGGAAGGGTGGGAGGGTGACAACAACATGCTACCACAGGGACCAGAGGAATGGAAGATACTTTATACAGAACTCTTAATTGACCAAAGGGAGTTTGGTCGCATTCTTCCGTGCTTTACTGGGCTGATGCGTATTAGTTTGATTGGAGAAGGAGGAGTCTTGGTGTGCCACCTTCCTCGCGAACTTTAGTTAACCCTTTCAGGCCTAACTCCATTTCACGAGTTCAGTAATCACACCATAGATTGAATAGATAGCTTTTATTGAAGCAGAGCTGGTAGCAGAGCCAAGCCCGATGGTGGAGGAGGCCGGTAGCAGAGCCAGGCCTGGTGTCCGGGCATGGACTCGGGGTGTGGCGGAGAGTCCTAATGGGTCACGGCCGAGCAGCAGCTCAAGCAGATCCCCAAAAGGAACAGACTCACCTACGGGCTGCAGCGAGGCTGATGCAAGCCTGACTGTGGTGAAGGTCGGGGATGTTGGTCCTGACGTATGAGCGGTATGCCTGGGGAGGACCAGCGACCCAGGAGCTGGATGGTGTGGTCAGCAACGCCCTGGCTGGAAGCAGAGGAGACCGTACCGATCCTAAATGAATGTGCGGAATAGTGTGAAGGGTCAATACCTGATTTGGCGAGGATGATGGTGGAACCAGAAGCGGGAGGCGACATGTCCTGATTCCGTGAGGAATGGTGGGCTGGAGGGGAGGGCATGGCTTCTTGGTTTGGAGAGAGCCAGATTATCCAGGGACTCATAGGGGCTGAGGGGAGAGTTAAGGCAGAAGAGGAAGATCGGAACAGCTGGCCTGTTCCGATTTGCTGCGTTTTAGGGTGAAGATGAATTTGTCTGGGGAATGTAGCGTGATGCCAGAGACGCATGGGTGAGCATAGGGGTTGAAGGTGGACGTGAACTCAAGCACCTCAGGGAGCCAAAGAAGGCCAGGAGGAGCATGGCCTCCTGGGTGGAATCGGTGGAAGGGGAGGAGTAGCCAGTGCGCGGTGTTTATGCAAGCGGCTAGCAGGTCGGCAGTGAGGGGGAGCCGTGCAGAGGGAGAGCAACTTGCAGAAGAAGTTGATGAAGCCGATGCTGCCAAGGTACAGGATAGTGGAAGTGCGGATGGAGAGGTGTATGTGTGCGTGGAATGAAGCTTGGAGGATGGCCTCTTGGGTGTGGAGTGAAGGTTGTGGAGGGGTGCCATCATGGGAAGATGGTACATGAAAACGGAGGATCCGGAAATAGGAAGTGGTCCGTCTCTTGTGCCAAGAGGCAATTTCTGGATGGAGAGACGGGACGGGGAGTTAGTGTAATAGCGAGGAGGGGCTGGTAGAGAACAGAGCCTGATGTGGTTGGTGTAGGCGGTTGGTGGAGGCTGGTAGCAGGCCAAGCCTGATGGTGGAGGAAGCTGGTAGCAGAGCCGAACATGATGCAGTGTGGTAGAGGCTGGTAGCAGAGACAAGCCCGATGCAATGTGGTAGAGGCTGGTAGCAGAGCCGAGCCCGATGCAGTGAGGTAGAGGCTGGTAGCAGAGCCAAGCCTGTTGCGGTTCATCAAGGCTGGTAGCAGAGCCAAGCCTGTTGCGGTTCATAAAGGCTGGTAGCAGAGCCAAGCCTGTTGCGGTTCATAAAGGCTGGTAGCAGAGCCAAGCCTGATGCAGTGTGGTAGAGGCTGGAAGCAGAGCCAAGCCTGATGCAGTGTAGAGGCTGGTAGCAGAGCCAAGCCTGATGCGGTGTGGTAGAGGCTGGTAGCAGAGCCAAGCCTGATGCGGTGTGGTAGAGGCTGGTAGCAGAGCCGAGCCCAATGCAGTGAGGTAGAGGCTGGTAGCAGAGCCAAGCCTAATGCAGTGTGGAGGCTGGTAGCAGAGCCAAGCCTGTTGTGGTTCATAAAGGCTGGTAGCAGAGCCAAGCCTGATGCGGTGTGGTAGAGGCTGGTAGCAGAGCCAAACCTAATGCGGTGTGAAGGAGGCTGGTAGCGGAACCAAGCCTGTTGTGGTTCATGGAGGCTGGTAGCAGAGCCAAGCCTGTTGTGGTTCGTGGAGGCTGGTAGCAGAGCCAAGCCTGAGGCTGGTAGCAGAGCCAAGCCTAATTCAGTGTGGTGGAGGCCGGTAGCAGAGCCAAGCCTAATTCAGTGTGGTGGAGGCCGGTAGCAGAGCCGAGCCTAATGCAGTGTGGTGTAGGCTGGTAGCAGAGCCATGCCTGATGTGGTTCGTGGAGGCTGGTAGCAGAGCCAAGCCTGATGCAGTGTGGGGGCCTTGCGCCAGTGGAGATGAAGGGGGGCCGATAGTGAGGAAGTCGTCCAGGAGATGGAGGAGGAGGGGACTCATTGAGGAGGATCCAGCGGAGTGCTTCAAGAAACACGAAGATGCACGGCCTGCTTTTGCATCCAATGCCAGGCGGACAGCAAGCAGTTTGAGTCCTGCCAGTGAACCCCAAGAAAACCCAGAAAGGCGGGTGGATGGGAGGGCCTCGAACGCGGCCCCAAGGCCCGCAGGCCGGCTGGGTCGAGGGAGCAGGAGGAGCGAGGGTGGGTCCCGCCGCAGAAGAGCATGCACGGAGGCTCCGGCAGGCAGACAAAGAGCAGCCATCGAAATCGCGACGGACCACCAGGGTCAGTGCCCGTGGGTCCGGACAGGAGGGGCTGCAGGGAGGGGCAGGGGAAGGAGGGCCGGAGGAGGCGAAAGGGGGCCAGGCAGGAGCCAGGGGCGGGGGCCGGGACCGAACACCCCAGGGCCGGACGGGAAGGAGAGCGGGTGAAGGGCGGACAGCGAAACCCGACAACAGAGGAGGACAGGGCCACGGCGCACGGCATTGGTGCGGGGGGCAGCAACCCGGGACGGGAGGAGAAGGATGCCAGGACCACGTAATCACGCTGGGGGATGGCCACCCGGAGGGAGGCAGACACGGGGGGGGGGGGGAGGCCCGGAGGCAGAGGGGTCCACGGAGCGGGCAGCGCCGCTGGCGGCGCAAAGGCAGGGGTGACAGGGCCCCGTCAGGAAAGGCAGCAGCCGGCGCGGGCAGGATAGCCGGAGCGGAGCCACCTGCAGGAGGGAAGGCACAGGGCAGAGGGGCGCAGCCCGGAGGAGGCAGGGCCAGTCCAGAGCAAGCAGGGGCTGGTCCAGGCGCAGGGCAGAGGGGCGGTGGGGAGCCCATGGAGGGGACGAACATTGCAAACAGGGCAGGAAGGTCAACGAGGGCAAGAGCCGGACCAGGGGAACAGGGGCGAGGCAGCAATCCGCCAGGCACAGCCCAGCAGCGGGAGAGGCGGGGCGGGAGCAGGAGGCGGGAGCAGGCAGGGAGCCGACGGGAACGGCAGCGGCCGGAGCATGCGGGTGGCCCGGAGCCACCTGCAGGAAGGAGGCACAGGGCAAGGTTAGAGGGGCGCAGCCCTGAGGGGGCAGGGTCAGACCGGAGCGAGCAGGGGCAGGAACAGGGCCGGAGCGCCCCGGGAGGCGACGAACGCCGCAACGGCAGGAAGGCCGGCAAGGGCAGTAGCCGGGGCAGGAGAACAGGGGGCATGGGCTAGGCAAGAGGCAGGAACCTGCCAGGCGCGGCCCGGCGCCCAGCAGCGGGAGAGGCAGGCCAGGAGCGGGCAGGGCACCGACGGGATGGGCAGCAGCCGGAAGGGGCGGGCGGTCCAGAGCGGAGCCGCCCATGAGGATAGCGGCCCAGAGGGATGGAGACACAGGGAAAGGCCAGGAGGCAGGAGCGAGTGGGGGGAGGCACGTGGCCAGCGTGAAGGCGGAGGCAGGAGCGGGCAGGGACCCAATGGGAAAAGGGCAGCAGCCAGGGCAGGGGGGGCATCAGGGGGGGAGCCACCTGCAGGGGAAAAAGCACAGGACACGGACAGGGAGGCGTGGCCCGGAGGCGAGGAACGCCGGGAACAGGGCAGGAAATCAGCGAGGGCGGGAGCCCGAGGCCAGGGCAGGGAGAGGCGGGCGAGGCAGGGTGCAGGAACCCGTGGGGCGCGGCCCAGCGCCCGGCAGCAGTAGAGGGGCAGTGCGGGGGGGAGCGGGGAGGTACGCCTGCCCCCAGACTCCCCAAAACGGAGGGAGAACAGCCTGGCCTGAAACGGATCCCGAGCCCAGAGGAGGTGCTGCAGGCCAGCGACGGTCCAATTTGAAGACAGCGCCGGGAGGCCCGAGGTGTACAGGTGCCACGGAGCAGGAGATGGGGGGCCATCCGGAGCAGCAGCCTGGGCGGGGGGGGGGGGGGGCTCAGCCGGAGTTGAGCCACCTGCAGGGAGAAAAGCACAGGACACGGTCAGGGGTGGCGTGGCCCGGAGCAGGCAGGGCCGGGACAGAGCACGCAGGTGCGGGGCATGGGGGCACCAAGAAGCCGAGGAATGCCGCGAACAGGGCCGAGAGGACAGTGAGGGCGAGAGCCAAAGCTGGGGCAGGAGAGGCAGGCGAGGCAGGGGGCGGGAACCCACGGGGCGCGGCTCAGCGCCCGGTAGCAGGAGAGGGCGGAGCGGCGAGTGGGTAGGCGTGCCGGCCCCCCGGACTCCCCGGAGCAGAGGGCGAACAGCCTGGCCGTCAGACAGACCGGCGCAATGGATCCCCCGAGCCCGGAGGAGGCGCCACAGGCCGGCGACGGTCCAAACCGAAGCGGGCGGGCGGAGCCAGTCGCCGCGAAGCAGAAGACAGGGAGCAGCGTGAAGAGCCGGCGGAGGAGGCGAGGACGGGAACGCAGAGGAGAGGAGGAGAATCCGGGGCCAGCACGGGCAGCCGACCGGCCCAGGAGCGACACCCGGAGCGATTCCAGGTAGAAGGCCTGGTAGGCGGAGACCATGGGGGACGGCCAGGCCGAGGCCCGGGACCAGGAGGTGGAACCGTGGGACCCAAGGAAGCAGAGGAGCCCGGAGCAGCACCACTCGGGTACGCGGCCAGAACGCCGTGGGCAGGACCGTCTCACCAGCCGGGAGGGAAACCCGTGGTCGGCCGGGTGGAGGTCCAGGACGTCCAGCCCCCACCGCAGAAGACGAGGCCGGGACGTGAACAGCGGGAGCCGGGGCGAGCAGAACAGCAGCAGAGCGGGCAGGCAGGGTGATAGCAACAACAGGGTGCACGGAAGGTTGAAGTGACAACAACATGCTAGCGCAGGGACCAGAGGAATGGAAGATACTTTATACAGAACTCTTACTCTCTTACTCTTAATTGACCAAAGGGAGTTTGGTCGCATTCTTCCGTGCTTTACTGGGCTGATGCGTATTAGTTTGATTGGAGAAGGAGGAGTCTTGGTGTGCCACCTTCCTCCCGAACTTTAGTTAACCCTTTCAGGCCTAACTCCATTATTTGTTTCGCAGTTTGATCATCGCTTTGCTGATTTCAGGAGAATGGCTGAGAAATTTGCTGTGATGAACCCAAAACATTTTTGTCACCCTGATGCTGCTCAGAAAGTCAGAGCGCTTGCCGAGTTCTATTCGGAGGATCTGTCAAAGCCGATGATGTGGTTGACGAATTTGTTAAATTTGTACTATGTACTGTGAGCTGAGCATGGAAAATCATGAACTAAACACACAGCATCCTACCATTTCTAATTGACAACGACATGGACCGTGCTTTCCCCAACCTTTCGATTCTTTATCGCATTTACTTGACTATTCCGATAAGCAGTGCTAAGGCAGAGAGGACTTTCAGCCGTCTGAAATTGATCAAGAGTTTCTTGCGATCAAGCATGGGAGAGGAGCGGCTGTCCAACTTAGCGCTGTCGAGAGGGACATCGAGATTGACATTCACAAGATAAGAACAGACAGATGATTATTTAAATATGGCATTTGTTGTGGCCTATGTTTCATGTCTGCATAGCCTCGTTTTTTTTTCATGGGAGTTTGGTTCGCGTGCAGCTCGACCCAAATTGTTGCTGAAAGAATTGTTGTTTATTTATTATAAGTTGTCACTGTTAGGATGACTATAGTGTCTTTAACTTCATTTTGGGGGGCTTATGACCTCTTCATTGAATTTGAATGTAATGTATTTGGTAAATAGACAGATCATTAAACCCATTTTATGCATGGATTTGTGTATAGGCCTCCTGTGTGTGAGAGATATATGTTGAATGAGAGGCTACTGGCCTACATTTTCTTCGCACATTAGGGGCTATGATGACTGGACACATTTATTATAGGCTAATACGTGCTGTTCACAATAGAAGTTGCCATTGGTTAGCTACTTTTTATTGTTATATTTTATTGCACTGCAAAATATTAATAACAGGGGGCCCCCAATCAATTTCCGCCCCCCCTGAGACACAACCCTTGCTCCGCCCCTGCCCATCGCCCATATGACCTTGCCATCGATCTGCTCCCAGGTGCGCCCCTCCCTAGCGGCCGTCTTTATAACCTCTCCCGTCCTGAAACTAAGGCCAGGGAAGCTTACATCCGGGATTCGCTGGCAGCAGGCCTCATCCGTCCGTCCTCTTCTCCACTGGGGGCGGGATTTTTCTTTGTAGGGATGAAAGATGGAGGGCTGCAACCCTGCATAGACTACCGGGGCTTGAACGCCATCACCACCAGGAATACGTACCCCCTGCCGCTCCTCAGCTCGGCATTCGTTCCCCTCCGTGATGCCTCCATCTTCACCTAGTTGGACCTGCGTAACGCCTACCTTTTTGTGCGCGTCCGGGAGGGGGACGAGTGGAAGACGGCTTTCAACACTCCGCTGGGCCACTTCGAATACCTTGTGGTCCCCTTCGGACTCTCCAATGCACCTGCAGTGTTCCAGGCCCTGGTAAATGACGTCCTCCGTGATATGCTCAACCGGTTTGTCTTTGTCTACCTCAACGACATCCTCATTTTCTCCCGTTCCCTCCATGAACATACTCAACATGTCCGTCAAGTCCTTGAACGCCTCCTCCAGAACCGGTTATTCATTAAACAAGAGAAATATGAGTTCCATGCATCCTCCATATCCTTCCTGGGCCATGTAATTTCCAAAGGGCGGATGGAGATGGATACAGCCAAGGTGATGACCGTAACAGAATGGCCTTCGCCGAGCAACTTGAAGCAGCTCCAATGCTTCCTGGGGTTTACCAATTTCTATCGCCGCTTCATCAGGAACTACAGCCAGGTCGCTGCTCCACTCACAGCGCTCACGTCCACATCCACACCCTTCAGGTGGACCCCGGAGGCAGAGGCTGCCTTCCAGGAGCTAAAGCGACGATTCGTTTCCACCCCAATCTTCACCCAGCCTGATCCCACGCTACAATTCGTGGTTGAGGTTGATGCCTCAGACACTGGAGTGGGAGCCATCCTGTCACAACGATTCCCCCCAGACCAGAAGCTGCACCCCTGTGCTTACTTCTCCCGCAAGCTCACGTCCGCCGAGAAAAACTACGATGTCGGGAACAAGGAGCTGCTGGCGATGAAGCTGGCGTTGGAGGAGTGGCGCCACTGGCTGGAGGGTTCTGACCAGCCCTTTGTAGTTTGGAAAGACCACAAGAACCTCTCCTACCTTCAGTCAGCAAAACGCCTCAACCCTCGCCAAGCGCGGTGGGCCCTGTTTTTTGGCAGATTCAATTTCCACCTCACCTACCGTCCGGGGTCCCACAACACTAAACCGGATGCCCTCTCCCGCTTGCATGCTCCAGACGAAAGGGACTCCCCTCCTGAGCCCATCTTACCTCCCACCTGCCTTCTTGCCACTGTGTCATGGGAGATTGAGTCGTTGGTCACCCAGGCACAGCAACAACAGACAGACCCAGGTACGGGACCCCAAAACCGCCTGTTTGTTTCCGACTCCGTTCGCACTCAAGTTCTCCAGTGGGCCCACTACACCCGCCTCACCTGCCATCCAGGCATTACCCGCACCCTGGCCTTCCTCCGACAGCACTTCTGGTGGCCCACAATTACGTCTGACACCCGTTCGTTTGTCTCAGCGTGCACCACTTGTGCACGGAACAAGACCTCCTCTCGTCCACAAGCTGGACTCCTGCGCCCTCTGCCGGTACCGAGCCGCCCTTGGTCCCACATTGCCCTAGATTTTGTCACCGGCCTTCCTCCATACAATGGCATGACCACTGTTCTCACCATAGTTGACAGGTTTTCCAAGGCTGCTCACTTTGCTGCCTTACCCAAGCTCACGTCGTCCAGAGAGACCTCTGATCTCCTGGTCAGCCACGTTTTCCGTCTCCATGGAATCCCTCTGGACATCGTGTCTGACCGAGGCCCCCAGTTTACGTCCCAGGTGTGGAGGGCCTTTTGCAAGGCCGTTGTGGCAACGGTCAGCCTATCCTCAGGGTTCCATCCCCAGACCAATGGCCAAACAGAACGCGTCAACCAGGAGATGGAAGCTGCACTCCGCAGCGTCGCCTCTGCTAGGCCGTCCACCTTGAGCACCTACCTGCCATGGGTGGAATATGCCCATAACACCCTGGTCAACGCCTCTTCAGGGATGTCCCCCTTCATGTGCTCTCTGGGCTACCAACCTCCCCTGTTCCCTGCACAGGAGAACGAGGCCGCTGTGCCCTCGGTGCAGGACCATATGCGCCGATGCCATTGAGTCTGGAGTTCAGCCCGGTCTGCGCTCTTGCGCGCCTCTGCCTCATCCAAGCGCCTGGCCGATCGTCGCCGTTCCCCTGCTCTGACATACACCCCTGGACAAAGGGTTTGGCTTCAGGCCAAGAACCTGCCCCTCAAAGTGGACTCCTGTAAGCTTGCACCCCGATACGTGGGTCCTTTTGAGGTGGAGTCGGTCATCAACCCCTGCGCCGTCCGGCTGAAGCTCCCCTCCTCTCTCCGGGTCCACCCGGTGTTCCACATCTACCATCTCAAGCCTGTGTCCTCCAGTCCTCTCTGCCCTCCCGACCCTGCCCCTCCGCCCCCCCCCCGGATGGTGGACGGTCATCCCGTCTACACCGTGCGTCGGCTGATGGATGAGCGCAGCCGGGGTTTCCAATACCTGGTGGACTGGATGGGCTACGGTCCAGAAGAACGCCCGGATCATGGACCCTGCCCTGATCCGGGACTTTCGCCGTGCCCGTGCCGCTGGACGGGCGCCGGGGGACGCCCGTTGGGGGTACTGTTATGTCCCCGGCCTGATTCGGGCCAGGGTTTCTGTTTTCCCCATGTGCCGGCTACAGGTTTCATGCCATACTCCATTCCTCCTGAGTAATTGACACACCTGCAACCCATCCCCTCATCAGCACCACAGTATTTCAACCCCGGTTTACCAGTCACTCATCGCCAGTTCACCGCTTCATCCAGAAGTTAGTATCGGCTCCTAAGTCTATGGTAATATATCTAGCCCATCCTAATATCCTGTTTTCTCTCTGCCTGCTACAGACAACATCCTCCGGTTCATCAGCCTGTCTGCCACACCTGCCTGCCAGCCATACCTGCCTGCCCCACCGGATCTCCTTCGTTCTCCTTCACCTCAGTTTCAATAAACCAGTCAACCATACCTTCAGTGGAGTCGTGCATTTGGGTCCACACCCCAGTAGCCAGTTGGTCCAACATAACACCCAGACCTTTTGTTTGAGTACCATATTAACCCTTGTGCTGCCTTCGGGTCACATGACCCAAAGGTTCATAACGAACCATCGTTGTGTTTACCCAATTTTGCCCAATACAAAAACAAATACAAATAATTTTCTTTTAAACTTCGCAATGTGGGGGGTCTGAGACAGCCCAACGGTTAAAAGAAAATGCTTCACTTTGTTTTTGTATGTGGTAACATTGTCGCAATACGATGGTGGGTCACAATGACTGATGGCCCAGAATGACCCGAAGATAACACAAGGGTTAAGCAAATTACCAGAACTTCATTTTTCCATCTGCGTAACATAGCCAAAATACGAAAATTCCTCTCAAAGGATGATGCGGAAAAACTAATACATGCTTTTATTACATCCTGACTGGACTACTGCAATGTGGTGTTCTCTGGCCTCCCAATTACCTACTTAAAGAATTTACAGCGGGTGCAAAATGCTGCTACTAGACTATTGACTAGAACCAGAAAGTTTGATCACATAACATCTACTCTTGTCTCTTTACACTGGCTCCCTATCCAAGCCAGAGATTATTTCAAAGTTCTACTACTAACCTACAAATCTCTTTATGGATTCCACCACTTAACCTCTCTGGTCTCCTTGCACCTTATCACCCCGTAAGGACACTAACATCTCAAGATGCTGGCTATCAAAATTAATAAAAAACTGCTGGAGGCAGGGCGTTCTCATATAGAGCACCTCTTCTCTGGAACAAATGACATGTCTCAATTAAGGAGGCTGATACTGTTTCGACATTAAAAATTAGGTTAAAAACGTTCTTGTTTAGTCAATTCTATGACTGCTAAGTGTCCTATGACTGCTAAAGTATGTGTGTATGTACTTTCTATGTAAACCTGAAGTGTGTGTTTGTCTGTATATGTATCACATGTACCTTTTAAATTACAATTAAAGCTTCTATATGTTCATGTTGCCCCATCTAGATTTTACAAATAAAGTAAACCTGTTACTGTATATTGTTACTGTTATTATTTCTGTTACTAGTTGGTGACGACGGGGGACGGGGCATTCTCTTTTGGTGTTTCAAAACCCATTAACACACACACTGTATGACTATGTTAAGCCTGTGTTCTGCTCCTCTCTTTCACCAACTGTCTCTGGAGGAGGGGATCCCTCACTGAATTGCTCCTCCCAAGGTGTCTTCGATTATTTCTCCTCCAGTGAGTTTTTCTGGGTTTTTCCTTGTCTTCCTTGAGGGTTTAGGTTGGTTGAGGGGCAGTTCTATGGGCGTATGTGAAGCCCTCTGTGACATGCTTGCGTGTAAAAAGGGCTATACAAATACATTTTTATTTGATTTGATTACTAATGGGATTTTTCGTTAAATTCATACAGTGCATGTCTGAAAGATGCAAAAGTTGTATCTAGGGAAAATAATCAAAATTATTTTAGTTGAAAACTTTTAAAACTCTATAAAGATGCAAAGCAATGTCTGATCATTTAAATTCTGATTAATGTATTGATAAAGATAATACTTTTGTTCCTGTAATCAACATTATTTTATATAAAACATGTAATCTTTGTCAAACTTTGTTAACATTTTTAATGCAGATAAAATAGATACAAATTATGGGTTCCAAATATGTACACTCAAGTAACTGGGGGAGAAAAATGAGCAGCTAATTACATTTTGCAATAACTAGCAAGCACTGAACTGTATAGAAACATGACACAGAGATTAATGAAAAGATTAGGATTTGCTAAAATATATCCTTTGACAAGGTAAAATGATCCTACGCTTAGAATGTATATATGTGCATACGTACATACTTTGAAAGAAAGGCAAGTGTGTAAGGAATCTTACAAAGTAACATACATTTGACATTATGAAACAACTATGATGTTTAAAACATTTCTGGTATCTGGTCAAAACAGACATATGCACAGTCTTTAAGCAAATAATTTATAAAAAATCAAATTCTGTTAAATCCCTTTGTTCTCAGAGAATCTGTCCATTTGCCCAAGTCAGCATTGTGCTGAAGAGTTCTGGTGTCCTGCAGATTAGCAAAGTCAAGTGTGGATGCTGCTTAGCCTTCCTAAGCACAAGCTAACTCTGCTCTCTGTAAAAGAAAGACAGCATGAAGGAGAAAGAGAGAGGGTTAGAGTGAGAAAAATAAAGAGTAAAAAAGAGAGAGTAAGAAAAACTGAGAGAAAAGAAAGAGTAGGAGGAGAGAGAGAATATTGTAAAGAATACTGACCACCTTGGACTATGAAAGGCCCCAAACTTTTTTCATCTTCACCATCTCAGAGAGCTGAGAAGGGCACTCCAGATAGACAGACATACAGGCTCACCTTCTCTACACCACCTGGCCCCTCATATATCAAACCTTGCATGAAAAGCGAGAATCTGTATTGTGTGGCCTCTTCTAAGACGCAGAGGCAACTTAGAATGAAACAGCGATGAGGATAGAACTTCTGGGGCCTCTCATGTGAAAGAGGAGAGACAGATTGACCAACATTCAATGAAAGGGAATAGGAAGAATGGAGACATAAGAGTGAAGGTAAGGAGGGCTTGGGTGTTAAGTTAGTCGTCGTCCTCCAAAACTTTGTCAAAATCCCCCCCCTTCGTTCTCCTGTCTCAACACCAGATCCCGCTCTTCTGTTTCTCTTGTTTCTTTCTCCACAGCAACCCCTAAAGTTCCTTCCTCTCCTTCCTCCCCTTCCTCCCCTCTTGCAACCCACCCCCACAAAAAAGGGAAAAAACCTTGAGACTGACCCCATCTCCTGCACTGTGGTGGTACAGGCAGATTTCTGCTCCAGCGGTCTGGGACAAGACGGTCATTAACTGCAGGGATGTGTGGCAGGCATTTGGGACAAAGAGCCCAACATGCTGTCCCGGCCCTCAGACAAGCCTGGAAACAAATGTTACAGGGCTGGCGCAGAAAAGAATCATCCGGCCAGTGTCACTGAATACATTTACCTACCTCAAAGCCCTTTCAACGTCCCAGCTTGGTTTTCTTCCAGAGAAGAAGAGAAGGCATGAATGAAGGTTGGGAAGGGGCAGAGTTCCCGGAGTCCTGATATGAGGGGCTGGGGAGAAGATCCAGGTTGCCATAGTGATGATATTGTGGTTATGTTGTGTGTGTGTAAGTGTGTGTCACTTCTTAACAAGAATGGGTTTTGTTTATTGTTAGCCCTTCCCTATCCCTTTGTTTCTCCTCTCTTTCCTTCTTTCCTTTGTACACGAATTAGGCAGTTTTGAAAGAAGGCGAAACTCTAAAGAGAACTTTTCTGAGCTTCTCAATCACAGTTTGGACAAATAATCTGAAAGCCAGTTGGCGGAGTGGATGGGTTATCCCGAAAGTATTTGTCAACAGTTTTGACTCTTCACCTAACAGAGCTAAGTGTCAACAGACAGTAGATCAAATCAACAGACATGGATCATAAATAAATATACACAGAAACACATTATAGTCCACTAGAATAAAAGGTCTATCTGTCTCTACGTCTCTCACAAGACTCTGATGCAAATCACAGTAGTTAGCCATAAGAAACATTTTGTAAAATGACATGAGTGAGAGTGCATGTTGTTTTAACTGTTAAAATTGTACTGTATATATATTATTACTTTTATTATTGTTTTTATTGATTTTATGTAAAGCACCTTGAATTGCAATTATTGTATAAAATGTGCTATATAAATAAAGTCTTATTTTTATTATTATTATATGGCTCAGTCATAATTCTGTCATATTCTTGGGGGGGAAAAAATAATATTCACACGCATTATGGATTGGAATAACACTGGCATTCATTAACTAAATAATTTGTTTAAACTACAAGCCTTTTTCCTATCTAAAATTATGTGCAGAAGCACTGTTGACAAAATATGTGTAAAAGTAAGTCTCCTGACAAAACAGTTGACGATAATACTGTCTTTTTTTTTCACTCGCCCATTTCTCCCTCACAGGTCTTCCCAATCCACTAGATTCTTTCAATATTCAAACACATTCTAATGACAAGGCATTTTACGTTTTCAAGTTCTTTATGTTGGTCACAAGCTGGGTCGGACTGGCCGTCGGGAGAGTCGGGAGATTTCCCGAATGTACCCTTAGTATAGATAGTCCACATATTTAAATTTTAGGTCACTATATGTTTATTGTATGCACCTTCCTGCCAAAGCAAATTCCTTGTCTGTGCAAACTTTCATGGCGAATAAATCCCATTCTGATTCTGAATGGTCGGTCAAATGGCCGCGGCATAATGCAAAATAAAATATATATATAATAATAATACACGGTCGTGGGCCGGGACGTTTTTCAGTCCCAGTCCAGACCTGGTCACAAGTGCAAGCGCACTGAGCTATGACATTAATGGAATTGTCATCAATTCTTCAGCCACACCAAAAGGGGTTTTCAGCTTCAAGGAAGCTGCATGTTTTCCTCATTGTTGTCATAGTTATATCTCCATCCCAACCCCCCTTCATGTCTCTATACCCCCTTCATCACCCCCTTTCCCTGTACAGATTGTGGGTGACATAAATGTTCTTGCCAGGCTGCTTGTATCATCACCTACACTTTGAAATATGAACCAGGAAAGAAGAATATTTTTCCTTACCAGGACAGTTGTGAGTCACTGAAATATGCTGCCTGTTCTGTGGTGGCCTGGGGAAATGAAGGTCAAACTATAACTTATCTGGCCTATCATAAACAAAAGCACTGTTCACTTTTAAGAGGAGACACAGGACACAGATGGTCGATGGAGTTGAGGATTGCAATACACAGCCCGGTTCATAAAACAGATACATTCATATCTGTAAGTATGGACAATGGCACACACAGTCATGCACACACTCACACACAAACAGCTTATCAGTTATTCAGTCTAGTCTCTTGACAAAAAATAGCCATTGTTTCATGTAACACCTCCTTCAGATCTCAAAGTCGCCTAATTAAATTTGTTTCCTCCAATTTATTCACTTTCAGACATACAACATCTTCATGCAGCATGAGACAGCCTTGTCCTCCTTCATCAATCTTCCTTCTAGATCAACACACCCCTACACACACACACACACACACACACACACACACACACACACACACACACACACCCCTACACACACACACACACACACACACACACCCACACACACACACACACACACACACACACACACCCCTACACACACACACACACACACACACACACACACACACACACACACACCCCTACACACACACACACACACACACACACACACACACCCCTACACACACACACACACACACACACACACACCCACACACACACACCCCTACACACACACACACACACACACACACACACACACCCCTACACACACACACACACACACAGACACACACACACACACCCCT
Source organism: Osmerus eperlanus (assembly GCF_963692335.1). Taxonomy (NCBI): domain Eukaryota; kingdom Metazoa; phylum Chordata; class Actinopteri; order Osmeriformes; family Osmeridae; genus Osmerus; species Osmerus eperlanus. Next base: position 1,629,096 of record NC_085043.1, read on the forward strand.
ACACACACACACACACACACACACACACCCCTACACACACACACACACACACACACACACACACACCCCTACACACACACACACACACACACACACACACACACACCCCTACACACACACACACACACACACACAGACACACACACACACACACACACCCCTACACACACACACACACACACACACACACACACACACCCCTACACACACACACACACACACACACCCCTACACACACACACACACACACACACACACCCCTACACACACACACACACACCCACACACACACACACCCCTACACACACACACACACACACACACACACACCCCTACACACACACACACACACACACACACACAGACACACACACACACACACCCCTACACACACACACACACACACACACACACACACACACACCCCTACACACACACACACACACACACACACACACCCCTACACACACACACACACACACACACACCCCTACACACACACACACACACACACACACACAGACACACACACACACACACACACCCCTACACACACACACACACACACACACACACACACACACACCCCTACACACACACACACACACACACACACCCCTACACACACACACACACACACACACACACACACACACACACACACACACACCCCTACACACACACACACACACACACACACACACACACACACCCCTACACACACACACACACACACACCCCTACACACACACACACACACACACACACACACACACACCCCTACACACACACACACACACACACACACACACACACACACACACACACACACCCCTACACACACACACACACACACACACACACACACACACCCCTACACACACACACACACACACACACACACCCCTACACACACACACACACACACACACACACCCCTACACACACACACACACACACACACACACACACACACCCCTACACACACACACACACACACACACACACACACACACACACACACACACACACACACACCCCTACACACACACACACACACACACACACACACCCCTACACACACACACACACACACACACACCCCTACACACACACACACACACACCCCTACACACACACACACACACACACACACACATATAAGTGAGCTACACACACATGTACAGTAAGAATTCAAACGCTTGAATGACTGCATACTTACTAAAACACCCACACACAACACACCTGTAAGCCAGCAAATGGTAGACAGATATAACAGTGTCTCCCAACCACTATCTTGGCCAAAAAGGCATGTCAGAATGCACCAGTACTGCACTTTCAGCTTCTATATTTAGCCCCCCGATGACCACAGGTATCTCTGGGTCCAACTGAAGATAACTCCTCATTCCAAGTATGCATTTTAGGATTTGGGTTAGTGTGGGTTCTTTATTTGTACTGTAAGTAGCTATGTGAGGCAGGGGTATTCTTCATGGATCAGAACAGTTTCCTCTGGTAATATGATGTGAACCACCATTTCCCTTCTGTCAGGTTCCCACAGCATACCTGGGCATGGGGAAACATACATTAGCATGACCTGAGTAGGGTAATATTAGATGGGGTATTGATATTGCTAGTGGGCAGTGGGCAGGAATCCCCCCAGGACCGTTCTCACCAGAGGGGTCACAGCCTTGCCACTCCTGGCAACTTTCTGCTCCTGTGCAGCCACTTCCTGCCCAACTTCCTACAGGAGAGCATGCTGGGATGGCTTACAGAACAATCCTCCATCCAAGTTTGTCACTCTGGATCCAGACTGGTGCTTACCTATCTCCACACACATGTTGCCTCTTACATCTATCAGTTATACAATCCAATCAATATGATTCCTATAACATACAGAATGTAATATAAAGGTACATTATCATTTCAGTGCATACAATAAGTTAATATCTTCATAATATTTTTATCAAGTGTAAAAAATGTTTATTGCTCAATTGATTGGCATAAAAATGATTAGATACTATTTATTACCTGCATTTCTAATGGATTAATGAATTATATGACCTTCCTCTATCCCATCAATGCAGTCAGTGTATCTAGAAATACAACAACATTACACTCCATGGGGGTATTCCAGGTAGCGGGTTTAGTGAAAATGCTGAGTTGGTTCACCCTGAAAAGTGGCATACTTCGGGTTTCCCGTTCCAGAAAGAGAGGTAACGAAACCTTTTGGTAAGTTTCTATGGTAACTTACTCCGTGAAACTTACCTGCTCGCTAGCAGGTTTTCCATGCCAAACTCTGCGTTTCTACCTATCCCCTCCCACTTTCTGAGCCTGATAGCGTTGGAAGACATGGGAGATCATTTCCTGGTTCAGCCAACCGATCTCGAACAAAATTTAATTTGCTTAGTTATAGGCGGGAATAGGATTTTAAGACTGCAATTCGATGTGCTTTAATTCCCTGATGAATACCTAGGTTAATGTTACCGTTTCCCGTCACAATCTGTAATTTATTTTAGCAACATTCCCACGGTACGTGTCCACTACAGTGTTTATTACTCGCCGTGGACGTGCACTTTGAACTGACCAAATGCTTTTTGGCAGTGAAATAAACACAAATAATTGAAATTGTATTTAGTCTTCTTCATTGCCTACAAATAGAAATCTAACAATGAGTATGTTTATCGGCTATTGTTCCTACAATTTACATGATTCACCTGTGACCATGTACCGTCCTGTAACTGGTGTTTCAGCAAATCTATTTCAAGCTTGTAGGGGATCAATATTGACCAAACAACCGAAACTAATTCCCCTACAGTATGGTTTGAAGGAAGATGGGAAACTGAACAATGTATTGCCAATACCAATGGAATTACAGTTATTTGACTCTATGGGTTAAATCAGAGCAAGAATGGTCAAAGTAAGGTTAAATAAAATAATAATTCAATCATATTGCAAATGAATGAAATCAATGAAGGTTAACTCTTACCTACTCTACCATGATTATTTTAAACCAGAGATAGAAAGCAAGAGGTGAGGAAGGAGGAGTAGGACAAGTCAGAGCTGAGGAGAAGGTCTCAGGAGATCAAGAATCCTTCACAATTCCTTTTATCCCCAAGAACAACCAATCACACCACAATCTTGACCCTTACTTATCAACATATGACTAGCAATGCTACAGTAAGTTACACAATGATGTGTGAGAGCCATCAAGTTGAGACTCCATCCAGTAACTCCAGATTTGACCATATGAGAGGTGGGGGCAGGTTGCCTTACAATATCAGCCTTTATTCTTCTGCCCTAAGGACACCATCTCTTGGTCAAAATAGAAATTCAGCAAATTCAACAATTAGTATTCATATAGGCCATTGTTCCTACAATTAACATCACCTGTGACCATGCACCCTCCTGTAACTGGTGTTCCAGTAAATCCTTTTAAATATTAGCCTTTATTCTTCTACCTTAAGTAGGCCTACACCATCTCTTGGTCAATTTTTGGCACTTTCTTCATGAGATGCAGTTTGTACAACTCATCTACTTGTAACTGGGAATACATGAGATTACAGTATTTCTTCGAACAAACGCCGCCCTCGAATAAACGCCACACCAAAAATGAAAGTTGTGTAATAAACGCCGCCCTCGAATAAACGCTGCACCAAAAAAATCAGAAAACGGTTATTTAATTGGTTAAATTCAACCGCAGTATTTATTACACATGTACATAACTTTCTGTTTGAAAGCTAACGTGTATGAACATTTAGGCATGCTGCTTCAGATTTCTACACAATGTAGAACACCTGTAGGCCTATTTGAGACAGTTGTACTACCAACGCACACCTAATTGATAGCCAATGAGAAAGGGAGTTGCCGCACTCATAGACAAACAAAGACTAGACAAGGAGGTCAGCGGTAGTAAATGAAACCTGGGTTTTTAGCAGCATGATTCATTTGTCACAATGCCAGCAACGAAGTTGTCTATGGCTGCACTGCAGCTACAATTCACAAGATCACCCTTACTAATTAAACCCCGCCCTCGAATAAACGCCGCCCTCGAATAAACGGCGCACCAAAAATGAACGTTATTTAATAAACGCTGCAGCGTTTCTTTGAAGAAATACGGTACATTAAATTTCACAGTTCACATGCAGAATTCACCTGCCATTAAATGAACATCTCACTGTATACAGCATCCATGCTCTGTTAAACAGGATCAGAATATGCAAATCGTTTTTATATTCATTATTCTCATAATGTAAATGACAATTCCACACAAGCCTGTAAATAAAAGTACTTGGGGAGAGAACTACCAGTAGCTACCATTCATAATTCTCTGCATCCATTTCTGCGGCAGCAGTCAATGTCTCTTCGTCATCGTAATCATCATCATTCTGTGATGAAAAGCATTCTGTTGGGGGTAACTGCTACTACAACTTGAAATAGGCACCAACTGATATTTACTTTGTATCATGTCGAATATGATTAAAACCAAGGTGACGTAGTGGCTACAATCAAAAGCGTATATATGTAACCGGTGTGAATCGGTGAAACTCACTCCTCAGGTATGTAAAAGACCACCCGCGTCAACGAATATCTAGCTTTTCTTTGGCGTAGCTGGTAGTGGTTGCGCTTGGCAGTCAGAGGTGGCTATTAACAGACAGTGGGGTTAAATGTTCAATGTATGGACTGGCTATTGTATTCAAATGTATGCATTGATTCGGCAGCAATTGTCTCTCATGCCAATTGTATACACTGCTACAGCCGTGTTGCTTTTTTCCGGAATAGGTTATGTACTCAGGTTGACCATAAACACGTAATAAAAGTTATATCTGAAGTGTGGTGAAGTAGGAAAACGTTTTTGGTCGCCGGAAGCCATGGTGGATCCTAGTATCAGAGGTCCATTGATGTTGGCTTTAGTTCTCATGCCCGCGCTTAACTCAGAGTGGACGTACTCCGAGTTGACTTAAATTCAAATCTGCTTTTCTGTAACCGAAAAGTCGGAGTTTCCCCATTTTAGAGTAACGCAACTCAGAGTTCAGGGTTAGGCTCACAGTTTGTTAAACCCGCTACCCTGGTCTATACTTCCAAAGATGACAGTTACTTTAGTCTTGAAATACTCAATTCAGCGACTGTACCAGACCTAACTCAGGCGGGATCCAAGTGCAGAGGGCTTTATTATTGAAATTTAAATATTTTTTGTCCAGGAACAGGCAGAGATTGGTTTACAGGCAGACAGGGCAATAGAGGTAATCCAAAATTGTAATTCAAATACAGGCAGTAGGTCGTAATACGACTAACAGGGCAAAGTAGAATATCCAAGAATCTTACTCAGAGGGCAGGTAAATGGTCAGAAACACAGAATGGATAAGGCTAAGTGGATCAAGGCTCACACAAACTTTTAAGAAAAGAGTAAGACTTTGCAACGAAGCTAGGGACCACAGGGGTTTAAATAGCAAACAAAAAAGGGGCAAACAAGCAACAGGTGAAACCAATCAACTCAAAACTCAGGGGAAGCAGAGTGTAGCCTCCTAGCAGGCTACTCTGAGTGCCTAGGTGTGACTGCAACATCAAAAGAATATATTTGCACTATATCTCACAAAAGGTCAGACGCATCTGTCATTTAAGCAGCTTTCAACACCAATATCTATGGATTGAGAAGAGAGGACTTTAGAAGAAAGGCCGTCTGATTAGGACTGATGTGTTCAATGGCATCTCAGGTCAGTTCTTTGAAGATAAATGGGTGCCTGTGAGTGCTGGTCAGGACTCAGGAAGACTGCTTGCACAAACAGAATTGTCCACAACAGTGTGTGTCAAATTATTGGGGTCTGTCTCCCCCCCCCCCCCCCCCCACACACACACACACACTGACAGCATCCCGCTAAATTAGCCGAGCGCTGCCCCTTGCTTTCACGGCTCCTCCAGTCACGTCTCGACCAAGGGGGGGCCTTTTGTCAGTGGTCAGTGACCATCACAATGACCCTCCAGGAGACCCGATGGCCTGCTCACAGCGGGGAGCCTGCAGTGGGGGGTGGAGTGTTGGGGGGCACGGTTGGAGCCTGCTGCAAGGATGGTTGTCACAGGGCTGTGACCCCTTTGCCTGTACCTTTTGTTTGGGTTGGTCCTGGAGCTGGCTGGTCTGGGGTGTCCTGTGGGGTGTGTAGGGGGATGAGCATGCATTCAGAGAGGCTAACTAGGGCCTGGACGTCTGACCACTGACTGAGAGGGACCAGAACAGGTCACCTGGGCCAGAGTCCATCTGCTCAACCACGGCTTGCTTTTTAAAATGGATCATTCAATAGCAGCAAAAAACGGCCAGGAATTGAACCGGCAACCTTTTGATTAATAGCCCGATTCACTAACCGCTCAGCCATCTGACTCCCTCACTCTCTGATTACATGTAATCTATGTACTACAACTCTACAGACCAAGTATAGCCAACTTTAAAAAAAACTTTAGAACATGAATGTGCAGTCTCTTCTATGTCATCTATTGTGCTTATCCACAGGGCAATGGATGAGCTTTGGAGGGCTGGGTATTCTCCCTGGATGGTTATTTAGTTTCAAATAAGGCCTCAGTGTGTGTGCATGCGGGTATGTGTTTGTGTGTGGTGTGTTGGTTAGTGTGTGTGAGTAGTGAGGAATGAAACAGTGAGACAATAATGAGACACAGTGTGTCTGTATGTGTGATGATGACGCTGGTTCAATGAGCCCATCGTTGTGAGGCCCTACTGTGACTATGGTTTCTTTTGTGTCCTAGCAGAGATTCAGCATGAGCACTGGGAGCACTGAAAAAAGAGTGGGTTCACTGATAAGAGTAAGATGAGGATAGTTTGTGCCCTGCCTTTAAGTCCTCCCAACATTTCTTCTTTCCACCCTTCCATCTATCCATACCTGATAGCAGTGTCTGACTAAGCCTTGTCCATGGAGAGGAAGGCCCAGTCAAGATAAGGTTGTTATCAGCCCAAGTCAATGAGTCTATTTCCATCTGGAAGATTGTTTACACAAGCTCAGCCAAGACTGAACAGCCCAAATGACGACAAAAAGAGAGATACTCATTGCTTCTTGATTTGAGACGGTGTCGTGAGAAGTAGTTTAACCTCATACTTTTCCTCAACAGTATCTTTATAGTTCCAATCATTTTATTTATCTGCATATTCTAAATACAGTAAGAGGTCTGGAGAAATAACTAGTTTGGTCCCGGAACTTGTTATTCAGTTATCCTGTTATACCAAAAGTCACAAACTGGGATTTGTTTCTTAAGCACTGAAGAGGTGTTTTTTACCACTATAAGGTGTTTGAATATTTCTAGCGCTTTTTTGGGTTTCTCATATTAGTGCCGGTGAGGATCAAATTATGGATCAACAAAGGACCATAATTTTTTTTTCTCCTTGGCACCTCCAGCTTACGTTAGAGTAAATGGCCAATTAATTAGAATTGACCGTGCAAGGTTGTCCTGATCGCATTGTAGATTAATGACCTCCGGTGGCTTTCTCCCCCCAAACCTATTTATCAGAACCAGCAACTAGGTCAGACCACAAATAAATGTCCAGTCCAGTTGGCCCCAAGGGGCTGAGTCCCTAACAAACCTCCAATTGAATTTAATTGCTTCTCTTGGTTCTGTGGGCAGTATGAAAGCGGAAAGGACAGGAGAGAAGCCAGGCCTATTAGCTTGTGAGGTGCCAGCACCGAGACATCTGGGTCTCGTCCTCTGTGCTTCCGGGAGACAACACGACTGGCAGTGCAGGCTTCATTAGGGGGAACACTCTGAGGTAACAGAAGGGCTCTGGTCAGACTGGATGCTGACACACTGGCCATTTCCTGTCAACGATGTGAAGCACTGGGAGAGTGTCTGTAGCTATTATGTATGAAGAAAGAAGTAGGGGAGTGAGGGATGATGTATGGGAGGGAGGTAGCTAGGAAGGGAAATTGATGGAGGAAGAAGGTGAGGGAGGATAGCAAGAGGTTGTCTTTTTGTTGTTTACAATTTTGACAAAGTTTTAATGTCAGTCTTCAGACCCAGCACATACATTACATTTAGTCATTTAGCAGATGCTCTTATCCAGAGTGACTTACAGTAAGTACAGGGACATTCTCCCAGAGGCAAGTAGGGTTAATGGCCCGGCCGGGAATCGAACCGGCATTCTTCTGATAAATAGCCCGACTCCCTTACCACTCAGCCATCTGACCCCCATGACCCACATAACCACACTCTACATATTTGATGTCAACAAAAAATATAAATACGGTAAGCATATCAACGCAGAAAATTCTGGTTCACCACTGCTTTGTTTATAATGTCCGGCTCTCTCCCTCAGGAATGTGTTTGACAAACTGTCCCAGATGCTGCCTGCTTGCACCCAGAGAACTTAATCTCTTCAGGAAACTCAAATGATTTGTTTTGCTATAATGTGATTAGTATGTGTTTTATTTCACTAAGGACATTTGATCACTTTATGAAAATAGCTTGGCAGTGAAACAAACTTAAAATGTATTGTCAGGTGTGGCTGATTTCTGAGTAGAGGCTAAAGACATTGCCATTACTTTTAATTAACGATTAATGTGTGTCTATCACACGTAGTTGAATTCTGTGTGAACCGGTGAGGAAATTTCTCTCTCTTTGTAAGGACTACGGGAACACTTCACCTTGCAATACTTGTACATGTTCAATCAGAACATGCCAATGTAACCAGTGTATTCACACAAGGCTCCGATTGCCTTCTGGGAATGGTATGTACATGTCCATCTACATATCTATCTATATTTGTATAAATATCCTTTAATTTCTCTATCTTTATATAGATAGATACATCTGGTAGATTAGAGAACAATGTTCTGGTGAACAACATGGAGGGGTTTTGCCCAGTGGTCAGGTTAGGGCAGAGAAGGGAGCAGTGAGGGGTCTGGGTGTATCAATAGCATTTCAAAGGCAGCAGAGCACTACGATCAGTCTGACCTCATCGTGGCCCCTCTATTCAGCGTCTATCGCTTGACAGGACAAAGCCACCCAAAGCCACCCATATCTCCAGACCATCTGATGAGATACTGGACCTGCCACACAGATAGGAGGAGAGTAACTGAGCACTGCTGGGTTGGGGGCCCATGTAGGCCCCCAAGAGTGCCATAGGGAAAGCCCTGTCACCAGGGCCACCGGGGGCCATGGTCAGAGTCCAGGGTGACCTTTGACTTGCTGCCTTGTTTGGGACACATCAGTATACAAAGCATTGCAGGATCTAATCCAGCAGATTAGAATATGGGTGGGATGACAGGGGGCAGAGGGCTCCGGACCCTCAGTAGCCTTCATATGTGTGTAGGAGGTTGTGGGAGTGTATGATTGTGTGTGTTTGTGTGTGTGTTGGCATGGAGACCTGGACAGAGAATGGCGCCGGACCACCAGACCCTCCCTTGTTCCCTGCGTCTTTGTTGGATGGGCAGTGTTACAGCAGGGATGATCCCTCACTACCCTGCCTCCCTGCTTTACCTATACTCTTTCAGGCTGGGCTTAGTTTTGTAAGCCTGGCCTTATTCAACTCTCCCCATCTACACCACTGGGCTGGTCTCTTTAATGTCCTGATACTCTGACCAACATAATGCAACAACTTAAATTTGTATCTTAGAATTAAAGAGTGCTTTGCTGTAATTGTCTCAGGGAGCAGAATTACTTTTACAAATTAAAACGTCTCAGTTCAGTTTTTTGCAGATAGTTTGTAGGCTAAATAACGTAATAGAGTAGACAAAAGTTTAATCAATGTCAATGCCAATTGTAAATGTTTGCCATCCTTAAGTCTTCCTCATGCCATATTTAACTGTTTCTCACTAACCATTTGCAGCAGTCTGGTTTTTATACTTTATTGAACTTCATCAATGACAAATCCCTAACCTGTTCTGTTTGTGTTGTGTCTGTTGTGGGGGTTGGTTGAGGATATGTTCGATTGGGATGGTTAAGGTTTCCAAACCTCTATCTGAACCTCACTGCCCTTCATATTAACCAGTACGAACAGCTATGCACTGCGCTGTGTGTGTGTGTTTGTGAGGTAGGGGAGCAGGAATGGCTTTGGGTGTCTTGTTCTAACGCTACTGTGTGTTCTGATTCAGCACTGGGGTCGTGTGTCAGGGGTCAGGAGCAGACAGGGGAATAGGGGCAGTGAGGGATTTGGAAGGGAGTTGTTGGAAGTGAAGATGAGGGGTGTCGTACTGCCCTGGGCATGTAGGCAAGCTCTTAATTGGTCCCTGGAGACCTCAGCATCATTTTGTGTCTGTTGGTGTGTGCGTGTGTTTGAGGGGAGACTATTTTGTGATGTCTATGTCCATCACAAAATAGTCTCCCCTCAAACACACACAGGGTATGAAAAATAAGGTAGAATCTCTGGTGATTGTGTGTGTTTGAGGAGTGGAGTGTGTAGCACAATCAAGAGGTCCACAACATATAGCCTGCAGACAAACTTCTGTCTTCTGTTTCTGTCTACAACTCCTCACAGTACAGTAGGTTAGGATATCATTCTAAAGAGGATAAGGTGTGTAAATGTGTTTGTGTGACGGAGACAGAGAAGGAAAGAGAGAGTGAGAGATCTGTATATGGTAAATTACTGATTCAGTGGATTAACCATAAACAAGATGCCTAGATATGTAATGGTAATTCTACAGCATCTTATCTATAGTAACTGGAGGGCTACTCTGAGGTCTCTCACACAGGGCAAATACAAAATCATTTTATCAAACTGATTAATTCATGTCTATTTATATGTAAAAATCTAAACAGAATCTTCTAAATCTAAATTTTCCCCTGGTAAGAGTCATAGGGAATATGTTGTGAGGATGGTCCTGTTCTGACAGTCAGGGCTGCACCCTAGGAACAATCCACCTATGAAAGCCACACTTATTTACCTTTCACCTCGTAAAGGAAAGAACACGTCTGGCAGAGAAAGGGTTGACTCCTGCCCTCCAAGTGTCTTCTTAAGGCTGGAGAGGAAGGAAGACTGGCTACAGTTGTTCAGTATTGTCAGAGCAAACATTCCTGAGCACTGGAACACAGCAATGAGGGATACACACAAAACCTCACACACACGCCCACACAAGGACAATAGACAAACACACACTTGGAGAATACTCGTGTGCACACACTGTACACACACACACACACACTCACACATAGAAGGCAGGCTTTAGACTGGTGGGCCGTCCTCCAGACCTGGAGGACAGGAACAAAGCAGTTCACTAGCAACTGTCAAACACATCAAGAGTCTGCCCCAGGACACTGCCTCAATATCGGATGCCCTTACCAGAGAGGGGGGGTATCGAGGCTGGGGTGAGGGCCAGGAACAGAGGGCATAGGAGGAAGAGGGGGGGGGTTGGAAAGACAACCTAGGGTCTTTCAGAAGCAGCACATGTCTGGTCATGGTTAAAGGCAGGTGAATAAACTGACCATTGACCTAGCAAGGAGTGAGAGGAACAGTAGAGAAAGAGAGGGGCAAAGACACAGCACTGATAAGAAGGTGGTGGTGGGGGGGGGGGGGGGGGCAGTGGCCCAGAGCTGACCCAGATGCATCGTAAATCACAATGTGTTGTATGAATATACAATACTTTAAATTTGTATTACATTCTCACATACATCTCACATAAAATACAAAGTAGTGTATTTACTCACAATCAACCAAATAATACATGAATCTAAATCAACTCAGTCGCTCCTAAGACACACAAAGACTGTTTGACACTGATTGCTTCAACTTTTAAGCTGTCATCTCAAAGTCACTTTAACACTTGTCAATGCAGCTATTCTATGTCAGCCTGACCAGGCTAGCATGCTGGCTCATTCATACCCAAGTCCCCCCTCTGTTTGCATTTAGTTTTAGGGCCTGCTAAGATACCATTCTGGACAGTCAAGTAATGGCACCAGACCCTTTTTGGTGTGGCCACACTGACATTCAAAGCAGTGAAAGTTGGGTACTCAGTATCCACCCTCCCGGGACAAGTGCTAGCCTCCAGTCACTATAGCTCCACAGGGAAAGGGATAAGCCACCCCGATGTAGCCTTTGTGGACAGATACACTTTCGCCCCGGCAACCAAGCTTTGAAACCTGGCAACCCCGCCATTCCCAGAGCTGTTTACCTAAAGGATGAGCCCAGACCTCACCTGCTTGCGCCTTAGTTGCCATGAATAGCCAAATAATCCCTTTAAGTGCATGCAAAACCACTGGTCCTGCTTGTAATCGAGGCTCCTAACCAATCTCTTTTCCCTCTCTTTCTAACTTATCCTCGCTTCAGAAAGATTTTATGTGGTGATCTGTTTTCCATGACAACCTCATCTGCACATAAAAGTCCTCATCTGTGCCTGTGATAGTAGACTATAGCGCTCTCCCTCCTTCTCATCTTTCTTTGTCTCTGTTTTGTTTGTATCCCTTCCTGTTTCAATGTATTTCGCTGGTCCGTTTCTGGGAGTGTTTGATTGGACAGGGGTATCCAGTTATTGCATATGAACAGTTAGTGTCAGGGTTCTTTTCAAGGAAGAATGAAATAATGAGACAGGCTCCTGTTTTATGCATGGAGCAACCCAATGCGAGAGCAAACAACAGTGTTCTGAGAGGGTTAGAGCAAACATATAGGCTTGCAATCAGGAATCCATTAAACGGCTCAATTTCAGACACAAATGTTTATTCATTTATGGCCCTCCCTGCTGTGAGAATTTTAGAATTTTTTGGGGCCTACCCAAGTCTGAATGGTGGGAAATGCCGGTACTTGCCCTGCCGACACTGTGATTTAACGCAATCTCTTAAAAAGAGGGACACACGCACACAGACTCCCTCCCATAGGGTGCTTCCTTTGTAGATACCTCTAGAATAGTGTTTGGTTGTGTGTGTGTATGTTTGTGTGAGTAAAAAAGGGGGTTGATCAGTATATAGGGACATTCACTGACATCTGTGACTTTGCCAATTCAGCTTGGATCTAATTTAGCTTTGAATGGACCCCTCAGGCTATGTGAAGATGCCTCAGACATAATGAGCACAATAGGCAATTGTGACATCTTTTCTTCTCTGGGTAGAAAGCACAGCGCCCCAGGGACAGTCTAGGTCTTTAGGCTGGACATAAAGAATGAAGCCTGTTGCTTCCACAATCCTCTGATAATTTCAGTGTCAGTTTGCCTCACAGGGAAACAATTTGATAATATATAAATCATATTTACAGTATGTCTTTCATACCTTAAAATATTTCAATACACTTTTTTTTGGCTGTGTAGTCACTGAAGGACAAGTACACATATAAATATAGCTGCAAGCAGCAATGAGGTGGCCAAGCAGTCAAATGACCCATAAAACATTTTAGACATCCTCAGAAGAGGGTAACGAGTACACGCAGCAAGTTTGGTGCGAATCCATCAAAGATTTGCTGAGATACGACCCAACTTCCTGTTTGCTGGCTTAACGGCACATTTTGATTGCCTGTACCGGGCAAACGGTTATGAAAATCAAAAAATCGTGTGAAGGCCTTCGTGAGGCTTGGTCTGAAGATACTCTCTGCCAAATTTGGTGAAGATTGGACAACATGTGTAGGAGGAGTAAAGAAAAAACGTTTTTCAATGAATTCAAAATGGCGGCCGCATCAATTCGGCTATTATCACAAGTTATGATGTATCACACACGGGATGTCCCATCATATCATGAAACAAAGGAATCACTTAATAAAAGCAAACAAAGCAACAGTTATTGGCCAAAACACATTTTTGCTTCCTGCGGCCACGCCCAGTGATCACATGACACCAAATTAATTGGACATCCTCATACGACGGTTCCGAGTCAACATACCAAGTTTGGTGTTGATTTCTCAAAGATTTGCTGAGATTTGACCCAACTTCCTGTTTGGTTGCTTTGTTGCCGATTTTGATTGGCTGTACCGGACAAACGGTTTTGAAAATCTAAAATCTTTGGATAACTTCTGTGAGGGTTGCTCTGACGATGATGTGTTCCAATTCTGGGGAATATTGAAGAAAAATTGTAGGAGGAGTAGGCTTTCAAAGGTTTTTGCTAAAACCGGAAATGGCGGAAAATCTATATAACCGGACGTCATAGGGTGTGTTGAACTCGTCTCGATCCAGGGAATCCAACGGTACCTCATTTTTGAAAATCGGTCATACGGTTCAAAAGTTACGTGTGTAAACACAAGTCCAACTTTGACCAGTTGGTGGCGCTAGAGTGCTCCAATGAGAGACAAAACTTGGTGAATATAAAGAGGGGACTGTGCTTAATGAGTGTGCCAAAATTTTTAAAATAAACTTTTTACCATATGGTTCTAGGGGCTGCCATAGACTCCAATGGCAGAAGAAGTGTAATAATAATAAGAAAAGGTAGAAACACTTAAGTGGCTTCGCCGCTTCGCGGCTTGGCCACCAATGATTTCCAATGTTACAGTACATAAAAAATGTAATTAAAAGAATTTAAACAAATCCCATTTAATCACAGACCTTTAACCTTGTTCTGCTACGTATCAATCTTCAAGAGGCCTTCATTTCAAGAACTTGTTTGAAAATGAGGATGAATTCGCTCAACAACAATTGAAGGTGCCATGTCAAAGGTTTGCCATCCAGAGTGCCTGTTGAAGTAAAGGCCTATTTGTAACTGTGTTCCAGACTGTCACAGTCTCTCCATCAATTTCTCCAACACAAACCCCAAAATAAAGGCTAGCTCCACAAGCCGTCAAACAAAAGTCAACAACAAATAGGTATCTCCTTTTTGCAAGGTATACATGTACTGGTTACACCCACCCTAATACTCCACACATCAGACACACAATTTCTGCCATCAGACCATGGGGGATGGAAGAGAGAAAAGGGGGGATTCTGAAAAAAGAACAAGCCTGGTCTTTCTGGAAGCAGAGAAATGGTGCTTTGTGAGCCTCTGTTGCAGTGGCAAATTTGACAGGTCTTTGCCAGGCCTTAGCTGCCTTTGTGACAGTACCATAATAGGAGCAAAACACGAACTGAGCCTGTGTGCCGTTGTGAGGCCTGCTATTCGTCAACGTGACTGCCTTTGGAGATGCTAATAGTTGCATATGTCCGGCCCTCCCTCCTATTCTGAACGTGGTGATCTGATGGCACAAAGACAGGTTGGAGGTTGACTTATTGCCTGCCTTTTGAGACCCTGTCAAAAGACATTAGGTTCATGTCTTTTCAAAAGGTTAAAGGCTTTTTAGATTTTTTTTCAAACTGAATATGAAAGCACCCTCAATGTAAAAACAGCAATTTAAAGGAAGGCGTGTGTGTTTATGTATGTATGGAATAAAGAGCTATGCCTCTTAGATGCCCGAAACAAGCAAGACAAGGCAATAATTTGCAACCTCCCCCCACCACCAGTGACCCTTGGTGGAGGTACCGTCTGTTGGTAGAGTAACAAGCAATCCCATGTGAAAGACAATTGCCCAGGAGTGGATGACCTTTTCGCCCTACAGTTTGTTATTAATCAGTCTTGCCACCTCCCCCGCTGTCTATGCCCGATTTACCCCCCAGCATGCCCCATTATCAAGACTGTTCACCTGGAAGAGCACCCTAGAGGGTTCTGGGCATGGAGGCCGTTTAGTCCGACCTGGAGCAAAGGCCTCTCCAGGGAAACATACAGTATGGAACAGCACACAGATCCTACGTGGACTGTATCAGCAATATATCTTAGTGAGCACAATTGAATTACACATATAACAGAATGTTATTTGTATCCCATCTCTCACTGTACCTTGATAAAACAACCAAATATTCATATTCTTAATGCTCTTCTCTTTATATTTTAGAAGTGGCTTGATGTGTTTGGCTATATGCTATTGGTTACCTTTTGAGTTAGAGCCACTCAAAAGGTAACTTTAATAATGCCCTTTTACTACATCAACAGAAGATGACAGATTACACCTTTGTCCATTCTGACTTTAGCTGGTAGTTTGCTGCTGTTCCTTGCTTTTACATCAGGCATTAAACAATGAGAAACACTCTTGAAAAACGAAATTTTAATGACATTAATCTTATTTAGAATTGTTTTCTTTTACACACAATCAAAATGAATAAATAAAGCATATCTTATGTGTCACATCATGCAAACATAACATTTTATAACATTCTAGAGCAATATAGGTTTCACCCACCAATGGATATACTGTCATACAGGCATTAAACGAGTGGACAATGGACAAAGTTAATGTCTAACCTTTTTTTGTCACTGACTATAGACATAGCAACAGCTAGGGGAAAGTATAAAGAGAGGGTGAAGATGGGCAGAGAAAAGTATGTATAAACAAGGAGTGGGAAACATTTTTACCTGACTGACCACTTGATCAGAGTCAATTGGCAAGAGGAAATGAGAGCATGTGAGGGAGAGAGAGAAAAAAAGTAGGCCACATGGAGAGAAGTCCATGAGTATAAAGCATGTGTGCTGATGTCACGTTTAACGCCTTTCTTTCCTTCCAGGAAAAAACACTATGTCCTCAGAGAACCCCATGAGAAACCAGTCTTCTCCCATAATTTGATCAAACGGTTCAAAATGCAACTCAATTATCGTTCAATAGAAGGTTGTATAGAGATCTAAAGCCTCCTGAAATTAAATGTCATACAGACTCTTGAAACACACAAGATATTGAAGGCAAAACCACACTATAGTGGAAAAAGTACAAGTAAGGCTCTTACACTTATTTCAGTGTTAGACGTCTTTCAAATCGAATGTGCTACAGCAGAATAGGACATACAATCTTAGTGTGGGAATTAATTGATTCACTGGTACAAATTTACATAATTTAGAGGTTGTGTATATAATCCATGAAGTGAAATCTGTACGGGTTAAATAATGTACAGCAATACATTAGTACACAGTAACCATTTCTACTGGTGCTAAATAAAAACAATCTTACATTAAGTCTATGTGACGTGTTTTCATCCAAAACAATATATCACCAATTTGAAAAATGAGAAATCATTGGAACTATTTTCCAAGTTGATATTTATTGTTTTAGAATTAAACACTTGGGCAATGTGCTCTATTTGCAACCAGGAAATAAGTGCTGGAAAGTGCAGCCATTAGATGATCGAAGTGATCTGAAGTATGCCAGATATGTGATTCGGTGATTCAGTGAGATGGAATCCTATGGGCACAGGAAGTTATAAATGTGCTACACACCTGCACACATTACACACACGCACACACATACTAACAAACATGCACACATATCCCAACACACACACCAGTGAAAATGATGTGGGAAGAGCAGCCTGTACAGCATAATTCTCATTTATTAGAAGCGAGGGAGGAAAAGAAAGAAGTGGCACGTAATTTTGTCTGTTTTCCCCTCCGGGGTTTGAGTTTCAACATCTTTTGGTAGATGTATGGTGAACACATCAAGGGGATGTTTCGCACTGAAGGGGACATGGGGGAGAGACAGTCTCCTTGGAGCCTGCCATGCTAGTCACACTGGATTGCTTGGCCAAGGGCTTCAATCCACTCAGTTCAATTCAGTGTTTATTTTTTTCTGGACAGCTTGAAAAAATAAATAACGAGACAAGAGAATTAACTAAGTTTGTAAGATAAGCCATGGGCATTCAAATCAGACGTTTGTGGACATGGCATATGAGAAGGTGGAGGGCAGTAATTACAAGTAAGGGTGGATTTTGTTGCATTAGATCAGTGCATCTTCAAGCTGTGATTTGTAGTTTCTCGTCCATGGGTTCTGCAATTAATGAGAATTGACAGATCATAAAATTGATAATATTGATGGTGTGACAAACATTAATTTAGTACTGGTTAGTAATAATAATCATATTTTTCAGCATTAAATACCTGCAGTTCTATTTCTCCTTGTGAAGAGCTTCAATGAAAGCTTCAAGTTTCTCCTGAATCTCACGAACTTTTTCTGGAAAAAAAAAACCCACAGGTGAATTAGATATTGGATTTATTTCATTTTATGCCCAGAGCATTTAATCAATTGATTGCTATCAGGTGTGAACTTTATTTCAGTAAATATGACAAAAAAGTGCTTCTCAAAAACCCTACCTACCCTGCCTTTAATATGCCAGTTACCAGGAGACAAGCTATTATTAGATGAACGCTCATCTGTATACCATGCTTCAAAATAAAAAGTATGATTAACTTTAAAATAAATGTAAAACCAAAACATATCTGCAGGTTTTAAACAATAATAATTCCCTTAGGTGTGCATAATAAACGAGGCACCTTAAACATAAAATATATTATTGGAATTGAATCTATACGATTCAATCTTTATTATAAAATCTTGGTTGACTATTGCTCTGTATTTTTTAGAACACTTTGGAATAAGTCAGATGTGTACAGCCAAATTTGTTTTGTCCCCCCCCCCCCCCAAAAAAAAAGAGACAAAAAAAATGAGGATTGAGGAATGGAGTATTTAGTTCACTAAGTTACAATATAATGAATCCCATTTTTCATACCGTACAAGTGCAAAAAACAATACTGTTAGTATCAGACATATCAAACATGAACCCCAATATACCTCCTGCCACCTCTTCCTCTCACCCTTGCAAAACATGGCTCACAATAGTCACACAATCAACCGTAAAACAAGGCTACTTTGCAAACTCAGATAAAGACAGCACATATTACATTTAGTCATTTAGCAGACACTCTTATCCAGAGCGACTTACAGTAAGTACAGGGACATTCTCCCCGAGGAAAGTAGGGTGAAGTGCCTTGCTCAAGGACACTCTGTACAAAGTACGATCCCATCCCCCCTCCTCATCAAGTAGTGAATCGGCAGATTTGGTCTGAGTAAATTACCCTTAAATGTAAAGTTTCACAAGTATTTTCAAGCATGCATTCTGCACGTTCGGCATACATTTTTGTCATACGTTTGTTTTAGCCTACATACACGGACTAAATAGATTGAATAGGATCATCTCAGGCATTGCATTGTGCACAGGATGAATTTTTATTTGTTTGACCTGGTAAACTGTGAGTACATCTTTCAAGCTGTTTTCGGAAGATGCGATTTGTACCAACAACTTAACACAACTTGAACCATAATTGGGCCAGGTACAGTGCAATGTAGTCAGTACAAAAATACTGGGTGATAAAACACACATCTAGGATAAGTCAAGAAAGCAGGAACCTGTGCGAATATTGTTTTCTTTTTTTCACTGCAGTGAAATAACCGGCGCTCAATGCTTCTAATGATTAACGCAAAACAATCACACCTCTCGAGGTCTGAAAAGGTCTAAAATCTTTTAATACGAATATCTTGGCTAGAGCTTTCCAGGTTTAGCAACATTCAGATCCGCGTAATTATTTTCAGTTTTCAATGTAGGACACATAATTTGAAAGCTTACAATCTGCACTTTCACAATTCACTTTCAATCTGTAAAAAACTGAGAAATGACCTCTGCCGACAACGTCCCCTTTTTACCAGACCGAGACACAAATTCTTGTTCACGAGTGAGGGAAGGATGGAGCGTGAGATCGACAGGCGGATCGGTGCGGCATCCGCAGTGATGCGGGCTCTGCATCGGTCCGTCGTGGTGAAGAAGGAGCTGAGTCGAAAGGCGAAGCTCTCTATTTACCAGTCGATCTACGTTTCTACCCTCACCTATGGTCACGAACTGTGGGTAGTGACCGAAAGAACGAGATCGCGAATACAAGCGGCCGAAATGAGTTTTCTCCGCAGGGTGTCCGGGCTCTCCCTTAGAGATAGGGTGAGAAGCTCGGTCATCCGGGAGGGGCTCAGAGTAGAACCGCTGCTCCTCCGCGTCGAGAGGGGCCAGTTGAGGTGGCTCGGGCATCTGATAAGGATGCCTCCTGGACGCCTCCCTGGTGAGGTGTTCTGGGCACGTCCCACTGGGAAGAGGCCCCGGGGAAGACCCAGGACACGCTGGAGGGACTATGTCTCTCAACTGGCCTGGGAACGCCTCGGGGTCCCCCAGGAAGAGCTGGTGGAAGTGGCCAGGGAGAGGGAAGTCTGGGCCTCCCTGCTTAGGTTGCTGCCCCCGCGACCCGACCCCCGGAAAAGCGGAAGATGATGGATGGATGGACTTTTTATAGTACAAAATCGCTGTCAATCAAAAGGACATGCAGTCTTTCGACAGACCCTCCAATCATCACGCAGAAGCCCAGCATCCAGGCCAGACCACTCCTCCATTCACCCCCAGAGAAGCTGAGCGTCCGTGGGCGGGACATAATCGCAGCGTTTATCCAATGACCATATAGTTTCGAAGCACTGAAAAAAACTATTCAAAGTAGCCCCATTGAAGTCCATGGAAGCTGGGCTTCAACAGGGAAATGCACTGTGACGCTACGGGAATGTATGAGAAGGAAATCAGTCAGTCGACCTGCTAATATATGTAGCTGATTCTGAACGAACTCGTCTTCGATATGAACGTGTTCTAACGCAAAATGTTAACACAATAGTAAATATTTTGACCATACATTTTTTTACATTTTAGGGGAAGCTGAGCATCCCTTACAGTCTTAAAGAAACTGCCTGGTTCCTGTCCCAAATTGACATTGTGTAAAAAATACAAAATAAAAGAGAAATGTAACAACTTCTGCAACAAACCAAGGGGCCTTTCTGCCATGTAATATTCTTTGTCTCTAAATCTGTACTGTAACACACTATAAAAGCTGTCTGCAGGGGGTGCATGGAAAAGATGGTAATGTTGATGGCCCAAAAATGACAGAACCATGAATTAGCTCTGGTTCTGGAGGTCTTATTTAGAAACCAGATGGTTGGGAAAGCAGAACTGCCCAGGGGAGAGAGACAGGTCTGGACAGATTGAACCGAGGGGTCAGTCAAATGCCAGACTGAACAAGAAAAAAAAAGAACAAAGATAAATCAAGTTTGAAAACATCAGTTAAATGTGTTGAGTCTTTTATTCTCTGACTAGCACTTCCATTTGGTTTAAAGAAATATGTCAACTGCTTTGCGAGGGATTATGAATTATTCAATCAATCAACCAACCATATAATAATAATTCAGATTTCATTGGTAAATATGACTTGAGTGAGTTCTACTGGGTTCAAGGGAATTGATCTGGAAAGGAAGCCTAATGATCTTCAAAAAACAAATCTGTACGGTTTTAGAACGTTAGAACGTCATATGCCTTACTAACATACTTCAGCTATAGGCATTTATATAATGGCCTAAAAGGAACCTATATTCAGGGTCAGTGAGTCAGGTGGCTGAGCGGTTAGGGAATCGGGCTAGTAATCTGAAGGTTGCCAGTTTGATTCCCGGCCGTGCCCAAAAAAATGAAGGTGGGTGAAGTGCCTTCACCCTACTTGCCTCGGGGGGAATGTCCCTGTACTTACTGTAAGTCGCTCTGGATAAGAGCGTCTGCTAAATGACTAAATGTAATGTAAATATATTTCAGTCCCCCCAAAAAATGGACAGTAACTGTATAGTAACTGATCTACAGAAATAAATTCATTCAGAAAGCTAGGCTTTATTAGGATTTGACTAGCGTCACAATTTATTTGTTGTATAAAAATGGAGTAACAGGACTGTTATGAACAAGTATACACAAGTCTGTCTGAATATTTGTAAAGTCTTCCCTGCTGTTTTTACTTTCTCTCATTAATAGATTGAGGTGTTAGTCTGTGATTGGCTTATCAACTCTTTTCCTCATCATTAGCGCTACTGTTCCAGAACAATATAAACCCCTCGTCACTTGGGAGTCAACTTGTTTCTATGTTTTTGTGTGTTCCGGGTGTGACTTTGTGGCATACTTCCCTTCAATACCCATATAATTTGTGTTGGAAATAAATATCTTACTTTCTTGTTATTTTTTGCATCCTGGTCATTGTGTTGGTATTCAGTATGTCCCCATTTTGCTTTGATGACAGCGGGCAGTTGAGCTGGCATTGAGTTTGTGCAAAACCTAATGATCCCAGCTTAATTTGACAATGTTTGAAATAACGTCTTGTGATGTCACCATTTTCTCAGTCTTAGACTTTTCTCAAGCTCTCAGTCTTCAATTCCCCCAGTACATGTTCCATGTGATCTCAGACTTTTATACCCTACTGTTCATGCTTCACAAGGTTGAGATGCTAACATTCACATTCTAAGCTTCTCTATAGGCTGACGATTATAGCCTAACTAATCACAAATAACACCTCTTAAAGCAAGAACCCTCAAATTGAGTAACAGGTGGCTGAGCGGTTAGGGAATCGGGCTAGTAATCTGAAGGTTGCCAGTTCGATTCCCGGCCGTGCTAAAATGACGTTGTGTCCTTGGGCAAGGCACTTCACCCTACTTGCCTCGGGGAGAATGTCCCTGTACTTACTGTAAGTCGCTCTGGATAAGAGCGTCTGCTAAAAATGACTAAATGTACATTTTGTACATTGTCTGTGCTCAAGTGTACAGTACTAAAGACAATTTGTTCTGTTTTAAAGGTGGCTTCATTTAAAAATGAAGATGCACATATGATTTAAACATGCCCCAGTATGTATGTCTAAAATTTCCAAGAATGGACATTGCCTGACCATTGCCACTACCAAAATGGAGACATGTGCCATTGCATTTCCTAGCAGATGCCTAGGCTCCTACGAAGGAGAACAAGCAGAGAGTTAGGGTATGGAGAAGGATAGATCTGCTGTAATCTTGACTATACTGTAAAATCGAATCTAACTAAGAACCATCCACTCCCTTTTACGGTGGAAGGATACTGAGAAGCACTTCCCATTGAGACAGTAATCCCAGCGGAGGAAACTTTTCACTGGACTGGAGGGGGAAAGAGAAATAGCAAACGGATGACTGGAGACGTGAGTGTAAACGGACCTTCAGTGAGCAGGCCCAGACAACTAGAGGGATATTGTACTGTGCTGTTTCCTCACCGAAACACACTTTCCCACCACTTTTGAGCCTAAACTCAACTCAGAGACAGAAAAGACCTGGGTTACCAAGGTGAACAGAAGTGCCTCTGTGTGAGCCTGCTTAAACAGGAGCTGTGTGTAGGACAGACTGGGCGCACACACACACACTGCAAGACACGCGCTCTCCATCAGCATAACAAGCCGCATCAACAGCCACAAAGGGTAGTGACAGCCAGGAACTTGAATTTCTCTTTCAGCCTCACAAATTCATATGGCATCTCAAAGGCTAAGATTTATGCTTTTAAAGAAAGGAGGAAAAGTGTATTTGCTGGTGCTGTTTACACAGCAATTTCCACCCATTACGAGTCACAGAGGGTGTCAATCTGTAACAAGGACTGGGTGTGAGAGGGGAACACGAGGAGGAAGGAGGAGACTTAAGTGAGGGGAAGAAAGGGTGAGAGTGAAAAATTGAGAGCCAGAGGGATGGGAGAGAGACACAGAAAGACAGAGAGAGAGAGTAAGAGAGAGAGAGAGAGGGGGATATTATGCATACCTGGACAGGTCTGGGCTTGTGTAATTGAATTGTGTCTATTAAGATTATTAAAATGCCTGGATGCAGTGGTCTCCTGACTGGCCTGCAGTCTCACATTAGAGCTGGCCTCCATGCCACAGACGCTATAGCTGCTTCGGGTTGTTTGATTTGCTCTCATTCAAAGTCGACATACAAATACACAGCCCGCACCCCCCATTACTAATTTTGATCTGAACCTTTGACACATGCACACACACACCTCTGGCTCTCTTCCCCCGTGTGAAATCCGAGTAGCGGTCTGTCCCTCTCCTGCCTCACTGTGAGGGTAAATCGGTGTTCAGTGCTAGACAGCCCTAGGCGGCACATTGCTGTCTTTGTTAAGAGAAGTATGTCTATCCCCCCTTCTCCCAACTATGGTCAGCTTGGTACAAAACGGGACCCATGAAGCGCAGCTTTGAGTGTGCCAGCTTTTCTGTTTTCAAATGGTCGAGAGCATTTGCAGGGCAAAAGCAGAATACCTCAACACGAGTGCTTCAATGTGATTAGTCTATTTTGTGTAGAACACAGTACAGCGAGTTGATCATACTAACACTTTTGTGCAGAGTAGACAGCTTTAGATGGAAAAACGCTGAGGGGATCCACAGTGAGGTTGTCTTTCCTCAACCTGAGAGTGAGACATGGATTGTGTAAGCCCCTGGTACTAGACAGTTGACCCGGGGGTCAATTCCTTGCTTTTCCTTGAGGCAGTGAGCTGGTGACTTCATTTCTCCCAAGGGAGGAAGCACATAACAGCAGTGTGGGGAGGGGGGATTCAAGAGCCATCATGTCTCTTCATACACACCCATTAGTGTGTGCATGTATGCACACACCCCCACACCTTTGAAGACTCTTGTTGAGTCTTGCAAAGGTGAACAAAAATACCCAAACAGTGTGATCTCTAGCAAATCGTTCACTTTATCGCTGAAAAATCACTAGACAATCTTAAAACAGGCTTCCTACTACTCAACTCCCAGTATCTACTCCTCATATTTACATTTATTTACCAGCAAAATTACTAAAATAATAAACAATTATTAATTGAGCATGGAGAACTTCTAACTAACGTGAACAGAATGAGGTATCCATAAAACCTTCCAATCTGGATAGGCAATACTGTAGACAATTGTTTTGAACTTTATGGCTGTGCACTGGGGCATATCCTGAAGTTCGGTCTGATCATTTAGAGTGGTGGGCTCCTTCAGCCCTCTCAGTGAGCATGCACACACATCTAACCGCCATTACAGACATGACAGCCCCTCTCTGGTTCTCCTGCTCTCTCTAACTGACATCCAGCTAATGAATCCCATTCCTCAACTTTGACCACTTCTCTTACTTGAAGTAGTCTCTTACAAACGATATTGCAGTTTGGTGTAGAACTGATAACTAAACGAAAATTGGAGAGCAAGTCAGATAAGTAAGATCCGAGCCATGTAAAAAGAGTTGAGTCAAATCCTTTCACTCCAATGGACCATTACAGCAATGGCTGATTGCTGAGCCTCTCAATACTTCCCGGAAGTTAGCAGCAAATACCAGCAGCCAATGAATTGCAGTGGAATAGACCGATTGTGATGCAATGTTAAAGGGTAGGACTTTAAAATAAGATTGTATTTTATTAGCAAATCTGAATCAATTTAACATGTGTATTAGAGCATGTTAGTGGATTATCCCCCAATAAATTAGTACATTTAGGGAACATTGTAACAGATTAGACTATGGTTTTGGATAAAGTTAGCAACACAAACAGCCTAATGTAAATTCCTTTCTCTTAATGCAATTTTATCCAACGTTGTGTAATTTTTTGGAAAGTGGGGGGAGTTAAATATTTGTTAAATATAACATTGGGGCATGTGAGAGCATCCCATGCAGCACAGCAAACCATGGTGGAGACTATGCAAGTACAACAAGGAGGAAAGGACATAGACAATTCTGAAAACCATAAAGATTATATTTGTCAAGTCATTATCTGAAATAATCTAAAACATTCATATCCTTTCCATCCGTAATATATAAATACACATTAGGATGTGATTGCTCTTGCCCATCATACAAGTTTAAGAACATAATAATGTAAACATGATTTAACCCGTTAAGGAGTAGCGTCACACAAATGTGATTCTGAACATTCCAACCGACTATTTTCCGATAGACAAAAACTATATGACAAACGCTATAGTATGGCTTCAAAATTTACAATAAGGAGGCTAACAAGTAACACTAGCAGGTAGTAGCATTGCTACGAGTATTATGGTAACGGAAGCTAACTAAAACTAGCTAGCTTCTGTTTTGGAAAAATAACTCACTCCTTAAAAGGTTTTAAAGAATTAAAAGCAATAAACAGCAACATGCTCTTTGACCAAGGTAACGTTAGCCCAGAGCCATAGAGCAAAATCTATCTTTCATGGCTCTGCGTTAGCCTAAAATATGTCAACAACAAGGCAGACCAATGTTGTGTGTTCACACAAATCCTCAAATATTAGTGAATATTACTTTTTCAATATTATACGTTTACATTGATAATACATACACATGTTGGTGTGCTATTTTGTAAATCAATGCATTTATTTAGTACTAATGACCAAAAATCACATTCTGACGCTCTGTTTTAACCTATTCAAATGGCCCGCCAAGAACTTCCTGGAACTATTTGAGTCTAAATGAACAACGTAACGATCAAGCATTTTGGACTTCTGTTCATGCGACCCTCCTTTTACATGGCTATGGGTAAGATGTTCAAAAGCAAAGGCAAATTCTCATGGGTATTTTGAATGATTAATGTATCTTATAAGTGTTGTTTTGTCATTGATTGTACACATGCTCAGAAAGCAATTTATTAAACAGTTTAAATAAAAAAAGATTACGGAGACCGTGGGATGGAACAGGTTTGAGTTTACAAGGCCAGGCAGGTCATATAATACCTAGATGTGGTCAGAGAGAGTAATGTACTTGCTCACTTTCTCAGCATTGTTGTGTTAAACCAATCTTCATCCTGTGTAGGTCAGATCAAATCAACCGATTGGAGAGCAGCAGTGTGACACAGAGTCCGTCTCGGCAAACACTGATAAACTGATCAAAACCGGGCAAGTCCAAAAATCTCTCACAATGCAGGGCTTTATCGTACAAACACAAAATATAACGGAAATAAGACAAGTGATTTCAAGGTCTGAGTGTATGACTGTGTGTGTAATGAGAGAAAGAGAGCGAGAGACGGGGTGTTACAGTGGGACGACAAGCGTCTGCCTGGCAGCATGCCTCTCTCGTGCTAGTCCACTAACACACACTTAAGCACTTAGCAGGGCCTTGCAGAATAAACAACATTGCTGTGGACGCCTCAGTCACCATCCCTGATATTACTGCTGCTATAAGGCTCCATGTGAGCTAGCAACTCCCCAAACACGCTGCACAAATATTTACTCAGGCACAAGTGTCCACATGCCTGGGCTTGCCTTTATTAGCATAGTGCCACGCAGACATTTTCCAGTCCCTGGGGGGTCGGTGTTGTGTGTTGTGGTCACCGTGTGACTGGAGTCCTCTGAGAGGTCAACCTGTGACAGCTGCAGCAGGCCCAGACAAAGATGGGTGAAGGCATGGCGGCCCGCTGACTCATGGTCAGTCCAGCTGTGCATCCACACAGCTTAGGGAGAGGTTGCTTCATGCTGTAATCGATAGTTCTGGCATTGTCACCCCTTCCTCTCCATTACCGGTGTTAATGGGCCTCATTCACCAAATGTTCTTAAGAACTAATTTGTTCTTAAATCCCACTTACGCAGTTCACGAAGATTCTGGCATTCATCAATGTTTTCTTATTTGGGATTTGTTCTTAGGTAAGAACAGAATTTACGCACACCCAAGGGCACTCTTACACACAATTGAGAGCTGACATGTTTGCACAAAATAAGTAGTTATACCGTTTTCGTCCGTTCTAATTTCAAATTGAATATTTCTCTCCTTTATAATTTTGCAACTAATAATTTTCATTATTTTACACATAATTATATGTTTGTTTTAATAAATACACACTACACTTACACTTCGGCTCATTTGTGAAGCACTTTGAATTTCCATTGTGTATGAATTGTGCTAGGCCTATATAAATAAACTAGCCTTGCTTAGCCTTCAATTCACATCAAATATGTTAACGGGGAACCTTGCCATCCAATAACAAGTGACTCATCACAGTATTTATAGGCCCAAAGTAAGCTTATTCCGCACACTAGGACAACATCACACAATGGCGTATTTATTTCTGCTGCAAAATTTTGCAGATCGTGCCCTGAGGAACGCGTCTTCCGTGACCATACCGATTTATTTGCAGTGACGATTACCTGTTGGGACACTTTAGGCTACCAAGAGCAGTCCTCATGGATATTTGGATAACAGTCAACTGTCTTCTAGGCTATGTTTTGAAATATGTTTTTTTGCTTCAGAATTCAGATTAACGTTAAACCATTTCTTTTTCACTTCATCAGTTCTGCGCCCTTCTCCAGATACAGCGTTCACTCACTGCATGAGTTATTGTATTCCATGCATCGGTTTTATTAACTGTTTTGTATCCACCGCTGACACTATTAAATATGATGTTGTTTGTCGCTAACTTCTTGCAGCTGTACCTCCACTTCAGAATGAATAAAGTTTTTCTGTCTTGTCGAGGCCTCCACCGTCTTTACCACGTCTTTTTGACATTTCTCTGAGTGTGCACACGGCCGGCCCTGCCATCTCATGCCCCTTTATGGGAATTAACTAAATTATGGGCTTTTACCTATGCTAAATAGGAGCAACGGGGCACAAGCTTTCAACTTACGAAATATAGGGATTCATCATTCTAAGACCACACCTGCGAACAATTTTGCTGTTTAGGAACACGTCATGAATCACACGTAGATTTGTCTTAGGAACTTTCTTAAGAACAAATTTAAGAAATAACTTAGGAAGATATTGGTGAATGAGGCCCATTGTGCTTGTGAGAGGTGTGTGTGCGAGTGAGTGCGTGGTGTGTGAGTTTGTATGTGTGTATGCGAGAGAGAGAGCTAGTCTGGGCTTGTCAGAAAAGACACTTGACATGGCTGCGTTTAATTACAAGGGCTGTCTCAACAGAAAAAGACGAAAATGCAGGCTGGACACGACAAGCGGCAGCAGGCTTACTATGACAACTGGGTTAGGGTTAGCTAACCCTTCCTCCCATCAACTCTGCGTGTTCCTTCAGCCTGGAGAGTGACACTGAGTCTGGTCCCACTGGAGGAAAAGTGAAAGTCTGTGCATTTATGTATGATAACATGGGATGATTATGCATGTGGTGTATGTGTGTTTTGTGCAACCATGTGTTTGCAGGTCTGGTGTCCCCTGGTGCTGTGGTGGCAGGGTGTGCATGTTTTTGGTGACTTCAGAGCCACTGGCAAGGCAAGTATCGCTTGGTTTGACCTCAACTGTCCAGCCAGCGAACTAGGAAGCTGGCCCAAAACAAACTTTGCCTAACTGGAGTTGGCTGACTTTTGCCTCGCAGTAGGGAACACTGACAGCCACAGATAACAATTGTACCATTGAAGTGGGAGTCAGATGGCTGAGCGGTTAGGGAATCGGAAGGTTGCCGGTTCGATTCCCGGCCATGCGAAATGATGTGTCCTTGGGCAAGGCACTTCACCCTACTTGCCTTCGGGGGAATGTCCCTGTACTTACTGTAAGTCGCTCTGGATAAGAGCGTCTGCTAAATGACTACATGTAAATGTACCTATCCAAGCCTTTACAGAATTACAATTTCTTTACAATCACTGCCACCTAGTGGTCTTATCTGATGATGCCACTCTGAGTTGTACAGATGCTCAATTTTGTTGGTACCCCTACACAAAAAACAAACAATGCACAATTTCCTCTGAAATAACTTGAAACTGACAAAAATAATTTACATCTACCATTTTGTTATCCATATTTTAAATAAATCTGACTTGCTTTTAATTTCCAACATATTGTAAATAATCTAACAAAAGAAAATGATTGGGACACTCAACCTAACATTTAGTTGCACAACCTTTAGATCACTGCAATCAAACATTTTCTGTAGCTTTCAATGATACTTCCTCACTTGTTTACAGGTAGTTTGGCCCACTCTTCCTGAGCAAACTGCTCCAGCTGTCTCAGGTTTGATGGGTGCCTTCTCTGGACTGCAAGTTTCAGTTCTTCCATAGATGTTCTGTAGGATTCAGATCAGGACTCATAGAAGGCTACTTCAGAAGATTCCAATGTTTTGTTCTTATCTATTCTTGGGTGCTTTTAGCTGTGTGTTTTGGGTCATTATCCTGTTGGAGTACCTGCAACACAGCTAAGACACAGCTTTCTGACACTGGGCAGTACGTTTTGCTCCAGAATGCCTTGATAGTCTTGAGACTTAATTGTGCCCTGCACAGATTCAAGGCACCCTGTGCCAGCCTCCTCACTGTTTCACAGTAGGGTAGGTATGGCATTCTTTTCTTTGAAAGCTTAATTTTCCATCTGTGAACATAGAGCTTGTGACTTGCCCAAAAGCTCCAGTTTTGACTCATCTGTACAAAGGACATTGTCCCAGAAGTGTGTACGGTGGCCGAGACGTGTCAACCTTTGCAAAAGCCACAACACAAATGCAACAGTCACAACACAACGGAAATGATCTACAATGGAAGTCAATGAAACAAAGTAGTTTTTGCCTTTATATTCTCATGTGCATGTACACTAATGTTTGGCCATTATGAAGCTATGCGGTAGTGATGGTGGAAACAAAGCTTTCCAAAGCAACGAGCCATTTGAAGCAATTGTGTTGAAAAGTATCGCTTTTTCTGAGCGTTCGATACATTTTCTCCATAGGGACATATGCTGGTTAATTAATAGTAAGGCAACTGTATCGAGTGATTGAAGGAATGGTGTGATGTCAAGTCCTCGAGGCATTTGTCTCACAATCGTAATTGATTTGAGAAATAAATGTATCAAAAGTGTGCTTTCATAAACCTTGGTTATGTCTAAACAATGTTACTTCTTAATTGTTTTTATTTATCCATTTGTAGGCTCTTGGCAATTTTACAAGATTTAACAAGATGAGGTATAGCTTAGTGGTTAAAGCACTGAACTACAAAGCAAGGGGTTTCAAATAGCCTGAATGAGGTACTTTTGATCAAAGTTTAACTACAAATTATTAAAGATATTTTAAAACTCATAATAGCCAAATGTTGGGAGTCAGGTGGCTGAGCGGTGAGGGAATCGGGCTAGTAATCCGAAGGTTGCCAGTTCGATTCCCGGCCGTGCCAACTGACGTTGTGTCCTTGGGCAAGGCACTTCACCCTACTTGCCTCGGGGGAATGTCCCTGTACTTACTGTAAGTCGCTCTGGATAAGAGCGTCTGCTAAATGTAAATGTAAATGTTAGTGTACATGCATATGAAAATATAAAGACATTGAACAACATTGCTCGTTTGTGACAATCATATAACATTATCATTGCTAGCTAGCGAACAAAGCTGTACTTAATACTTACGCTACTTAAAGGGACGAAGTTTCCTCCACCAAAACCACCTATGTTTCATTGCTTTCCGTTGTAGCTCACTGTGACTTGCTTTTGTGTTGCGTTTTTTGCGTTTGTGTTGTGGCTTTTGAGTTTGTGTTGTGGGTTTTGCAAAGCGTTGACACGTCTCAGCCACTGTAATTGTGGCTTGTCGATATGCATTTTAGTAAATTACAGTCTGGCTTTTTAATGTTTTTGTTTCAAAAGTGGAATCCTCCTGGATCTTCTTCCATTGAGGCACTTTCGCTCAAACAGCGACAAATGGCACAATCAGAAACCTTGGAGTTCAGCTTGTATCTCTTTGGCTGTTATCCTTGTTTTTTTCCCTTATATTCACACTATCCTTCTTTGGGTCGAATTTCTTCTTGCGGCCGCGCCCAGGGAGGTTAGCTACAGTCCATGAATCTTGAACTTATTAATATTTGCAACTGTCACAGGAACATCAAGCTGCTTGGAGATGGTCTTGTAGCCTTTATCTTTACTATACTTGTCTATTATTTTAGTTTTGATCTCCTCACAACTCTCTTTTGCTTTTTCTGGTCCATTGAAATAGACTGTAGATGTGTGATTAAACAAACAAATTGGTTTGGAAAATAACTAGCCTGGGTGCCAGCCGAACTTAGCCCCGCCCACAACCAAATTTGGTCGGGAAGTTGGGTCTGGGGTCGCTCGGTTGGGGAAAACAATTCTTGGATGTCCAAGAATTGTTCTTGGACAATTCTGTTCTGAGCTGTTCGGACCAATCAAATTGTCAGGGCGGGCTTTATACGATGATGGACAGATGATCAACAGTAACGTAATCAACCACGTCACCAAAGAGCGCTTGGGTTGAATTTGTTTTCAACAAACATGGCTGCCGCTGGAGAGCTGAGATGTGTAGATTCTGCCATCAAGTCTGTTTTAGAAGACATCGACAGTGCATTAATTTTGAAAGAGGAACAGAGAAACGCGATCAAGGCATTTGTCGATGGAAAATATGTTTTTGCCGTCCTTCCTACGGGATTCGGTAAAAGTTAACATACGTTGCTCAGATTGGTTGTAGGTCTATCCAATTGAGCGAAGAGGCATTTTTTTCCGGGTTCGGTTGAAACATGCCCCAGAAAATAACTACCGTATTTTACTGAAAATGAGCTGTGGCTTGTACTCCGATTTTACAGTTTTCTTGTGCGGCTTATATTTCGAAGCGGCTTAGAGTCTGGTTTTAGAACAAAAAATTGGATTTGTCTCAAGATCTCTACAGACCGTGCAGCTAATTTAATTCTCAACACTTGGCTTATTACTTGAAAGAGGAATGATTCGTAATGAAAGTGAAAGTGCAGTTTATATTCCAGGGCGGCTTGAACTCCGATTTAGAAACTCAAAGCCCTCATTCTGGGAGGGTGCGGCTTATACACGATGCGGCTTATTTTCCGTAAAATACGGTACAATCCAATTATTTATTATCTTTTCTAAGGGGATAACCAACACTTGTCCAGGCAATTTTGGAATATCTTTGTAGAATGAGCAATATTTCATCTAATTTCAAATTGACTTTGGTTTATTTTATGACATACCAAAGGCATGCAAGTATTCACAATGCAATCGGGGGGGGGGGGGGGGGGGGGGTGACTAACTTACTGAGGTCTTCTGCCAGCTGCACCCTTCGACCCGTGATGAGGTGGACCTTCTTCTCTGTGTCCTCGCCAAAGTCCTCCAGCACCTCCTTCACGTTCTTCTCCAGACGGCGCACTGATGGAAGAAACAAGACACATCACGCTAAATCACCCCCCCCCCCCCCATCCAGCTCCGCCTCCCCCGCTGGTCGCCCGCCTCCCACCTACCCTCTGTGTTTGTGAGCTGCTGGCGGAGTGTGTTGGCCGTGATGCCCAACATCCTTTGAATCCTCCAGAACAACACAACATCATTGCACTCCAGCTGCAGGAACACCAAACACATGTCACCTTAAGCACAGACCCTCAGATGCATTAAAATCCCCCCCCCCCCCCCCCAGGCTCCTCACCTCAGAGTCAACAAAGTGTCGCTGGTAGTAGTAGAAGCCCCTCTTACAGAGATTACAGTGGGACAGGGCCTTCTGGAGGAAGTGGCGTCGGTAGAGCTGATGCCACGTGTCCTTGATCTGACGGGGCAAAAATAAAGGTGTGGGGCAGTTCACGACTGAACACACCATGTAAAGTACGCAACACTGATACTACACAAATGAAGACTAGGAATATGTTAAGTGATAATTCTATTGTGGTTAAGGAACTCCTTATAGAGATTGGTTAAGGAACGAGGGGGGGCTGGACTTTAAAGTGCAATTCCTCACCAGGACAGGGTCAACCTCAACCCCTCTGCCTTCCAGGTTCTTACGGACGGTGGTGACCTCGTCGTTGGCCAGGTAGGCCGTGTGGTCCTCGTGAAGCTTCAACAGGCGTTCCAGCTCATTCTTGGTTTCATTACGAGTGTGCTGGGGAGACGACACACAGGAACCACGCAAGACGGATGTAAATGGCAAGGAGAGGACAGCAAGGAAGAGGAGGAACTCAGAAGCCACCTCCTCATATGGCTGGCAGCTCTTCAATCTCCTTGATTTAGAAAAACTCAGACTTTAAATGTTGTTTTACGTTAGATGTTACTGTGTGAATGACCTGCCTTAAAGACAATTGAAAGTCAATTGAGTGTTTAAAAAATGTTTTGCACATTTTGTGTAGTTTGATCAACACTACACTCATCACAAAAGTGTAAGGTGGTAACTTCACCGTTTATCTTAATTGATAAAGCCATATCCTCATCCTCATCTGTATATGTGGAAATGTATCAAGTAAAATCTCTTCTATTCTCCTCACAGTCAATCTGTAAATTACCACACCTTAGCAATAAGCACAACCCCCCCGCCCCCACCCCTTTGAAGTGAGAAGATTTAAAGCTGTCAAACTGTAGATTTGAAAAATGCCCATAGAACCCTCAGAATTAGTTGGAAGGTTAGATAAAGAAAGGAAAAAATACAGCAGGTTTACATATTACGAAAAAGAAAATTGAATTTGAAAAAATTTGCAATGAATGGGATTACATATTAAAATGACCACCCTGACCTGTTCTGGGGTGCGGTTCTTCCAGCTCATCCACCTCTGCTTCCAGTCAGGACCCACCATGTCATTGATCACTGACTCAGCTTCAGTAAATGGTGAGACAGGATAGAGATACAGTAGAGAGAGTGAAAGACTACTGGCAGTATCAACATCCTCACCCGAAAATACTTGAAACGTGAACCATTAAGAGTTCATGTGAAGACATAATCACCAAGACTGCTCTTGAACACTTGTTATCTGCCGTTTCCCCAAATTTAACGTGTCATTCAAACTTAAATTCCACACAACCAAACATCTAGATTTTAATTTGCACTGCTCTCACTAACTTCGACCAATGCAAAGTCTGTATCAAAAAATGAGCCCTACAGCCCGTGTTTGCCTCAAACATCAGTTGACGAGGTGTTTCGATGGAACACAGACGCCTCTCTGTTACACCCCAACTATGTATGGCTGATCGTCATTGTTGTTGAATTGATGAGTGTAGGTGCGGAGGAGATGGAGGAAAAAGAAAGGAGATGCGTACTGTCTTTGAGACGAGACTGCAAGGTCTCCTCCATGAATTGGATGGCAGCATCCCACTGAGGCTTGTCCGTGATGGAGCGGTCCTCCAGAGCATTGTGCTGGATCACCCTCTGATGGACACACAGGGGTCAAAACAATAATATTGATACGATCACCTATGAAGTAGAGACAGAAGGTTAGGCAAATTCCCAAGCGAGTCTGCAGAGTAACTGTCTCTCTACAATGTGAACGTCTGTGTCCGGGTGATGTGTGTGACATGGAGGCTGGTCCAACCAGCCCCAAGTTGGCTACAGGATGTTTACACAATATGTTACTGTTATGTACACTTCTCTGTGCCAATACTTTGCTTGTATACAAATGCAGTTGAACTGATTATTTGATATTGCACTGATCGGATTGCATCCAATTTTCTTTTGTACAAAGACAACAAAGATTCAAATTATTCTATTCTGTATAATACCAATGTTTGAAAAAACAAAAACTTGTGTGTGCATTTTACCAAGCTGTCCATAGCTCTTTCATTCCATTTGTGCCTTTTGATGCTCTCATCTTTTACAGCCTCTTTCAGTTTGTCGAATATGTCGTCCTGGTCCTTCCCTTTGTACTCTGACATGAAACGCGCAAACTCCTCTTGCAGTGTCTCCCAGGCAACCTGGAGTTGAGTGGAGCAAAGAAGACCAGTTGTCTTACCTCTTAACATTGGCTGTCAGGCAGAGACATTACTTATTACAACATACTGTACGTATTGTATTTATTTACGCGCTGTGACTCTTATCGGCGATAAAAAAAATATCGCCGTTAATCTATTCTCAAAGTTGGGTTGGGAGCTGGGTCTATACTACGCAAGCTATGATGATTTTCACCTTGATATTTTAGCGCGGATGTATACGTAGCCGAATTGCTCTGTAGGGGGTGAGAACGAGTCTTCGAACCTGTGTGTATGCCTTGTGTATGAAATTATGACATCAAACGTGACGTGCTAACATGGATGCAGCTATGAAGCCGCCTGGTTTGCTTCAGGGAGAATGTATTTTTAAGAAGCTTCCCAATGGAAACCTCGACAAGACTACGGTTGTTTGCACCTTGCGCTATGCGGAATTAGTTTACTGTAGGAGTTCTTCCAGTCTCAAATACCACCTAAACGCAAAGCATCCCTTAGCTAATGCGGAAGATGCCGGGCCAAGCACTGATGTAGCGCAGGGGAAGAGTCGTCGTCAAACTACCCGTTCTCAAAGACTTACTTTTAGTCCTTATTTGCGTAGCACACATATTCTGAATGCCTTCGGCGGAATTCAAATGAGCCATTTTAATCTAGATTAATGCCAAGATTACAGTGAGATTAATCTAGATTAAAAAAATTAATCTATGCCCACCACTCCTTTATTTGTATTAAAATATAAACTTTTTACACAACTACCACTATCAAGACATATCACATGGAAACAATGAATGACTGGTCGCATACTTTAAACTAAAACTATATTTCATACCTTGTAGTTATTATAAACTCTTACCCAACTGGGGAATCTAATTAAAATGATAATTTACACATCTTAGTTGAAGTTATGGAGATGTTAAACTGTGCATGGTCTTTTCAATTAGCCTTTGGCCAGAGGTGCTGAGCCAGCTGTATTCTACTACCTCCAGTGCTTTGTGTGGCAGCTGCTTGTCTGTCCACTGCTTGAGCTTAATATCCACAGTGGTGTTGAATGTGCCGGAGTTCATGGTCTGGGCGGCTGGCAGGTAGATGTTCTCTATGACGTGGGTGGACACGCGCTCCCAAAGCTTTTTCTGCAGGATGGCCTCCCTGGAAGGAGCACCGAAGGTCATATAGTAGCCAAGATAAGTACATAGTAATGACATAAAAGGTCATAAAATCATTGATGTAACAAAATAAAGTCCTCTCAGTAAGATCTGCTTATCCTTTTTCAAGGGAAACAATCCAGTATTATGCAGTATTAAAGCCGTGGTTTGGAAATATCACAATCTAAGATGGGTAACCATATCTACAGAGGGGATATTTTGTTTCTTCCTTAAAAAGGTTTAAGGGTAGTCCTTTTAGCTTAACCTAATTATAGGTCATACAGTTCCCAATTCCTTTCAGTGGTGCTGAAGGTGAGAGTGACTGGACAACACCACTCACAATGAACATGCAAGATACACTTGGTGTAGTGTTGAATATGCCCTTGATTAAAGTCTGCAAACCTATCTCGGTATCCAACCATGGTTGTGTGACAATAGGACAAAGCCTAGCTGGATTCCCCCTTGGGGCCATGGACCTTCTCATTTATCATAAACACACATTCATTTTTCATTCGCCTCCCTTTGTTCGGGCTCCCTGCACCCTCTTATCAATACACGCCAAACACCCCCAGGTAGTTTCATCAGCATATTGATCCATCGCACTTGATAGCGTTGGTCTCTCATTTATTCTCCTGTTGTCAGAGCATAAATATATAATGTACACCAGATTGGCTGAAGGCTTGACCCTGGAATGTGATTTCACCTTGCTTAGGACCAAACTTGTTTTGTTCAGTGAAATTCTGAAGAGTCAACTGACGGAATTAGTTTTTATCCTCTTAATTAATTTTAGAAATAAGACAACATATTAATACAAATTCTGTGTTATTCTTTGTAACAGGAAAATGAGTAGGATATACACTATTTATTAGACTGGCAACAGGTTTATATACGTGTCATTTTATTTAATTAAAATAACTAACCCTAATAAAAATATATAAGAGGAAAAGCACAGCCCAAAAAATTACACTTGCTCAGCCAACAACAACATATTTACTTGCTCAGCCAAAAACAAATGAAATAATTTTTTTAGAGCAACATTATTTTCTATAGGCCATGACCTAGCCTGTCTCATACAGTCTACTTCGATTAAGCTCTTAATCATAGAACGCTGGAATCAAATCAAGGTCAAGTCCTGGTTGGGTAAAAGTAGCGCTGAACATTTTTCACAACTACTAAAGAATTTAAATGAGAATTTAGAATATTTGTTAATACAATTTTAAAAAGGATATTCAAATGCAAAAACCGTGCATTTGAAATGTTGGTATTTTTCTCAGATTTTCCCAAATAGTCGATGCAAATGACAGTCAGTATAATTTAAGTCATCAACCGTTCGGGTATCATTCAAATTGTATTGAACAAACCTCCCAATGATAAGTATAATTTTTTTTTTTATAACTCAAAATGCACTGTTCCAAATTATTACGCACAACAGAGTTTCAAAACATTATATTTACATTTAGCAGACGTTCTTATCCAGAGCGACTTACAGTAAGTACAGGGACATTCCCCCCGAGGCAAGTAGGGTGAAGTGCCTTGCCCAAGGACACAACGTCATTTGACACGGCCGGGAATCGAACTGGCAACCTTGAGATCACTAGCCCGATTCCCTAACCGCTCAGCCACCTGACTCCTCCTCCTCTATGATTATATAGGTTGTAAAGAACTGAAAATGGTCATTTGTTGAATTTGCAGCATTAGGTCATATTTATTGAAATCAAAAGCTATTTCAATCAAAAACATGTTAACATAGGACCCCTCTTTGATATCACCTTCAAAATTCTTGCATCCATTGAACTTGTGAGTTTTTGGAGAGTTTCTGCTTGAATTTCTTTGCAGGATGTCAGAATAGCCTCGCAGAGCTCCTCATAAATCTTTTGCTTGAGGATGCTCCAAAATGTTCTCGCTAGGGTTGAAGTCAGGGGATGATGGTGGCCACACCATGAGTTTCTCTCCTTTTATGCCCATAGCAGCCATGACACAGAGGTACATGCATGACATGCATGCATTGTACCATGGAAGAAAGTGGTCAGTCAGAAACTATATTTACTTTGCCAAGGTCATTTTCACACCTTCAGGGACCCTAAAGGGGCCTACCAGCTCTCTCCCCATGATTCCGGCCTAAAACATAACTCCGCCACCTCCTTGCTGACGTGGCAGTCTTGTTGGGACATGGTGGCCATCCACCAACCATCCACTACTCCATCCATCTGGACCATCCAGGGTTTCACGGCACTCATCAGTAAACAAGACTATTTGAAAATTAGTCTGTTGGTGTTGATTCAGTGGCGGTGCGCCACAGAATCAACACCGGCCGCCACATATTGCGTTTCGTTATAATATATATATTTTTTACGCTATTTAAAACACGCGTATTTGTTCAGCTGCATTTCCTTTCCCTGCTCTCCCTCCGTCTCTCTGTCACTCACACGCCTCTCTGTCACTCACACGCCTCTCTGTCACTCACACACGCCTCTCACACGCACACACGCCTCTCACACGCACACACGCCTCTCACACGCACACACGCCTCTTACACGCACACACGCCTCTCACACGCACACACGCCTCTCACACGCACACACGCCTCTCACACGCACACACGCCTCTCACACGCACACACGCCTCTCACACGCACACACGCACGCCTCTCACACGCCGCCCACACGCCGCCCACACGCCGCCCACACGCCGCCCACACGCACGCACGCCCGCCCGCACGCACGCACGCGCGCTAGGTACCTACGAACATGTCTTAATCTTCTAGACAAGTGGGTTCCCCTTCGTTCTTTAGGTGAGCAGTCTCACGAGCCCTACTTACCCGTTGTCATGGAGCCGACCAGCTAAATAGTTATTTAGCACTAGCGTTGCTACCTGCATATATGCAGAAATTGTGTACAATATTTTCAGGCTTCAACCAGTGCTGCTCAAGCAGAAAGACAGGGTCAGGGAGAGAAAGAGAGAGATTCGTTAGGCATCGAAGAAAGAGTAGGAGAGGAGGACAGCATCCAACATGCTGCTGTGAGAGAGCCAGCTGAAGCAACAGTTAAGGTGGAAAAAAGCAGGTCTCAGGACAAGGGAACTAATTTCTATTCTTTGGTTTCTGGCAGATAGGACTTGAATGGGACTCCCCGCAAATTGCTTTCTAATCTGTGGGAAACAGTGTAGTCCACTGTAAAGAGGGGTACGTCTTTGAAAATGAAATTTCACAGCAAGTTTCCAACGATTATTTTGAGAACGGGGCACTCTGCAAAGTTCATATTTTGCAGGTGTCCTTTTTATAATCCAAAGGGAGTGCAG
The DNA here is from genome assembly GCF_963692335.1 of Osmerus eperlanus. Taxonomy (NCBI): domain Eukaryota; kingdom Metazoa; phylum Chordata; class Actinopteri; order Osmeriformes; family Osmeridae; genus Osmerus; species Osmerus eperlanus. Next base: position 1,668,663 of record NC_085043.1, read on the forward strand.
TGCCGCGATTGACGTTGTTTGTATAAGCATTTCCACATTTAGAAAAAATAATTTGCCACCAGTTTTACAGATCTTTTTCAGCCATGTTCAGCTTGCACCATAGCTTCACTAGCGCGTGCATTAGGAGGCTGTATTGGAGGTTGTATGATAACTTCAGTGAATTTTGTTTCGTTAACAAAATGATGCTCAGAGAATTTGCTTTTACAACCGATATGGCCAGGTTAGAGATGACTGCTGGCAAAACATTGAATTAGCTGCTTTCAAAGGGGTTTCTTTATGGATGAAATGCTGGCTAGCTAACAGAACGACAATATATAGTGGATATACTTTCAGTATAGATCAGTTAATTTAGTTACACAAATCAATGCGTTTACTGATGTCAAAACTGCCTGCACATTGCAAATGTGCACAGACTCTTAACACCAAATCAACTATGACATTGTAATCACCAGCTACATTACGGACACAGGCACTATTCCTACCACTTTAGCCTCCTTGATCGGCAGAACTGTACATGCAAGCGCTGTATGATGAATTAGGCCTACAATTATGACAACTGGCTCAACCATTGTGCATGTCATGACTTCTGTTATGAAAGAAATGTCTAGATGTTTATGGTGGTAAGACAATTTAACAGAGAACCAATATAACATAATTTGATCAACATAACATTAGCAATTGATAGCAGACAAATGAAGGCTACATAATCATTTGCATGGATGTACCACAGCATTGGCAATTTGTTTAAAATCATGAGAAATTGCTTTTATGACGTGACTAGAATAGATGATGTGGAGGTTGAACAAGTACTTCAGAGATGACAGAGAATTTCATCACCAGCTGCATCACAGGCATATATTTAAAATTCCAGAAATCTGTGTGTGTCACCGACATTATCGCAGGCACTGTGTCCTATCTATAATTCCAGGAATCTGTGTGTGTGTGCCACAAATTTTATCCCGGGCACTATGCACTATCTATAGTTCAAGTAATCTGTATTTGTGTGTTTCACTGACTGCATCACGGGCACTGTGTACTGTGCACTAGTAGCATCAAACTTGAGAACACGCATGCAGTCTTATCCTGAATGTCAGTTTCAGAATGTCAGTTGGCCATTTTGTGTAACTTAATACATTTCGCTCTTTTGAAGTGTGTTTCCTCATATGACAGATTGCAATTCCACTTGTATGCACTTTTGTTACCTCAAACCACCCTGTGGTCCACCCTTACAACGAATAGCTTACTCGCCATATATCCCACAGGTACTTTTCTGATCTTATGGACACATGTTGAAATACAGCCACACGTCACCCAAGAATACAATGACACTAAACACAAGAATTGTACTTGCCAGTGTTTTGGTGTCACTTGGCTCAGGCTGATGACTTCATCCAATATTTCATTTTTGGCTTTTTCAAAGAGTTCATTCTAGAAACAAGATTACCAGAATGAATAGGTTTCTGGTGTGGGTGTGACACAGACAGTTTAGGAGTGTGTATTGGACATGAGTGTGTGTGTGTTACCCTGTCCAGCTCTCTAAGACGAGGGTAGTTGTTCTTCCACTCTGTCTCCAGGTTGAAGCGAGATGCTAGTGACAGAAAGGACACAATAACAGCTGGATACTTTTGAACATGAAAACAATTTGCAGTTTGCCTTAGATCTGAATCAGTAGTTTACATATGCATGCATTATTCTATGTAGTAAAGCTTTTAGAAGACATAGAAATCTGATTCCTCATAGCCTATTAAATTTGTATATGAAACGTAAATAGCTGGATCAATCCTGGACATAGTACATAGATATATATATATATACTATGGTCTGTTTTCGTTAAACAGATATTTTTAAAATGGGACTACAATTATTCAATACAGCCAAACTCAAAAAAATATGTTTTCATTGTATGAGCACAGCACTCAAACTCTCCGGGAGGCAAGGATTCGGTGCCGTGGCTACAGTCACAAAAGTCTGAGTTCAAGAAAACACACACACAGTCGCTACACACACACACACACACACCATCTCTCCTTACACAATGGATATTAGGGTAATTGCTAGGTTTAGGGTCCAAGGCAGCACCAGGCTTGGCAGGTTTTTGATGGGCTTTTGATCAATACGCCACACAATGTGAAGGGGAAGTGGCGGTCGCTAGGCTATTCATCACCAGTGCTGTTAGAGGGAGCCAGCAGCTGTCTGGGCTCATTCCCCATGGTAAACGAGGCTGGAGGAGACGTGTGGCAGGGAATGGGTGGGCTGATCTGGGCCAGGAAGAAAATGGGAGCAAGGAATAACAGAACAAAAGGAGAAAACGGGTGGATCAGATCAGGATTAGCTGATTTAGTGCTTTAGTCAAACTATGTTAAAGCTTTATGTTGTAGTTCTTTTTTGCGCAACTGCTGGTCAAATAGAATTATAAGGTGATTGTGTTATTATTATGTGTGGGGTATTCTTGCCTGTATTGGATAGTGTACAGAGAGGTTGTGCATACACGCCATAATGGGCCAGTTCTGGATAGTGAATCTTGACCCCAAAGGAAATAATTTGATGTTTTCTACTTAAAGATCCTGTAAAGTGGACCTGGAAACGAGTTTTAAGTTCGCCACACCACAGAATAATGTGTTATTAACTACCCACCCAAATTCGAATGAAAAAATAACACCGACATGTATGTTGAATTAAGGTTTGAAATCGTGAAAAAATCAGCAGTCTTCTCTGCTTGAGACTGGGGGGGCGTGTCGCCTGAAGGAGCTGAAGCTCCGCCCCTCGCTGCCGAGTGCCTACCTCCGACCCAGATAATGGACGCTATGTCAAGCCGAACAAAACCGTATAGAATTAGAATTTATTTGTTCAACGAGTGAAACATACAGATGCATATAAATGAAATGTTCTCCTGAGCTGTAACAGTAAAAATGGACACCAGAGACAGCAGACAGTGAGCTCTCCAACTAGGCTACTTCTAACACATTAGCTACCATTTCACCAAAATACCATCATTCTAAACCGAGTAGCCTAATATCAATTTAGCGGTTTGCACTAACTCATAGCAGAGATACCTCTGGAAAAGATATCTAGTATAATTATAACAAGCACACAGAACTGAGTGATGAACTGCTGGCGGCGGTGTATGGTCCAGGTGCGACCGGAGGATGAACGGCCGGAGGGGCGATGCTCGGTACGGCTCAGCGCTGCAAGAGAAGCCGTGTGTTGGTGAACCCCGTCTGTCTCTGGTTCATGTTAAAACTGTCCGCAGTGAAATGGTCAGTGCAGAGGCGGCTGTTGGAGTTTATCCGAAGCTTTCCATGAGCGTGGCTCTTCACAAAATCTATCCACCTATTTTTCCTTTCATTATCAATAGGGAACTTAAATGGCGTTGCAGCGCAGCTGGAGTTATTGCATCCAGGGAAGATGCAGTTGCGGGTGGTGGGAGACATCCGGAAGCTAGCTAGCTAGCTGATGTAGGCTACAATAACAGTACAGCAGGAGGAGCCATTCAGTGATCTGACGTAGATAGGGCGAAATGACGTAGATAGGGCATTTTTTGGCTCCGCCCATTAAAACCTGATCTGAAAACGGAAGAGAAACTGTTCTTCGGTTTAACTCCACATTTCAGTGTGACAAAGTTTTAGCGCTTTGCACATGCTTTCAGGAACTCATTTCACACGTATATAATGTACTTAGAAGCAAAACATGGAATTTACTTTACAGGATCTTTAAGAGGGGATGCTTGTAATAATGTTCCAAACTTCCATATGTAACGTCTCATTCTCATCATTGATAAAAGCAAATATAAACTAGAGAGAGGATACAATTTCTGGGGAAATTGTGAGGTGTGCCATTGCAGATGGGTCAGTTTTATTAAATTTTACAACTAATATTTCTGTATATTTTCAATAATTATGCATAGGCCTACTTATGAAGGTTGCATAGATTTAAAAGCATACATTTCTTGCTGCTCATTTACACTTGAAAATACCAAGAGTGAAGTGTAGAATGAAACGGTTCTCTTCTCATTTCCCTTAGTGCATGAGGGAATGGTGATAGGCTATATGGCAGCCTCACATAGGCCTAGTTGAAACAGTAGCATGGAAACAAAGAAATATGGCAATACTGTGTAAAAATGGTCCTTACCTATATGACCTAAACTTCCCTTAAGTATTTCCCTTCTATTGATATTTTAAGCATTTACTCTATTGTATTCATTCAGTAATAAAGAACCCCCTCTGAAACAAGCTGATTTAAACGTGTCAGTATGGATATCGCTATTCAAACACTACCATCTGCCAACAGAAAATATGCCTCCCAAAAAACGTAAATACGCTTGAAATTTATTTTTGGAAAACTGGCTAATATAACAAGTTTGCTGGAAGCGATTATTGTCAGTAACGCCCTTGTCTGAAGACTCGGGGCTCATGTGACCGGCTATCCACATTGTAAGTAGGGAAAAGCGCATTTAACTTTGTCAGCTTCTCTAATATTCCCCTCTACATCAGCCTCTCTCAATCCTGGTCATTGATCCTGGTCCTTGGGCCTACTGTAGCCCTGCATGTTTTTAAATGTTTATCTGCTCCAAATGACTGGGTTGTCAAAATAAAGGTTGGAGGCAAGATACCACTAATAAGTGTGTCCTGCACCTCCCCCCACCTGTTCCTGAAGGTCAGTCACTGCCAGGGTGGCCATATACACGGTTTCTAGCCAAATCGGGCTACTTTGAAAACAGTGATAGGAAGCGGCATGATTTAATTATTTGTTGTAAAGGTGCATGTACACTGCAGCAACTCGATGCGAGCGACGACGGGCTTTCCATTCATTTTCAATGGAGCCAGGCGAATCGCTTGCGTGGTGCACTGTGGGTAGCGACGCAACGCGATCCAAGCGATTCGAGTTGAGATTCTCAACTTTATGCAAATGAGGAGCAATTTTGGCTAGCGATGGCCAATCGGATCGTTTTCTTGTTTCTCGTAACGTAGCAGCCATGGTAAACATTTCTAGCTTTCAGTTTCAAGATGGAGGACAAACTGATCGTCTATGTGGCTGCATACCCAGCCCTATTTGATACGTCTCTGTATTCGTACACATATGTGAACAAAAAAAATGAGGCATGGCGCAGGGTCGCCAATGTTGTTGTTGCTCCTGGTGGGGTTTTTGTACTTTTAAATTCTGTCTCGTAACATAACGTAACGTAACTGTGCTAGCTAGGTAGCCCCGTCGGCGGTACAGTACACCGATCGCGTACAATACTACATTTAATCTTTCACTGATTAAAATACAGCCAGAACTAGTGTGTACAGTAGATAACATCATGCTACATCTAGCCAGCGTATTATATTTTTGCTTTGTGTGTAAAAGTTGTATTTTGATCAATATTGCGAGTATGTAAACCCAAATCTGCACACTTTGCCATGACGTTATACAAACTACAACAGTGACTTTACAGAACTACAACTCTGCATTATTCTGTCTGCCCGAGCGTGGTGCAATGTGGGAAGGCGAGCGATGGCAAGCGATTCACGTCGCTGTAGTGTACATGCACCGTAATGAACCAATGAAACGTGAGAAAAGCAGAAAACAATGAAAATATTAATCCACCAGTCATTTTAACATTTTAACTATGGAGGCATCTGTTGGACAAATGTGTTAACTCTGTTTTGAGCACTCGTTGGGCTGGAATTTTTTGCTGGACCTGGCAACCCTGGTCACTGCTGCTTGCTAGCGAACCTTCACTGAGGGGATTGTTTGAATGAGTCGTAATTGTTTTTTTTTTATGTAGGCCTATATGAGACCACACATTCGTAGATGAAGGCCTACTTTTCAACTACATGACAACGGATGAGGTTGATCGGTTTAAATGAGCGAAAACAAGGCACAATTTTCCCTCCTGTCCATATTTTTTTTGTGCATACAGGGTAGAAATGCCCGTGGCAAGCTAACTAGCTATAAAGAGCGAAGGGCAGTTTGTAACGCTCAGAATGTAGCTCTATGTTACGTCCCCCAGTCCTGTCATGTGTTCTGTGTGTGTTTGTTTTGGCTCTGTGTGTCTTTTCTGTACAGGTGGCACCAATCACCCTCATTGCCACTCATCACTGACTCCTCCCTCCCGGTATCATGTTCAGCTGGTTCCTGTTCCCTTCATCCAATCCCGTCATCCTTTCAGCTGTATATCTGTGCCACTGTTCGAACGGGGTCTCAGTGTGTTTGGTTGCTCTTTGTGAGGGTTTTGTTTTGTGACATTGTGGAAGCCTGAGAGACCTGTTGACTGTGATTGTTTGTGATGTATTGTTATTGACTGTTGTTTTACCATTACCATTGTTAATCTTTTGTTTATTTTTGTTTTCCCAGGTAGGAGGGCAAGTACCTTGGGAGTGTTAGGCAAGACGCCCTGGGCTTACATCACCCGTAGGGTAACTTCCTTGTCTAAACACATTAGGTTAGATCTGGGCGGACCACCCCCTGTATTTTGGTTAGGGCGTTCTGCTCAAGCGCATGTTAGCAAGTATTGTTTGATAGGTAGTTAGGACAGGTAAGGGGGTAGGCTGTATTTTACTATCTTTGCTTTGGTCCCGTCCAGCCCCTGGTTGTGGGTCTCATGTTTTGCTAACGGGAAACAAAATGGGTACAGTTTCAGTACCTCTGCATTGGGTTTATCTGTCATCAGGCTGGCCGTTTCCATGTTGGGGTAGTGCCGAAATTGCTAGTTAAAGGTGTGGCTCTGTTATTAGGTAACAATCTTGCTGGGGGTAGAGTAATCCCCGTAATGGAGGTGTTAGACAAACCTGGTCCTGCTCAATCAGATTCAGATCCGAATACAGACCTTCCAGTGTTTCCATCTTGCGCAGTGACTCGCGCCCAAGTGCGTAACACGGGAGAGATCTTCGATCTTTCTCCGTTATATATATCCGAAAAGAGTCCAGTTACGCCCCGTGACTCAGGCGTAGTCGCTCACTCCACCTAGAACGGATCTCAAACCAAGTGTTTGCGATGAGGAGTTAAGTGGTTTGTTAGAAACCATCACACCGGCGGGGGTGATTGAGTGTCAACAAAAAGACGAAAGCCTTTGAAAATTTTGCTTCAATAGATTCAACAGTTGAAGCCAGCAACGCGAAAACCACCTACTTCTTAGAAAAAGTTTTTGTGATGAGGAAATGGAATGCCCATAATACAGATGAAAGATGGGATTCCGTTTATCAAGTAGTGCTACCTACTCAGTTTCAACAGCAGGTATTGTCGCTTGCACATGACTATGCATGGGCAGGACACTTGGGAATCACCAAAACGTATGATCATATCCTTAGGCATTTTTTCTGGCCTGGCTTAAAAACTGATGTAGTTAATTACTGAAAAACATGTCATGTGTGTCAACTGACGAGAAAGCCAAATCAGACGATTCCCCGTGCTCCTCTCTTCCCTGATACAGGTGGTGGGTGAGCCTTTCGAGAGGATAATACTGTGTTGGTCCACTCCCGAAAACGAAGTCAGGCAACCAGTTCTTGCTAACCATCATGTGCTGTACTACGAGGTACCCAGAGGCAATCCCTCTCCGTAAAATTACCGCCAAAGCAGTGATTACTGTCTTGATTAAGTTGTTCACCACGTTTGGCCTACCCAAGACGTTACAATCGGATCAAGGTTCCAACTTCACGTCGAAACTATTTGCCTCTGAGATGCAAACACTAGCCATCACACATCAAACCTCCAGTGCATATCATCCCAAGAGCCAGGGTGCATTAGAGAGATGGCACCAGACTTTGAAGGGGATGCTTAAGAAATATTGTTTAGCAACAAAGTCAGACTGGGATGAAGGGGTTCCATTTGTGTTGTTCTTGGAGTTCCCCATGCATAACCGCTCCACTTACCTCCCTACTCAGCCCTAAGGTTCAGTTGGACAGCAGACTGTCAACGTGCTTTGAATAGGCTAAAGTGCTACTCTGTACGATCCCCATTCTCACAGCTCCAAACTTTAACAGACCATTTGAAATGGAAGTTGACAGGAACTGGGGCAGTTCTTCAGGAAGATGATGATGGAGTAAACCATCCAGTATGTTTCTTTTCAAAGAAATTCCATCGGTGCCAAATCAGATACTCCACGGTTGAGCAGGAAACTCTAGCATTATTGCTTCCTTTATAGTTTGATGTCTAAAACAGGGGCACTCATCTGACAAACTCAAATATCTCAAAACAAAAGTCCCAACTTGAAGATGTAGAGGAAACCTTTGTGAAGAGATTGGCATACAGTCTAAGCTGTGGCATTGAAGTTGAGGTTAGTAGTCAGATTAGTTTTTCAATTGGTGAAACAATATGGGACTTTTGATTTAAGTAAGGGGAGTGCTGAAAATGTACTGTCGCCATTTGGTTTCCTACACAGTGGTGGAATTGTTTTTCTTACCAGTGTACAACGTTGCAGTGAGCTACACTGGTTTAAAACAACAGGTAATGATAATTTCACCAACTAATTGTTTACTTGTAATCTAATGTCATAAATCCTAAAACAAACATTTATCTTTGAAGAATGTTTATTTTAACGATTGAAAACAGATACATCACAGACCGCTGTCGTTTGTGTCGGGCAACAGAGGCTAATGTCATGATGCTAAAGGTATGTTTCACTGCAGCGACGCAAATCGCTTGCCATCGCTCGCCTTCCCACAGTGCACCACGCTCGGGGGCGTGTCAGACAGATGAATGCAGAGTTGTAGTTCTCTAAAGTCACTGTTGTAGTTCGTATAACGTCATGGCAAAGTGTGCAGACTTGGGTTTACGTACTCGCAATATCGATCAAAATACAACTTGTAGCCTATACAAAATACAAAAATGTTTAATAGACATACATGTTGACATGTGTAAAAATGTTTTATTTAGTGGTGGGGCGTTAACGCGCTGCGACTTATCGGCGATAAAAAAAAATATCGCCGTTAATCTATTCTCAAAGTTGGGTTGGGAGCTGGGTCTATACTACGCAAGCTATGATGACTTTCACCTTTATACTTTAGCGCGGATGTATACCTAGCCGAATTGCACTGTAGGGGGTGAGAACGAGTCTTCAAACCTTGACAAGACTAAGGTTGTTTGCACCTTGTGCTATGCGGAATTAGTTTACTGTAGGAGTTCTTCCAGTCTCAAATACCACCTAAACGCAAAGCATCCCTTAGCTAATGTGGAAGATGCCGGGCCAAGCACTGATGTAGCGCAGGGGAAGAGTCATCGTCAAACTACGATGTTTGAGTGCAACCGAGGCAAGCCCGTCAGCACAGCTCTATCAGCCAAGCTAACTAATCTAATAAACAGTTAATAAACACAAGTACATCTTATTGAACATAATTTATTTTCATCACCAATTATCATAGTAGAACAGCTTTCTCAAGCAGTTTGTGATGCATTTTGGAAACAGGAGATGAGCTCCTGGTCTAATGCGCCACCTGGCTTGAGAAACCCGTTCTCAAAGACTTACTTTTAGTCATTATTTGGGTAGCACACATATTCTGAATGCCTTCGGCGGAATTCAAATGAGCCATTTTAATCTAGATTAATCTAGATTAACGCCAATATTACAGTGAGATTAATCTAGATTAAAAAAAAATATCTATGCCCACCACTAGTTTTATTATATTACTGTACTTGAAGTCTCTGCTAATCTGTCGATACGACTAGTCCCAGCCGGGCTAGATAGCTAGTTACCCATAGAACGAAGTTACGTAATGTGACAAGACTGAATTTGAAAGTACAAAAAAAACACAAGGAGCACCGACAATGTCGGTGTAGTTGCCGTCAGAGAGGCAACTCTCATATTTAGATCTATTTTATTCGAGAATAATTAATAAATAGGTAGATGTTCAGCATGGTTTTTGAATGAATGAGGAATGTATTTTCTGTTGGTGTATGTCGGTTCATTTCTTGTTATTTTGATAGAACCATGGACAAAAGGGGGAACCTATTTTTCTTTCCGCTTTTGAATTGTTGATTGTTGCTGTCAGGATGGGTTTGCCGGTGCACTACATCAAAAGAGACACACGAGGTGCTGTGCTGGTGGCATGTACGAGGTAGTTTATAAGCAAATAAGCCGACGCATATAAGAAGTCAAATAAGTTTTATTTTTAAGAAGAAGAAGTTGTCCAAGTTTATTCCTCGAGTAAGAGAGGCCAATGAGGTATGTGTTTGTCGTGTTAATTGCTTTTCTGCATGTGAACATGTGTAATTAGTCAATTATGTGTTGAATGTGCAGTTTATTATTCGTTTTGTATGTACATTTCGTTTATTCTGTGTAAAACACTGTTTCGAAAAGTAATTGAAGTTTATGTTTTTACTTTCTTAGTTCTGACGGCATTGTTGGGGAATTAACGCTACAATAAATGTCAGTTGAAACCGAAGAACAACTTAGCCTTTGATTTAACTCGAGAGGAGTAACAGTCGGCAACCCTGTGCCAGGCCTCATTCTTTTCATTAATGTCTCTGTACAAATACAGAGACGTATCGTACAGGACTGGATATGCAGCCACACAGGCGATTAGTTTTTCCTCCATCTTGAAACTGAAAGCTAGACATGTTTACCATGGTTGCTACGTTACGAGAAACAAGAAAACAATCCGATTGGCCATCACTAGCAAAAATCACTCATTTGCATTCAGTTGAGAAAATCTCAACTCGCACCCAACTACACCCAGTCTCTCCTCCAGCCCTACACCCCCACCCGCCACCTTCGGTTTTCTTCTGACAACCGTCTGGCAGTCCCACCTCTCAAGAGCCCCCGCTCCCAACCCAAGCTCTTCTCCTGTCTGGCCCCCCAATGGTGGAATCACCTCCCCACCTCCATCAGAGACACTGACTGTCTCCCCACCCTCAAGAAAAGGCTAATGACGCACTTGTTCCGGGAATACAACAGTACTTCAGAAAGATTTGCTGGATCTGATGTTAGTTTCGTTTATTTACACCAGTGACGCAATGACACTTATTGAGGGTCTTGTTGCACTTGTTGGTTAGTTGTAACTGATTTAACTACTTGTATTCGCTGTAAATTATATTACTGTTGCTTGCTTTCCTACAAGTACACTCTTGCACTTTTGAGGTTCATGTTGTTTAATTGTAACTTGTTTAACTAAATGCTCTTAACTAAATGCTCCCATTGGCACTTATTTGCTTTTCACAATGTATGCTTCATGTTTTGGCTACCCGCAATGTTTTTGAGGCTATCACGTTGTTTATGATCAATGACCTATGCACTTTTGTAAAGCTCTCTCTTGGAAGTCGTTTTGATAAAAACGTCTGCTAAATGAATAAATGTAAACTCGAATTGCATCGCGTCGCTACCCACAATGCACCACGCAAGTGATTCGCCTGGCTCCATTGAAAATGAATGGAAAGCATGTTGTCGCGTCGCTCGCGTCGCTGCAGTGTAAATGCCCCGTAATACCTCAGTGAAATATGGTATATCATATTGTACATTACATTTCACAATGTTAAATGAGTAAATATATATGACCCTGGCCTTTGCTTGTGGCGTTTCTGTAGCTGTCTTGCCGTTTTAGGTAGTTACCTATCTCCCAGAAGTTAACAAGCTGCTAGTATAGGTAATCACGTGTGTGTTTGTGACGTTAGTGACGTTTCTGACTGTGGCTAGATAGTTAGCCACCGTTAGCTTCACTTTTCACCACCAAAACTTAAATTAAGCCTAAACCGTGCAACGGAATGTAAAATCCAATACGAGCAATGCAATCGTGACCAAGACGAACATTTTGAAACCGACATTGTCTTTGTTGTGCAAAAATTGAGGGACGAGTAAGGGTGGGAAAATAAATTATAATATATATAAACTCAACAGACTCAACAGAAACTCAACAGAAAAATATTGCAGGGGATTTTTTTACTTTTGTGGGCCGCTACCCACACGGTTAGCTGTGTTGCTCATTCCAGGAATGCACGATCCTTACAAGTTGTACCTTGTTGTAAAGGTGACTAATCAGGCTTTCCAACGAAATAACGACAGTTCTGTTCTACAACATATTCCCATGTGACACCAGGCTGTGAAGGTTAACTTAAAATTAATTCAGGCAGAAAGGGGCGAAATTCTGAATTAATCCAGATTGTCACTGCTGAAGTTCACCAGCATGCTTAAGGTCTGTTGGTGTGTCTGGTGGTGCGATCCTCCTGGTTACCTTTGAAGGCATCAGCCTGTTGCTCCACAGACTCCCGCACCATTTTCCAGAAACAGTCAGACACAGCCAGACTCAAGTTCTTGGTGGTCACCTGGTGGGCCTTCAGCATGCCGTCCCTATGGGCAGAAGCACAGTTACAAAGACAGACATCAGAGAAAAGCAGAATGCCATTGACTACAATGTTATTTTCAGATTCAAGCATACAGGCAAGTCAGTTGTTTTGCTCCACCAATTATAATATCCCCTAAATGGCAGGGTAGGTAATGTTGTTGAGAAGCACATTTTGTCATATTTGCTGAAATAAACTTCCTTCCACATCCTGTTAGCAACCAATAAACCTAAAGGTCTGACAGCAAAATGTAATAAATCAGATCTGTCCAAGGACTGTCATAAACACAACCAATCATTTATTTTGAACTGAACTAAATGAATGGACAGCATTCAGATCAAATGCAATGATTGGACAGGCTACTTCTCTGTCTACCTACCTAAAGTCACAAAACATAGCTACCCTGCCTTTAAAGACATTGTCATTTAGCAGACACTCTTATCCAGAGCGACTTACAGTAAGTACAGGGACATTCCCCCGAGGCAAGTAGGGTGAAGTGCCTTGCCCAGGGACACAACGTCATTTTTTGGCACTGCCGGGAATCGAACCAGCGACATTCTGATTACTAGCCCGATTCTTCAGGTTAAACCTGAGACTCCCTAAAGACGAATAGTTTGGTGATACTCACTTCAGCAGTCTAGAGTTCTGGAAAAAGTCTTCCTCGTAGTCTTTGATAGAGTCAATGCTCTCACTGCTGCTGCCTGGAGAGGAGCATAGCACATGTAATGGGTGATCCAACTCAGTGAGGGAACAAGTTATACCAAAGTAGTTTACAGAGTCAGAGCACCACACCTTTCCCTGTCACAACAGCAAAGTATCCCAGAGCCTTCATGGGAAACAGCCTTCCTTCAACTATCTGTTGAATCTGTTGCAGAACAGAACAAGAAAAAACGTATTTTTATTATTATTCAGTAAGACCACAGTCAAGTTTTTTTCTCAGCACCAAGGACATGAGGAAAGTGGACCAATGAAAGTAGTGCTTTACTCTGCTGGGGCTGGCCAGGTTCTTCTCAGCCAGGTCCACTTTGGTCAAAACAAAAATGGTCCTCTTCCCTTGGGGATCCATCTGACTGACCAGGTCTGTCACAATACTGCGCTCGGCATCTACTGACCCATCTGAGAAAACAGAACGTGAATAAGGGAGAAAAGTTGTTATGAACAAAGTTATGAATTAAACACATCTTTGTTCAATTCAAAGTTGTGTTTACATTTTTTCCCTTCTTTGCCCCCACATTTTCCATTTGTGTAATGTCCTTGCTGCTGTCTAATGAATAGCAGCTTGCTACTGAACAGGTCTGTCACAAACCATTGATCAATTAACAATAATTGAAGATTACAACTAATGATTACTTTATTACTCTTATACTGTTTTGAATGTTCTGAATATAATAAACAATGTTTGATCTATACCCTGCTATATTAGCTCATGAGAACATGACCTTTGGTCATGTCCAGGAGAGAAATGTGCCTATTTCTGAATTATGTTGCTTGTATCCTTATCCATCATGCTGTTTGCTAAAGCTTGTTTATGTCTGTATAGCCATAAGTTAATTATTTGTAAGATGCAACTAAGGAATGTGTGAGACGTGTACACTACCGTTCAAAAGTTTGGGGTCACTTAGAAATGTCCTTATTTTTCAAAGAAACACTTTTTTTCAATGAAGATAACATTAAATGAATCAATAAACACTATACATTGTTAATGTGGTAAATGACTATTCTAGGTGGAATTGTCTGTTTTTTAATGAAATATCTACATAGGTGTATAGAGGCCCATTTCAAGCAACTCTCACTACAGTGTTCAAATGGTACATTGTGTTTGCTAATTACCTTAGAAGACTAATGGATGATTAGAAGAATTAGAATGCCAAAGGTCTCCAATGCTGTAATTGCTGCAAATGGAGCATTCTTTGACGAAAGCAAAGTTTGAAGAACAAAATTAATATTTCAAATAAAAATAATTATTTCTAACCTTGTAAATGTCTTGACTATATTTTCTATTCATTTTGCAACTTATTTGATAAATAAAAGTGTGAGTTTTCATGGAAAACTGTCTGAATTGTCTGGGTGACCCCAAACTTTTGAACGGTAGTGTAGGTCCAAGGTTACCATTTCTATGAACCATCTAAAGACTAAACAAACGCTATCTAGCACCATGAATGCGGCGTCTTCTGTCTGTGCTTGCGAAGGCTATGTTGATGTCACCCCCTAACGTTTCTTGTGAGAGTAAAACCTCCCGCATTGTGATACTATTTAACTGCCTTTCATTCCTGTATTCATTGTCCAGTCCTCGGAGATGCTCAACTTGAGCGTATCAGACAACTACACCTTACAGATCTGTAATAAATATTTGATTTTGTCTTGAACTTGTACTTGGCAACTAACTTCATTGACTTGGTACTTTAACAGCAATAGGGTTCACAAAGAGTCTTCACTACCTAATGTAATAGTCACATACACAAAGTAGGCCTACTTGTTGTTAAGTAATATACAAAACTTTGAATATAATTGGCTGTGTAAACCTTGTACAGGGTTCTTGCAGGTTTTGGTAAATCAAATTAAAGACCTTTTTAAGACATTTTAAGACCATAAAGATTGAAATTTAAGACCTACACGACGCATTACCCCCAAAAATATTAAAATCAAAGAAATTCTGAAAAAAACATTTTATTTCAATGAATTCAGTAATTGAAAAAGCATACATTTAATTTACAGATAAAACAATCACATTAGTCATTTTTGAATATTTTTGGGGCAAAGTTTGCAGCGAGCCTTGTACCTGGAGGTGGGTACCGCTTGTAACCAACAGCGAAAATCGCTAGCCATGTCTCGTTGAGAGTACACTTTCCCATTTTCCACACGTAGCCGAACTTTAACAAACTCTGAGGAAGTGCAGACGTATTTCGCGGGCAGGTATTGCATTTATAACAGGATTTGTAGTTTTATCACCGTGTACATACCAACACCAATATCCCCCAGAAAAAACTATAACACAACGTTCTGAGTGCAGCGTTCTGCTGGTTTCGTTTGTAGAGCTCTGCTTTGTAGGCTGCGACTCAATACTTTTTTGCTACTTTGTCATAACTTTCTGCGGCCAGCGGTTCTGGAAATGAACGAGGGTAAAACCTTTTTTAGACCTGACTAAATGAAATTTAAGACCTTGGATAAAATCTGGCAGTTTTTAAAACGTTTTAAGGCCTTAAATTTAAAGTTCAGAATTTTAGACTTAAGACTTTTTAAGACCCCGCGGGAACCCTGTTGTAAACCAGGTTATTCATATAAATTAAAAAAATCTGCACATTTTGGAGACAACCCGAAATTGTATATCTGATTGTTGCAACTGTCAAATGTACATTTGGTTTAATTGCACGCATAGCACAAGCAGTACTGATATGGGTCATCTAAAGTTTAAGTAAAAACCGTGTACTATTACATTCCTAATGGATAATAGATCTGTCAATATTGACTACTGGGTCTCACCTTGGATACAAAGGATGATGGCGTTAGGATTCGCCATGTAGGCCTTGCTGATGCTGAAGATGGTCTCCTTGGTATCTGCAGCCATGCCTGTGGTCACAGTCTAGAATATAAATCCATAAATTTGCATAAGCATCACAGCATTATCACAACTGTACATCTGTGTTTAACTCAACGTATCTTGAGTTGCACTCACATTGATGCATCCCGGTAGATCCACAAGGACCATCCTCTGGATACCTGGGCCTTTAACACTCAGGGAGATAGTCTGGCATCAAAACAAAAAATATTTAGCATGATTTAAGTTAAGATATCCTCTAGCTTGACATTAATACTTGGTTAGTAGTCTGAGACCAGCAAATG
This sequence comes from Osmerus eperlanus, assembly GCF_963692335.1. NCBI lineage: Eukaryota > Metazoa > Chordata > Actinopteri > Osmeriformes > Osmeridae > Osmerus > Osmerus eperlanus. The sequence goes on from NC_085043.1 coordinate 1,684,752, forward strand.
TTTAGGTCATACAAGTCTGACGCTTTGGGATGCACTGCAAGTTAATTGTGTCCTAATTAGGGATGGGTATCGAGAACCGGTTCTTGTTTAGAACCGGTTCCCAGTGAATCGATTCCTTGGAATCGTTAGCAAAATTCCTTAATGATTCTGTTAACGATTCTCTGTGCCGTTGCGCATGCGCGAACTTTTATTCAGACAGACTGCAGCAAACATGGCAACTAGGAAGAAGCGTTCTAAAGTTTGGTTGTATTTCACACGACAAAATGACAACAACGCCACTTGTAACGCGTGTAAAAAGTCTATTTCGTCAAAGGGAGGAAATACTACAAATATGAAGAAGCATTTGAACACACAGCATGGAATGAAGTTACTGGAACGTCATGTGTTCGATGCATGCAGCAGCGCAGCTAACGTTCGCGCTTCATCTCTAACTATCTAAGGTAGAGCTAAACTGCTCAAAAGTGATCACAATCACTTGTTACTGTGTGAAGCAATTTGCCTTTATTGTGTGTAGTCGATCTAGTTATCTTCTGTCCCGTCGTTTGAAGCATACATTTTAGCTCCGGCATTCGTCTCCCATTAGTATTGATCATTTCACGTTATCGGGGCGGCGTGTGTCATCAGCAAACGTTCGCGTGTCCCATTATTAAACTGAGCATATCGATTTTTAATCCATTATTAAACTTAGCATTTTAATTGTTTAACCTTTTAATAGTCCTGTTAAATGTGCCTGAAAACGCCTAAACAACATACCCAAAGTACATTGAAAGCTGTTGTTGAACCATTTGGAGTACATGCATGTAAAGAGTAAAGGCTGTGGTGGTCATTTGTATTTTCTTTCTTTAGAGGTTTAAAAAACAAAATCTATTTTCCACAATAGGATCGTTCTATATTATTATTTGAAAAAGCGAATGACAAATCAACAGGGTAAAATTGTCTAGAATCAGGATCCTCTCCCTGGATGAAGGTATCCCAGGTATGCACAATCAGCTAAGCTGCTAAACTCTACTGTCAAAGCAGGAAGCAGGAGGCAAGAAGCATCTAATCTACAGATGTCACCCACTTAATGTGAGGGTTCTCACTTTTTGAGAACATGGTGACAGTGTAGCTACAAATGGTAGCTTAAAGAGGGAGGTAGAATGCTTAAAATGTGTATGTTGTTTTTGAGGCCGTGAAGTGCAGGAATTGGATATTCGGCAGCGTTGCCACAACGGACCGAATGGCTTCGCTTGCCTTTCTCCACCGCCATTACTGAACTACAACTCAAACTAGCGCACAACCTCAACATCATCATTCTCAGCCACTCCCTCGCTGATTGGACCGGTGAAAATGTGTTCGGAGAAAACAGACTAATATAGCGCAGACCCAGACGGAATGTTGAAGGAAAATGAAAATTGAGCGGAAGTACGTAGGAGGGCAGAGCCAGGCTAGGTCTGTGCTGGAAATATTGCCTACTTTAATTCAGAATCGTAGATTATAAACTTGAACATGACACCCTAACAACCAATTACGAATTAATTTGCTTTAATCACTGAAGCAGTTTAACCTTGACCCTCTGCTAGTACTTCTGTACTGTAGTACAGTATGATTTGCTTTAATAATTGATATGTCCACTTCCTTGTTGATTTGAATATTATGAATATATCCACTGCATATTGCAATCCGTTTCCCCCCGATCTGGAGGTATTACTCCAAAAGAATCACTTACACTGACCGGTACAGTATGCTACTTATACAGCAGTTTACAGTAGCACCCGCTATACAAAGAAGCAACGCCTGACGGACTAACAATGGTAACTAAGGTGGGCGAGGCTTACGCAAAAGGTCAATTAACTGACATTGCTTATAATTGGTACTCATTGCGCAATCATGACATTGCAACATTTACATAGAGGTTTCACAATGATCTGCGTTCTGAATTCTCAACAGCGCCAACAGGGCTGAGGGGGGGGGACATTTATATCCTACAATTTGTTTTAAGATATGTTTTGGGAATATGCATGCTTTATTGGACAGTGAAAGTATGAGATAAGTAGGGGAGAAGGGAAGACATGCAGAGAAGAGCCAGGGCCGGATTCTAACCCGGGCCGCTGCGGTGAGCCCATGTGCTACGAACAGGTGAACCACCACTTGACACTGAATATGTTAATGCTCTTCTTGCATTTATTATATATTAATTATATACTAATTAATTAATTATAAACTTTTCTCTACCTTCTCCAGCCTTCTTAACCCACCTCCCCCACCCTCCCCCTCCACCCTGACAGCAGACGACTTCTCCTTCTTTGAGAAAAAAAGTTACTGACATTAGCAGTCGGTTCCCTGAACCCACCTTTCCTACCCACTCACCCTCTATGACTGACCCAACTAAATGTCTAAACTCTTTCTCTCCCCTGTCTGAGGCAGAGATCTCTGACCTCATTCTCTCTCATCGCCCCACCTCCTGTCCCCTTGATCCAGTCCCGTCCCCTCTCTTTCAAACCATCTCTCCCTCCATCATAACTTTTCTTCTCCATGTCCTTAACTCCTCTCTTACTTCCGGCACTTTCCCCTCTGCCTTCAAACAGGCCAGAGTTAGCCCTCTACTCAAAAAACCCTCCCTTAACCCAGCTGTCCTCCAGAACTACAGACCGGTATCAATACTACCCTTCTTTTCTAAAACAATTGAACACGCTGTATCTAACCAACTGTCAAACTTCCTCTCTCAGAACAACCTGCTTGACCCCAACCAATCGGGCTTCAAGACTGGCAACTCCACAGAAACTGCCCTCCTGTCAGTCACCACTGCCCTCCAGTCTGCCAGAGCGGCTTCGAGGTCATCCGTCATCATTCTGCTGGACCTTTCTGCCGCGTTTGATACGGTTAACCATCAAATCCTGCTGGCCAGACTTTCTGAGATGGGCATCACTGGCACTGTACTTCAGTGGATCTCATCCTACCTGTCGGGAAGATCCTACCAGGTCTCCTGGGGAGGCAAAGTGTCAGGCCCCCACCAGCTCTCCACTGGTGTCCCACAGGGCTCCGTCCTTGGACCCCTCCTCTTTTCCCTCTACACCACCTCGCTTGGACCTATCATCACCTCCCATGGCTTCTCCTACCACTGCTATGCTGACGACACGCAGCTGTACCCGTCGTTCCCCCCGACTGATCCGGGGATCTCAGCTAGGATCGAGGCCTGCCTCACAGACATCTCCGCCTGGATGACCGAGCACCACCTCTAGCTGAACCTCGCCAAAACAGAACTCCCCATCATCCCGGCCAAACCCTCCATCTCCCACGATCTCTCAATCACCCTGGGATCGGCGACGGTGACCCCTTCATCCTCTGCCAGGAACCTCGGGGTGACCAAGGATGACGAGCTCTCCCTCACAGCCCACATTGCTGCGGTCTCCCAGTCGTGTAGATTCACCCTCTACAACATCCGGAAGATCAGGAGATACCCGTCTGAGCATTCCACCCAGCTGCTAGTCCAAGCACTTGTCCTCTCAAAGTTGGACTACTGCAACTCGCTGCTCGCCAGTCTCCCAGCATGCGCAACTCGCCCTCTCCAGAGGATTCAGAACGCGGCGGTCCGTCTGGTCTTCAATCTACCCAGACGCTCCCATGTTACCCCGCTCCTCATCTCCCTCCACTGGCTTCCCATCACGGCCCGTATCAGATTCAAGACTCTGGTACTGACCTTCCGAGCGGTGAACGGGACTGCACCCGACTACATCAAGTCTCTCCTCCAGCCTTTCCTGATGTTAGTTTCCTCCAGGATTACAATGACTCGTATTGAGAGACTTGTTGCTCTTGTTGGTTAGTTGTAACGGTTTCAAATTCTTGCACTCGCTGTGAAATATTTTACTGTTGATTGTTTTTTCTACAGGGACACTCTTGCACTCTTGTGGGGAGTTTCATGTTGTTCAATTGTAACTTGTTTAACTGCATGCTCTTATGGTTCTTCCCTTTGGCACTTATTTGGTTTTCCACAATGTATGCTTCATGTTTTGGCTGCTCGCAATGTTTGGGGCTATCTCGTTGTTATGATCAGTGACCTATGCTCTTTTGTAAAGCTCTCTCTTGGAAGTCGCTTTGGATAAAAGCGTCTGCTAAATGCATAAATGTAATGTAAATGTAAATATACATCAGTGATGTGGCATGGCATGGTCAGAACTTTAACTCTGAAGAACCAAAGTAGCCAAACCATAACTATAGTTGTCAGTCAAGAGCAGCCTTCAGATCTGAACGTGACTTAACACTTGGGATGATTCAAGCTTTCAAGCTTTCTAACAATGGTTTTAATATGAGATCTAACTATACTAAAGGTAAATAGACTAGCAATACTTAGAATTAAAATAAAATATACAATAAAATATAAAGTTGCCATAATTTACAATATTTTTTTTTTTTTATGACAAATATTTAAAAAACAAATGGTACAAAAGAAACAAATGGTGTATTGTAGTGCAAATTGCAATGTGTTTAAAGACATTTAAAGTCAGTGTGAACCCTTGGCCTTGTTGAAGAGGCCAACAGCGGATGGGAAGAAAGCGTGTGGTATTGGTCCTGATGGACCGCAGCCTTCTGCCGGAGGGGAGGGACTGAAAGAGTGAGAGAGTCGGCCACAATCTTCCTTGCTCGCCTCAGGGTCCTCGAGGTGTGCAGGTCCTCGAAGGTAGGCAGATTGCAGCCGATCACCTTCTCAGCAGCGCGGATGATACGCTGCAACCTGCTCTTATCCTTGGCAGTGGCAGCAGCGTACCAGATGGTGATGGAGGAGGTGAGGATGGACTCAATGATGGCTGTGTAGAAGTGCACCATCATTGTCTTTGGCAGGTTGAATTTCTACCAACATGCAATGCTGCATGTTGGTATACAGCAGTCCTCACAGAAGCTGATGTATGATGTCACAGCCTCCGTGAGCTCATCCAGACTATTGGAGGCATGAACATATCCCAGTCAGTGCAGTCCAAGCGTGCCCGCAGATCCTCCATAGCCTCACTGGTCCACTGTTTCGATGTCATCACAGCAGGCTTACAGCGCTTAAGCTTCTGCCTGTATGCAGGAATCAGGTGGACCATGGCGTAGTCTGAGTGACTGAGTGCTGCTCGGGGGACCGCATGGTATGCTTTACTGATTGTAGAGTAGCAGTGATCCAAAGTGTTCCCTTCTCTGGTAGGGCATTTGATGAATTGTCTGTATTTGGGGAGTTCTTGGGTGAGATTGCCTTTGTTAAAGTCGCACAATAACCAAGGAATCCTGATTTGCATGCTCCATACTCAATATCTGGCTGGCAAGCACACGTTGAGCCTCGTTGACGCTAGCCTGCGGAGGCATGTAGACGCCGACCAGAATGAAAGATGCAAACTCACGTGGCGAGTAAAAAGGTTTACAGTTAATAAAAAATGATTCCAGATCAGGAGAACAGTGCTGCAGAATCACTGTCACATCTCCACACCAAACACTGTTAGTGTAAAAACAAATACCACGCCTTTCGTTTTGCCAGAAAGCAGTCACGATCCGCTCTCAGCAGTTTAAAATCTGCTAGCTGTAGCGCAGAGTCCGGGATCAGTTCACTCAGCCATGTCTCCGTAAAGTACAAAACGGAAGATGAATGAAAGTCTCTGTTTTTTCACACCAGTAGCTGAAGGTTGTCCAGTTTGTTGCTCAGCGAACGCACGTTGGAGAGAAATATCCCCGGTAATGCTGTACTTGCCCCGCGCTGACGAAGTCGCACCGGCTCGTTTACTTCTCCTACGACGCTTCGCTGCTAGGACAAAGCCGAGGGTGGCTTTGACTATAATGCCCACTACCGTATTTTTCGGAAAATAAGCCGCATCGTGTATAAGCCGCACCCCCCCCAGAATGAGCACTTCGTTTGTAAATCAGAGTATAAGCCGCACTGGAATATAAGCCACACTTTGAAAGCAAACAACGTTACCGTTGCCGGCTAACGTTGAGCGGACCAATGCTCACGACTGATTACTTTCCCAGACACACTGTCGCAGCGGACAGCTTGGATAGCCATCTAACTAGACAACATTCCCAATCAGGGTGAAGACTCAAATTATCTAAACTATAGACCATAGCATTACACATATCAAAACAGAACAAACACAACAATAGAACTCCAAACAATGCTTATTTAACTAAGCTTATGCCCTTAACTTAGTACCTTTTCAGCTTGCCACAGGGCATTGTGGGTACCAAGAGCAATGCATATAGTATAGGCTATCTTACAGCATTGTGTAACACACTTTGGTTGTGGATAGTATGTCCAAAAATAAAGCCAAGTCACTCATTTAGTGGCAGAATCCATTGTTATGTCTACAAAATTATTTTCGATGTAGTATAAGTTTAGCTAGCTTGCAAATCCTGAGGATAGCCTACTGTAGCAGACCTTTCTACATGACAACGGACAAGGGTGTTTTGTCCCTCGGGAGTTGCCGTAGGCTTGATGCTAAAAGCATTACGTGAAATCAGTGAGGGCTGTTCGAATGGCGATGTCAAGAAGAGCAGTGGTAAAATACAAGTTATGAAAAGAGACCGCGTCTGTGTCTTATTGTCCACACGATCATATACAATTATATCTAAAATGAACTTACAAAGAGCTCGGTTACACTACCAAAGTTGAATTAGTAATGTTGTTAGCGATGCTAGCGTTATTTTTCTAGCTAGCCTATAACATTTCACTGGGTCTTGCAGCTGGTTGATTAACAAAAATTATTATGAAATGTTATGTTTTACTAGCCATTTGCCTACTTTAGCAAGTCACTGTATGCCCTGATAGTATAACTGAGACGACACAGTAAATAATTCCTCTTTCAAGTAATAAGCCCCCGTTCAAGTGTTGAGCATTAAATTAGCTGCACGGTCTGTAGAGATCTTGAGACAAAGCCACTTTTTTGTTCTAAAACCGGACTATAAGCCACTTCGAAATATAAGCCACACAAGCACAGGAAAACTGTAAAATCGGAGTACAAGCCGCGTCTTATTATCAAAAAATTACGGTAATTCTGCCGCTGGAAGCAGAAAAGTGGGAAATAAATCCACAGGAGTTGTAGTCCTGATGTTTGGAAGTACTTATCTTGTTAGATAACCCCGTTAATCTTGGCAGAACACTGAATTAACAGACAAAACAGAGCACACCCAACGACCGAGGCTGCCATCATCGGCGCCATCATCAGCGCCAACTTGTCAGCTACCTGAAAAGCTTAATGTCCTTCAGCAATTGTACTAAAACACTTTTGTTCTGTTGTTGCTGTCTAAAATTGGCTTGAAGACAATAGGATGGCATAACTCACCTCAGGGCTGACAGTCTGTCCTTCCTTCACACTCTTCCTCATCCTCAGCTCAATCTCATGTCTCAGGGCTGCCAGCTACGGAGAAGAGGGGGGATCCGCTGATCAACTATAAGTTAAGTGGATTGGTTGATCCAGGTGGCCCAAAGATCTTAATGTGTTATCATGAACTTACATCCTCCTCTTTGCCCAGGTCAAACTCTCGGGTGCTGTCCTTGAACATGGCCACATGGTGAGGGCCCTCACTTAGAGTTACCTACAACAGAAACAGAGCATTTGCAATGCAAATTAGCTAACTTCATTATGAAAGAAAATTACATCTGCGGTCAGTCAGTCAAATGAAGCAAAACCATTTTGTGTCTACATACCGTGCATTCACAAGGAGGAAGAAGAAGGCATAGAGGAGTCAAGGAAGGTAATTAGTATTCAACCAGACTTACTTTTACCGGAGAGCGCGTCATCATTTCTCCAGAACCCCGAGGAAAGATCCTAGCCTGAGCGATCATCTCCAACACACTGGTCTTTCCTGCACTCTGGTCCCCCACCACGACAACCTGCCACACAAGACAGGAGGGGAGAGGAAAGAAGGGGAGAGGAGAGACAAAGTAAGCAAGGGTACTGAGGTAGCAGTTTCATTTGCTTCATTTGTGTCCAAGCTAAAAGAGTTAAAGCAAGCCACGCCTATAAAGCCCTTACCCTTGGCAGTTGGTCCTGCGTGTTGTAGTTTGAGTCATAATCAGACAGGATGTCTAGAACCTCAGAGTACATGTCGATCAGAGATTTCTGTTGCAGGGAGAGACACAGGATGAAAACTTGGGATTGTGGGATAGAAAAATAATGTCTTTCCCCTTTGCTTTTTTTTGTGTGTGTGCGCATCATCACCTTTAGTTTCCTTTGATGGATGCCCTTGTCATCTTTTTGCAAGACCACCTTCCTTAACTCCTTGTTCTCCTTTTCCAGCCTTTCTAGCATGCGTTGGTATTTTATCTGTAAAGACACAGAGCTCCAAACTTAAATAACCACTCAAAATTACCAGTAACACCATTCTAATATACTGATATATTATTTCCCACCTGAGTTCGGACCAGTTCCTCTTGGAGCTGGTCTATCTTCTCTCTGTCTGAAGACTGGATTCGAGAAGAGAGAGAGAGGGAGCGAGAGAGAGGGAGCGAGAGAGAGGGAGCGAGAGAAAGAAAAAAAGAAAGAAAAAAAAAAAGACAGGTGGATAAAGTTAACAATCCATTTCACATCTCTGGTACTCTCTTTTCCCAATTACATCATGCATGAAACACTCCGAAAACACCTAGGAAAACTGAAATCCTCCCACACAGCTACAGGGCATATTAACACCAGTACTAGGGAGCACTATAGGGGAGGGAAATCCAGTTAATGAAAAAAAGATTCCAGAATGAATTAAATCATGAATTTTGCTGCATCAATATCAAAAGTCAAATCACACCAACCTATGTCTGGGAAAAGTTGGATTAATTCAAGTCCTAGTGAAATAAACATTACATTATTAGAACAGGATATATAATGATTCTACAACCCCAACAATCAATTAGAAGACAGTAATTTAGATGGAGGAGAGGATGCACAGACAGAGGAGGACAGAGCACAGATGACATGAGGGGATTAAATGGAAAAAACACACACACTTAGGTGGACACACTAACAAAGAGAAAAGGTTAAACATGATCAGATATGCTAGTCATTAAGCTACTCTTGCGTGCAATGCTCAATAGTGTAGCAATTCCCTAACATAAGACATAACCATGAAGATCAGAAGCTACTTAAACAAAACATTTTAAACTGTATCATGTACGAAACAGTTGATCTGGGCGTTTCCAAAAGTACAGACACACCATGCAGGGGAATGCTTCTCCCTTCCATGATGCTTATCAACTGTACATTTCTGTCATAGTTTGGGTGCATAGTTGACTGTAGTACAGTGCTTTGCATCGCTAGGATGCATGTGGTGTACGTAACTTCTGTAGGCTTGATTGTCAGTGCATGCCATTCCTTCACTGACGTGGCAACACAATCAAAATATAACTGACCTGTTTTACTACAGCTTGCCTACCCAAGTAATAATGTGTATCAACGGCTTCTTTATTGGTATTTGTTTAAAGGAAGATAACAGAAAGCACTTGAATTAATGAAATGGCAAATTGTCCCTTACCAAATTGCCAATTGTATTACTGCAGTGTACTGCTGCTTTAATAGTTAGTAAATGAAACATAAACAATGAAATATCAAACTTGGTGAATGGTAAATCTTAGTTTACAATCTTCCATCCTATCAGTACTTTTAAGAGACAGATTTTCTTTAGTGTGAATTTGATTATCAGGATCGTAATAGTTAACTTTTGTGATGGATTGTGAGGAGGAAGGGGCAGTCAGAGGAGGGAGTACTGTACAGGGCTTTTCTCGGTATGGCCAGGGTAGGGTGGTGTGTCCTTCACCTTGCGTTTCTGCTGAGGGGGGCTGGGGCTGGGGTTCAGAACAGTTGCTGGGCTTGCACTCGGGTTGTGGCGCGGGGGCAGGCTTGGTGGAAGTGGCGGGCAAGGGGCGGGGTCAGGCGGGGGCGCTGGCTGAGCGTTATTAGCGGCGGCAGCCCGCCGAACCTCGTCCTCGTGCTGCTGGATCTGCTGCTGAATGATAATGAGCTCTCCCAGCAGCCCCTGCGAGGGACGGCACAATGAGACAGAGGCAGGAGCAACAATCGAAAAGAACCAAGTCCACACACAGGGCGGGGCTAGGGTCAGGACATCACCTGTACACAACCTTTTAGAGCCCACATATCTGAATGTGTAGGCTTCAGTTGATGCTCAAGATTAACGTAAACTGTAACTACGAGATTCTTGCCAACATCCATCATTGGACTAAACCAAGTCTGTTTCAGGTCAATAAGGGGAGTCTCCAGACTTTGCTAGTCCAGAAGTCTGACTGCAAGGCAGGCAACCTATAACCAGCATCTCTAATTCCAGTGGCACATGGGCAAAATGCTGCTCACATTCATTCTGACAGTACAGTCATTCCATTGCATATTCAAGAAACTGCAAGAATATGCTTAGAGGTACTAAATATCTAGCACAAGCAGTTGCTAGATATTGAATATTATTAATGTATTATCTATATCAGTCTACTCATCACAGACTATCAAGAATATAGTATCACACTATATATGGGATAAGGTGTAGCAACTGTATATTTTTTATAGTATTAAGATGAGGTGAAAATGCTCATTCATCTGAATGTTAAATATGACAATTAAATGCAAAGCAAGCACTGAGAGTGAGTGATCTATCAGGGATGGAGCAAGAATAGTGTTGTCGTCATCTCTAAGGAGAGAGAATCTGGAGAATAAGATAGGATGAATGTTCTCTGTGTTCAGCCTGGTCAGCCAGTTTGTTGTTGATGCTCAGCCAATAGTCCCATTATTGTACCATGTTGACACTAAACATTACATTTATAGACAAATGAAGGAGTGTGACTACAGGAAGAAAAAAGTGAGAAGTCTGTCAACGACAGAGAGACAACATTAGAGGAAAAACAGACAATGATATGAAAGTGACAGATGGATATAGTATGGGGGCTAAAACACACAGTACAGTAAGCAGAGATGTGACATCTCCTGAATGCAGTATGGCATCTTCTGGAAAAACAAAAACATTCGTAAAGCTTTAGAGGGTAGAAAACAATATAAAAAACAATACATGATTGTTAACATATTGTATGCTGTATCTCAGTTATGTGGAGTGCTGTCACATTCAACGACAATCTTAATAGGACAAGACAATTCAATGTAATAAGTGTCAGCTTCACATAGCGTAACATCTATTGACACTGAAGGAGTAAAACAAAAAGTATAACATTAAAATGTCCAGAACATAGGTAAGCAACTCTTTCTTTGATTTCTTCAATTTTTCTTATCAGTGTTGACTAAAGCAGATTAAAATTGCGCCAAACAGCAGTATGCTGTGACAAAGCCAGCCATTGCATAGGGAAGAGCAGAACTGGGATAGTCGGGTCATTGAAACTTGCCTTCTTGAACTGCTTATCAGAGCTCTCAGGTGTGGCAAAGGTGGTGGCAGGGGCCTCTGTGGTTTTCTGTTGGGGTTCACCAGGGGTTTCTGCCATGGCACACAAATAACAATACAATATGGTATTATCAAACACACAACTAAGTATACACTACAGACAACATACTCGTAACTAATGATAACAATGTAACTCATTCCCAATCCCAAATTCTTTGTAAAACATTACCACAGGGGTGTGAATGATCACATTGTAACACCTTGAGAGAAATCACACACCCCCAGACACGATTACATAAAATTGTAAATAGGCTCAACATCTAATGAGTGCTTGGATAAAACAACAGTGATAAAAGAAATAATTGCTGTACCTGTTTAAAATTAAGTATTAGAAAGAAAAAAAAAAACCACAGTAAGCAGCTCCCATGTGACTGAAACCGAAATGTTTGGAAAATGTCTGAAAACAATTTATGTCTATACAAATAGTTTATTTGATAGTTAAGGTAGTTACGTGGTTACCCATTACTAGAGCCACAGCAATAGATGTTTTGGGTCCAATACTGATTATTTAGCTGGATTTTCTTTTTTACCTATCACCAATTGATCTGTCTGATATTTTTTTAAATGTAACACTAAAATGTTAAAGATCCTGTAAAGCAAATTCCATGATTTTTTTCTCAGTATATTATATACGTGTGAAATTAGTTCCTGAAAGCATGTGCAAAGCGCGAAAACTTTTTCGCACTGAAATGTGAGTTAGACCGTTCAACAGTTTCTCTTCCGTTTTCAGCTCAGGTTTTGTATAGGCGGAGCCAAAACCCGACCGATCTACGTCACAATTTTTTTTTAAATCCACTTTACAGGATCTTTAACCAAATCTAATGCAAGCTAAGATTTTACCGGTGGAGACCTTAACCACTACACCACCAGTGGGTACCTGATATATGTCTCTCGTATGCAATATTTATAGTTGTAAGGTTAATTTATTGCATGAGTCCTTCAATCCAAGTTAAGAATTTTAGGATGAGTGTTACTGGGCCTTGGTTGTCTGTCAGCATTGACTGTTGCCTTTCAAGATCCGTATTTAATTCAACAGTGTACAATGGGAATGGTAAAGGTCTGTACTGTATACTTATATTGATTTTGCAAACATTTAAGCAGCCTGCAAATGGACATGGATAGCTCCACAAAACAGAGATTAGTCATCCCAAACAAAAAGAACCGTAAATATAGAAAGAAGGGTGGAAGTCAAAGGAGACAAACCCAGGCACAAGCGGACAGACAGAAACCAGGGGTCGTCAAATCAAACCAAAGAGTTATCTAAATAAGAACACTGTTAGGGGTGAACATACTGTATCTGTTGTTAAGAGCACTACAGACAGAAGAGAAATGAAATCCACAGTTAAATTCACTGTACAGCCACGTTTGCTTTTCACTGTACTCTTTCATTTCACTTTGAATCATGAATATAAACACATTTTCCACTAGCATGTGTAGGTTCGTGATCCTTGTAGAATACATACTCCTGTATGTATATCCTGTCAAATGTACTTCAACATTTCTCAAGCGCTAAAGGACCAAGCCAATCTGGATTTAACAGCAACCCATCCAGTGGGCATGCCATTTTAGACTCTGAACCAGTTAATTAAATGTACTACCCCTTTCACACTGACCTGAGGACAAGTAAACTCTTTGGACTAAACTTGTGCCATATAGTAGTGCTTCTGAACATGAATGGTGACTGTGCACGGACTTCTACTGACTGTGAAAACAAAAGTTTTCCTTCTCACCTGTTGCCACCAATAAAAATGTTACACAGTGCACTTCAGAATTTGCTGAAGGAGGAACTTAAAGAGCTTCTACAAACTCACAAATGCTGCAGTCCAACAGTGCAAAACAGGATTTTTAGGTGTAATTAAATTTAGTTAAAGTTGTAGGTTGTTTAGTATGAACTGGTCTGACACAGGTTTAACCCAGCTCAACAATTGTACTATAATAATAAAACCACATTGTGGGTTTTCGTGAAAAACGGGTATTAGAGGGGGCTGTTCAAATCGCTCAAGGTAGGAGCACATCGGGGCAGAGGCAGGATATGGGCATCTGAGGTTTACACACCTAACAACAGATGCAGGCCAGAAGCTCCTTTGACTTCACTACCCACACTCACACCTGTGAAGAATTCAGAGGGAGGGGGAAGAGGGTGAGGGTGGGGACAGAGAAAGGAAAGAACAAAAAACCTAATCAAAAAGACTGAAACAAAGATGGGATGAGGCTAACTGCTGAATATCAGTCCCAGTCCTGATGTAGCTTAAGCTTGACTGTTACTGCCTTCTGTACAGTACGTCCATAAGCAGCCAGAGATTAAGTTGTCCTTTCCAGTATTGTTACGCAAAATATCTACAATGACTTTGGAATGTATTCAGACCCTTTCCCCTTTTTCAAAAACTGGTTGTGCGCTAGACTTAATTTAAAATGTCAGTAAAAAATAATAATGTTATATTATATAAATAGCATTTAAATATGATATTGTATTATAAATAATGATAACTCCATGCATAAATCTACATACATTATCCTATAATGATCAGTTGAAAACATGTTTAGAGAAGGAAAGCCATTTTTTAAATAATTATGTAAGATTTTTGTTCAGTACTAAGGACTTATGGCAGTGATTACAGCTATGAGCCTTCTTGGTTAGACCTCTACCAGCATGCAAATGGGAAAACCTTCTTACATTCTTCCTTGCTAGTCCTCTCAAGGTCTGACAGACTAATTGTGAACTGAATTCCGCACAAGTTTTCTGGCTAGATCACTCAATACAATAAGAGACTTGTTATGAAGCTACTCCACCACTGTCTTGCTATGTGCTCTAAGATTTGTGTTATGCTGAATCTTTGCTCCAGTCTGACCTGGGTCTATGTCTAAACACATCTACATCTAGGGCCAGTTTTGCACACACAGATTAAGCCAAGTCCAAGACAAAAAAATTAAATTCAATAGAAAATTCCATTGAGCTTGTTTTTCTTTTTTTTGTCCTAGACTAGGCTTAATCTGTGTCTGCGAAACCAACTCCTAGTTACTTACTTCATGACTTTGGTTTTTGTTCTGGCATACTATGAACTGTGTAGACAAATGTTTGTATTTCTTGTCATTAAAAGTCACTTTTAACATTGAGTCAGAACTCAATGTTAAAAATATATTTCTTATGCAAGTTCTTATAACTCTTCTGCAAGCTCTTACAACTGAGCTAAAACATATATCTCTACTTTAAATAAATAAACATTTTGTTTCCATTGTCAACATTTTGAATAATTGTGAGGTAAGGTACATAGAAGTAGCCTGCATCAGTTGATGAAAAAAAAATGTTTTAAATTAAGTCTAAGAATGTGGAAAAAGTTAAGAGGTCTGATTACTCCAAAGGCACAGTTTTTCCTAGATCTCATGAGTGATATGAACAATATGCAAAATCTCATTTTAAGTATAGTATGGGTAGGGTTAGCCTAGCCAAAACACATTAAACCATTTTGAACCATCTTCTCAACTCCTGTTCATGGGAAATTCAGCTGATTAACACTTTGATTTTCAGCTACAAAGAATTTGAAACACAAAACAAGCTAATAATGTCAAGTTATATAAAAATGTATAAAGCCTTTTTGTGCAATTTCTCACAAAAGTGCTTTGATGGGAAAAAATAATACTAAAACATGCAACAATAATAATACATATTAATTAAAAAGAGCGTTACAGTGATTGCCAGGAAAACTGATATTAATTTAATGTGACAATGAGAGTACAATACAATTTAAATAACAAAACAGCATACAAAATCGGTAATGTACAACACCATACAGGAGTCTGATCTAGACCTGGTACAAATCATGATAGTTTATTTACCGGTGGACAGGATGGTCTTGAGGAAGGTTAAGTTTGCTCCTATCTTATCCAGGTCAGGAAAAAACTTGACAATATCTTCAATCTCTGGAAGGGCTTTAGCCAGTTTTTCTAGAGGTAAAAGGAATGAAGGTAAATGAAAAAGTTATCAGATGTTTACAGATCAGGCCTACTACATCAATAACTCAGCTACATACGCCAATGACTAAGCAAAAGAGGACTTTTGATAATTTAAGACTTTATCTTATATCTTAGGGCAGTGATGATGCGGGTCAACCTACCCAAGTCAATTTGTTCACTCAGCTCCCAAACAAAATCAGGTATTACCCAGTTGTATTCACTGAGATCAGGTAACATATCTTTCCACTCCTCATATGTCTGCAAAAAGAAAACAGATCATTAAAAAACATGAGTAGGGTTACATTTACATTTAGTCATTTAGCAGACACTCTTATCCAGAGCGACTTACAGTAAGTACAGGGACATTCTCCCCGAGGCAAGTAGGGTGAAGTGCCTTGCCCAAGGACACAACGTCATTTGGCACGGCCGGGAATCGAACTGGCAACCTTCCTCCACAAAAGACAGTGAAGTGTTTTCTTTCTTTGGGTGTATGTTTGTTTTCCTTTTGAATTTGAAACCCTCGATAAATGTGACATGTAATAACCTTGAGGTTAACCAGATGTTTATTTGATTGTACTAATGTAATGTAATTACAATTTTTTTTTCTTCTATTAATGTCCCTGACTTGTGTATTTGCTTACCATGCTTTTGAGAATGTACAATTGTCAAAAAGATACAAGGTATCTTTCAATGTGAATACCCTTCTGTAATGCTCTGGATACCAATATATATATATTTTTTTTAAACCTGAGTAGGGAGGACAAACGTTCTGCTCTCAATGTAATCACAACGGAGTTCCAAGCGTCAACAAATGCAAAACTGAAAATTTTGCTAATTTAACATTGTGATAAAAAACACAATTGTGAGATTTAATGTACAATACGATGTACGCTGATATTATTAGTACATTTACTTTTGAAAACTGAAGTCAATTTTCGCTCTTTCACTGAGGTGTTGGCATAATTAGCCTCTGTTGGACGACATACACCAATTATCACCCTACGTCACACGACTGTCAAGCATGCTCAACTGCGCATGTCGGATGCAAAAGACTAACTTCTCCCGGGTATAATACATTGGAGTGTCGATCAGGTCATCATATCTCTGGCCACTGGATTTCAGGGCTTGACATTAACTTTTTGAGGCACTTGTCCTTTGGACAAGTACATTTACGTTTCATTTGTCCATGCACAAAAGTCACTTGACCCCGATACCTTTAAATAGCCTGACCAAGTGATCGGGCAAAACTAGCCTGGCTAACCGAGGTCGCTTTCTCAGGCAAATTATGAATGAAACAGGCTCGGTTAAAGAAATCCGAGATGCTGGCTATCTTCAGTAGGCTTGTATCTACAAAAGGCAGCCTCCCTGACGTTCATAGTGTAGAATGGAGTGAAATACAACATTGTGCACACTGCCAGTGAGCGACCCGAGTCTGACTGAGGCTAACAACGTCAAAACAGTGTAACGGGGACGCAGTCTCACTCAGATTGCCAGTTTTACACATCACAAAAATAATCGGACCAGCTGGCAGAATTCCCATATCTCTTGAAAGCTGCCCTGCTCGACCTTTTAGGTGTAGAATTGACTGTAAAACTGTAAAATTATGAACTTTGTGACGTGAAGACATAGCTGCCGCATGAGATGCGGTCTACCGGGCGACATTCTCACTCAGATGTCAAGACTTTCTAACCCAAATCAAAATTCTGATGTGACAGATCAATGGGGAATCGCTTTCTCTCTTAAAGGCTGTCCTCCTCGACCTTTTTGGTCTTTTTAAATCGAACTATTTGTATAGTCCGTGTACTTCACTAGCCATTATAAAGGCTATCCTTTCCCGGTTTTCTGCAACCACATTGCACACGCATCCCGAATGTTTACAAACAAATAATTGGTCTATACGACAGCGGTCTGTGATACATCCGTTTTCAATCGTTTACATTTTACATGTATTCATTTAGCAGACGCTTTTATCCAAAGCGACTCCCAAGAGAGAGCTTTACAAAAGTGCATAGGTCACTGAACATAACGAGATAGCCCCAAACATTGTGGGTAATCAAACATGGGTGCAAAATGCTGCTGCTAGACTATTGACTAGAACCAGAAAGTTCGATCAACATAACATCTACTCTCGTCTCTTTACACTGGCTCCCTATCCAAGCCAGAGGTGATTTCAAAGTTTTATTACTAACCTACAAATCTCTGCATGGATTGGCACCACCTTACCTCTCTGGTCTCCTTGCACGCAAGGACACTTAGATCTCAAGATGCCGGCTATCTGGTGGTTCCCAAAATTAAGAAAAAAAACTGCTGGAGGAAGGGCGTTCTCATATAGAGCACCTTTTCTCTGGAACAAATTACCTGTCTCAATTAAGGAGGCTGATACTGTTTCGACATTCAAAATTAGGTTAAAAACTTTGTTTAGTCAATTCTATGACTGTTAAATGTAAGTGTGTGTGTATGTACTTTCTATGTAAACCTGGGGTGTGTGTTTGTTTGTGTGTATCACATGTAACATCTAGATTTTACAAATAAAGTAAACCTGTTACTGTATATTGCTATTGTTATAGTTTCCGTTACTAGTTGGTGACAACGGGGGACGGGGCATTCTCACCCTTATTATATAAATATAACTTATTTTAGAGTTCTCTCCCCTGGAACAGAGTTCATGTTCCAAACGAGGGGGGCTGGCGCTGTCTTAGTGTCTAGGGCTGCATCAAATACCCTTTTTTGCTCTGCTAAATTGCTGCACTAGTCCACACTTGACCGGTGGGGATCTCATTCTAAATATGACTAACTGTTAGCTGCTCCTGGCATTCTCTAATCCCTGCTCTCCCCTCTCTGTCCCCCCTCCACACATCCCCTGTGGTGTGGGGGGTTTGAGCTGTCAGCATCTGCCTGGTCGTCGGTCTGCCAACGCTGGACCTGGTCGCCAACCGAAAACCAGTCTCCATGACGGGAAACAGCGAGTTTCCCGGTCCCTTCCTACATCTACCAAGTCGAACAATGGATTTTGGTGTTTCAAAACCCATTGACACTTCCCTGCTGTATGACTATGTTAAGCCTGTGTTCTGCTCCTCTCTTTCACCAACCGTCTCTGGAGGAGGGGATCCCTCACTGAATTGCTCCTCCCATTTTTTCTCCTGTAGTGAGTTTTTCCTTGTCTTCCCTGAGGGTTTAGGTTGGTTGAGGGGCAGTTCTATGGGCGTATGTGAAGCCCTCTGTGACATGCTTGCGTGTAAAAGGGGCTATACAAATAAATGTTGATTTAATTTGATGAAGCATACATTGTGAAAAACAAATAAGTCCCAAAGGGAAGAACCATAAGAGCATGTAGTTAGACAAGTTACAATTAAACAGCATGAACCTCAAAAGTGCAAGGGTGTACCTGTGGAAAAAGCAAGCAACAATAATATAAGAAATATTAATATATTTGGTACGATGCAAAGACAAAGTAATTAACACAAAACACTCAGACTGCAGGTAGGTCTCTGATACATGCAATTGATTTAGCTAGTGTGGCTGTTGTTGCTAAATTCAATAAATTCGAGGGAGCGGAGCTTCAGCTCATTCAGGCGACACGCCCCCCAGTCTCAAGCAGAGAAGGCTGCTGATTTTCTCACGATTTCAAAGCCTAATTTAACAATTAATTTTTTTTTTCATTCGAATTTGGATGGGTAGTTGTGGTAATGTAATGGCTGTATTATTTAATTGTTTTTGAAGACTATTTTGTAAAGATGCTACGAGCCAGCATCCATTTTATTTGATGCATTGTGAAATACATGTCATTGTAAACCAGTGGTAATTTCTTTAAGACTGCAAGGGAAGCTCGGCTTCCCCTAAAATTATTGGCCAAATAATTACTATTGTTTTAACATTTTAAATGCGTTAGAACACGTTCATCTCGAAGACGAGTTCGTTCAGAATCAGCTACATATAGTAGCATGTCGACTGACTAGATTTCCTTCTCATACTTTCCCGTGTCGTCACAGTGCATTTCCCTGTTGAAGCCTGGCGTCCATGGACTTCAATGGGGCTGCTTTTTTTTCAGTGCTTCGAAACTATACGGTCATTGGATAAATGCTGTGATTATGTCCCGCCCACGGACGCTCTGCGTCTCTGGGGGTGAATGGAGGAGTGGGCTGGCCTGGTCGCCAGGCTTCTGTGTGATGATTGGAGGGTCTGTTGAAAGACTGCATCTCCTTTTGATTGACAGCGATTTTGTATTATGAAAAGTCGCCAAAGCTATTCGAGCTCAGTCCCATCGTGGATTTTGCAAGTGTAGTCTAAAGAAACTGCTGCAACCCATTTCTTGGTATTTGCTTGGCGAAATTGCTAGCCAATTTTCATCATACATTTCCTACAATTATACACCACATTCCTTGTTTCGGTTTAACATAATTCCCACATTTCCTCCTTCGAGTTTAATATTGTTTCGTTAGATCGTTCATTCATTCATACAGTAGGATAGGCTAGTGACGTAGGGGTGAACTAGCCAGCGAACTAGCCAAATAAATGGAAATATTTTATGATGTAGGCCGAAAATGAGTTTCTCCTCTTTGAAAGACCAGCAGCCGCCACTTTTGTAAACTTATGCAGTGTTTGGTTAAATTGTTTTCTCTGATAAATTATACAAATTTCATTTTTGTATGAAATTAGTATAATTTATCAAAAAACCTGTGTTGAAAGGGTGCCTGCCCCTTTAAGAAGAAGGACTGCGGGAGCGTTCAACTAGACTAGTGACGGTTATTTTTATTAGAGCCCGCAATAAGTCCGAAAGAGTTCGACAGGATTTTAGAGCTGTTAAGTTTAAGTTAATTAGTTAGGATAAGTCGAATTGTGTGCATCCACCTAAATATAAGGTGACTTTGTGTTTTCCGTTTATCAAAACGTGTTAGCCTAAGTAAAGTAAATTGTATGTAATGTATGGTTTACAGTTCAATGCTAGCCTACTAACGGAGCTTAGCGCTGTTTAGTTTCGGTTTAGGAGAACATGCATATTTTATTCTGCATTAATTATATATATATCTATGTTTGTATTTACAGAAACCCCACGCACACAAAACCACATACTAAATAATCTGAGAGAAACTACTATCCCAGCTCCAATCCTGTCAGTTCATAAATAAAGAATACATTTCTGGATACAACGTCTGATCATCATCTGGAACCCTGCATGACATCACGGACTCCCCACAGTGTTTTGAACTAACCACCAGATAGTTTTACTATTTTTCAATGGTCCTTCGAGTCGGATAAGCAAATTGCTGTGGAAGGATGCAACATCCGGAGCCAAATGAGACGGTCGTCAGAAACAAAAGACAGGGACCAGTAACCTCCCATCTGTCGGACTACGACCTAAGCGGACCAGGGTCCCAGAGACGGTTCCGTACCCAGGATCTCCAGATCACACAAGATGACCAGCTGCTACCGGAGTCAGGGGCTCCCTTCAGGGCTATATCACCTAACAGTCAAAGCGGTGTACCAGACCAATGCATGCTGACAGAAGAATGGAGACAGATGCTGGAGACCATGAGAGATGATCAGGAAGATCTGCGCCAGCATGTGGAGTCAGGTACCAGATTTGACTACCAGGTGGCGGCAAGTGAACCAAGAGAATGCAGTCCTGAAGCAGCAGTCTAGCCAGGTACCAGAACTTGTGGCTGCCCTGCAGGAGATGAAGCAACAGAACATTGAGCTTCGGCAACAATTCCAGAGACTGGTAACAGAGATAAGAGCCCCACCCGTAGCTGCTACACCACAACCACCTCTACGTACCTGCTTGTCACCAGGCCTGGATGATGGAGGGCAAGAGAGACATCACCCAGCACCGGCTTGGATGCAAGACACAGTGCATCCAGCTGATCGTAGAGAGGCCTATCCCCCCCCTCCTGGCTCCGGTGATGAGCTAGCTGAGGATCTCCTCCACCTTAGAGTCACACACCAGACGAAAGAAGACCCCTCTGGTACACCAGAGCCCCTCCCCAAGTAAGTTACCCTCGTGCAGACCAGTATGGTCAGAGAACCCAGCCGCATCAAACCTTTGGTGCACGCGAGCGTTGGTGTAGAACAGACGGACCAGATAGAGGATACACAAGCATCATCTCAACTACGCAGACCTGCCAATCACCCAAGAGCGTATCTACAGAGGGCCTAAGCCATCAATCCCACATCTGATCTCACCAGCTCCAAGACAGTTCTCAAGGATGAAGATTGCACTGGAGAATCTCATCCCAGATGATGCCACAGAGCGATACAAGTTTCAGATCCTCACAGATCACCTGAAATGTGAGGAAGCCTCGCTCATGGCAGATTCGTATAGCAACGCCAGGCAGCCTTACACCGACACGATGACGGCTCTCACAAAAATGTATGGGCAACCTCACAAGCTGGCTGTCCAACGTATTGCAGATTTGATGGATGGCCCAGATATCCGCGGTGGCGATGTGAAGACCTTTCGCATGTTTGCCCTCAATGTACGTTCACTAGTGGGTATGCTAGAACAGCTATGGGTGAGGGGCCGTGTGGAGCTGCAATGTGGTTCCCATGTAGCCAGATTGCTGGGTAAGCTACCCTATGACCTCACTGCCAGCTTCAAGAGATTCATCCACCCAATGAGAATAGCCATCCCCACGCTCATCGAATTCGCTGAGTGGCTGGAATGTGAGCTGGACGTGCAAGAAGATAGCATGTTGTGCTTCAGCAACAAGAAAGAAGATTCCTCCACCAGGAAGAAAGAGAACAGGAGAGATCCAAAGCAACCCAGCAAGGTCACCACCATTTTCTTGGGAACAAATAAAGCTACAGAAACAAGTACTCCGGCAGCCCTACCCACATCGGAACCTGCAGCCAGCCTTCCCAGTAAACCAGAGAAGGGGAGACCCTACTGTCCTTACTGCGACGATGACCACTATCTGAACAGCTGTGCTAGCTTCAAGCAGCTGAACAAAGAACAAAAGGTAGCATGGATCAAGGGTAACAACAGGTGCTGGCGTTGTGGTCGCCGTCATCAAGCAGCTAAGTGCACACTAAAGGCCCCTTGCAAGACATGCAACAGATGACATCTGCTTGTGCTGCACAAGGTGAAAGAGAGAGTAGAAGGGAAAGAGCCAGCAACGGAGAACTGTCTAGTAAACACGGCCGGTAAAGTTCTGTACGTCAATCGTCCAGCATACAACTGTAAAGTGCTCTTGAAAATAAGTAAAGTCATCCTAAGAAATGGTGACAAGTCCCTGGAGGCATATGCGATCCTAGATGATGGTTCAGAGCGAACCATCCTTCTCCATGCAGCATCAAAGAAGCTAGGCCTAAAGGGCAAGCCAAAGGAGCTGGCTCTCCGCACCGTCAGAGAAGCGCTGCAAACGCTGCACAGGGCGGCCGTGTCGTTCACTATATCCCCTGTCGCTGAGCCAAAGAAGAAGTACAAGATTCAGAGTGCATTCTCCATGAAGCAGCTAGGGCTGGCAGAGCACACTCATCCTGTCAGCGCACTGCAGCAGAAGTACAGACACTTAGCCGGGTTGCCCCTCCAGCCGCTGAATAGAGTGCACCCGGTGCTGCTGATTGGCTCTGACTGCATACACCTCATCACCCCCATAGAGCCTGTTCGATTGGGTCCACCCGGTGGGCCAGCCGCGGTGAGGACACGTCTGGGATGGACTTTGCAGGGTCCAGCTCAAGACATCAAACTCAATCTTGTTGCACCTCAATGTCTCTTCACATCTATATCATCCCCGACAGAGTTGTGTTCTCATGTGGAGAAGTTGTGGCAGATGGATGTGCTTCCGTATCGTAGTGAGAAGTTGGTCGTAAGGTCACGTCAAGACCAGGAAGCCATACACCTGCTTCAAGAGCAGACAGTGAGAGGGAAGGTTGACTGTATTGAGCGCTATGCTACACCTCTCCTTCGAGTCAAACACATGCCTCAGCTACACGCCTCATCGGAGTCTGTGCTGCCGCAACTGAGAGGCATTGAGAAGCGGTTGGTGAAGGCCCCAGAACAAGCTGCCGCCTACGAGGCAGAGATTCACAAGTTAGAAAATTCAGGTTACGTGGTGAAGTTGGAGCCACATCAAGTGGATGAAACTGAGGAGGCATGGTATATACCGCATCATATAGTCCAGCACAACGGAAAGAACCGGGTGGTGTATAACTTCTCATTTCAGTACCAAGGTCGCAATCTGAATGAGCTCCTGCTTCCAGGCCCTGCCTTAGGCTCCTTGTTACTGGCTGTGCTGCTACGTTTCCGAGAGCACTCCATCGCCTTCAGCAGTGACATACGTGGGATGTTTCACCAGGTGCGGCTGCTCCCGAAGGATAGACCCTTGCTGCGGTTCCTGTGGAGACCTACAGCGAGACAGTCCGCCAAGGGTGTATGAGTGGCAAGTCCTTCCCTTCGGAACAACCTGCAGTCCCTGTTGTGCAACATTCGCATTACAGAAGCACGTGTTTGACCATACCCAGCCAGACGACGATGTTCGAGCTGCCATCGAGAAGTTATTCTACGTGGATAACTGTCTGCATAGCCTCAGCTCACAAGAAGCTGCCAGGGGTCTGGTAGACAAAATGCGCTATCTCCTGGCCGAAGGGGGATTTGAGTTGAGACAGTGGGCGAGTAATGACTCATCCATCATTACTCACCTTCCCTCCAAAGTCAGATCGGACAGCTCTGAGCTATGGCTCAGTCACGGTCAACCAGAAGTCCAGGAGCCTGCCCTTGGTTTGCACTGGCACTGTCAGTCCGACACCCTTGCCTACAAGCATCGTACAGCGAGTATTCTGTAGCCACAATGAGGAACATGTATAAAGTCCTAGCCAGCCAATATGATCCTCTCGGCTACATTGTGCCATACACAACCAGAGCAAAGGTCCTTGTGCAACGCTTCGTGGCGCTCATGGGAATCAGAGCTGGAACACCTGCCAAAGATAAAGCTACCCAGGTGTTATACCAGCCCAGAGATGGACCACCTCAGCAGTGTAAGAGATATCCATGTGTTTTGTGATGCTTCAGAGCAAGCATATGGATCTGTGGCCTATCTCAGGACTGAGAATATAGGGGGTAAGGTGGAGGTCTCCTTCCTTGCTGCCCGGTCCCGAGTAGCTCCCAATAAACAACAATCCATCCCTCGTCTCGAGCTGTATGGAGCCCTCACCAGTACTCAGCTCTTTAAGGTCATCGCTACTGAGTTGACCCTCCCCATCCGTAGCTGCATCTTGTGGTCGGACTCAACGACTGTTCTTACATGGTTGCTGTCCGACTCATGCCGCTACAAAGTTTTTGTTGGCACTCAAGTAGCGGAATTTCCAAGAGCTGACAGGTTCTGCTACATGGTGCTATGTCCCATCCAGAGACAACCCGGCCGATGACCTCACTCGAGGACTCGCTCTACAGAAAGTGGGTGGTGATAGCCGTTGGACCCAAGGCCCAGCGTTCCTGAAGTTGCCGTTAACGGGGTGGCCTGAACAACCAAGTTTATCATGCAACGAGTCTGAAAGTGAGGCAAAACAACCTGCTGTTACTGTTCTGACAATCTCAAGTCCGTCCCTGTCCGACAAACAGCAACACCTGACTCTGCAAGACTACTTAGAAGCCACTGCACGCCAACTTCAGGGGGCTGCGGATCCTGCAGCCCCCGACAGCTGATGACTATGTTGTTGCTGAAAGGGAAGCCCTGCTACAGGCACAAAGAGACTCCTTTCCTAATGAAGTAGCCCAGTTGATGGCTAGTAAATCGGTGCTAAAATCTAGCCGTCTTATGTCTCTTGCTCCAGAGCTTGACAAGGCAACAGGACTTATCAGAGTTGGTAGGCGCCTCCGCCACAGCAGCGACCTCACATCGGATACGATGCACCCTATTGTCCTTGACCCTCAGCATCCACTTACCCGGTTGATCATACAGGATTACGATATCAAACTACATCATCCTGGGCCAGAGAGGGTGTTCGCTGACATCAGGATACGATATTGGGTTCTACGCGGGCGTGAGGAGGTACGTCGCCATCAGAGGAAATGTGTAGGTTGCAAGAAGTGGAGAGGTCGTCCAGATCCGCCCAAGATGGCCGACCTTCCCCCAGCGAGACATCGCATCTTCAAGCCTGCATTCTACTCTATGGGTGTTGATTGTTTTGGGCCATAAGTCGTCAAGATTGGCCGCAGGAATGAGAAGAGATGGGGAATTCTGTTCAAATGTATGACCACTCGAGCAGTGCATGTAGACCTTCTAACCCGTATAGACACGGATGCGTTCTTATTGGCTCTGAGACGCTTTATAGCCCGACGTGGAAGAGATCCTGTGCGACCAAGGCACAAACTTCAGAGGAGGAGAGAGAGCTCCAGCAATCCTTTGAGTCCTACATCCCAAGCTTCAAGATCACCAGGCCTGTCAACAGATTAGGTTCAGCTTCAACCCGCCAGGATCGCCGCACTTCGGAGGATGTTGGGAAAGAGAGATCCGCTCTCTCAAAACTGCACTCCAAGTTACCATAGGGGCCCAAACAGTCACCGAGGAGGTGCTACACACTGTCCTTATCGAGATTGAGGGGATCCTCAATTCCAAGCCTCTTGGGTACACCTCGTCAGATGTGGCGGACCGTGACCCCATCACCCCAATTGTCTCCTTATGGGGCAGCGGGATGCCTCCCTACCACAGGTCGTTTACGACAGCTCTGAGATGTTGGGTCGGAAAAAGATGGCGACAGTCAGATACTAGCTGATCACTTCTGGAAACATTTCCTTAGGTACTACCTTCCAGGACTCCAGGCCCGGCAGAAATGGCGGACTGAAGCAGCGGACCTGCAGGTGGATGACGTTGTCATGATTGTAGACCAGCAGTTGCCTCGGGCCCTCTGGCCTGTTGGGAAAGTGGTTCAAGTCTTCCCCGGGACTGATGGTCGAGTCCAGTCAGCTGAAGTGCTGGTCAAGGATCGGACGTATACCCGGCCAGTAGCGAGACTTATCCGTCTCCCCGCTCTTCCTGAAGAGGTGTGATCTATGCCTTTTGTCTAACTCTCCTCTCTTTTAGGTGTTCGAATTCACATGGTGAATTCGAGGGTGGCTGTTGAAAAGGGTGCCTGCCCCTTTAAGAAGGACTGCAGGAGCGTTCAACTAGACTAGTGACGGTTATTTTTATTAGAGCCCGCAATAAGTCCGAAAGAGTTCGACAGGATTTTAGAGCTGTTAAGTTTAAGTTAATTAGTTAGGATAAGTCGAATTGTGTGCGTCCACCTAAATGTAAGTTGACTTTGTGTTGTCCGTTTATCAAAACGTGTTAGCCTAAGTAAAGTAAATTGTATGTAATGTATGGTTTACAGTTCAATGCTAGCCTACTAACGGAGCTTAGCGCTGTTTAGTTTCGGTTTAGGAGAACATGCATATTTTATTCTGCATTAATTATATATATATCTATGTTTGTATTTACAGAAACCCCACGCACACAAAACCACATACTAAATCATCGGAGAGAAACTACTATCCCAGCTCGAATCCTGTCGGTTCATAAATAAAGAATACATTTCTGGATACAATGTCTGATCACTGGAACCCTGCATGACATCACAGAGTTCTGACCGGAATCCCCACAGTGTTTTGAACTAACCCAACCACCAGATAGTTTTACTATTTTTCAACCCGTTTATAAAAGTGTCATACATGTATCGAAAGACTCGCTGCACAGTAAAGGGTTGCAAACCAATTAACAGCGACTATGTTTTGTATGTTTTGATTTCATAATAGTTTTTGTATATGACAGTCTATTGTGAGTACATATGATTAGTCTTTTCAATTGATTAACTGAACGGTTCCTCTGTTTAAAGATAATTAGGAAAATACTTAAAATAATAGAATTTAGATCAAACCCATGGGTAAAATAGAATTTAATAGATATATATAAAAATAGATAGATTAAAATTACATATGGATTAACATAATCCAAGTCAAACTAAAAGGTTTACATGAGCCACCTCATTGAACACAGCTGAATATCTATCTGAATACGTTTCTTATAAAGAGTATGTGTTTGTTTTAGTGGTGGGCCGTTATCGGCTCTTATCGGGCAATAAAAAAAAATATTGCCGTTAATCTATTCTCAAAGTTGAGTTGGGAGCTGGGTCTATACTACGCAAGCTATGATGACTTTCACCTTGATATTTTAGCGTGGATGTATACCTAGCCGAATTGCACTGTAGGGGGCGAGAACGAGTCTTCGAACCTGTGTGTATGAAATTATCATATCAAACGTGACGTGCTAACATGGATGCAGCTATGAAGCCGCCTGGTTTGCTTCAGGGAAAATGTATTTTTAAGAAGCTTCCCAATGGAAACCTCGACAAGACTAAGGTTGTTTGCACCTTGTGCTATGCGGAATTAGTTTACTGTAGGAGTTCTTCCAGTCTCAAATACCACCTAAACGCAAAGCATCCCTTAGCTTATGCGGAAGATGCCGGGCCAAGCACTGATGTAGCGCAGGGGAAGAGTCGTCGTCAAACTACGATGTTTGAGTGCAACCGAGGCAAGCCCGTCAGCACAGCTCTATCAGCCAAACTAACTAATCTAATAAACAGTTAATAAACACAAGTACATCTTATTGAACATAATTTATTTTCATCACCAATTATCATAGTAGAACAGCTTTCTCAAGCAGTTTGTGATGCATTTTGGAAACAGGAGATGAGCTGCTGGTCTAATGCTCCACCTGGCTTGAGAAACCCGTTCTCAAAGACTTACTTTTAGTCATTATTTGGGTAGCACACATGTTCTGAATGCCTTCGTGGAATTCAAATGAGCCATTTTAATCTAGATTAATGCCAAGATTACAGAGAGATTAATCTAGATTAAAAAATTAATCTATGCCCACCACTAGTTTGTTTTTATTTTTGGTTTAAGGGATATCCAAGTTAGTAAAAAATTACAAGATAAAACACGCCGGCAAAACAAATCTATTCTGGGGTCTGTTTATTTATAACCCAAACTTATTACTGCTCCCTTCGAATCTAGTCACTGGTCCTTAGCACACTGTTTAACGATTATAGGTGCTACAAACAGAATAGGCTAACATGCTGAAATGCATCTTACCTTTTTAGCGGTGTACCCTCCTCCAACCGCTGAACCCAGCAGGATGTATCTGATCTTAAGCAGTCGAGCCGCCAGACGGGCTATCCAAAAGTTACGGTGCTGCTGGTAGCCGCTGCCACCAGTGCCAGGGGGAGGTCTGGGAGGGCGCATGGGTAACCGGGACATGGAGGTGAAGTGGCGTGCCGCTGTGCAATGTGGAGGGCGCTGGGGGTTAGCATTAGTGGAGTACCGTTGGTGGATGGCACGAGACAGTGGGTGCAGCTTCTGCAACGGCACTCTGAACCTCACCCCCATGTTAGTGGAGATCAGGGACCTGCATGCCAAGCTGCAATAAAACACATTTTGGAAAGGCTCGTCATGAAGAGTTGAAAAGTTAGTGATTATTGTGGTTATTATTCAGTTGATCTTATGTAACACATATAAGATAATCAGAAGTAAAACTTTTGAATAAATTGTTTATCCAAAA
Organism: Osmerus eperlanus; assembly: GCF_963692335.1. Lineage (NCBI taxonomy): Eukaryota > Metazoa > Chordata > Actinopteri > Osmeriformes > Osmeridae > Osmerus > Osmerus eperlanus. Next base: position 1,713,620 of record NC_085043.1, read on the forward strand.
CTGAATTAGACAACTAAGTTTCAAAAGCTTGCCACACGCTCAAAGTCAACACATGCCTCACCAAAATGAATGGGGAACATTTTCTTTCTCTTTACAATCTGTCGTATGCAATTACCATTCCAAAGATAATCAGTGTTCCCTCTATGTTGATTTTGTCGCGGCGGCTCGCCACGGCAAAATTTCTGCCGCCACGGTATCAGAAATAGGGCTGTACAAAATTTTAGGCCGTCTATCAGCAGTGATTGTTAGAGTGCTTGTCAGAGAATAGCACAGACACGCGCTTCACACCGCAGTTGAGATTGCGTGTGTGCGTCCTTGAGAACTGTAAGTTGTATAACTTATGTTGTCAGTTCATTTAAGCCTGTTATTGTATTAGTCTATAGTTCTTGCTAACTTAAATTAAGTTAACTGGTGATTTTCGTTGTTTGTATTTTTCCCCGGGCTAGCTAAATTGCACGTCTGTTGATTCGATAGCGATTGCTGCCTTTGCTCACGTTTGTATTTTAAGTGAATTATTATGCTGAAGTAGTTTTAATTAATAAATAGTGGGTTTATTGTTATCATTTGCTACAGAATGCTTAGCATATCAAGATCAAATGAAGTAGACAGTGTACATGCTTTCGAGTAGGCTACCTTAATCGATAGGCTACTGACCATTTACAATACGTTGTTACGTCAATTATTAATTGGCAGCATTTATGTCATTTAGAACATACTTTGAGTGGAATGTCTCTAAGTAGCCTAACTTTATTGTTTTTTTGGGAAATAGGACGAAAATATGTACAATATTACATTAGCTATTACATTATTACATTAACCTGGTCCGAAATATAGGGTTAGAACTTTGTTTCGGCGGAGGGGGGGGATCGTACAGACCTGCCCCCACTGCTAAAAAAAATTCCTAGAGGAAACACTGATAATCATGCTTTGAATGTTATGGAGAACACTACTTCTGTAACAGAGCTCCAGACTAACTTTTTGCCTTGGTTGCACTGGTGCGCCGAACTAGGTGCACCAGCACAAAATGTAGGTGCACCCACATTTTTCCTCGCGTCGCCTTTAACGCCACAATTTCAAGGTCACCTTTTTATCACGCTCTTTATACATTCATATAAACTCCTCAAAAAAAGTTCTGAAACGTTATTTCGGTCGATTATTCCTGACCTTCAATAATACCAATCAGTATTGTATTTTATATCATTGGAAAGCCTGATTTGTCACCATTACAACGAGGTACAACTTGTAAGGATCGTGCATTCGTGGAATGAGCAACACAGCTAACTGTGTGGGTAGCGGCCAAAAAAAATTGCCAAAATCCCCTGCAATATTCTTCTGTTGGTATTCACTCTCGTTTTGAGCTTCAAGTGGGATCAGCTTGGACGTGCTGTACGTGCCAGAGTGACCAACGCAAACATGTTGGCTGACTTGCGACAAATCCTGGTTGAGGAATGGGATGCCATCCCACAGCAGTGTGTGACCAGGCTGGTGACCAGCATGAGGAGGTGCCAAGCTGTTGTGGCTGCGTATGGATCTTCCACACGCTACTGAGGTCCCTGACAGTGTAAAATGAATAAAGTGTAAAAATGGCCAATATGTGTTGTTTTTTCCTTATTACTGTGGGAGAGTGCAATCATCCAATCCACCAAGCAACTAAAAACGAGTACGGAGTCGATTTACGAGCAGGCCGGCGTAGAAAAGACTGCAGGAACTGAGGTTGTTGCGAGGTACTGCTTAGCCAGGACACTAAGCTTTGTAGCATTGGAACCGGTACAGTAGCCATGTAGCGTAATCGGCTATTTATGTTTCTTATATACTAGTGTAATAATTGGACCAATACGGTGTTCCTATTGGTCCAGAAGACGTTCTCAAAAGTTAATAAATCCGTTTATATACCTCCTGAAAGTTCGCAGAGGTAAATAAACGTTTGTACGGACCTAGCAACAAGCGGTTGCCTTGGAGATGTAGCCATTGGCCTTAACATCGTGGCATCTGCTCGGCAACAAAGTAGCCTAAATTGCCAAAAAAAATAAAATAAATGGTTTTTGCACAGGTCCGCAAACGCCCCGCAATCGCTTCCCGTTTTAAAGAAGTATCTGAAGCAGACAGAAGACGAATTGATGTTGTTGATATGTTGCCTTGGAGATGTAGTGACGTCACCAGTGCAAGTGCAGCTGATTGCTCTGACAACATGGCGTCTGCTCCAGATTTGACGTGTTTGATTTGTGATCTTCCCACGTATTGTTGTAGTATATAAGAAACCAAATGTTTACTCCTCGACAGGTCAGCAAACGCTTTGTCGCCTCGATTTGTTAAAACGATGTGTTTGTAAACCTCGACCTACGGTCTCGGTTAACAAACGTTTTAACAAATCTCGGTTTACAAAGGCTTTTGCAGACCTGTCGAGGAGTAAACATTTGCTGTTTACATTGTGTGGTGGTGGAGCAATGTATCATATAGGATTCCGGTGTTACGTCCCAACTGGTTCCCAATTTAACTGGTTCCCCAGCTGTGCGTGCTCCTATCAGTCTGCCTCTATCACCAGATTCGTTACAAATTCACAAACATATTACTGGTGATTTTCAAGTCGGATCTCATATTTGCTGCGGCAAATATGAAAGTAGGCCTATAGGCTACGTGCGCACTACATTAGGCTACCATTCGCGACAAAATAAATGGAGACAAAATGAAACATTTGCAGGCTCGCATGAAGTGGGATTCGATCGCACTAGAGCAAAAATACATGCACTCCATAGTCCGCTGATTTACACCGCGAGCTATACCAGCTCGCAAAATTTAGCTAAATCCTTACGTATTTGTTAACTACGTTGGCCTTCAGGTAACATTTTGATTTGGCTTCTTCTGAATCAACTGGTTCCCATAGACACTAACCGAGTGTAGGCTACTATACACGTATTTGGGGTTGTTTCGAGGCAATAGTCTTATTTTCCACGACATCACAGCTCCTTCTGACACCACATATTAAAAATTCATACCAAGAACGTCGCTGCTAACCCAGACAATACGATCAAAATACGCGCAACACAACATGGAAACATTCGTTTCCTATGCGATTTCGTGTAGCCTATGGCTAAGTGTTTCTTCGCTATAGAAATCAATTCATTTCATAATTGTATATTCTGAACAAATGTAGTGAGCACTACATTACAACCATTCACGCCATAATAAATGGAACTCCAAATACGTGATGAGTATAGCCTACATTCGGGTAGTGTCTACGGTAACTAGTTGATTCAGAAGAACCAAAACAACATGTTGCCTGAAGGCCAACGTAGTTAAATTCGTGACTGAATTCCTGAAACACTCATGTGCATCAGTAGCTCGCGGTGTAATGCAACGGATTATGCCAAGGCATATGTTTTTGCTCGTGGGATCGAATCCCACTCGAATCTTTTATTTTCTTAGCTTCCATTTATGATGGCGTGAATGTCTGTAATGTAGTGCTCATTACATTTGTTCAGAATATGCAATTATGAAATGAATTGATTTCCAAAGATATAGCGAAGAAACACTCAGTCATAGGCTACACAAAATCGCATAGGAATTGAATGTTTCCATGTTGTGTTACGCGTATTTTGATCGTATTGTCTGGGTTAGCAGCGACGTTCTTAGTATGAATTTTTAATATGTGGTGTCAGAAGGAGCTGTGATGTCGTGGAAAATACGGCTATTGCCTCAAAAACAACCCCAAATACGTGCATAGTAGCTTACATTCGGGTAGTGTCTATGGGAACCAGTTGATTCAGAAGAAGCCAAATCAAAGTGTTACCTGAAGGCCAACGTAGTTAACAAATACGTAACGATTTAGCCAAAACTTTTGAGCTTGTTTAGCTCGCTGTGTAAATCAATGGACTTTGGTGCGCACGTGTTTTTGCTCTAGTGTGATCGAATCCCACTTCATGCGAGCCTGCAAATGTTTTATTTTGTCTCCATTTATTTTGTCGCGAATGGTAGCCTAATGTAGTGCGCACGTAGCCTATAGGCCTACTTTCATATTTGCCGCAGCAAATATGAGATCCGACTTGAAAATCGCCAGTAATATGTTTGTGAATTTGTGACGAATCTGGTGATAGAGGCAGACTGATAGGTGCACGCACAGCTGGGGAACCAGTTAAATTGGGAACCAGTTGGGACGTAACACCGGTTCCAAGTTAATATCCAAGTTAATATGCAATATTTCTCCATGTGTGTCTTTAGTTTTATCAAGGATAGCCTACCCAATGTGTTTAATTTCGTCCAATGTTTTTTTTAATTTTTTATTTCACATAATCAGCCTACGTCTGAAGACGCAGCGTTTTTTCAAGTTCATTGTCTTTTCGTCGTGCTAATAAATTGATCTTTCATTTGTTTTCTTTATTTAACTCTTATTTAATCAAATATCTTAAGGATCACAATTATTGCCAGAATGCGGGGTGGTTCATGTGTTTATTGTAGCCTATGCTTTGCGTCATGTCAGGCTAATTACATAACGGAACCGCATTAATTAAAATAGATTATCTGGATATTCGAAAATCATTTTGGATACTATTCGAATCGTGAAATCAGTTCAAATCCCCATCCCTACCACTCACAGGCGATCAGGTGTAAATAACAATAGCAACGTTGTGCAAACTTTTGTCCCAAATTAGTAAAACTTATGAGGTGATGAGCAAGAAGCAAATTGCCAATTTGCCGTATTTTTCAACACGTGATCTTGCGTGTTTTTTGGCAAATATAGCCCAATATACATTTTGTCATACTTTTAGGGGGATGGGAGGTAGAACAAGCCTTGCACCTGGGGAACCATTTTATTTATGCCTACATTTCTATACACATTGTAAAAAGTTCAAATTGAAAATAAAAGACTAAACCAGTGAAACAATTTCAATTAAATCATTGGTATTAGGTGCGTTCCACATGGACTGACTTCATGCAGCGCTGCAGCCGGCTGCAGGCGGCTGACATGAAACAATGAATTCTGGTTAGACTTTTTGTCCGACTTGAGACGGCGCCGTAGCCATCAAAGTACCGTGAGATCGATTCGAGAACTGCCGGCTGTGTAGCCGAGCGCATTTTCTCAAGAGCAACTGCACGGGTTCTAATAACGACACAGCTATTTCATGATTGGCCAGACTCCCACACAACAACTTTGACGCGTGTTTTGTAATTATTCTGACACCTTCAGTTTCGCCAATGCTCAAATCCGGACCAAACAGGTTAATATAATTAAAAATGTGTTGAAGAAAGGGTTTTAGTCCGCCTCTTCACTAACGGAAAGAGTAAGTTTAATTATAAATAAAGTAAAGTAAATAAAGTATCGATCGGCCATGACTGACGTCAACGCAGCAAACCACGAGAAGCAGGAATGTCCGACTTTAACCCTTGTGTTATCTTCGGGTCGTTCTGACCCATCAGTCATTGTGACCCACCGTCGTATTGCGACAACTTTACCGCATACAAAAACAAAGTGAAGCATTTTCTTTTAACCGTTGGGCTGTCTCAGACCCCCCACATTGCGAAGGTTAAAAGAAAATTATTTTTATTTGTTTTTGTATTGGGTAAAATTCGGTAAACACAACGATGGTTCGTTATGAACCTTTGGGTCATGTGACCCGAAGGCAGCACGAGGGTTAAGGAGGCGTTTTTAACCCCTCCCCGACTGCAAGAGGCTACTCTCGCCGGTCGTTTCATGCAGCCGCAGTCCATGTCGAACGCGCCTAATGTAATGTTGCAGTATCGAGTACCGCGATATTACACTTGGTATCAGTATCAAAATCTAAATGTTGGTACTGTGACAACACTAGTGACTAGTAGTAGCTGAGGTGTGGGTACTGTACTTTGCACTAAGACTATAAATGATATAGACCGTTGACTGACCATCGAAATCCCGTTAATTCTAGCATATGCTATTCTGGTCCCTGATTTAGATTAACTTTCTGTAATTTGGCTATTTGTATTTTGATTTGTTTAAAAACGTGTGCAAAATGTATGTGTAGAATACTACCACACTGCGTTGGGCGTTAGGTTACTGTAGCAAGTCCAGTCAGAGAGATGAAAATTGTTATCTAGGCTGGCCTTCACTAGACTTGCACTTTATACATGTATTAATTATCTAGCTAGTTAGAGCTAGCTAGCGCCTACCATTATTCGGCTCCAATGATAGGTAGAGTAGATTACCAACTTCAGTAAACTTAAACCGGTACTCCTACCAGTACCACAACAATCAGACAGGCTACAGTTGCTAGATACAGCACAAAATATCAGATCTAAAAGGTTGTCGATGTGCTGTAGCGCGTAGCTAGCTCTAGCTTTCACACTGATCAGATCTCAAAGACTATGTGATGTTTTGTGCCGTCAATTTTGGTCTCTTTAAACACATTTTGTTTTTTCTCTAAAAATGTAGCAGCTATTTAGCACGTTTGTGGTTGGCCCCTCATATAATTAGCTTAAGAAACAGATAGCCACCACATTACACACCATGACATGTCCCCTATTATTTTAACGACAGCTAGACAAGCTAGCGGTCAGTTTGCTGTGCGTGCTAGCTAGCGAGTAATGTAAGCAATATTTAACTTACCATGCAACTTTATTTCCGACGCGCAACATAGACCAATTCCAATAAGGGGTGAATGCTAAAATTACATTAATCCTCTTTAGGCGCAAGTCAGCTCACATTTCCACGTGGAACACATTTGTCAGCCTGCTATTGTAGGTACTTTAGCAAGCTAAGGACACACATCATCTAAATGACACTCCACTTCCTGTAAACTAGTCCAACCTCCAACTCCACCCGGATTGCGACGGTAGATATTTTATGTTCCTATGCATGAGCTCTCAAGCAGGGGCAGGGATGGGGAACGTCCGGGCCCGGAGGATGTTTGACAAGAAGACCAGCCTTATACCAGAGAATGTCTAATTCAGGGGTCCCCAAACTTTTTTTTGCAAGGGCCAAAGAATTTTTCCTTTCTTTAATGTGGGGCTGGGTCGGTCTGTAACAGAAAATTTCATGGGCCGGAGCAAGGCCGTAGCAGAGAATGTCTAATAGGGGAGAACAGAGCTGCCAACTCTCACGGTTTCGCCGTGTGACACGCATTTCAAACATTTCTCACGCTCTCACGCCACACATTGTATATCTCACGCTGAAAAGGCAACCGCCAAACAAGTAGCCAAGCTAACGTTGTAAACAGTAACGGACGAGGCGCAGGTTAACGGAGTGAAGCATCATTGACGGTGGGGGGGGGGGTGAAGCTCGCGATAGCTCGCCCCGGGGGCGGGGGGGTTGCTACCAAATCTCACGCCAAGGTTTTTGTAAAAGTTGGCAGCCCTGGGAGAACCATAGATATATATATCTAAAGTCTAGGGGCCTCATGTATAAAGGATTGCGCAGCTTTCATAACAGAAGATGGCGTACGGCCAAAACTCGAAAAGTACTGATGAAGAAAGTGTTTTGTCCGTCTCTTCATAAACGGAGTGACTAAGTTCAGTTGAGTTCTGGATTTCAATAAGTATTATCAATCTGCAGATTGGGAGAGGAAACCAGTCTTCTGACCATAAAATGACAACACAACACCAAGCTTAGGTCTCAACCAGGTCTCTCCCCGCTCTGAAAGCCGGAGGACCATCTTTATAGGGCACAAGAATGTAAACATAGATTGTGACAGTCAGGCAGGAATGACGTTACAACAGTCTCAGAGATAAAGATTCACTGTTCCCAACACATGACAACTCTCACACTAGAGAGTTCATAGTTGGAGTTCTCCTAGTAGTCATGACAAGGAAACGTTTAGCCAGTACCTTCTCCTGACCCCGAACATCCATTCACCTGGCACATAGACACAATATACTCTTATTAATAGCAAGCTTACATGAGAACGTACTAACTAGTATCCAATGACTTCTATTGATTCGTGAATAATGTAAGGACACAGGAAATCCCAATTTCTTCCACAGTACCTACGCACAGAAATATTCACGTGTATAAAACCGGTCGTCCGCCAGGTCCTGCGCACCTTTCCTTTATAAATCACAATCAATGTGAGATTGACCGCACATGAACGAGCCACTGACCCCGCCTTGCCTCCTCCCATAAATGAATATGCAGATCGCCTATTAATGCACTCCTGAGGTCATTTCTTTGTCTGAATTACCGTATTTCTTTGAATAAACGCCGCCCTCGAATAAACGCCACACCAAAAATTAACGTTATTTAATAAACGCCGCAGCGTTTATTCTAAGAAGTACGGTGACTGTGAGATCGAGGTTCTGACAACAGAGGTGGAGGCGAGAAAATGTGTGCTGTTTATCGGCCTGTCATCATGTATTAGCGACAAAAGAAAGTCGGCGGAGTGGAAAACTGTCACTATTTGCGCCCTTTCTTGTTTTTAACCTGTAGCACTTTGAGATTTAGCTAAATGTAAAGTGCATTACAAATAAAATCACCATTATTATTATAGGGCCATAAATGATGTGGGTTCAGAGAACCGGACCATGGCAGAAATTAAAAAGAAATGGTCCGATGTAAAACTTTAAATGAAGAAACGAGTGGTGGCACATTGTAACAGCATGGCAGCTATAGGGTTAACGTGACATACATTTCCTGAGTGATCGTGTTCGTTTGACACCCTCAAGTTTAACAGAAGTTATTAAGTGGTGGCGGATTAAACAGATGGCTATATAGCATTTCCCATTTTGGGTTTTGGCATTTTGATGTGATCATCCACATTAATGATCAAACTTTTATTTTTATGTTTTTTGAATAGTCAACGTCATAAACGTAGTAGTGGAAACTATTTTGTAATGTTTGGTGAGTTTCGGCACTTTTCAGTTAGAATTCGTCACATTACAGAGCCAGACGGCCCGCACATTCTCACGTCAAGTAAATCTTTATACATCACAAAGTGTGCGTGAAAACCAGCGTACGCAAGCTTTTTGTGCATACGCAACGTTTATACGTGAGGCCCCTGGTGTAGCTAGAACAACTTAGAGCTCAATGCTCTTAAGACAGTGGAGATGGTTGTGGACTTCAGGAAGAATACAGCCCCACTCACCCCCATCACCCTGTGCGACTCCCCAGTCAACACTGTGGAGTCCTTCCGCTTCCTGGGCACCATCCTCTCCCAGGACCTCAAGTGGGAACTGAACATCAGCTCCCTCACCAAGAAAGCACAACAGAGGATGTACTTCCTACGGCAGCTGAAGAAATTCAACCTGCCAAATACAATGATGGTGCACTTCTACACAGCCATCATTGAGTCCATCCTCACCTCCTCCATCACCATCTGGTATGCTGCTGCCACTGCCAAGGACAAGAGCAGACTGCAACGTATCATCCGCACTGCTGAGAAGGTGATCGGCTGCAATCTGCCTACCCTCGAGGACCTACACACCTCGAGGACCCTGAGGTGTGCGAGGAAGATTGTGGCCGACCCCTCCCACCCTGGTCACTCCCTGTTCCAGCTACTCCCCTCTGGCAGAAGGCTGCGGTCCATCAGGACCAAAACCTCAAGCCATAAGAACAGTTTCTTTCCATCTGCTACTGGCCTCTTCAACAAGGCCAAGGACTCCCATTGACATTCATTCACTTATTTAACTATTATAAGTCCATCTAATGGCAATTACAGTATGCATAAGCCACCTTATCTCAGTATCCGATTGCACTATGTTGACCACTCACGCTGCTCATTCTTATTGGGTGTGCTCAAGCCTTCGGCGAGAGCACAACCTTTGTTCTCTCACATATATATTTATTTATTATTGTTTATTTTCACCCCCCTAAGGATCAGTCAATATTTGGACTACATACACAACGGCGGTGTCAAAAGGTTCGTCTTGGTAGCGATTGCGTTGGTTGTATTTTTATTTACGTTCCGTTGCATGTTTTAAGTAGAAATTATCGTTTTTGTGGTGAAAAGTGAAGCTAACGGTGGCTAATTTGCTAGCCACAGTCACTGACGTTACTAACGTCACTACGTCACTAACGTCACGAAAACACGCGTGACTACCTGTAGCAGAACATTCGTTTCACATCTGTTGACTTGGGGGATAGCTAGGCTAACTATAGCTTTACTGCAAGGCAGCTGCAGGAACGCCACAAGCAAAGAGGCCAGGGTGATAACTATTTACTCATTTTACTTTGTGATGTGAAACACAATTATGAAATGTAATGTACAATATTAGCTGATATTATTAAGGAAGTAGGCCCACATCTACTTTTGGAAATGGTAGTCTACTATTTCACTGAAGCATTAGCATCATGACATTAGCCTCTGTTGCCCGGGCAACACATACTACAGTGGTCTATGATGCATCTGTTTTCAATCTTTAAAATAAACATTCCTCACAAATACATTTTCGTTGTAGGATTTATTATGACATTACATTACAAGTAAACGATTTGTGGGTGAAATGATCATTACCTGTGGTTTCAAACCAGTGTTGCTCACTGCAACGCTGTAGCCTACGCGAGACACTACAAAAACATCTACACAGCTGTAGGAAGTCAAACGGCGACAGAACATGTTCGGCACTCCCCTTACTTAAATCAAAAGTCTATCTAACTACTAACCTGAACTTCATTGCCACAGCCTAAACGTTGTCAATCTGTTCATGAAAATAATTAATTTCAGCCTAAACCGTACAACGGAACGTTAAATCCAATTCAACCAATGCAATCGCTACCAAGACGAACCCAGCAGTAGTCTACTAGTACTGTACCGTAGTAGTACAATTTACCGGGGCAGCTTCTCCAGACAGGGCTATATCGCATTTTGCGTTGTTACTGACAATGATCAGTGAGCTTTTTATGAATGAGCGATTTTCCACTAAATAAATGTCAAGCTTATTTACGTTTTGGGGGGCATATTTTCAGTTAGCAGATGGGACTGTCTGAATCGCGATTCCATCTTCTACTGCCGGGTAACGTAGTAGAATAATCTTCAAAGGGGGTTCTTTATTAATGAATGAATGCAATGAGTAGGCTACATGCCTGAAAATATCACGAGAAGGGAAAAACTTAAAATGACGTTTAAGTCATAGAGATTAGGTCCATTTTTACACCGGTCTGCCAAATTTATTTGTTTTGATTCAACGATGAGGCTGCCTCTTGCAGGGGAAATGAGAAGACATCTATTTCATTCTACACTTCACTCGTATTTTCAGTTGTAAATGAGCAGCAAAAAAAAATGCTTTTAAATCTATTTAATCTTTATAAATAATAAGTATGCATTTTCATATAAAATATACAGAAATCAGTTGTAAAAATGTCATTCAAAAACGGACCCCTGTGCAACCGACGCAAGCAAGCACACCCTACAATTTCCCCAGAAATTGTACCCTCTCTAGTTCTTATTTTTATATATATTTTATTTTATATTTAAATTGTTGTATTCTTAGATTGTTTAGTTCTTAGAAATAGTTAAACTTTTGTACTTTTACTTAATTTAAGATTCATATATGTTAAGTGTTTTGCACCTCCCTGCCACAGTAAATTCTGTGTTTGTATAACATACATGGCGAATAAACCGAATTCTGATTCTGAGACCAGCCTGATAGATCTGACCTGAGACCAGTCTTTTAGATCTGATCTGAGACCAGCCTGAAAGACCAGCCTTTTATATCTTATCTGAGACTGGTCTGATAAATCTGACCTGAGACCAGCCTGTTAGATCTGACCTGAGACCAGCCTTTTAGATCTGATCTGAGACCAGTCTGATAGATCTGACCTGAAACCAGCCTGTTAGATCTGACCTGAGACCAGCCTTTTAGATCTGATCTGAGACCAGCCTGAAAGACCAGTCTGATAGATCTGACCTGAGACCAGCCTGATAGATCTGACCTGAGACCAGCCTTTTAGATCTGATCTGAGACCAGCCTGAAAGACCAGCCTTTTATATCTTATCTGAGACCAGTCTGATAGATCTGACCTGAGACCAGAGTTTGATTTGTTGTTGAATGGACAGAGTTCCGATACACAAAAAGAAAATTGTCCACTTTATGCTGGAGGATGACGTTTTCCTTTCCCATGGCTTTGATTGACTTCTTAAAGGTTTGAACAATCCGTTCTGTCAACCCATTTGTTGCAGGGTGGTGTGGAGCTGACTTGAAATGCTTGATGCCATTCATCTTCATGAAAAGTGTAAACTCGTCTGAAGTAAACTGTGGACCATTATCGCTCACAATTTGCTCAGGTAGGCCATTTCTGGAAAAGATGGTCTTAAGTACAGAAATAGTCCTTTCGGAGGTTGTGGATTTCATGTGTATCACCTCTGGCCATTTTGAGTGGGCGTCCACTGCTATTAAGAACATGGAGTTCATGAATTGCCCAGGGAAATCAATATGCACTCTCTGCCACGGGTGTAAGGGTGCCGGTGGGGGCGCATTCTGAACATTGTGGCATCCTGCACAGGTCATGGTGATATCCTCAATCTGCCTATCAATTCCCGGCCACCATACGTAACTGCGAGCCAGGCTTTTCATTTTAACAGTGCCAAGGTAACCTTCGTGTAGATTTTCCAACATTCTACCGCAAAGCTTGGGGGTGCTACTTGTTAGGATAGTTTCTTTATCAAGTAATGCACAGAGTCGTCGGATTCAAAGAAAGTACAATGGTTTAATGCTTACCAGAAAGGAGACAAAATCTGATCGCAATACAAAGTTTCTCTGGTTCACAAGTCGTCATGTAAGACCATTTAAACATATTGGTGAGAAGTCCCCTCCCCTGAATATCAGCTGTCAATGTGATAGATCCCAGAGATAGAGTGTGCGTGCACATGGAAACTTACAAAGTTCTCTGGCCCTAGGCTTGAGACATGACTCACTCAACACAGATAAGATTAACACATGTAGGGAGTCAGGTGGCTGAGCGGTGAGGGAATCGGGCTAGTAATCCGAAGGTTGCCAGTTCGATTCCCGGCCGTGCCAACTGACGTTGTGTCCTTGGGCAAGGCACTTCACCCTACTTGCCTCGGGGGAATGTCCCTGTACTTACTGTAAGTCGCTCTGGATAAGAGCGTCTGCTAAATGACTAAATGTAAATGTATTGCACCTCTACACTGTCAAAAATAAAATAAGTTATTCAGAAATACAGAAAAAAAACATGTATAATTTACGACAGGAAATTTATGTTATTTTTTTCAAATATTACTAACATTTTCACCACAATGTTCTGTTAAAACACATAATTTCACTTTAGCTATTTTAACAGTTATTTTGCAGATATTTACTTTGATCCCACGGACAAATAACTTCTTGATAACTTCTTTGGTTTAGACATAGAAACCTTGAATTGTGAACTGAGCTCGGGTAGTTGACGTCATGCAATCCAGCATGCACCAGTCAATATCAAAGAATACAAAAGCCTGCAAAAGCCTTTTTGGGGCTATCTCGTTGTTTATGATCATTGACCAATGCACTTGTAGTAAAGCTCTCTCTGGAAGTCGCTTTGAATAAAAGTGTCTGCTAAATGAATAAATGTAAAGACTACTGTAGGACGAAGGAAAGTTGATAACACTGTAAAAAAAAACATTGTAAAAAAACAGGAACAATCTGGCAGCTGGGACGCCAGATTAAACCCACTAAATTACAGTTAAAAAAAAAAATCATTAACATTAATGAACCGTAAAATAATTGTAATTTTCCTGTACCAAATTGACAAGATATATCAGTAATATTACATTACAGGCTGTTCTTTGCCGGTAAATATGACTTTTATTAATTGAACTTCTCTGTAAAAAAACAGAATTTTCAAAAAATACAAATATTCTATAAAGCCAAAACAACATATTACGACTTAACATGTTCATTCAAAACAAGTCGTGTGCACATACAGCATCCAGATTCTGTAATCAGAATCACAGATACTGATTACAATACTGATTACAACTGTAGCGCCGGCTAGCTGTGTGAATTGGAGAGAAATATTGCTCGCTGTACGTTAGGCTTATTAGACAGGTTAGATCGCCATCTAACTGGACAACATTCACACACTCAGGGTGAACACTTAATGTATCCAAACTACAGACCATCACATTACACATATCAAAACAGAACGAACACAACAACAAAACTCCAAACAATAACAATAATCTCATTGTTTATGATCATTGACCTATGCACTTTTTGTAAAGCTCTTTCTTGTAAGTCCCTTTGGATAAAAGTTGTCTAAAGGAATACATGTAAATGTTAAGTGTAGTTGGCTGGATAAACTAATCTTTTTTTAAGCAATATAAATGAAAAAACAGACAAAACTTTAGCTGGCTTGCTTGTTAGCCAACCAGGGGCCTGGGGCCCGTTCTTCGTACGTCGCTAACTCAGTTAGCTGGATTTGATTTTTGACGATTTGTCATTATCTTGGATTGTTCGGTTCTTTGAAGCTCATCCTGGACTTGCTGTCATAGCAACAGGTCCGTAAACTTAAACCTGCTCGGGAGCAGGTTTATTTTATGTAAACATGAATAGATTGAGGCTTTACAAGCAGAGGTGATACAGGAAGTCTGTCACAGACATGTCTTGTCCGTTTTTACTACAGGAACCTGTTGCAGAAGGTGCAAGAATAATTAGCAGAATTTAACATGAAACCGAATTAATTGCTCATTGCGTGATAGATAGGCTCCTTAAGCACAGCGCGATATGCTAGCCTATACTTTTTGAGAGGATAGCCTATCGTTTTTTTGTGAGGGTGTCATTTACATAATACATTTGTTGAAACCACATCATATGACATTAAAGATGATAAATGAAAATATGAAAGTATGAAAATAAAAAAAACATAGGCCTAGCTTACTGTAATAAGCGATAAAACGCGTCACTCCTCTACATTTAATTTACATTTACATTTAGGCATTTAGCAGACGCTCTTATCCAGAGCGACTTACAGTAAGTACAGGGACATTCCCCCGAGGCAAGTAGGGTGAAGTGCCTTACCCAAGGACACAACGTCATCTGGCACAGCCGGGAATCAAACTGGCAACCTTCTGATTACAAGCCCGCTTCCCTAACCGCTCTGCCACCTGACTCCCTACTTAATTTGGTCTGCTACTTTTTGCCAGCCCTCTTTCTTGGATTTTGCAGACTTTGAGGTGTTCCCTCGCGTTCTGATAAGAGGAGTAACCTTCGAGAAAGCTGTTGCTCTGTTGGCTCTGTTGCGGAAAAAACAGGGCGCTCATTTTGGCCACGGTGAGCAGCCATAGACTTATGTGAGCAGCCAATAGCAGCGTTGCTGATCAAGGTTTCTACTATCGATACATACCCCTTTTAGACCAACGTATAACTCAATCCAGCTATACTAATCATAAACAACAAGTGTGTTCGAAGAACCGAATTAGCCAGATCATGATAAGCAAGATGATGTCATCTTGGATGTGTCATTTGATCTCGGATGTAATAAGCGACATACGGAGAACAGGCCCCTGTACTACGAATCAAGATTTGCCGTTAGCGAGGTAACTTCAGGTTCAACCCAGGGTTTTCTATGATGGAGGATCACTTGTTACCGGGGTAGATCGCCATGGTAACACATGCTGAACGGCTAACCTGGTCGGGAGCAGGATAAGTTGGAGATCAGAGTTCAACCGGTATAAAAGCCCCGCCCACTAACGCTGCGTTCACACTGCAGCGTTTTTTAACGCTCTGCATCGCTTGCCTTCCCACAGTACACCACGCTCGGGGGCGTGTTAGACAAGTTAATACAGAGTTGTAGTTCTCGAAGGTCACTGTTGTAGTCATGGCCAAGCGTGCAGATTTGGGTTCATGTACTCACAATATCGATCTAAATACCACTTTTACACAACATTTATGTAAGTGCAAGATTTTACTAGTGCAAGATTACAGTAGAATACATGTTACGCCACCGGTCACTCAACCAGTCGTTTGTAGGCTGGGCTAGCGAGCTAGCAGTGGCACAGAACAGTCACGTAATGTGACGAGACTAAATTTAAAAGTAGGCTATAAAAACACACTAGGAACAATGACGACATCGGCAACCATGCACCATGCATTATTAGTTTAATGTATTCTTTAAATTCAGGCTCGTCACATTAGTAACTTTGTTCTGAACAGAACTGGGTGTGCAGACACATACAAAAAGTTTCTCCTCCATCTTGAAATTGTCAAACCTAGAAATGTTTACCATGACGAACAGTTGCTACGTTACAAGAAACAAGAAACCAATCCGATTGGCCAACGCTAGCATTTTCACGCTCCTCATTTACATAAAGTTGAGAAAATCCAACTTGCAACGCTCCGCTCGCCTTCCCACAATGCCCTACGCGAGCGTCAACGCCTGGTTTCATTGAAAATGAATTGGAAGCCGACGCCCCGCGCCGCCCGCTCCGCTGCAGTGTGAACGCAGCGTTACAGTGCGTTCACACTGCAGCGTTTTTTAACGCTCTGCATCGCTTGCCTTCCCACAGTACACCACGCTCGGGGGCGTGTTAGACAAGTTAATACAGAGTTGTAGTTCTCTAAGGTCACTGTTGTAGTCATGGCCAAGCGTGCAGATTTGGGTTAATGTACTCACAATATCGATCAAAATACCACTTTTACACAACATTTATGTAACTGCAAGATTTTACTAGTGCAAGATTACAGTAGAATACATGTTACGCCACCGGTCACTCAACCAGTCGTTTGTAGGCTGGGCTAGCGAGCTAGCAGTGGCACAGAACAATCACGTAATGTGACGAGACTGAATTTAAAAGTAGGCTATAAAAACACAGTAGGAACAATGACGACATCGGCAACCATGCACCATGCATTATTAGTTTAATGTAATCTTTAAATTCAGGCTCGTCACAATAGTAACTTTGTTCTGAACAGAACTGGGTGTGCAGACACATACGAAAAGTTTCTCCTCCATCTTGAAATTGTGAAACCTAGAAATGTTTATCATGACCAAAGGTTGCTACGTTACAAGAAACAAGAAAACAATCCGATTGGCCAACGCTAGCGTTTTCACGCTCCTCATTTACATAAAGTTGAGAAAATCCAACTTGCAACGCTCCGCTCCGCTCGCCTTCCCACAATGCCCTACGCGAGCGTCAACGCCTGGTTTCATTGAAAATGAATTGGAAGCCGACGCCACGCGCCGCCCGCTCCGCTGCAGTGTGAACGCACTGTTACAGTGCGTTCACACTGCAGCGTTTTTTAACGCTCTGCATCGCTTGCCTTCCCACAGTACACCACGCTCGGGGGCGTGTTAGACAAGTTAATACAGAGTTGTAGTTCTCGAAGGTCACTGTTGTAGTCATGTACTCACAATATCGATCAAAATACCACTTTTACACAACATTTATGTAAGTGCAAGATTTTACTAGTGCAAGATTACAGTAGAATACATGTTACGCCACCGGTCACTCAACCAGTCGTTTGTAGGCTGGGCTAGCGAGCTAGCAGTGGCACAGAACAGTCACGTAATGTGACGAGACTAAATTTAAAAGTAGGCTATAAAAACACACTAGGAACAATGACGACATCGGCAACCATGCACCATGCATTATTAGTTTAATGTAATCTTTAAATTCAGGCTCGTCACATTAGTAACTTTGTTCTGAACAGAACTGGGTGTGCAGACACATACGAAAAGTTTCTCCTCCATCTTGAAATTGTCAAACCTAGAAATGTTTACCATGACGAACAGTTGCTACGTTACAAGAAACAAGAAAACAATCCGATTGGCCAACGCTAGCGTTTTCACGCTCCTCATTTACATAAAGTTGAGAAAATCCAACTTGCAACGCTCCGCTCCGCTCCGCTTGCCTTCCCACAATGCCCTACGCGAGCGTCAACGCCTGGTTTCATTGAAAATGAATTGGAAGCCGACGCCGCGCGCCGCCCGCTCCGCTGCAGTGTGAACGCACTGTTACTCATTCTTGAGGATAATGCTGTCACCGTTCATAGAAGATCCTGTGGAGCTTGGTGCCCGGATAGTGAGAGGTGCGCTCAGAAGAGCCAGAACATTTAGAGACCGACAAAACCCTTTCGCATTCCCTCATGAGTATCTTTATGAAAGATATAGATTCTCAGCAGACGGAATTACGTATCTTTGCCAGCTTCTTGAGTCGTATGTTGCCAATGCCACACATCGAAGCCGTGCGCTCAGTCCCACAGACTATATATACCGTTTCGTTATTTCGCTACCTACTTATATAGTGTGGGTGATGCGGAGAACCTGAGCAAGAACACGGTCTGCCGTGCAAAGGATTTTTTTCAATGGCTGTTGCCACCATTGTCTGATTAATGGAGTGATGAAAAAGAGGTATCCAAAGTGCCCTTTGTAAAAACTTTGGACTGTTGACAAAATGAAACAAGGATTTTCATTCTTTCTTCATGCAATGTTCTGATTTCCGTTCTGGAAATGTATGCACATTATATCATATTTTACAACTTAATGCATCATTTGCTCATTTAAACATACATTTACAGGAAACTAGTAATGAAAACAATATTTGACCTAATATTAGTTATCAACTGGGGAGGTTTCATGTTGATATGTTATCCCTATTCACTGGGGTGTCTCCCCTTAACCCATTCTGTTGTCCTTGGGTTGCTTTGTGCCTTTTTCTAATCATTTCCATATCAGAAATGTGTGTTTCTTTCAACCAAAACATTTCAAACCAACAAAACAAAGAACAAAGAACAATGTGTATGGTACCATACAATGCTCTTCACAAGTTAAATAAATGATAATTTCACTACTTTCATTGAATTTGAATGTTTCATTCACTTTTATAGCATTTTTCAAAAATAATAAATAGGACATTGAAAGACAGAAATGGTGAAACGGTCCGTGTACTTTGCGGCCAATGGATTTTCGTTTTGAAATTAGAAAACCAAAATCGGGAAACCAGCTGTTTCCCGACTACCATTTAGAAATAGGAAAACAAAAAACGGAAAACTACCCATTTTCAGTTTTTTTGTTTCGATAACAGAAAACGAAAAAACAACCCGTTATCTGATTTTCTTTGATGTGCTTAAACATGGAAATCGGGAATTAAAATAGTGTGTGGAAATCTCCTTTCTAAATTTTGCATAGATTTGAGTGTTGTGACCCGGAAGTTGCTCCCACGAGCTTGACAGTCACATTCAGGATGTCAGCAGAGGGCGCGCTGCCATTTGTATGGAAGCAAATCAGTGACATAATGTTTTGAATTTTAAAAGGCATTGAATACTTTGAATAATTTAAACAACACCGAATTCACATATTTCAATGAAAAAAAAAAATCTGACCCAAAAATTCAAGACTCGGAAATTCAGGTTGCTCAAATTCGAGCCCCCCCCCAAAATTCGAGCTTAAAAATTTCGAGCCTATCAACTTCGAGCCTAAAATTTTCTATTTTAACAAATTTGAGCCTTATGGGGTCACAACACAAAAATCTACGCAAAATTGAGAAAGGAGATTTCCACACAATCCGTGTATCATTCGTTCTTTCATTTTTCAATTGAGAAACCAAAAACGAGAAACGAAAAACGATTGTTTTTCTTGTTATTCAATTGAGAAACCAAAATCCAAAAACCAAATCCAAAAACGGGGCACTGACCGAAAATGATTTAGAAATGTTGTTTTGGGTGACCCGGAACTTGTGACCCAAATGACTTCTTCGTGTATTCCACTAATGTCTCTTAATCTAGATAGCCTACTCAAACAATCATGGAGAGTTTTATATTGTTTAGAGGAACAAAACGTGCGGCCATGGTGTCGACACCACTGTTACTCAAAGTGGCTCTTAGCGCAGCGCTGGGTTTATAGGCAAAATAGATAGGCTAACCTGGAAGGTCCTGCCGATTTTTTCGGTTGTCATCAGGATTGTAAATGAACTTTTTTGATCACCAGCCAATGTGGCTATGATAACAATCAGAATTTCCACTAACCACATTTTCGGTGAAAATAAGAGAAATTATGAGTGCCACTGAATGCATTTGATCATTTTACTAACATTGTTGGCATGAAAAACACAAGTACAATACATACAACAAAATATACACTGAAAGTGCAAACATTCCATTTCAAGTTTGGGATCTATCTACATTCTTCCTTGTGTTTTCTGGTGGACGCTCGTTTCCATGGTTTCTCGCTCTTGTTACACTGCAAACTGCGTGTAGCCAACGGGCGTATGAGTAACAACTTCCGGGTCACCAAAAACACAATTTCTAAATCATTTTCGGTCCTGATGACAACCGAAAAAATCGGCAGGACCTTCCAGGTTAGCCTATCTATTTTGCCTATAAACCCAGCGCTGCGCTAAGAGCCACTTTGAGTAACAGTGGTGTCGACACCATGGCCGCACGTTTTGTTCCTCTAAACAATATAAAACTCTCCATGATTGTTTGAGTAGGCTATCTAGATTAAGAGACATTAGTGGAATACACGAAGAAGTCATTTGGGTCACAAGTTCCGGGTCACCCAAAACAACATTTCTAAATCATTTTCGATCAGTGCCCCGTTTTTGGATTTGGTTTTTGGATTTTGGTTTCTCAATTGAATAACAAGAAAAACAATCGTTTTTGGTTTCTCGTTTTTGGTTTCTCAATTGAAAAATGAAAGAACGAATGATACACGGATTCCACACACAATTTTAATTCCCGATTTCCATGTTTAAGCACATCAAAGAAAATCAGATAACGGGTCGTTTTTTGTTTTCCGTTTTCTATTATCAAAACAGAAAATGGAAAATGGGTCGTTTTCCGTTTTTTGTTTTCCTATTTCTAAATGGTAGTCGATTTTGGTTTTCTTATTTCAAAACGAAAATCCATTGGCCGCAAAGTACACGGACTTGAAACCCCCCACAAAAGACTCAAAATGCACAACAAAAAAGCCACAAAAAGGTATAAAAAGACCAAAACGTTGAAAAATGTTTAACAAATACATCCTTATGTGTTCTCCCTTCCCCAAGACACAGAAAAGCCAGCCTTGTTTTCTTAATTAAAAGACTCTTATACTTTATATTGAGCCTCTTATACTCTATATCGAGCTCCAGGGTTCTTTTATACAGGGCTCTCACATTGTCTGCTCCAACCTGAAACAAATAAAGAACATTGTCCCTTTGCAAGGCACACTTGGAGAAAGTTGAAGGTGTCCATTTGACTACTGTGTTTCAAGGTTCATTGCTTATAATTTGTGTCTTTGTCTTGGCCTTGAAGTGGAGGCCCTAGGCTCAGGGGGATTATGATAAAAGGGTGCCTGCCCAACATCCAAAGAAGAATCCCCAAAAGTGGTACAAGTAGAGTCCATAAAACATACTCACCGACAGGATGGAACCATGAAATGCTGAGGAATAAGCAACACAAACACAACACAGGAAAGGAAATGCCGACCGAAATAGGTGCTCAGCACCGATCAGTCCGACCAATATAATTACGAGAGTATAACAGAATGACCTAAAAGCATACATACCCTGGTCCGGATCCTGCAGGAGATGGCAAGGCACGGACAGATCCTATAGGCTACCAACGAAGCCAGAGGACAGCAATGCAAGTGATTGTATGCTGTAGCCAGCCAAGGCTAGAGGGCAGGATGCCCTGAAATGCGATAGCCTGCCGGCAACTCGTGAATACGTGTAGCCTAATGGTTATGTACGCTATAGCCAGCGTAGGCTAGAGGACGCTGTCCTGAAGTGCAATAGCCAGTCAAGGCCAGGGCTAGCTATGCCCTGAATGTGCAATAGCCAGCAAAGGCCATGGGACCGACGCCCCCATGTATGATGTGTTGCATGCTTTAGCTATAGAGGACCGACACCCTCATGTATTACGTACCCTATGGGTATGTACGCTACAGCCAGCCTAGGGGAGGACTAGAGGACGCTGTCCCAAAATGCATAGCCACCAACCACCAGTTATTTGCAAATACTTTTATTGGGGATGAAGCTACGTTCATTCCGGCGCACCTCGACTATCCCGCTGAGGGCGAAAGCGGCGTGGGCACGGGTGCCGTGGGTGAGCATCCTGACAGCTGCTACAGACGTGACGAAAACTGCAATTTGTGAATGTGCAAACACCTTCATTAAATTGATTGAATATAGGCAAGTAGTTTGCAACATGCACCTTGCGGCCACGAATGGGATGTGCGACCTCAAACGGGGAGAAATGTCAGCCCCGACAGGGATGTAAGGCCTACCCAGAAACGGAGCTGCCACAGCGGAGGCCAGGGTGTGCAGCGGCTCTACGATGGGCACCAGGGAAGCCAGGGCAGGAGGCGGCGTGAATACGGGCGGGAGCACCACGGCAGCAGACGTAGACGCCCCAGCGTTCTCCAGTGACCACAGGCGGGCATCGATCGACTGCAATGATGATGCCAGGACCAGCAGGGTAGAGGTAAGGGCCTCCCCAGGAGGCTTGGAAGCGGGAACAGGCGGGGGAGCGACAGAAGGACCGGCGAACGTGCCAGCGGTCGGATCCAGGAGCCCCGGGTGTAGAGACTTCCTGGAACGCTTCCTACCCGGAGCGGCGACGGAGCTGAAAGCTGGGGGCGACTGGACCCGGACAGGGGAGACGCTGACCGCCTCGGTGGCCAGGTCATGAAGCTGGTAGAGCCCCAACCCGGGTGCAGGAACGACACCCAGAGCTCGCAGCCCCGCTGCTACCGCAGACCCGTCGGTGCCCCGACGGGAAGCGAGCCAAGAGGTACGGCGAGCGACCGGGGAGGTGGAACCCGGAATCGCCTCCTCGAACAAGTCCAGCTCGGAATCTGACATAGTATCCCCAAAAGCAACGAAGAAACAGTAAGCCCAGCCAAACGCGACACACGATAGCAAACGCGCACTTGAAAGCATGGACAAACTAAACAGGGAGAGAATCATATTTAAAGGCATGGGATCATTGTGATAGGCTGACAGCTACGAGGAAGATTTGACAGCGTTAATTGATAGACGGGAGCACTAATCGAACTGAACCCAGATGACAGCCTGACATGTGAAAGAGGGAAAGAAGAGTGTTCTTAGTGGGGGGAGTTAGTAGTGAAACATTATCGAGTATGCCCAAGTGCAGGGATCGGTCTTGCCTGACTGAACTTGCGCTATGCTTCATTTAGTGATGGTGAAAACTAAAGGTAGATGCCCATGATGGCTGCCCACATAATAGATGACCTTTTCCTTATGTTTACTATTATATGTAGCGCTAGTATATGTAAATATATGAGGATGGGCCACATTTGTAAAAACTTAAAAAGATATGAAAATCATATATTTTATGCTGACTTTGGATAGATGAAATGCACAAGCCTCGGCCCACCAGAACTAGAAGGGATCATTTTCTTTAGTTCAATTATTAGTCAGCCAGAGTTAACTTTTTATATGAATTAATAGAGCATTGCTTAGAAGAAGTGTTCCATTGTCACAGTGTATACCTAGCTCCTGCCTTCCTGGAATATTTAATGATTTCTTATGCATGCATGTCAGGTGGCTGAGCGGTGAGGGAATCGGGCTAGTAATCAGAAGGTTGCCAGTTCGATTCCCGGCTGTGCAAAATTACGTTGTGTCCTTGGGCAAGGCACTTCACCCTACCTGCCTCGGGGGGAATGTCCCTGTACTTACTGTAAGTCGCTCTGGATAAGAGTGTCTTCTAAATGACTAAATGTAAATGCATGTGTTGCTTGTTTCACAAACCTTACCACGCTAAATAAAACCTATGAACATGGAGATCCTCTAACCCCTTCCAGTATGACTGTGAAACTTGCACAGCAAAGGATACAGTGACTGTTCTTTTACTAGTCAAAGAAAAAGGAATAACCCTGCAGTGTTATTTTACCTGTGTTATTATGAAGATACGCCACACCCTGTTGTGCCTTACTTCAGTATAATTTAGAGAGATTTGAAGCTGAACAGGAGTTTAGAGCTGTGTTTATAGTCTTACTGTAAATTCTAAGAAGCTTCCCTCTTGTTGCTGACAGGCAGGTCTACAGTGAGCACACCTTCCTTTACAGACCATAAAAGACGATATAGTGACATGTCACTGTCAGAGTAAGTAGGTAAATTCTCATAACATGTTGCCAAGACAGCTCAGTATCACAGAAGGTGAGAAAGTGATCTATCAATATATTTTCTCTGAATTCTTTTTTTTTTTTTTTACATTTTTTGTGACATCTGATCATGTATTTTTCTAGTCCTATGGGCCAGCTTTACTTTGAGAGCAACGCTGCTTTCTCTCCTTCTGTGTGGTCCACTGAACGTGGTGTCAGATTCTGATGAAGAAGTAGCATCAGTGTGGCAGATGTGGAAGAGCAGCCATATGGTGTCCTATGATGAGAAGGTTGGATAAAAACTTAATTAAATGTTTTACAGAATTGATTTAAATTTAACACTCAAAAAATATATACATCTATATATCTATCTATATAATTGCTTCTGCTTGTAATAATCTATGCAGCATGAAGACATTGAGAGAAAGGCCATTTGGGAGGAAAATATGAGGCTGATTGAAAAGAACAATCAAGGTTTTTTCAAAGGGACAACCATGTTTATCATGGCTATAAATAAATACGGTGACATGGTATTTTTCTTTTGTCCTTCTTTTTTGTAACTGTGTATATATAACTGTGTTAGGAAACAACGTTTATTTCAATATTGTTGTCCCACCTGTTCAGACAAGTCAAGAGTACAAGCGTTTACAAGGTGCCTTGACAAATGACAATCTCAGGAGAGGGAAAAATGCCTCAGCCAGAAAGCTCCGTTCCAATGCTAGGGCATTGGGAGCTGTTTCAGTTGACTACAGAACTACAGGTTTTGTTACTGAAGTGAAAGACCAGGTAAGGGTTGCATTAGTTGTACTTTGAACACAGATGACCACTGCTATTGACTCTTAGATGTGTACATGTCTTTGGTTTTGTTTATTATATATCCTGTTTGCTGCTTAACTAATTAGATCTGTGATGACATTTACATTTTCAGTTGTACAAACTGTTTTGATGTCCTTTCTTCAGGGCTACTGTGGCTCTTGCTGGGCATTTAGCACTACAGGAGCCATAGAGGGACAAGTCTTCAAGAGAACAGGTCAGCAGTTGTCTTTGAGTGAGCAGAACCTGGTAGACTGCTCCAAGCCTTATGGTACCTATGGTTGTAGTGGTGCCTGGATGGCAAACGCCTATGATTATGTGGTCAGCAATGGTCTTCAATCAACCAGCACGTATCCATACACATCAGTGGTAAGAGGCTGTCTTGATACACCCCCATTATTCTTTTTCAAGCCACAAAAGTAACAGTCCTGTTTTTCTATCTCCAGGACACCCAGCCATGTTTTTATGACAGCCATCAGTCGGTTGCCCATATCAGTGATTACAGGTTTATCCCTAAGGGAGACGTGCAAGCCCTGGCTAATGCAGTGGCAACCATCGGTCCAATTACAATAGCCTTGGATGCAGATCACCTAAGCTTCCTCTTCTACAGTTCAGGTTAATCAGAATGTCTCCTTAGGTTGTTGTTTTTCATGTTTACGTATTTCTAAAACTGTCATTCAACAATGTGTGTTTGTGTAATAGGCATATATGAGGAACCAAGCTGCAATCCTAACAACCTAAGCCATGCTGCGCTGTTGGTTGGCTATGGCTCCGAGGGAGGAAAAGACTACTGGATCATTAAGAACAGGTGGGAGTAGCTTTCTTACTCACTATTCCTTTTGTTAAATGTGGTTTATGTTCAAATTGTGTATTATTTTATGTTTTGTAAACTACACACTGTATGTTTAAGGTCTCCTGTCTCCTGTTTTGGAACCCTTTTTTGTTCTTTCCCATTTAGCTGGGGTACTGGATGGGGAGAGGGTGGCTTCATGCGAATGATCAGGAATGGCAGCAACACGTGTGGCATCGCTAGTTATGCCATATATCCAATTTTATGAACATGATAAGATCATCTATACTGCCCCACGCATCATCTGACTGTAACTTGAATATACTGTAACTTGGAGGACCTTTTTCAAATTAGATTTTGTTTTGTTTGTATTATTAGGTTTACTTGCCTTTGGCAATAGCACAACCTATTGTAATCTCACATGTTATTCTTATTCTTTATTTTCCCACCCCTAAGGCTCCGTAAATGTCTGCACTACATAGACAACATTGGTGTCAAAATGTTTGTCTTGGTCACGATTGCGTTGCTTGTATTGGATTTTACGTTCGTTGCACGGTTTAGGCTTAATTTAAGTTTTTGTGGTGAAAATTGAAGCTACTGTGGCTAACTAGCTAGGCACAGTCAGAAACGTCACTAATGTCACGAACACACGCAAGACTAGTAGAACATTAGTTTAGCAGCTCGTCAACTTCTGGGAGATAGCTATGCTAGTTACCTAAAACGGCAAGACAGCTGCAGACACAAGCAAAGAGGCCAGGGTGATAACCATTTACTCATTTAACATTGTCATAAAAAACACAATTGTTAATTATTAAGCTAGTACATCACTAATCCTTGAAACTTTGGCAAAAACATGTCCCACTAAGAAAAGTTATAATTCTGTTGGAAATTCATAACATTTTCATGAATAAAAAGAATCAAGGTTATAATCAACCCAAATTTGCCTATGTGTTTTTCTCTGCCCCGCAGGTGAACAAGTATCTCCTCAACATGTTCGTCAGTATTCATGTTTCCCTTCTTAACATAGGCCCTCATCAGGTCTTCCCACTCCTCGATGTCAACTGAGTCAGATCCATCCCCTCTGAAAGATGGAGGCTCCTTGATGTTTCTGTGCGTGACCAATCAATTGAAGATCGTGAAGGTCAATTCAGAGTGATACTGTCAGTATGTGGGTTGCTGTATGTGTCTGGCCCCAGGCTAGGTGGGTTAAAACGAGATATAATACTGTCGGCTATCTGCTCTCCAATCATTTGAGCAATTGAGCCTACTCATAGGCGGAAATCCCGGGGGGGACACGACCCCCCCATCCTGGGGAAAATGGGATTTGTCCCCCCCAATAAATCACTGTAAACATAAGGAAATTTAAATAAAATTAATAATATACATTTAACATATTACAATGTAGGCTATGTGTTACAGCAGTAATTTTGGTGTCCCCCTCAGGAATAGCTCTTGAGAAAATGTCATATAATTGTCCCCTCAAAAATTGATGGCAGATTTTCGCCACTGAGCCTACTTGATCTAACAAGTCAGGGGCAACACTTTCAATGTGTGGTGTTGAACCAGTGACTGGTTGCCTATGTGGGTTACGCATATCAGTAATGTCAGGGGGATCAGTCGAAAAGTAACCCTATTCACTCCTACTGCAACGTTACTGTCAACAACAGGACTACCAAGAAAGGAAGCAGAGTCCTGTTCCATAAAGCGAGTTTACCAAATAAGACAGACTTATGTCAGTTAGTCTGACTCATTTCTAGTTTATTCGGTTACATTAAGCTAGCTTAACGTAGTTCGAACTCAGTTACTATGGTAACTTATGCTTCGAATCTAGCCTGGTCCAGGGCAGGCTAACTGTCAGGCTTAGACCGTGTTGTTGCTTAACCAGATGTTCCTGTAGAACTGACCCAACAGGAAAACGATGATTTACCACGGACATTCTAATTTTTATTCTCATCAGTTCAATATGTAGGCTACATTTATAGAAAATCAACTTAAATGCATAAGCGTCAACATTTAGCCTAATGCAATAAACAATGATGAACAATGATTTGATACACACCGCGAGCTGCCTCAACGGGGTGCGCGAGAGGAAAAATGTAATGGTGGTCTAATGGTGTAATAATGAATATTAATTATTATATGGCTACGACAGTACGAGCGTTCTGATTGGCTAATGGGTAGTCATGCCAGCCACGTATTTCCCTCCTCGCCGGTCTGATACGGATCCGTATTGCCCTCTGACGTCATCTTCAAAATGAGCGATATTGATAGACATCAACAGCCATGAGGAAATTCAGAAGCAGTGAAAATGTGTTATTGAAAGTGATGATGAAGACTAGAAACTATAGTTTGAATCACTTGTGTTGTTACTTTACTGTAAATTAAAGCCATTTTAGCTGAGCCGTGTTGTCCGTTTTCTATTGATCATTGTAACTTGAGGTTAGCAAGTAATTGGTTGCTATGCAATACCTGAAACACATTGTGTCGTGAGAAGACTTGAGAGCTGAACAAAACGACATGTTTTCTATAAACAATTACCATTTCTTTTCATTTACAAAATGAAACGAGCAAAAAATGCCATATAATAAAAAATTGGGATACGTTAAAGCTTCAGTCTGATATTTCCCGACAAATTAAAGTGGGATTTTTGTTCAAATTTGTTCGGTTTGTGTTTACACGGCAACATTTAACAGCAGACTAAATCTTGTAAACAAACTCCACGCGCTAGCAAACTGTTCTCTCATTGGTCCGATTTTAATGCGGCTATAAATAGGCTCTGTTGCTTTTTTTTTTTAAGGTGTGGGGGTGCGTGAACCCAGTCGGGATGTAGAAGGGGGTGCGTGGCCTAAAACGCTTGGGAACCGCTGGCCTATGTTAAACTTATGGCTATATGGTAGTTGTGATTTCAAATGTTTAGCAATCAGGAATAGGCCTATATCTCAATCAAAATTATAATTAGGCTATCATAGTTGTGATGGCCCCCGCTGCGGCAGGCGTCCCTTATTTTTCTGTATAGAGCTCTGGGAGTTGACGTCATGCAATCCCAGCATGCACCGGTCATTGCCATATTGGCACGAAAGTGGAGAGCCAAGTGGAGCGCCAGAGTGTACATACATATATACTTACATACATATTATACATAGTTATTTTGCTGCCTATTTCAATAAACGTTGATTCAACATGGTGGATAGCTGCTGTGCGCCGGGATGCCTGAACCATCGGGGAAAAGATAAAGGGAGAGCATTTTATAGGATTCCTAAGATCCAGAGAAGAACCCCATAATTCCGGACAACCACCCATGGCTTCAACTGGGGATCATTCAGTCTCTTGGAATGACTTATCTGTAATAAATATGTAATGGCTTTTTTGTGATGAAAAGTGCACTGATATAATGTACGTTAGCCAACGTTAGTAGCTAACCGTTGACGAACGCTAGCTAGCTATACAAGTTATAAAACTGACTGCATTAACGTTACACATAGCAATTTGTAGCCGGTAGACTTCAAAGCTGAATATTCATCACTAATCCAGCTGATTGCGTCCATTTATATCCAGGCTTTTGTAGGCTTTCAAAGACTCTCCAGAGTAGGACGAATGAAAGTTGATAGAGAGTTGTAAATATCTGGATACAGAAGGTCAGGGAAGCCTTCTGTTTCACTCGTAAAGGTTGTAAAAATAACTCTGGGAGCATTATATGGATCACTAATGTTTAATCGATCAAGTTTTGCTTTATAGCTGCCTATGTCTTTTGAATTAAAGTGCCCAGTGAACTTGGACAGGTTGAAATCCGTGCTGGCGCCGTTCATTTTTGCTACTACTTTCCTGCCAAAATGGCGAAGTAAACAGTAAAGTCACGTGACGTCCGGAGCTCTATTGAAGGTGGCAACCCTAGTCACAATGTCAGCACACGTTAGCATTGACGCATAGATACGACGTGCATAGATGTGCTAGTAAAGGCCGCAATATGCTTCTCCGACTCCGTTTACGGATGGGTGGGCTTACGGATACGGACGGATAGACTGCGTTTATGGTTCTCCGTAGGCTGTGGGTGCTGAAAACAATTCACCGCCAGAAGAGTAGGTGGCGCAACGGTTTTTTGTAAGTCGTTGTCGAGTGTTTTACCTAGGTTATCGAGAAGTCGGAGCAAATTTACAAATTAGCCGTTTCGGGGGGGTCAGATGGCTGAGCAGTTAGGGAATCGGGCTATCAATCAGAATCAGCTGTGCCAAATGACGTTGTGCCCTTGGGCAAGGCACTTCACCCTACTTCCCTCGGGGAGAATGTCCCTGTACTTACTGTAAGTCGCTCTGGATAAGAGCGTCTGCTAAATGACTAAATGTAAATATGTATAAATACTGGCCAATGTAAACAATCTCAAATATGAGGGGCAGGAGTTCAGGCTGAGCGGCATGTTCAACAACCACACTGGAGAGAGAAGTCGCTGATGATACTAACGTTGAATCTTTCGGTAGCATGGATGTTATGTGACTGAAATCACAAAACGTGATTGGTGTGGTGTCACAGAAACGAGCAGTTAATCAGGAAGCTCAGATGAGAAAATGTATGCAAAAAAAATCCCAGATTACCCGAATTCACCCTACAGTACAGGTATTTTTCCATATTATGGGTGCTGGGAGATATTCGTAAGGATATAAACATTCAGAAACTAAACATGAGCTAGAAATTAGTAGGAAGTTATTCAACACCATGCAGCCCCTTTACTTTCGGTGTATGGAATACAGTTTGTTTTCCAAAAATAGCCTGATGTAAACTAAGTCTCTACAGACTATAGCTTGCTGTGCTACAGTAGCATGCTAGCTAGCAAGCATTCACGATAGGTGAAACATTTTATTTTTAAGATGTTAAATACCCATGCCATTTGTCTTTAAGTGTTTCACATGATAATTGGTTTGTATAGTAGTTAACATAAGTACCAGTTTTCTTCTGCTAAGCTTAGGATAAGTGGAAATCATGATCCTGGCTGACTTCAGTCATGAGTTCAATACTGACTGCATGTTGTGTAGACATTTAGGCTACGTCAATTAAATTGAATGCAAATCCATAAATACTTTTCAGTATACATTTAGTCATTTAGCAGGCGCTCTTATCCAGAGCGACTTACAGTAAGTACAGGGACATCCCCCCAAGGCAAGTAGGGTGAAGTGCCTTGCCCAAGGACACAATGTCATTTGGCACAGCCGGGAATCGAACTGATGAACATGTAAAATGAAGCGAGCCATTCAAACAACTATTTTATTTCACAATTACAAACGTCCTTGCAAAACTAACGTTACCTCAACCAGCTCAGCTACTGATATTGAGGCTACACCGGAGCTGTTAGCTCCGTTAACATCAGCCCAGCGCCCGCGCTCGCTCCGTTCCCCTCCCCCGTTGAAGAGGATGCCGACAGGGAAGCAGATGAAGACGTCAACAACGGTGGGTTTCACTTCTATATTATAAGATTTTTGTAACAAGTAGTAGCTAAGTAGTCATATATACTAACATAATAATAGTATAATACCATTGTTTTCTGTTTATATATTTAGACTTTTTAAATTGAGTATTCTGATTCTAGTGGTGCTAGATATCTATGATAGCGAACACAGTCATGGCAATGAACACAGCACACCTCAATGAGACAGGAAGACATTTGGAATAGACATTTGGAAAATACATCAATTATTGGCTGCGATCCATATTTACATTTACATTTAGTCATTTAGCAGACGCTCTTATCCAGAGCGACTTACAGTAAGTACAGGGACATTCCCCCGAGGCAAGTAGGGTGAATTGCCTTGCCCAAGGACACAACGTCATTTGGCAAAGCCGGGAATCGAACTGGCAACCTTATGATTACTGGCCCGATTCCCTCACCGCTCAGCCACCTGACTCCCATATTTATTACTTTCAACTTTATTTTGTCCCTTAAAATATGCTAAGTGTCTGCCCCAACTTTCTTTTCCCGACATTTACATTTATCTTGTACACAAAATCCATCCCCGTACACCAGAGATAGCCTGAAGGCTTTTCAAGAGCACAGCTAGCTGCTAGGTAGGCCTACTACACAATCTGAAGAACATTAGTGACTAGCTAACGTTAGCTAACATAAATCCCTTTCCTACCGGACCATTCAAATATGGGACATAAAATTAATGGTTCCCGCCTTAATATCTTTGCTGTCCAATGACCGATTTTATTTCTGAAAACTGCCAGATACTCATGACAACTTAAGCTCAAAGCACATATCATTGGTTAAGGGGTCACTGTCAGTGAAAAATTAATGTATCGTCAGCAACGGCAGCCATTGTTTTCCGAGGCGGTGCCAGAGAGGATACCATGGGAGATTGCCTACAGTGTTAGATTTAACGCATCGAAATGAAATCGGAGACGATATTATGAGTAAAGACAAGTTTCTTAATATGTGTTGTCAATATTGTCAATTAAAAGTCAAACATTTTATTATGAAGAATTTGTTTGTAGCAGTAAAGTGTGTTATTTCAGGAAAGAATGATGTGACCGGTTTGGCCATTCGTTACAGGCAGCTATGACAGTAGTAGGCTAGCATTGTTTAGCCTCGATTTTAGCAGATTTATGTGAAACTTGCAAAAACAAAATGAACTAGCTAGATACACTTTAAGCTAAATGTACATGCCTTTTTATATCCTATAATTCAATCACTTTTGTTCTTCTTTTAGACATCAATAATGACTGGCCTGACCCGTGGACTGTCAAACAAAAAGAGGATTTTAAATCCAAGAACCCCTGTTTGGGATCCAAAAACAAAAAACTGGGTAGGTTTATGTATATTGTTAGTTTGGGTAGCTTCTGAAACAGTGGACACACATTAATATTGTGTGTGTGTGTACTTGTATGTATTTGGGAGAAATGGACCATGCACACATACAGCTGTGGATACAGTAGTTACATTGTTTGTTTATGCTTCACAGGATGTCTGGTCTGTAGCAGTGTGAACTCCATTGCGATCAACAAGGAGCAAAGTGTATCACTTTCAAGTGAATGGATGAACTTTGAAATTCAAGTGTCTTCTCAGGCAAGTAGAGAAACAAGTCTGTCAGCCTTGAGAAATAAGGTCAGGAAACATGCTTTGTCCAAGGCACACACTCAAGCTGTGAAGGTGGAAGAACAACAGAAAGAAGCGGCCATTGAGAATGCAGTGTGGGTTATGACTGAGTCCTACATGAAAGAAACCGAAGCTGTGTTCGAACAGCCTACCATTTGGCCAAAAAGAACAGACCCTTTTCTGACCATGAGAGCCTCATTGAGCTGCAGGAACTGAATGGTGTAAAGATGGGCTCAATACTTCATTCACGTTACAGTGCAACACAAATAATACATCATGTTGCCAGTGAGATGCAGAGCAAAATTGTCAGTAGCATAATAGCATCACCGACTAAGTTAGCTGTCCTAATTGACGAGGCCTCTTCTTTAAGTCACAAACCTGTCATGACAGTTTCTGTTAAAGCGTCAATTCAAGAAGAAAGCCCTGAGTTCATATTCCTTGAACTTGTTGAACTAGAAAATCAGAGAGCAGATGGCATAGAGCAGGCTTTACTCACCTGTTTAACGAATGCTGGCTTTACAGAAGAGTGGCTTCGTGAAAACTGGGTAACATTTGTATCTGATGGAGCCAGTGTCATGTTAGGAAAGAAGTCAGGAGTAGCAACCAGGTTGACCTCGAGATTCCCAAAGCTCTTTGTATGGCACTGTATGAACCATAGACTTGAACTAGCTGTGTCAAATGCACTTGATGAGTTAACGGGTGTCAATCACTTTAAAATATTTATGCAGAAGCTATATTCTCTGTATAGTATGTCAAACAAAAATTAACGTGAACTCAAAGATGCAGCAGCTGAAGTAGGCTCACAACTTCTTCGCATTGGCAGAGTCTTGGATGTACGCTGGGTGGCCAGTAGCTTTCGTACTATTCGTGCTGTTTGGACATCCCTGGGAGGTCTTGTGCAGCACTTTAAGAATGCGTGTTCTGATGAGATGAGGTCCACCAAAGAGAAACAAATGTACAGAGGTTTATTATATCGTGTTTTAAAAGTCTTGAATTTATCTGTGACATTGGGCTCATGTATGACACTCTCCATGAACTAAGTCTCCTGTCACAGGAGCTTCAAGCTCATTCAATAACTCCTCAGAGCAGAGCATCTGCTGAAACGCTCAGAGTGATTCAGTCATTCAAAGAGAGTCCAGGTGAAAAATACTGTGAGGCTTTAGAAGCAAAAGAGACTAGGGAGTATCGCTCTATAGCCCTGGAAGGAAATGCAAAGCTGAAGTCATTCAATCCAGGCCAGTTCTTACAAAGCCTTGTGAACCATCTTGAGCAACGCTTGTCTTTCGAAGATGAGGTCATCAAGGACTTCAGCATCCTTGATCAGAGTAAATGGCCATCAAACCCCAGCATTCGCCATTGTGAAGAACAAGTTAAGCGACTGGGCAAGCGATTTAACTTGTGCACAGACCAAGCACTGAATGGGTTGCGAGACCTACTGGAAGAGCCCAATAGTGAGCCCAAGGACCTAAAACCACTCATGAACTGTATGAAAACATTCCCTGTCAGCACAGCAGAGTGTGAGAGGAACTTTAGCCTCATGAACAATATAAGCTCAGACAAGAGGGCTGTCCTGATCTCAAACATATCAAACTTGATGATGATTAATATCAACGGACCCCTTCTTCCATGTTTGATCCTCAAAAGTATATAAGGACCTGGTTGAAGACACACCGTGCTGCCTCTTTTATGCGTTCAAGGCAATGCGGTGTGAAAACCCCAGCAGAAAGCAAGTCTGTCTGGAATATACTGTGATATGAGCACCATACCTGTCAACACACCCGTTTTCTCAGAGTCTCCCGTAATTCACACCTATCTCCCGCCCCCCTCCCGTTTTGTCATTTCTCCCGTGAAACTCCCGTAATTTGTATGGCCAAACCTCGTTATATAAATGTTCACATAAATATATTATTCCAATGTTGTCCAGTTGCCAGATCTTGTATGAAACGCAATCCTACTCATCATACAATTTTCAACCCATTTGTGACCGCAACCAGAGCCTGTGTCCACTACAGTGTTTCTTAACACTCTGCACCGCTTGCCTTCCCACAGTACCACCACGCTCGGGGGCGTGTTACACAAGTTAATACAGAGTTGTAGTTCTCTAAGGTCACTGTTGTAGTCATGGCCAAGCGTGCAGACTGCAGACGTGGGTTCATGTACTCACAATATCGATCAAAATACCACTTTCACACAACAATTTGTGTAAAAATACAGAATATTTTACTAGTGCAAGATTACAGAAGAATACATGTTACGCCACCGGTCACTCAACCAGTCGTTTGTAGGCTGGGCTAGCGAGCTAGCAGTGGCACAGAACAGTCACGTAATGTGACGAGACTGAATTTAAAGTATAAAAAACACCAGGGACACTGATAACATTGGCAACCCAGCACCATGCATTATTATTTTAATGTAATCTTTAAATTCAGGCTCGTCACATTACGTAACTTTGTTCTGAACAGAACTGGGTGTGCAGACACATACGATAAGTTTGGTTCTACATCTTGAAATTGTAAAACCTAGAAATGTTTACCATGACCAACGGTTGCTACGTTACAAGAAACAAGAAACTAATCCCATTGGCTAACGCTAGCGTTTTCACGCTCCTCATTTACATAAAGTACATACAGCTCCGCAATAGTGGACACGCACCGTTTGGACATTCTCTCCCGCAAAAAAAAAAAAAAGGAAAATAAAATATATATATATTTAATTTCATATCAGCAAGCCGCATCGACAATTCCCACGCCTTCTGCAAAGTGTGTCACGTCAATTGTAGTGTCGCACACGGTAGGAAAAATGATGTTAGACAGCACATAAAATCCCAACAGCACAGTCGCGCTGCGGAGGCCCACAAGGGCACACAAGCTATTTCAAGCTTTGTAACTATGGGACGGACGGAGGCAGACACCGTGTTACAGAGTGAACTGAAAATGGCAATGTTGATTGCCCAAAAAAACGTTCCTTTTTCTTTTTCTGATGATAAGTTATAAATTCAGTAATAATGCATGCTTCATTTGTCTTCATGATTCCTTGTTAATACATGATTCTATCATAATTGTGCTCTTAGGACAGTGAGAGCTTTCTATGTGGAAGTCATTGGGAAGATGCTGAAGGTCTTTCCCTTAGACTCACAGCTGCTCCGTGACCTGAAGGTGTTGGACCCAGCCTCTCGCCTGGACATCTCTCATGAATTAGGTTGACCTTGTGATTTTCCTACCCCCTCAAATGATCTTATTGTTGTAAGAATCCTGGCTCTGTACATTTAAGTATGAAGTATAGTAACATAAGCTAACTGATATTGTGTTGGAAATCTGTTCACACCACATAGTGACAAGGCTAGGTTGCATGTTTCCACAACTGAGGCTTGATCCTGATATACTGCGAGAGGAGTTCACAGACTACCAGGTCACAGACAGCAAGGACTTAACCCAGGAGGAGAGAGTGGACAGATTCTGGGGCCTTGTAGGGAAAAGTGAGACTGAGACCAGGTTTAGTCAGCTGACTAGTCTTATGAAGGCACTACTTTCAGGCATGAAAACGGGTCACGGGTGAAAAAGGTGAGAAGGATATTACCCCTCTAGGGGGGTCCAGGGGCATGCTCCCCCGTAAGAACATTTTTAATATTCCATATTTTAAAGCATCAATCTGATGTATTTTGAGATGGTTTTTTGCCAACCTGGGGAGAGCTGGAGAAACTTAACTTCAGGCATGAGTCAAAAATTATTATGGCCTCCTTACTAAGTATTATGCAAGCCATTTCATGCCAGCCTGTCACTGGGTCTAACATTTACAGTATATGAGGCACAATGTAGTAAGGGCACCACAAATGGCTTAATGCATAACCCCCACAAGAGATGGTGGACATGCTGTAACTTAACTTGTCTACTCTTCCATCATGATTGCCAGCCAATACAATGTTATGTAATTCAGATTTACATCTACATTTTATTTGCAAAGATAACAATTTACATTACAGTTCGTAATACTCTCAGAACCAGATCATTTTTTTCTTCTTTGCCTAAACCACCAGTGTCTCCATGGCCCGCTTTCGCTGTTTTGCCACATGTCTCAGCCTCGCCCTTTTCTCTTCTTCAGCCTTCTGTTTCTTGGCCTGCTGAGCACTGCCAGATGCTTGGGAGCCATACTTGCCCTGCTGCTGCTGCTTTTCTTTCTGATTCATCTTCTGCTGGCGTTTGTATGAGGCTGCTGCAGAGTTGATGTTCTTGCATAGTGTTCTGTCCACCTCCCCACACTTCACACTTGACCGTCTGGATTGCATTAAATGTTGGTACATTCATGTTGCCACTCCTTTGGTCAATTACATCATTCATCAAACTAAAAGACGACTCAACTCTTGGTCCGTGAAAGATGGAGAGGCAACATTTAACCATTGCACTCAGGGAGGGGTACTTATCTGGCTGGTCAAAGACATGACCCCACCACTCCACAATGCTCTCTCCCTCCTTGAAACTGGGGCTGGCCAGGTCAACATTGAACCGCACAAGTTCTCTCTGGATGTCCTGGTCTGCTGGCAAGAGGTGCCTCAGCATACCACTCAGCCTGCCAAGAAATGGATGAGAATTTGAAATCAGTGTAAGGACACAAAGAACAAAAAACCCAAAGTACCAGGTAATATGGCAAAAAAAACAACTTTAAATGTTATTCTTACCTCTTCAACTGGATGGTTGCCTGTGAGTGGCCTCTCAGAAGAGGGTCCAGAGCAGACAGGGCTGTCAGAGTCGGACTGGCCAAGGGGAGCTTCTTCTGGAGGTACACTGCAGTGGTGATGTAGGCTTTCCTGACGTCTGCTAGGAATGGCACCAACAGCTGACACAAAACACCAAAAACTGACAATTATTTTAAGTCTCAAAAACAATTGAGAAAAAGGGTCATGCAGGTGATGCAGGGTACTTACAGCATGATTGGGATTCTGGCTTTGTGAACCAATGTCTGGCTACCCTGTGTATGTAAAATAAATATTTTTAAACTGATTTATTGCCAACATTGGATGCGCATGCACGTGCAGTCAAGTTGCAGTAATTCCAAGCACAACTAACACCCACCTGGAAAACCATGACATACTCCTTGAGAATAGCCAGCACACCCATGTAGATGCTGAGCCGTAGGACTGTTGTCGTCTCCTCATGCCACAGCTTCTGACGTACCCTCTTTTTTCTCTCACGGCCTTGTGGCGTCATGCCTGTGAAAGATGAATTAATGTAAGTTTAAAACACAATACATATTCCTCCTCATTAGTAACTTCATAACAAGTATAAGTGCTAATTATTATAAGGGATTGTAACATCAAGTCTCATCACCTTTCCTGTTGAGTTCCTCCTGAAGCACCTTGATACTGGCTCTTGCCGCCTGGTTGACATGGTACTTGTGTACATAAGTTCCAAAGGCTCCCTACACAGCTCCTTATCTGCAGTGGAGAGGTAGCCATAATAGAGGACTTTCTACGCAGGCATCATGGCATGGGTTGCCATGCTGGCATCGTATGCAGACAGCCAGCGATGAGGAACAAAGCCCCTCTGTGGGCTGGAGGCGGGGAGATTTAGAATCATAGCTATCTCCTTGAGGTACATCACCTGACAAAAGACAGAACAAGATTTTCAAAGAAACACAGACATTCTACACATTCCATAGTTTTACCACAGTACAGTACAGTAGG
This sequence comes from Osmerus eperlanus, assembly GCF_963692335.1. Taxonomy (NCBI): domain Eukaryota; kingdom Metazoa; phylum Chordata; class Actinopteri; order Osmeriformes; family Osmeridae; genus Osmerus; species Osmerus eperlanus. The sequence continues at coordinate 1,751,922 of NC_085043.1, forward strand.
GTCATCAGTTTTACCACAGTACAGTACAGTAGGGTCATCAGTCTTGGTCTAGACTAGAGCTGACAAATTCAGGTTATACCAAATTCACATACAGTTAGTATTTGGACATTGACACAATTTTCATCATTTTGGCTCTGTATACCACCACAATGGATTTGAAATGAAACAATCAAGATGTGCTTTAAGTGCAGACTTTCAGCTTTAATTTCAGGGTATTTACATCCAAATCAGGTGAACGGTGTAGGAATTACAACACATTTGATATGTGGCCCCCCCTTTTTAAGGGACCAAAAGTAATTGGACAATTGGCTGCTCAGCTGTTCCATGGCCAGGTGTATGTTATTCCCTCATGGGAGTTCGTTATTTCATTGACAAGGAGCAGATAAAAGGTCTAGAGTTCATTTCAAGTATGGTATTTGTGTTTGGAATCTGTTGCTGTCAACTCTCAATATGAAGTCCAAAGAGCTGTCACCATCAGTGAAGCAAGCCATCGTTAGGCTGAAAAATCAAAACAAACCTATCAGAGAGATAGCAAAAACATTAGGTGTGGCCAAATCAACTGTTTGGTACATTCTTAAAAAGAAAGAACGCACTGGTGAGCTCAGCAACACCAAAAGACCCGGAAGACCACGGAAAACAACTGTGGTGGATGACAGAAGAATTCTTTCCCTGGTGAAGAAAAACCCCTTCACAACAGTTGGCCAGATCAAGAACACTCTCCAGGAGGTAGGCGTATCTGTGTCAAAGTCAACAATTAAGAGAAGACTTCACCAGAGTAAATACAGAGGGTTCACCACAAGATGTAAACCATTGGTGAGTCTCAAAAACAGGAAGACCAGATTAGAGTTTGCCAAAAAACATCTAAAAGAGCCTGTACAGTTCTGGAACAACATCCTATGGACAGATGAGACCAAGATCAACTTGTACCAGAATGATGGGAAGAGAAGAGTATGGAGAAGGGAAGGAACTGCTCATGATCCAAAGCATACCACCTCATCAGTGAAGCATGGTGGAGGTAGTGTTATGGCGTGGGCATGTATGGCTGCCAATGGAACTGGTTCCCTTGTATTTATCGGTGATGTGACTGCTGACAAAAGCAGTAGGATGAATTCTGAAGTGTTTTGGGCAATATTATCATTCAGCCGAATGCTTCAGAACTCATAGGACGGCGCTTCACAGTGCAGATGGACAATGACCCGAAGCATACTGCGAAAGCAACCAAAGAGTTTTTTAAGGCAAAGAAGTGGAATGTTCTGCAATGGCCAAGTCGATCACCTGACCTAAATCCAATTGAGCATGCATTTCACTTGCTAAAGACAAAACTGAAGGGAAAATGCCCCAAGAACAAGCAGGAACTGAAGACAGTTGCAGTGGAGGCCTGGCAGAGCATCACCAGGGACGAAACCCAGCGTCTGGTGATGTCTATGGGTTCCAAACTTCAGACTGCAAAGGATTTGCAACCAAGTATTAAAAGTGACAATTAGATTTATGATTATGTTAGTTTGTCCAATTATTTTTGGTCCCTTAAAAAGGGGGGGGCCACATATAAAATGTGTTGTAATTCCTACACCGTTCACCTGATTTGGATGTAAATACCCTGAAATTAAAGCTGAAAGTCTGCACTTAAAGCACATCTTGATTGTTTCATTTCAAATCCATTGTGGTGGTATACAGAGCCAAAATGATGAAAATTGTGTCAATGTCCAAATATTTATGGACCTAACTGTAGGTGGAGTGTGCTACTGTAAGTGCTCAACAAAGGGGGGTAAAGCGCTGTAGTTTCAAATGTGCTTGTTTTGTATACCTGGTCTGGACTCCACTGATGGTCAACCTGGAGATCACTGAACAGCTTCTCCAAGTAGCTGTCAAAGGGCCCTGAGAACTTCTTTGCCGCATTGTGCATATGATGACAGGAGTCCCCATCAACATCGAGCAAGTTGGGACAGTATTGGTGCATCCTGATCTCGAGGCCAGTCTTGCTGCCCCTCATCACAGCACACGAGTCCATCAGCATACTCACAAGGTTATTCCACGGGATGTTGTCTTTCTCTAAGAACTCACAGAGCACCTTCTCTAAAGAAGCAGAATTCACCTTCACAATCTCCAAGGAACCCAAATGCTCCACTATCACCTTCCTCAAGTCTGCATGATAGTAGCAAACAAGCATGGTGAGGACCTTCAACATAAAAAGGTTTATTAGCCATGCAACATTTTACAGGGCATACACAGAAGCAAAAACAGAAGGACTTTGATGGCAATAGTTTAATATGAGACCAACCTTTTTGTTGTTGTTGGAGGTACTCTCGTCTAAATTTAACGAAAAGGGAAATCTCTTCATGTTGGAAAAGGTCCTCTCAGAGTATGTCCGCCCTACACAAAGTCGGACATATTTGTTACATCACATGCATAATCTAATTGGTACAATATAAATCATACAACAGGAAATGCTGGCAACATAGCAGTATATATAGCAACATGGTAGTTTAAGGAAAAAAAATTATGTGTGCAGTTTACTAAAATGGAAATTAAAACACTGAAATAGTAGGTAAGAAAGAAAATGTAAATACCTAGACCATGGATCATCTTGTATGAAGCTGCTGTCCGTGACAGCTTCATTCCCTGCAAAGCTGGTTTATCCAAGGAAAGGATCTGGGCAAGCTCAACAATTACAGGAGCCTTAGAAAACGGGATGGAATGCACAAATTATGTAATTAATGTAAAGCTTGTGTATTCCATGTTTAGGTGATGATGCTGCCAGTGACCGGAGCTGATTGTGAATAATTATAATAATGCATTTTATTTGTAGTGCATCTACTCTACATTGAATAAACAATCTCAAAGTGCTAGTGTACTCTGTCTATGCTGCCTGTGCTGACTAACCAGCCTACACCACCTACCTCTGCATTTGCTATGCGGTTTATAACTGGTACATGGATCTTTCCCTGGCACTGCTGCCTGTTTCTGACCCCTGGCTTGCTTGACTCTGGCTTGCTGTACTCTGGCTAGCTGATGCTGGAAGGAAGGTGCTGGCAAGACTATGAGTGGAAGCTATCATCTGCACCTTCTTCTTGTGAACTTCCGTCTGGCAGTGAGCCTGCAGAGCATGGCTGCCTTTGTTCGCATAATTTATATCTTTGATGCAGAGAATGCATCTGGCGAATCCCTGCCTGTTGATTTTGGAGAATACATCTCCTAGATGAAAGGACACCTCTTGCCCTTTTATTGAGACCTTGCCTTCCAGTTTTAGCCACGACCAGTTCCAGCTGCATTTCAATCCAGCATCCAGCTGTTTAACAATGGCTGCATCCTTCTCCCCTAACACATAAAATAATAATGTTTGTATTAGTGTTAACTTCTAGTTTAGCCTTATTGATAGAACGGTGGACCACTTTACCTTCTGCCTTGTCAGTCCCCTCACCTCAAAATCTACATCCTCAAAAACGGTAGCGTTAGCTAGCTAATAATTTTCCACCGGAGCTTTAGCTACCTGGCTAACGTTGCGTTCTTTCCTGCTGTGTTCAATGACTCAATTCATCAAGCTGTAGCTAACATTAGCTAAGTCTATGTCAACAGAGCTCCTGGGTAACTTCACTTAGATATGCCAGAAAATATTAAAATTATTTAAACCCAATTACCCAATTCAGTCAGGTATATCGCAGAGGCCAGGCGTGCTTTCAGCTTCTGATGGTGGTCTGCACTGGCGATGCAAGTCCCTTCGCGCTAATATTTCCATGCACTCGCGCTCCCTTCTGGCACGCACACCTGTTCGTAATTCACTGAATCGCAGTTCGCAGTTCACTGAATCTCGCGCTCCCTTCTGGCACGCGCACCTGTTACCAGTTTACTGAATATGAATACCCACCCCCCCCCCTCAAAATAATTCTCATCGAATCTACACGATTCACGTAGGTCCCCTATATTGGTTTCAAAACGGCGAATTTCGCCGAAAGGTGAGGGATTTTAATGTCTGTACTTTGCATTCCTCATAGCAATGCCTCCTCAGAGAGAACCTTCAGCATGGTCAGAAAGATTGTAACCGAAAATCGAATGAGCATGAATAATAGCACACCTTGTGCTCTCTTGTGCTGCAAAATAAACTATACAAACCCTGCACACAAGTACACTCCCTCCAGGGGTGTATTTAGAGCAGCAAAGTCTGCTACGTACAACTACAATTCCGGATGTAAGAAACTGTTACGTCCCTCGCCCTGCTTGTATGTGTGTTCTGTATTGTTGTGTGCTTGTCTTCCCTTCAGTTTCCCCTCGTTTTCGTTGCTTGTCAGTGATTGGCTGCCGCCTCCATCTCCCCATCACTGGTGCACCTCCGCCCATCCATCTCTGTCCAGGATTGGTTGCCGTCACCAGTCCCCCGCCGCCAACGCACTACACTCCACCAATCACCTGTCTGTCCGTCCACATTTAAACCCGGTCCTGTGTACTGTTCAGTAGTCTCTAGCCCTGTGTGTTTTTCTTGTCGGCGTTTGTATGTGTTTGTGCATTTGCCGTTGCCGATACTAAAAAGACTCATGTTAAGTGTTATACGTTGTTTTACCACCTGTTTGTTTGTCTAGTTATCGCCGGTACTCGGTATCGTGCTTTTCGTTCGTACAGGGGCTTTGGAACAGGTAAGCTGCCCATGGGCATACACCCCATCACGTAGCTAACCCCTGTTAAACACCCTAGGTAAGGAGCGGGTGCCACCCATGTCTGTTTTATTAGTATAGGGATGTCTTTTGGTTAGGTAGATTAGGACACTTTTGTTGATTACTTTTCTTTGGCACCGCTCATAGTTCCACTGTACCCTGTCGGCTGTGTTTCCCTTGTGTTAAGAATAAACGTTTGTTTGCTTGTACCTCAGTGTGTCCTCGTGTATAGGCTCATTGGGCAGTGTTACGGCCTTTCCCCTAGACAAGGTCCGTAACAGATAGGGGCTCGTCCGGGATCCTCCCTGGTATAGTTTGTTAGTTCTGTGTTTAGCCTTGTCGGGCTGTAGTGTCTGGTCATGGCTTCGTTTGACATACAGGTTTTTGTTGGTGATCCGTCTGTGGCCCGGCTCAACGCCTGCCGAAAGGCTAATCTATTCGCCATCGCGGAGCATTACGGCTTGGTTGTGCCCACAACAGTAGTCAAGTGCAAACTACTCGAGAGCGTTGTAGGCGGGCTAGTGGATAGGCAGGTATTGGGAGGAGGCGATGGGGCTGCTCCCTCTACACCAAGGGTTGAACAGGTGGTGGGTACAGAGCACAAGCCCGTCACCACCTTGCCGCGTTACGACCCTTCCCCTGTCTTGTCCCTTCCGAGTGGTAGTGGTGACCCTCGACTGAGGCTAAGTTTGGCCCGGCTACAGTTCGAGGCACCAGAGAAGCAGAGCCAGGCTGACTACCGTCACCGGCTAGAAATCCGCAGAATGGAGATAGAGGCTGAGAAGGAAGTAAAGCTGCGAAGGCTGGAGTTGGAGGTGGCCGGTGTGGAGCACTCCACTCCACCCCGTCCAGGGGATAGGAGAGCGTTTGATGTGAGCAAGCACATCGCCTTAGTACCCCCATTCCGGGAAGCTCCTACTTTGGCGCTTTTGAGCGTATTGCCTCCTCTCTGGGGTGGCCAAGAGAGGTCTGGCCTTTGTTGCTGCAGTGTAAGCTAACTGGGAAAGCCCAGGAAGTGTTGGCTGCCCTGTCATTGGAAGACGGGTTGCGCTACGATGTGGTGAAGAATACTGTCCTCCGTGCATATGAGCTGGTGCCGGAGGCATACAGGCAGAAGTTTAGGAACCATAGAAAACTGCCAGAAAAGACCTTTGTGGAGTTTGCCTGTGAGAAGGAGACGTTGTTCGGGCGCTGGTGCAAAGCTAGTAGCGTGTCTGACTTCGGCTCCCTATGCGAGTTGATCCTGCTAGAGGAGTTCAAAAACAGTCTGCCTGATCGCTTGGTCACGTACATTAATGAGCAGAAGGTTGTGTCGCTAGCACAGGCTGCAGTGCTAGCCGACGAGTTTGTCCTGACCCACAAAAGCACGTTTATGCATACTCGTTCAGAGGGTAGGGTTTTTACGCCCTCTGCCACAGACAGAAAACAGTCTCCCTTGCCCCGAAACGTGGGATCAAAACCACAGCGAGAGTGTTTTTATTGCCACCAGACTGGGCATATGATTGCTGACTGTTACATGCAAAAGCGCAAGCAGACCCCTCCTGTTCAGTGACCAAGAAAGGTCGGTTTAGTGCAGACACTGCTAAAGCCCTTGTCGGTATCCGACGGGGAGAGTGTAACCGACTCTATAGATCCCAGTTACCACCCGTTTGTGTTTGATGGAATGGTTTCCGTAACCGGAAGCGAATCGGACCAGCACCCCGTTCGCATTCTTAGGGACACTGGAACTGCGCAGTCCTTCCTACTGGCCAGAGTCTTACCGTTGTCTGCCAACTCAGCGTGTGGGTCTAGCGTTCTGGTACAGGGCATCGAAATGGGGTTTGTGTCTGTGCCCCTCCACCGGGTACATCTGCAGTGTAGCCTGGTCGCAGGTGTCTTTAGGGTGGGAGTGAGGCTGTCGCTGCCTGTTAAAGGTGTCACGTTCATTCTTGGGAACAATATTGCTGGAGGCCAGGTTGTTCCAGTGTTGGAACACCCGGACACGCTGCAGTCTGACGTGTTGGAGCAGGAATATCCTGGTGTGTTCCCTGTGTGTGCTGTAACGAGAGCACAGTCTCGGAAGACGGGTGACGTGGTCGGCCTGTCAGACACCTTGTTTGCACGAGTGTTGTCTGATGCGTCGGTCTCCACCCCTGGTTCTTCGCCTTGTCCTCACGAGAACGCCGACCCGACCACGGTGCAGCTGAGGCTGGGTGCACTTAACAGTGGTGAACAGTTACCCATGACCCGTGAGGCTCTCATCGCCGCTCAGACGGACGATGTTAGCTTGACCAAGTGTTTTGCTGCTGCTCTCTCTCCAGGCGTGGATAAGAGCAGAGAAGCTGTGTATGCCATAGAGAATGGTCTCCTGATGCGGAGATGGACTGCCCATCGCAACCCAGAGAGCGAGTGGAGTGTTGTTTATCAGATCGTGGTACCCACACCGTACCGTCGTTCTGTTTTGTCACTCGCTCATGACCATCTCTGGTCTGGCCATCTAGGGGTTACGAAAACGTACGACCGCGTCCTGCGCCATTTCTTTTGGCCAGGGTTGAAAACGGACGTGGCTCAGTTTTGTCGCACATGCCATGTCTGCCAGATAACTGGGAAACCAAACCAGGTTATCCCACCTGCCCCACTACATCCTATACCGGCTATGGGTGAGCCCTTCGAGCACGTCTTGGTGGACTGTGTTGGTCCCTTACCCAGGACAAAATCAGGAAACCAGTTCCTGTTGACCGTTATGTGCGTTATGTGTTACCCTGAAGCTATCCCTTTAAGGAAGATTAGGTCCCCTTCTGTAGTAAAAGCCCTGATCAAGTTTTTTTCTACATTCGGGCTCCCCAAAGTGGTACAGACCGATCAAGGTACCAACTTCCTTTCCGGCATATTTGAGCAGGTGATGAGGTCTCTGTCCATAACTCACAGGATCTCAAGTTACTGGGCGTAGAATTAGGGGGGGACGCTAGGTACTAGTCCCCACCAATATTTTAAGATGACAAAATTGTCCCCACCAATATTTTAGCGAACTCCTTTGTGCTGTAATTTGCATCGATTCCGAAAAAATATTTTGCACAATATATTTGCAAACCTTATTTGTATTATCATTCGTCGCCCAGAAAAGTGAAAAATAAATTTTCAAGTTATCCAATGCGCCCTCGAGCCTGCGAGACAATATGATGTAATTTAATTGTCTGAAGTGGCAGTCAGAAACACTTCGTGAATCTTGACTTGCAGAAAGCGAGCTGTCAGTAGTCTGACACGGTAAACTACTAAATACGCCAGGAAATAATAAAGCCTCATATTAGTATTTCGTTTGGACTCGTTGGATATTTTTGACCCTTTTGTGATAAGAAAATGTCACCCAAAAAGAAAAGATGTATCAGAAGTTTTTTCACCACCCAGAGAGTAAGTAGCTAGCAAGGTCGTTGTTAGTTAGATAGTAGGAAAACTACCCACACAGTGCAAACCTGCTAGCCTTACATCGCCACTAACACACACGAAACATGTTTTGAAAGTTGTTAGTGTAGTAGAGCATGTAACTTTTGCTTGTCTTAAATCTATCCGTAGCGTCTGCAATCTTTCGACCAGTGTGTTAGCAGCAGCTGGTCTTGTTGAAGCCAGAAGGATAACGCTAACCAACCCAAATAATGGGAGCGTGCTAGTTTAGCCTAGTACCAGCAGGCTAGCAACATAAAAGTTATATTAACTGGCTAATTAATATGGCTATCCCTGAAATCTCGACCAATGTCAGCAGTCAACTAAGCATGGTTAGTGTCTGTATTAAATTGATGAATTACTGTGCAGGAAAAACAGCACTCTGAAGCTACAGATGTAGAGCAGGTTGGTGATGAATCAGCATCAGGGGTTCAGGTGAGAAGTTGAATTTGTCCATTTTGGTAAAGATTGCATTAAATTGCAGTTTTTAAGGGATGTTTAGACAATGTTACCCTACCTATGAATGTTATCATTAACACTTATACTTGTAGGTAGTAAAAAGGTGCTATAAATTGGGATGCCCAAATATAAATCCTTATTTAATTGCTCAGAAGTCCAGTACAGATGATGTAGGCCTAGTACAGCTCCATAAAACCTAAACCAATTACCTACATATAATTATTTATTTTTTATTAGGGGTGGGGGGGGGGCGCTCAGTGTCCCTACCAAACCTGAGACCAAACCTACGCCCTTGCTCAAGTGCCTACCACCCAGAGTCCCAAGTGGCACTAGAACGTTGGCATCAGACTTCTAAGTCAGTTCTCCGAAAATACTGTTTGGAGACCAGTAGAGATTGGGATGAAGGCGTCCCCCTAGCGCTGTTCGCTGTGCATGAAACAGTGCAGGAATCCCTCGGTTTTAGCCCGGCTGAGCTGGTTTTTGGCCACACCGTAAGGGGACCTCTAAAGATGTTGAAAGAACAGATAATGTGTGAAGACATGCCATCGAAAAAGAAGCGTGTGTGCCATGTGAACATGCTGAAGCTGTACCGTGCCAGAGGCAGACCCGACCTCTGATTCCACAGTCGCGACTGCGGTACCCGTTGCTGTGTGTTCTGTTTCCACCAGTGATGAGGATGGGTTGAGTGTGCGTAGTGTCGCGCAGTAAACACCTCGGTTGACAAACTCCAGGATGCTATTGAACCTTTCTTCCCTGCTGTCCCATTTGGAAAAAGAGCAGGAAGCTAGCATTGTGTCCCTGGTTACGGAATTTAACTGTCTATTGGGGTTTGTTCCCACTCGTACTACGGTTTTAGAGCATGACATTGATGTGGCTGGTGCTGTGCCTATAAAACAACACCCGTACCGAGTGAACCATGTAAAGAAGTTGGTGATGAAGCAGGAGGTCGCTTATCTGCTTGAAAACGGGTTAGCACGACCAAGCTCCAGTCCCTGGAGTTCGCCGCGCATCCTGGTTCCGAAGCCTGACTCAACATTCCGCTTATGCACGGATTTTAAGAAGGTGAACCGTGTCACCATTCCTGATTCATACCCTCTGCTGCGTTTGGACGACTGTGTCGACACCATAGGTTCGGCACGCTACGTCATCAAGCTGGACCTATTGAAAGGTTATTGGCAGGTGCCCCTTTCTCCTCGGGCATCAGAGATATCGGCCTTTGTCACGCCCGATAGCGTGTGATGGCATTTGGGATGCGTAATGCCCCAGCTACGTTCCAGCGTTTGGTTAACCTGGTGCTTGCTGGTGTACCTGACTGTATGCCTATCTCGATGACGTGGTGGTGTACTCGTTGGATTGTTCTGCTCATGTGAGTTCGTTGAGAACGGTTTTCCATCGTTTGGCAGCCGCCTCATTAACTCTGAACCTAGCGAAATGCGAGTCGGCAAAGCCACTGTTACATATCTAGGAAAGCAAGTGGGCAGAGGGCAGGTACGTCCTGTTGATGAGAAATTATTAGCCATCCCTACGTATCCAGCTCCAACCACCCGGCGGGAGTTGCGGAGGTTTCTGGGGATGGCAGGTTACTACAGGGGGTTCTGCCGAAATTTCTCCTCAGTCGTCGCCCCTCTAACGGGCTTACTAAATCCATCAACACCATTTGTGTGGTCGGCTGGCTGCCAAGTAGCGTTTGACTGCGTGAAAGCGTTATTGTGTCAAACGCCAGTCCTGAGTGCTCCAGACTTCCAGAGGCCCTTTACCATCGAAGTGGACGCAAGTAGCGTTGGTGCCGGTGCGGTTCTGATTCAGACGGATTCAGATGGCTTGGATCACCCGGTCTGTTACTTCTCGAAGAAGTTTACCCCGTGCCAGTCCCGCTATTCCACAATAGAGCAGGAGACCCTCGCGCTGTTACTAGCGCTTCAGTTTTTCGAGGTTTACGTGGGGTCCAGTGTTGTGCCTGTGGTGGTTTATACTGACCACAACCCTCTAGTGTTCTTGCACAGAATGTGCAACCACAACCAACGCCTGATGCGCTGGTCGCTCATAGTTCAAGGGTACAACCTAGAGGTCCGGCACAAGAAGGGGTCTGAGAATGTCTTTGCTGACGCCCTTTCCCGCTGCTGAGGTTGTGTCTGCGGGAGGGATCTTTTTTTTCTTTTCGCAGCCGGTGTGGCTTGCTCTTGTGGGTGGGGGTGTTACGTCCCTCGCCCTGCTTGTATGTGTGTTCTGTATTGTTGTGTGCTTGTCTTCCCTTCAGTTTCCCCTCGTTTTCGTTGCTCGTCAGTGATTGGCTGCCGCCTCCATCTCCCCGTCACCGGTGCACCTCCGCCCATCCATCTCTGTCCAGGATTGGCTGCTGTCACCACTCCCCCGCCGCTAACGCACTACACTCCACCAATCACCTGTCTGTCCGTCCACATTTAAACCCGGTCCTGTGTACTGTTCAGTAGTCTCTAGCCCTGTGTGTTTTTCTTGTCGGCGTTTGTATGTGTTTGTGCATTTGCCGTTGCCGATACTAACAAGACTCATGTTAAGTGTTATACGTTGTTTTACCACCTGTTTGTTTGTCTAGTTATCGCCGGTACTCGGTATTGTGCTTTTCGTTGTTTTATTATTAGTTCAGTTGTACAGGGGCTTTGGAACAGGTAAGCTGCCCATGGGCATACACCCCATCACGTAGCTAACCCCTGTTAAACACCCTAGGTAAGGAGCGGGTACCATCCATGTCTGTTTTATTAGTATAGGGATGTCTTTTGGTTAGGTAGATTAGGACACTTTTGTTGATTACTTTTCTTTGGCACCGCTCGTAGTTCCACTGTACCCTGTCGGCTGTGTTTCCCTTCTTGTGTTAAGAATAAACGTTTGTTTGCTTGTACCTCAGTGTGTCCTCGTGTATAGGCTCATTGGGCAGTGTTACGGCCTTTCCCCTAGACAAGGTCCGTAACAGAAACACTAAGCCATGTACGTTAATGTAATGTATGGTCAGAAAGATTGTAACAGAAAACATGAATAATAGCACACTTTGTGCTGCCAAATCTACTACTATAACATATGGTCAGAAAGATTGTAAAATGTACCCCCCAAAAAATGTAAGTAAAATAACATGGCATGTTACAATAAAAATAAATGAATGAATGAAACATGAATAAGTCCCATTATTAATACCATATAGTCATTTTTATTACTAATTATGTATTTATTTATGTGTATTTAGCCTGCCTTTGGCATCCTCTGTCTCTGGCATCTACCAAAATCTCCGGGATTTTGGTACTACAATGTTGACAGGTATGATGAGCACTTATTTAGAAACCCAGCACTGGGTTGAGAGAGTCACTGTGGTTTTCATGGAGATGTTGTACAATGTATATATTTGTATTAATTGTTCACTAGATATTGTTGTTTTGTAACGTATTGTTTTTAATATATTGTTGAATAATTTGAAGGATGATCAATATTTGTGGTGATGTTTATGTATATCTCAAGCGGTATGCTAAAATAGTGTTCAGCTGTTGAAAACCACATCTTTTTCTTTCTTTTTTTCAGTTTTAGGACTTTGCACTTTTGAGTTTATGTAATTGGTTTTGATGTGTGGGACAGGATGATTTGTGTTTTTAATTTAAAGTGAAACATGAACAAGGATGTATAGTCAAATTCAGTCTTGATGTCATTTATTTAAATAAATGTTAATTTTTTACAAATCTCTGACTGTAAAACTGTTTGCCTCATGTTGAATATATTTTATACTCATGCATAACACCACCTGTGTAGGACCAGTAATATCTGCTCCAGGTGAAGTAATGTTAATTTTATTTACATTTATGCATTTTTAGCAGACGCTTTTATCCAAAGCGACTTCCAAGAGAGAATTTTATAATAGTACTATACTCTGACCTACACTATGTTTTGCAAATTAGCTTTCCAAGAGACAGTTTACAAAAGAAACTACTGCTCTATATGGACAACTTGCAAGACGAGAGAATAGTTGTCCAATTTTGTGTGGATGGAGTAAGGATAAGGAATAGTTAACTCAAATTGCATAATTATGAAGTTGTCTCTCACCAGTCTGTGGGTCAGTATTTTCATAATCCTTATTCCCTGAGGTCAAGCAGCAGGAATCATGTGGCAATGTGTAAATAATACTGGGTTAATCATTTTTGTGTAAACTAAATAGAGTATGTCACTATTTATAAAACAGGGCGTTTATCCTTTGCTGTATGGGCGGCTTAAAAAAATTGCAAAATTAAGAGTATACCCACTTCTCCAGGGACCACTACACCACTGGGTTACTAGCCCGATTCCCTAACCGCTCGGCCACCTGACTCCTTTTGTATACAATACAAAAGTATTTTTGTGTACAATACAAAAGAAAAAATATCCAGAATTCTAGGGCTGACGTGAGGTGAACATAATATTATTATTGAGCAATGTGAACTTTCTTCTTCAGGGTATGACTGAGGCTCAGTCAGGGTTATAGGGAGAGAACAGCCAGGCAAAATGAAACGTTCCAAAAATATAGTTCGTTCCTTCTGAAGAAACAAAGAAATTACATTTTAATTATACCTCCATTTACTGTTCTAAAGATATTATATCTAAATGCACACTCATTACAATCATATTTGTGTTAAGAAACATTTATTTGGTACAAATGTTCCATATGTATTTAAATAAAACAATAATACAAAATGTGGGGGTTTAAAGTTATGGGTCGAACTTCACCTTTAGAAAATCACACTTTCCAATGCCCAATTACAGAAAATATTTATTGTTTATGTTTGTTATTACTCTAGGAATCTATAAATAATGGTAACATTACTGAATAAAGGGTTCTAAATGTATGAGTAAGGCTACAAATAATAAATCTAATTTCAAGGTTGCAGTTAGAATGTTTCTGGTGTGTATGACTTGTAGAATTTACGGAATCCATTGAAGTAACTGTAGACTTATTTCTAGATTGTTGAAAATTATTATAAATACATTAGAATAAATCATAATTTGCCATGTTGTCAGAGCAATCAGCTGCACTTGCACTGGTGACGTCACTACATCTCCAAGGCAACATATCAACAACATCAATTCGTCTTCTGTCTGCTTCAGATACTTCTTTAAAACGGGAAGCGATTGCGGGGCGTTTGCGGACCTGTGCAAAAACCATATTTGGTTGTTTTAGGGTTTTTTTAGGCAATTTAGGCTACTTTGTTGCCGAGCAGATGCCACGTTGTTAAGGTCAATGGCTACATCTCCAAGGCAACCGCTTGCTGCTAGGTCCGTAAAAACGTTTATTTACCTCTGCGAACTTTCAGGAGGTATATAAACGGATTTATTAACTTTTGAGAACGTCTTCTGGACCAATAGGAACACCGTATTGGTCCAATTATTACACTAGTATATAAGAACCATTTTTTAACTTGAGTGTCGATACGTGGTTGATTGCCACCCTGCTCTGGGGCTGTGCCCCTGCCTGGCCACCCTGTTCAAAATGTTCTAGACACGCCCCTGGTTACTAAGTAACCCCATGGCTACATAGATTCCAACTGCCAAAATAAAAGTTTCCTCTTGCTAACACAATTCGTGTTTTTAAGACGGAATGTTTTGCTAAGTGTGTATCTAGTACAATGCTGTGACATTACGTTTTTTAATCGATATAAAGAGCTACATTTTCGTGTAGTGTCGAGAGCTGTGTCTAACAACAACACCCCTGGCCTATACAAGTACAGTTGTCGCCTGCAATCGGGTTAAAATCCAAATGTTGGCCCGGATCCACAGGGTACGACGAGATTTTGCTGCAACGTTGTGTGTATACTGGGACCCCCAGCCTTGTAGCCTAGGTAATACAGCCCTACTCAGAAATCAATCAACTGTGTTTGATCTGTTTCATGTTATGTCTCTTGTACAACCAAAGTGAAATGGTGGAAAATAGCTTAATCGTGTAAATCTGTTGACGGTTAACGACATTAAAAGGCTTTTACATCGGAAATGTCGACTTGTCTCAAAGGATGTGACGGTAACGCCACAAAATGAAAACGAAACACTTTGTTAGCCCTCAAAAGGATTTGTTGTCTTGGCTGCAGCCCTTCTGCGTGATGGGATGATGAGTATTCCAATTTTCCGCGGGGGAGGAGGGGGGGCACTCACGATTTTAAGGAGTGGAGCCTAGTACCACGACAACGGTACTGGTCCATCACCTAGGGTACTGACGAGTATAAGTTCGTTTGTTGTGAGCTGAGAACACGCAATGACTCACGAATGAGGTTGCAAGATGTCGGTTAAGGTAATCACTATTTTCTCTACGAGGATTTCATTGTTGCTTTGCTATTCGGCCGCAGAAGTTATGTGGAACATTTAGAAATGTTTAAAATGTTTGACCTTCAGTTAGCTATGCTCCTTAGCTTCGATCATACTGGTGCAGAGGACGGTGTAAATTACTGTCAAACTGGCTTTTATTTTAGGTTTAAATTATGTGTTAAAAGCGTGGTTGCGTTTGTGTATGGTATTAAATGCAATCTGAGATTGTAGGCATACATTTTTCTTTAGTAAGTGAATTGTGAGGGTGGCCATCTAAGGTCAACATTATTATGAAGCCTATGTGTGTTTATTCTACAGAAGGAGACGCCCCTGGCTAATGCTGTCTTCTGGGCAGCTCGTAAGGGAAACTTGGCCTTGCTTCAGTTGCTGCTCAACAGTGGACGTGTGGATGTTGACTGCAGAGACAGTGTATGGACGATGCATGCCCCTACAACACACCTGCACATTTTATCCAAAAACCACTAGTGGTAGTTGTCTTTATGTATCTTTGTACACACAAATAAGTTATTTTAAGTAACACCTCACCTGTTGCCGCAGCCATTTTGGGAAATGATAACCGGCACTTAATATTATTTTAGGAAGAGGCAAAAACATGCTTGCAACTTCTGCATTTTTGTTGAACCAGAACTGGTCACCTTTATTTGCATTTCCAATAGTCAGGTCTCACACCTATCACGTGGGCAGTATGAGATAACATTTGTAATAGGTGTTAACATCACCGATATCCTGCAAAGTTGCCATATTCCTCATCATTTAAGAAAATGTACCTGTGGGTGGGAGTTTTTTCATAAACATTGTGTCCCGCCGGCTTAACTGGGTTCGAAACTGGCCCAGGCCCTTTCCTGCATGTCATCTCCTCTCTCTCCCCACATTCCTGTCCACTCACAAATCACTATCTCTGTCAGAAATAAATAAGGCAGAAATGCCCAAAAATATATCTAAGAAAAAAAACAATTAAACTAAAAAGGAAAATATTTTTGGCCTTCTTTAAATGCTCCTATGATACGGCACTCGTATATCCCAAAAGTTTTTGACCACAATAGGCAAAAAGAGCTGGGATGTACCTCTAACTATACAATATAACACTCCTACAAAGATTTGTCAGCCTCATGACCGAGATTGATTCGTTTAGCCGTGGGTGAGTATCAAGTATTTTACATTTACACATACA
The DNA here is from genome assembly GCF_963692335.1 of Osmerus eperlanus. Taxonomy (NCBI): domain Eukaryota; kingdom Metazoa; phylum Chordata; class Actinopteri; order Osmeriformes; family Osmeridae; genus Osmerus; species Osmerus eperlanus. The sequence goes on from NC_085043.1 coordinate 1,767,915, forward strand.
TTTACTTCATAAATCTCCCATACAACTCATTATCTATATTGCTATATTTTGTTACACTTGATGTAATTACTGGTGCTAGTGTGCCATAAACACCCATGTTCATGTACGTGTCACTAACAAGGGTCAGTAAACACAGTGGACACCCTTGGGTAGCTGGAGAGTAGTAAATCTGACTCCAAATTTTGTCATTTAGCAGACACTCTTATCCAGAGCGACTCTAGGTTGTCTTTCTTCCCATACAAATCTTGATATCAATTTGTCCCTTTTTGTGAATTATGCTTAGGGCACCTCCACTGGGAGTGATTGAATTAGGTATAATAACCTGGGTTGTATATTCATTTTGACTGCATTTATCCTGTCTGTGAGATCCATGGGATAAGTAGACCGCCAAAATACAACATACATGATGCAATAAATCTGATAAGATGGCTAGATATAGCAGGGTCTTATTTACAAATCCCAAATAGTTCTAGCTCTTTTTGTGTAGTAATCCCCTCAGAGTGAAACATTACCATTACTATTATGACAATATATCATTAGACTACAGGTAGCTAGCTGGATTTTAACCTCTGACTTTGCACTTCATAGGTCAACACCTTATCCTAGTGAGCTACTCACCCTGCTGGGAAGGGCTCTGTTCAGTTACTGTATAAGAAACAAGCCTCCAAACATGTCTCCTGTGGCAAGCATTTGAATTCAAACAGCTCTAATTTAGTCATATTTTGACATATCAAGGTACTTCAGAGTAATGTCATCCTGAAGACTGTTAGGTTTGAAAAACCATCAGTCAAAATTACATTTGATTTATTGACACAAAGATATTGAAGCAAAGTGTACATTTACATAAATACGCCCCTTTTAGCCATTTTGTTTAAGTCAATTGGACTTAAAACGGTGGACGGTTCAAGAGAAGAAGAGTTTTGTAGGTTTTTCCTAGATCTTCACTGTACAGCCAAATCCATAAGTCCCCATGAGAAACGAGGCATGTACACCAACTTTTAGAAGACTTGGCGCAATGGGGTAGAAATGCCATCACTTGGGACTTTTGGACATGGCCTGTGGCGCCCCCTAAGGTCAAATGTGGGCCATTCTTGGTCTGGCGGCTAGTCATGGCCTGTTGTATCAATGTACCAAATTAAAAAACTTCTAAGCTTTTTTATTCTTCACAAATTGTCACTGTAGTTCTTGAGACTTTTACATTTAGTCATTTAGCAGATGCTCTTATCCAGAGCGACTTACAGTAAGTACAGGGACATTCGAGTAGCATGTACCTGCAGAGCCGGAGAGCTGCAGTTTCAGGACCGCAGTTCTAGGACCCTCTTTTTATCTGACAGCGCCACCTAGCGAATTGGATAACCATGGACCGGAACAAGATAATCAATATTTTCCTGCAGTAGTGAATGCAGGTTACGGCTCGACATTAAATTATAACAAGAAGAAGAGGAAGTGATGTAGCTTGTTTCATGACAAGATGGACGAGAATCAGAGTGTAAGTAG